>NC_041403.2:33854012-35054012 GCF_900747795.2 Erpetoichthys calabaricus
TAAATTAATAGTTCCTATGTGTATAATACATATTTATCTATTTGACTTATGCCTTTATTCCAGCAACTTGCAACATCTGAGGTACAATTTGTTACATTACTTTTGTTTTTTGCAGCACAGGCAGGTGAAGTGACTTCCTCAGGGTCACACAGTGGTGTCAGTACCAGGATCTGAACTGACAAGCTCCAGGTTTGCTGAAATATTACTGAAGAATGAAAAAAAATGAAAACAGGCAAATGGGGCTATGCATACAAATGTCCATCCATCCATTATCCAACCCTCTATATCCTAAATACAGGAGCCAATCCCTGCCAACACAGGGCACAAGGCAGGAAACAAACCCCGGGCAAGGTGCCAGCCCACCGCAGGGCGCACACACCCACACACACGCACACACCAGGGACAATTTAGAATCGCCAATGCACCTAACCTGCATGTCTTTGGACTGTGGTAGGAAACCGGAGTACCCGGAGGAAACCCAGACAGACACAGGGAGAACATTCAAACTCCATATATATATAATGTACTGACTGTGTATTGGCAATGTTTTGATACTCAATATATACAACAAAGCATTAAGAGTGAACCTTTAATTGTTCTGGTTGTAGTATATTATTTGCTATTTATGATGTGATATCTTCACACATATGAAGGCTGATCTGCTTGAAAAACCCTCATATGATCCAGTAGAAACTACAGTGTGTTACATCAGTTATTAGTCAATGAATCCTCCTTTTCAGTAGTATATTTGATAGTGAGCATGTGGAAGCAGAAGTGGGCTTGCTTGTCAAATACTCAAATTTTTGTTATGGGAATTATTTGGATAATACTTGAGTCGATATGTCAGTGAGTAAGGGATTTCCTAGCATGTCTACGTCAGTCATTCCTTTTACTAGCACAGAGCACAGTGACACTCTATCTATCTACACAGCAATTAAAACTAATTCTGTGTAATTTTTCTACTTTATTTATTTTTACTAGTCTTTGTCTATATTTCTACAGAGTGCCTTTAAGTAAAGATCTTAACTGTCGTACATCAGCCACATTCTAAAATGGATCATTCCCCAGGTAAATGGTAACTTTTTATCAATAATTTAAACTGGATAGATGTGTTGTCATGGTCACTCCAGAAAAGACCAAACATCAATTGGTAATAGCCACTCAAAACAATAATTATAATTAACAACAATATTTATATATATAGCACATTTTCATACAAGTGATGTAGCTCAAAGTGCTTTACAGGATGAAGAAAGAGAGAAAAAAGACAAAATGTAAGAATAAAATTAGGCAATATTAATTAACATAGAATAAAATTAAGGTCCGATGGCCAGGGAGGACAGAAAAAACAAACAAACAAAAGAAACTTGTGTAGTTAATTTAAAGGGAATGTAGGAAACCAAAATGAACAGATAATGTCTATAACTATTCCTCTTGTTAACAATGCATTGTATATGGCATTGACTTGTCTTTTGTCTGTTATTACAAGTAGTATCTATCTATCTATCTATCTATCTATCTATCTATCTATCTATCTATCTATCTATCTATCTATCTATCTATCTATCTATCTATCTATCTATCTATCTATATCTGCAGATTCTAAATTCTAAAGGCATCACTTTTGCAATTAGTAGAGGGCATAAATGACTTGCTTTTGTACAGGATGCCAAAAGGGCACATTGCAAAAAATGCATATGTTAAAAATAGATCTGAAAAAAGCTAAATGAAACAAAATTAAATTTACCAAAATGCAGAAGCCTGAAAGTAAAAAAAATGTGTGAGATTTGATCTGCTTCTTTAGCTATCAGATAGGTTTATACCTCCAGAATATGAATTAGAAAGAAAGAAAGAAAGAAAGAAAGAAAGAAAGAAAGAAAGAAAGAAAGAAAGAAAGAAAGAAAGAAAGAAAGAAAATTACACTAAGCCAACATGAAGAAGGCACTGAAATGTTTGTATATAAAAGTTTACTTTTGAGATTTTGTAATTAAATGTTGGAACTTAAGAATAAAAGAAAGATGGGGTCCCAAGGGAAAAGATGGAAACTTCGTGGCTTCGTAGACTCGTTTTATTCTTTCTTTCTCGGGAGGCTTTGAAACATTGTTTTTATAGGCAGCAGCTGCTGGATGCAGATCCACGAGACTTTTCTTTTACAGTCTGCTGAATTGCAGAGTGTTCTGCATAGAGACATGAAATAATGCATTCCTTCTCAGTTTGTGTTTACAGTAAAATAGGCCCTGGTGTAAATGGAAAGAAAATTGTAAATTTTTGGTTAAAAAGAACAGCAGAATTTTAACTGGGGTGTTATAATGAGAGCAGCCAAAGAGCTGGTTTGCTTAGTCCGTCACATGAAACCCAGCACTGGATTTGGTGAGCAGTGAGTGACAGTGATCCTCTGTTGAATAATGAGAAATTAACTTTACGGGGTTTGTTTGACGAGGCCCATTTATGTTGTCGGCCTAATCCGTGATGTGTCTTGATGACGTTTAGCAGAGTGAATAATACTTTGAAATGCTTTGTGAAGGGGCCGCTTTGAAATAAGGATTGTCTGCATACGCTGTCATCTTCCTGAGTTATTTTAGTTTCTACATGAAGCAGGCTTCTTAGAAGCGTCTTCAGAAAGATTTGTTTAGATTTAGTGTACAGTAATAATAGAAAGTACAAACCTGATTTCTTGATGAAGTGTTTCTGCAGGTAAGATCTTTGGTTTAAGGTTAAGCACATTGTGTATCATATGAGAGTTTTTCAAGCAGATCTGCCTTCATATATGTGAGGGTACCACATCATAAATAACAAATAATAGAGTACAACCAAAACAATTAAAGGTACACTCTTAATGCTTTGTTGTACTGTATATAGTGAGTATTTCAAAACATTGCCAACACACACTCTTAAAAGTGTTTCTTCATATTGATGTCAATGGGGGTCAGAAAGAACCTTTATTTATTTAGATCTCCATAAACAGCCATGAATATATGTTAATAGATTTATAGAATACCATTAGGTTCCTGATAATAAAAGGGCTCAAGCTGCATATAATAACACAAGCTAAGTTCAGTTATTTTTGATCTGTTCATATCCTGCCTACTACTCATTAAATATTTCTGTTTTGTCCACATATTAGGAACCTTTACAAATCCATAAGGGCCAATTTAATACTCAAAGTAGCCTTCCCAGAATGAAATGCTGTTTATCGAGCTACAGTTCAACAAAGAACCACACAACCCCTTAACGTTCCATTAAAGAATTGTTATTTTTAAGAATGTAGCTTGTCAGCTCCTATGCACCAAACTTTTACAACACATTTCCAGGTTAACATTTGAAGGTTACAATCTACCAGACTTTTTCATTTCTTATTCTATCTATTTATGGTTCTCTGAAGAAAATATCCAAATATTTTTGTGCAATTTTCTTTTAGCTAATTTCCATTTGTGTCCCAACATTTCTATCAAAGGCCCTGTTGTAAAGTAAAGGCTGACATCCACCATATTTTGTTTTTTTTAATAACAATGGCACATTTGCAACTGCAGGCATTTTGGCTAGTGATGAGCGAAACGATTCCTCTGAATTAGCAACGAAACTCTGTGCTTGACTTTGCACACAAAGCAGCAAAGTAAATTGTGTTTCACTTCCAGTGTAATCCGTATCATTCACAGCAAGAAGGAGCCGGTGTAGCTCCTGGCTGGATACGTTTTTATTCATTAATTATACATGTGTCAGCCTGTCATTTAGTATTTAAGTGAAAATAAGAAGAAAGTGTGCCTATCCTCAACTTGGAAGAGGCGGTTGGTGGGTAACAATGTGGTGGTGCGGGTTTGGCAGCGGCAGCTTTCCATGTAGTGAGATTTTCCCTTGAGAGAAAGCACAGTAAAGTTCATAATGGTGTGTTCTGGTGTATCTTTGTGTGGAAAGTATGCATCATGTCACATTTAAACAAAAAATGTACTGTCCTCCTCTGAGGTGATGTGAACAAGAGGCATACACTGCATAAATGTTACTGATTTGGGACAGGGTTACGTGCGTGAGAAACGAACACAGGTAATAACAGAAGTTCGAAGAAGGCATTAGGAAGAAATATTTCATGTTTTCCACCCAATAAAAAATTGAAAACGTCAAGAAAACACTGCAGTGAGTCAATTGAATAATCACCCGCAAAACAACATTTTAGTGCCTGTTTCACAAACCTGTACGAGAATTGAAAACTTGCCTGTTATTTGTTTTTTCTTTCTCACCGTGAAGCTTGGCCGCTCCTGTCCATTCCCACAGATGTCTCAGACCACTACCACTCAGTGCCGTAGATATTTCTGACCACTCCCGCCAGTTCCCGTCAATATCTCAGACCACTTCCACTCATTCCTGTAGATGCTCTGAATGCTCCCTCTGTTCCCGTAGATGTCTCTTTTCACTCCTGTTTACTCCCATAAGATGCACAAAGCCGTTACCCGCTAAAGAAATCATAGCAACAAATCTCTTGACACACAAGTTCAACACACTTGGCTGTTTAATTTTTATTTTGCTTAATGCTAGCAGAAAGCACATCTCTGAAACACAAATAGGTTCCTGATATGTGCCCGACCTTCCTTAAAGCAGATCCCTTACATCTGTCCTGAAAGCCTACAAAATCCTGGTCCAAAGTCTGAAGTTTTTAAATGTGCTATACCGGCCAGATTTGATTGCCCTTTGCACATCTGCCAGTTCCATTTCCTCAAAATATTTTGAGCATCTGCTGCTAAAAAATATAAAATTCTACAAAATAATAAAATTTAACTTTAATGGTTTCTCTTTCTATTTAAAGCAATGGGATTTTTAAATGGAATTTTATTGAACATTACAGGCAATTTTCATCCTGCATTTGTCCTACAATCTCATTACTACTTGAAAGATGTTGGATTCTGCTCCCACAGCTTTAATTTTATATCCAAGATGTCCCACAATAGTCCTGTCTTGATGGACACCTCTGCACTGTACTAATTCACCTCATCATTTTAACTATGTCTGTCATGTTTCTTTTAATCTCTGCCTAAAATGAGAAGATTCATCTCCTTCAGTGTTTCCTTGTAGGTCATACCAGACAATGCTTCCTCGCTGTTCTCTGTTCTTTCTCTAGTGCTCTTCTATTCCACACCCTGTTGTTGTCATGTTCTGGGCCTGATTGTTATCACATTCTCTCCATGTTTGTCTGCATTTTCTTTCAGCCATTCTGTTTTCTTCTCTCGCTCCCAAAGATATGCAAGGTAAGTTAATTGGAGACTTTGAGATTTGATCCATTTATACCAGGGTGGCGCAGGGAAATGGGAAACTTTCAATTGACGTTCAATGCGCAAATAAACTCATTGCAAAATACATTTAATAATGAAATGTATCATACAGGATATGTAATTAATGATGGTAATCAATATTCATTCAATATTCATTTTATGTTTTAAAGGTGTTGTCCATTTTTCCATACACATTCTGACAGCCTGCTGTGTAAACTCTGCATTGCTTGATGTAACATGTCAAGAGGAATGCCTGCGAATTCCTCTTCAATCCTCCTTTTTAGTTCAGCAATGGCTGCAGGATGTGTGCGGTACACTTGACTTTTAAGTTGTCCCCACAGAAACAAAAATCACAAACAGTGAGATCTGGGGATCTTGGAGGCCATGGTGTGTGAAAGACGTACCTTCCAAGCAATCGTCAAATAGCTGCCATCGATTGTTGAGCAGTATGCTCCACCTGGGGACTTCTTTTTTAAGGCTGAACCCGTTTCTTCAAAATTACACACCCACGTTGTAATCGCATGAGCAGACGGAACACAATCATGATGTTCTAACTGGTAATGACGCTGAAATTCCCTTTGTGCAGCAGTCACACTCTCACCATTCTTATAAAAGGCTTTCTCATTGCGCACCACTCCACTGCTCCATTATAACTTATGGCAAGAGGTTCTAAACGAGGTCGCATTGGTCCCAAACAACTGCTGATGCCCCAGGGTCGCCAACACCTAGTTCCAAAATTTCCTGTTTCCCTGTATATGTACGTTTAGAGCACTCATTAATATCATAACTCTTTTGGTGTCATCCCTGAATTCTTTCTGGGACATTCATCTCAATGTACTCTCAGTAATGCCGTAGACCATCAATTCTGTTCACTAAACGTCTTAAATGACTATCCTATGGTGCAGGACCCATTAAATTTGGTCACAGAAACTTTTTAAAAACATTTTAGAATAAGCATTTATATTGGTTGAAAAGGATTCTCTTCCCTCTTTTCTACTCTTAAAGTTTGACTCTGGCTGTTGGACTTCTTCTCTTTTTCTTGGGTTTGGGTTCAACTGAATTTAGTTCTGCTAAGTTTTACATTATTGTATGGAATGTTATTTGCTTTTAATAAATTCAATAAAAAAATTGGTCACAGAACACATACTGTAGATAAGTGACAACAAACCTGTTTTTAAATTAGCGTTTTTATACGTTTCAAATAAAATACCTAATTAACCCTTTAACTGGCGCTCTTCTTTCCACCTTCCAATGTGAGGTTTAAAATCCTTTTCCATTGCTGGACATGTGATATGCTGTACCTCTCCATTGTGTGGAGCATTAAAGTGTGCCACTCAGTTTAGAAGCCGACACTAAATGAAGATGGCCGATAGGCAGAAGTAAAATCAGATTTCAGAGGACTGCTATCACTTGCAAGAAAGGCTATTTTAGTGTGCAAAAGAGGCCCACGAATACTTCAGAATAGACTGGAGTGGCAAAGAAATGAAGATCGTGGTGACCTACATAACATCTTCAGTGTGCCTACATGTTTCATCTGCGGCACATGTTCTCGCACGTCTGTCCACATACGCAGCTCGAAATGCTCCCGGAGTCGCATGTCCTCCTGTGCGATCTTATCGCCCCCTGTCCGCCTGACATCAATGTCATTTCTGAAGCCCCCATCCATACCAAGACTGCTCATAGCTTTAGAGATGGAAGTGGTGAGAAACCGTTAAAGTGGCGGTTACAAATACAGGGCTCTGTGGGTACTGATGGGAAACAGTCGTTAGGGGAAAGCAGCCACCCAACACAGGAAGCTGCTTACAATCTTCAAAGAACTGTTGTCAGCTGTGGTGGAGCGGCAGCTCTTTCTTTTTTTTTTTTGATTCTATGGGTTTTCTTTTATTTTTTTTAAGAGCAGCTGTCCAGTGAAAACACAGAATGTGAGGCCTCCCACTAAGCCTGCACTACACCTTATTCCATTTGGGTGTGCCAGTGTATGGCAGCCTCTAATTTTACCAGTTAAAACTGAGAAGACCCCTCAATACTTTTTGAAATATAATGCTATTTAAATGAAGAAAATCATTTTACAACAGTTTTTAAGCTGGGGAAAGGGGCAATGAATTTAAGACATGATGAAGGACATTTTGCCTGGTGTTTAGTTTCTTTATTAAACTAACAACACATTTATACTGAGCACTGGTACAAGGCACATATAAATAGTACAATTGTTCAAAACTTCTATTTTATATACAGGTTAAGTGACCTCCTCAAGGAGGCTCGACTGGAGGCAACAACCAAGTCACAACTTTTAGGGTGTAAAATAAAGATTTTATTTTATCCAATACACCACACATCCAGCTTTCCTAACAGAGACACAATGCAGAATTAAAAGGTTTAATGAACTTGATTGGGTACACTTACTGTTTCACTAACCAAAGTACCTCGGAATGCCTGGGTATAAATAAATGGGGAGAAATTGGAAATTCAACATTTCTAAACACCACGTAGAGTGAGACAAAATGATGCACTCTTAGACAAAACCTTGTAATCCTCTGTGACAATGAAATTGTTATCCAAATCAATTGAAAAGAAAATGTATGCACCTGAACTTAGATGAGATTCTGCTCTGACCAGTGCTTAAAGCTTAATGACAATATCCTTGCTTAATCTCCAGTCTTCACCTGCGGCCTGATGGGAATTGTAGTCCCAACATCGGCACTGTTTTTTAGGTTGCCTCCCTTCCATTATAGCTCTTCTTCTAAATTCTAAATAGCCTATATTTTAAGTTGGGTGAACGGCAAAGAACATGCAGAAATTATGTTATTATAATCATTTTAACTTTGCGCACCTACTGTGGGTAGAAAAAGTACAAATATTAATAATAATGCAGCAAAGTGTACAAATTTAAGCTTCTTTTCATGGCTGATTTTTTGGCTCGTTATTATAACAAGATGTTGCTCACCCAGCTGTCACTTCCTGACTGAAGAGAAGACAGCTGTGCTGATGGTTCTTTTTTTTTCTGGATTGCACAAGTGATAGGTTTTGATGGCTCTTTGTGATGCCACGGGTGCCTGCAGCCCTGACATTACCCATGTGGAGGACAGCCAGGGCCCTTGCCTGACTGGGACGCCTCCACGCTGGAAGGACTGAGGGAGCAAGTGTGGCCGAAACGTTACCTCCCTGGAATGCTAGATGGCAGCCCCCCTGGGTTGGAGCGATGCCTCGGACTCCTGCAGGGCTTCATGGGAATGGGAGTTTTGGTGCTGCTCTGTTGGGATCCGTGGGTGCCACCAGGGAGTTTTGCAGCTGAGATAGGAGGTGCTGAGCCTAGGAGATCAGCTCTTCCACCACACCCAGAAGTTTAGGTCAATGAGCACCTGGAGCACTTCTGGGAGACCGATATAAGGGGCCAACAAGCAATATTCCAGGAGCCAGAGTTGGGAGGAGGAGGATGAAGCTTGCTGAGGAGGGGTGAAGGAAGAAAGAAAAGGACTGAGAGGCAAAGATAAAGTAAAGAGTAAAGAAAGTGTGTGATTGAGCTGTTGAGGACACTGTATATAGAAATAAATTCACATGTGCTTTTTGGACTTGTGCCTCTAGCGTCTGTTTTTGTCGGGGTAGTATGTTATAGCGCCATCTATCGTCCATACCCGTTTACCAGGACATTGATGCTCATGTACTGAGATGGACAAGTGCAATGAGAACATAAGAAACAATGTTGGTGCACAAAGTACATGAGGCAGTGTCGAATAAATAGTGCGGTGCAATCAAAACTTCCTTAAATAAATACAGTAATCCACAAAAAAACAGTGATCTTTGTGGGCAGTTAAAAGTCAATCAATAAATATATCCAAAAGAATGGCAAGACTAAAACCATAGAATTAAAATTGAGACACTCCCTTCATCTATGCATGTCAGCCTCAGTGCGTCTCTCTCTCTCTCTCTCTCATCTCCCCCATTCACCCATCAGGTTTTCTCAGGGGGAATGAGGCACTGGCTAGTGTGGTCAACCATTTTTCAGCTTGCATCCCAACCACCTTAACCAGTACCCACTGGGACACCCAAAGCTCGGCTCTATCATTCCACCAGCTTCTCTGAGAGATAATCCTGAGACCGGTCATTTCTGCTTCTTCACTGGTCAACAGGAGTGACCTGCAGAGGCCTGAAGCACCGTTCCTCTTGTTCACCTCAGGGCCACCTGACCACCTTGCCTCTTGTCCACCACATCATCTCACAATTGCAAAACCAGAATCACTTTATTGCTAGCATGTGAAACATACCAGAATTGACTTTGGTTAGGTGCAAAACAGAGAGAGCTACCTCAAGACAATACAATTTCAAACCACCATTAACCTGACACTGTGCAAACCACTATACAAATACAACAGTTTCTAGAACAAAACAATTACAAACTCAAATAAATAGAAAAACTATACAAAATAAAATAGATATCAAATAGTACAAGTTGAGCAAGTATGAAGTATTTACGAATAGAAGAACAGCACAGTTACCAGTTACATGTTGCAAAAACAGTTAGGAGTAACCCTGTGTTAGTTTATTTAGGTTCTGAATAATTTTAGGAAAGAAGATGCGGAGAAGGCATGTGACTTGGGTCACAATAGAACTGTACCTCCTCTATGATGGCAATTGGGGTTGATGGAGTCATCTGCAGTCTTTCCTGCTCTCTTTTTCACTCTGGTGATGAACAGATTTTTTGATGTTGAAAGACAACAGCCAATGATTTTCTTAGGAGAATAAATCATCCATTGCAACCGAGTCTTAGCAAGAGAGGAGGCGGAAGAAACCAAATGGTGATGGAGGAGGTCGCAATACTCTCAAAGATGACTGAGTAAAAATTGAACAATATACACCTTGATTTGCTAAGCTTCTTAAGCTGGCGAAGGAAGAACAATCTCTGCCTGGCCTTCTTGATGATGGAGGTGATGTGCTTGCCCCATGTCAATGTATTAGTGAAAGTAATCCCTAGGAATTTAAATGAATGACCCACAGACACTGTCTGGCCATTGATTTGCAAAGGTGAACAGATAGTGACTTGTTTGCGGAAATCAATCCGTTCCATAATTTGTTCTCTTCCAGACTTTCTTTCTTGATTTTCTCCCAGTCTCTGTCCTTTCTCTTTCTTCTTTCTTTTTCTAGACTTCTCTTCTGTATTTGTCCTACTGAGACACTTTATACTTTGTGGGTGTTGGTACTTTGTTTAATAACTTTTGAAATGTCAATGAAGAATGGCTAAGCTGGTCGCACTTGCATGTGAGCAAATGATCAGCCAGTTTCCCCACTGCAGACACACTCACACTCTCACACACATTTCCAGCTGCACGTGTTCACACCCACGAAGTGTGAGTCCCACTGTTTTTATTAAAACTCCAGCACTGCCATGGACCCCTAACTCACTTCACCACACACTTATATCTAAATAACAGATGCCTGCGTATTGACAATATTTTTTTCCTGCTGACTTTAGTCATTGATATTGCTGCAGTTACCATAACAATATTGTATTAAAAAGAGAGTGCAAAAAATATCACCTAGAACTGTTAACTGAAGATCAAACATATTCAAATGTTTACTTATTTTTAATGTGAATATCTAAACTTTATTTTCTGGTCAGTTTGACGGTCCTAATGAGTTAAGGACTCAACTAGAGCTCTATCACCCTACGAAGGTAAAGTTATCAAAAATTTCAAATATTTTGGGAGTTGGGTGTGTGTGGATTGGTTTGATCAGAGTGGGAGGCCCAATATGATATTCTTCCATGGGGCCCAAAAAACTGTCACAGTTGTCACAGGGTGAAGACACAGACAAGCCAGGGTTATCATTAATGCATTGTGTCACTCCTTCATTAAAACCGTCTTTGATGTGGTGTTTCAATACAGATGGTTAAAGAGTGATAGGTAAATATATTTTAAAATGTTTATTTTCTTTAATTGCTGACTCCCACTAGTGTGCACATCCACACACAATTTATATAACAAAACATGAAACAAAAGGTTTTTTCACTTGTAAAAATAGTCCCAAGACAAAATAATTCTGCATTTTTACAAAAGTGAGCAAAACCCATCATCTGATAGTGAAGTTATACTTATCATCCTCGTTTGGTTGAGCTCATCCTCCAGCCACAGTTGGTACACAGTTTAAATATCTGCAGGCATGCTCAGCTTTTGAAAAGCACCCACCCCTCCAGCCTTCATCTACCGTACCTTCTGAAGCCTGGCACCCTGATACCACCGACGCAGATGTCTGTGATTATCTGATTTGATAATCCTCTGATGTAACTTCTTGTAATTTTAATACATTTGGCTTCTCCATTGCATTTTGTTCAGAATATTTTTTAATTAATGTGTGTTACATTTTGTTGACTGGCACTTAACAGAAAAATTTCAACATTGCACCTATAATTTACTACTTGCATTTTGTCTTCATTCACTGAAGCGTAGGTAAATTAGCAAGTGTTTATTTGTGTGTGAGTGTGGGTGAGTGTGGGCGTTTCTGTACCCGCAATTTTTCCATCACCTTATCCAGGGGCAGTTTCTGTTTAATGTCAAATACCATGGGGGTGGTCATTATCTCCTTGTGACCCCCGATTAGAAAAAAGTGTGTTTCAGAATGTCTGTAAGTATCATGATGTACAGTATACTGTATATAGAGACATGTCTCAGTAGGTATTTATGTATTTTTATGCTTACATAGAGTCCATTTTCAAACCTACTTTACACAATTCTGGGCGTTAGGGTAACTGTGACGATGCGGGTTCCACTCCATGCTCCCATCCAGCTTCTGGGAGTTCTGAACCTGACACCATTGGTAATGTCACCGATGAGCTAGGCAGTGAGGCACAACAAAGCAAGGGGATGGTTCAAAAAGTGCAAAAGTGCTTTTATTTAATCAACAAACAAAACATTGTTCAAGTAAATAAGTGCAGTGTCTCTCAAATCTTCAAATAAATAATCCAATAAAAACAAGGTGAAATCGTGGAGGTTAAAAACACAATAGAAAACTCCTTAAAAAACCAACGAGGTTAAAACAATGGCTGGAAGCAGTCTGTTTAAAAACACAAAGCATGGTTCCTTCTTTTACTGGCGACTCCCCTGCTTCTCCCATCCAGGCTATTCAGCAGGAAAGTCACCTACATGCAGCTGACCTGTTTCACCTGACTGGTCTGGTGGCCTCCTGATCCCTGGCTTTCATTCAGTCCCTGCCAGACTGAGACTTGGCTTCCCCCAATGGCCACGACATTCACGCTGGGGATTCTACTCCAAATCTCCGACTCCCACTTTCTTCGCTGCGGCAAGCCAACCTTCTCCCGGCCAGTCCTGCTTCCAACATGCGCTCAGCAGGAACAACCACTACCGTCAGCCCTTGGGTGCTGGCCAAACACCCCACTCGGGTTCGCCTCTCGCAGCTGCCTGCATACATCTGCGAGTCTGCGCATGCTCGCTTGTTCGCTCTCCTTCTCACTTGCAAACACTGGCTCCTTCACTTCCAGCTGCCTTCTTCCTTAACCTCCATTTCTGTCTTTTTATTTTTTCCCCCTCCTAGCCACCTCACGCTTCTATTTATTACGGGGACTTGGATCAAATATGGTAATTAGCAGCTCCCAGCACCAATTACGGATGAGTACGACTCCTCACCTGTGCACTTAAGCAAGGACTGCCTGCATCATGAATTCCCCCGGGGACACTACCACGCCCCCTTTCTAAGCCACGAGTGCAGCGATTATTTATTTAATAAGTGGCCCTGTTGACTTGAGCTGTGGACATGCTATACCACAGTAAACAATCATGGAAAAAGTTTTAGTACATCCTGGGCACACACAGCCACACCCAAAACAAGCAAACGCAGTTGGTTTCTTAACTCTGGCTGTACTTCCAACCCAAATGACTGCTGAATCATTGATGCCATCATACAGTTGATTCAGAAAGCATTCAGACTCTTCCACATCCAGAAACCTCTTAAAGGTTGTCAAGGTTTCTCTTCAGCTACAAGACTTGGAAGTTTTTTGTTCTGGATTCCCACAACTCTTTGCATAAAGAAGTGCTCCCAGGTTTCATGCTCTTCTCCTTAATTTCCACTGATGTCCTCAAGTACGCGATTCACCCTTAAGCTGAACAAATTCTGCTGGATCTCCTTTATCAATGCCTTTGAGAATGTTGAAAACCTGGATAAGGTCTCGTCTGCCCAACACTAAACAGGTCCAATTCTCTGAATCTGTAGGAATAAAACATGTTCTTAAGTCCAGGCATGCATTTGGTTGCTCTCCTCTGCAAAGCTTCAAGTGCTTCAATTCATAATCAACAGTTTTTACAATATCAATTTATTTGCATTTTAATTATTTATAATTTTTATTTGTCTTTTTTGATGGCTTCTGCTCATTGTTTAGATGATGGAACCCTTGTGTCAACATAAACCCCTAAATACTTTTCAGTGCCTTCCATCTTGTATTTATAATTGATGTACCTTTTTCCCCTTTGTAGCACTTTGCGCTTTTCTATAAAGCTGCATTTTCCAAGTGTTCGTAAAGTTTTGATGCTTCTCCAGGACTTTTTGAATTTTTTTGCTGTCTCCTCAGTGTCTGCCATTCCAATTTTAGTATCATCTTCAAATTTCAGAAGTTTACTATCTACACCGAAATCAATGTCATTGATATAAATTAGAAAAAGTAACAGGCCAAGGGCAGACTTCACCTTCAAGCCTCAGCCAAAAGTTCAGGAGCCAGTCCGACATTCACCTTTGGAATTGCAGGGCACCAGCCACGAACTTGTGAGGTTTGAATTACAAAGACGCCATTAAACGCAGGTCCTTAATGATGTGAGCAAGACAAACGTGTTTACCACTTCTCATCAGGAACAGTCTCTAAGCTGCTGAAAACAGGACCCTTCCTGGTGGCATCCGCTGAGAGTATGTGTGGCACCAGCAAGAGGCTACACCTCTTTATATGCAGTGGATGTAGCCAGACACAGATAATACATGCAAGATGTGGCAAGAGGCAATCTACGTACATGTGAGGGGCATGGCAAGAAGTGAAGTGCTAGTGTAAGGAATGGCGATGTGTTTATCTGAGGTCGTAATATAACACACACACACAAATTTTTTTCTCTGTATTTTATTTAATAAATACATTCTTTTAACCAGGGGTGCTGAGAGACAACTATGGGTCCTGGGAAAAGATTTTTAGCAGGCCCCTAAAATAAACAAATAAATAAAGCAATTATTTTTATACTTTTGTGTTTTATTAAAATCAAAGAATTGATAAACAGTATCGGACTAGAGGAATCAAAGTGAAAATTACACACAAAAATACTTATATAAGAATATAATAGTAACAATGTTCCTTTAAGTTTAATTGATATTTCATATTAATATTCATTTTTTGCAAAACAATAACTATTGTAAACAATAATGGACCACAGGGGGCACACCAGCTTCCCCATCCCTGACACAGACAGACGTGGGACACAAGTGCAAACACGTGGTTTTATTTTTCTTTGCTATTCCAGTGAGAAACGTCTTCCCCCATTTCCCACCGGTACCACACAGTCACATGGACAGCAAACACAGTTCAGCCCAAAACCACCTTCTTCTTCTTCTTCTTCTTCCACTCCTTCTGGAAAGCTTTGTCCTCTTCCACCCGACTCTGGCTCCCGGAGCAGTGGCTGCTGGCTCCTTTTATAAGGCACCCAGAGGAGCTCCAGGTGCTCGTTGACTTATTTCCAGCAGCACTTCCGGGTGTGGCAGAAATGCTGGAAATAAAGGCTCAGCAGTTCTCCAGGAAGCTCCTAGCAGAGGCCACGGGCCCCAGCAGGGTTGAGCTTCTATACTCCAAACCTGTGGCACTGCTGCACTTCCATTATAGGGGTGTCCCGGCATGAGGCCCCACACTTAATTATATCATAAATAATTTTACTTAGGGCTTTCCTTGATTTTTTTACTACCAAACATTTGAATGATGTCATCAAAATCCAACTGTCTGGCTAACATTGTTTCAATTGCCAAATTACCCCGACTGTTCAAACCATTTTGGCACACATTGGCACTTTTTAAATTCTTGCTAAATTCCGACTTACCATTTTGTGCAGACAGTGTTAAAGGACTTAGAAACAATTCATAGAAATGCTAAAGTAGCGATATTGATTAAATAATGAAGAATAATAAATAATAACATACTGCACAGCATTTATGCACATTGGTTGTGGCTGAAACAACAGGGGAGCAGCTCACGATGTTGGGCTCCAGGCTGGGTGCTCATACTGTTTTTGCTTCCACTCATACAAAAGAGAAGAGATGCAAATGCCATGTGCACCAACCAGCTCCCTGAGTCTGAGCAGAATCAAATCACTAAAGCCTGGTGTGTTCTTTAAAATTTAGAAATGTTAATAAAATAAAGAACATTATAGGAATATAGGAATCATGGGCCCAGGGAATCTCATCCCCCACCTCCTTCTCATTCTCAGTGTTTACTGCTGTTACTGCATCTTCTGGTCTCACGAATACTTGGATGGGAGACAATCTAAGAAACATTTAGGTTGCTGCTGGAAGAGGTGTTGGTGAGGCCAGCAGGATCGAGGCACTTACCCTGTGGTCTGAATGTGGATCCCAATGCCACAGTGCAGTGATGAGGACGCTGTGCTGTATAAATGGTGCCGTCCTTTGGATGTGAAGTAAAACCGAAGTTCTGACTCTCTTTGGTCATAAAAGATCCCTGGGCATTCTTCATAAAGAGTAGGGTGTATCCTGATGTCCAAGCTAAATTGCCCAACACAGCTTAGTCATTCTGGCCCAATAATCATTCCCTGTTTGTTATTGGCTGTCTCTCTCACCGCTTCGTTAATTAACAGCTAATATGTGGTGAGCATACTGGCGCAATAATGGCTGCCATCACATCATTCAGATAGATGCTGCACATTAGTGGCGGTTGAATTGGCTCCCTAGTCACTGAAGTGCTTTGAGTAGTTAGAAACGTACTATATAAATGTAAAGAATTCTTCTTCTTCTTCTTATTTATTATTATTCATGAAAATGGGAAAATCCTTTTTAAAGCAAGAAATATAGTATAGTGGTGTGTATTGCAGGTCATAGAGTTAAACAGGCTGATCTTATCAGGCTGTACAGAGTGATGGATAAGGCACTGCTATGGAATTTAAACCCCCAAGAATAAAGAATTACATAATAAATATGGTCTTTTTATATGTATTATCAATATTTGGTCATTTTATTTTTTCAGTTTTAAGTCATTGTGAGGGTGGCAACATTTTTGAAATGGTTGCTATGACCTTACTGTCTTTGATAGCTCTATGTTTGGCACCCACCTCCACCAGATGTTAATAATGCATATCACACCTGCAGATATGGTGCTTGTACTGCCAGGTATCAGCAACTTAGTAAAGAACATAGCAAGCAGCACAAGTCCTGGCTCACTTGCTTTCCACCCTTGTGACAACTTAGGGGTCTCTTTCCGTCAATTCTGGTGTTTCAAACTTTCTGTTCTGTCTTCTGATCTACAAATACTTAGTTGTTTGTTAATGTTTTTTACTGAAGGAGCCTTTGCCTGTTCTTTACAGCACAAGTTTGCCACATTTATTTTAATCTCTGGTCTTTTCTTATTTTTCTTTTTAAGTATTCACCTTCGTCAGTTCAGTGAATACTACAATGTGTTTGCTTTTGTATTGAAACACTTATCCAAACAAAAAACTGTTACAAAGCTCAAAGTCAAAATCAAGAAGAACCATATGATACAAGAATTATCCTTACCGATAAGCTATGGCTTAGTCAAGTCAGTAAGCCTTTAGCTGAGGTCCTCCAAAAATGCATCTATTCCTCATTTACTTGTCACAGGTGTCTGGTCACACTTTTAGGTAATCTAACTTAGACACCATTAAAATATCCGACTACGCCACCCAGTTTTATTAAGAGACTGGGAACTCCTGAAATTTACCAATAATAGCACACAGGTTTCTTTAAATTGGGTGGTGAGTAAACACACAATGAAAGACACAACAGTAATTTTAGAAAAAGCAACAGTAAATTCTATTACACAAAACAATATAAGGTACATTAAAAATTAAAACGAACATAACAAAAACTAAACATATCAGGAATCAATTTCCATTTTTTTTTTAAAAAGGAAAATATACAGTCCACCCTCTAAAAGTCCATTAAAAACAAGAATTGGAGGATACAACCTTTAGTGGTGCAGAGTCCAGTTTGTGCACTGTGTTACCCCAACACTTAATTGTTCAACTGTCCATGGATGCACTCTGTTACCCGGACACTCGTTCCCCTACAGAAGTTGTGTCATATTGTTGAATCTCTGTCAGCGTCTCTTCGTTGTTCCTTTTTCTTCCACTCTGGGCTCCTTGTGTGTCTGGGACCTAGGCACGCCTCATTCCTTGTCTGTCAGCTTCGCTTGGTCCTTTCATGCGGATTCCCTCTCTCGCTGAACCCACATCCGGCATCTTTTTGTGGAACTGTCTCTTCCTCCCTGGAAGTGTTGCCGTCCTTGTACCTCACGTCGTGCCAGCCAGGTACCCTTGTCTGCCTGCAAGCCCCTGTGCTCTGTCCGAGTGCCTTGGCAGTGTTTTCTGTGGACTGTTCCTCCTGCCTTCTGCTGCCCAGGAGTTTATATTTACTTCAGTCCCTGCTGTTGTCAGTCCTGGACAAACAGTTTAATCAATGACACATCTAAATTGCCTGGGTTTAACAATTATTGAAAACACAAGTTAACCAAATGTATGGTTACCAAACATTAATAAGTACAGATATGCTGATTAGGAACCAATATTTCCAAGCCAGGTAAATACAGACATTCTTCTAAGGCCAAACTTCAAAGCAGTGACTCCCTTGCAAGACAGCAAATACCATTAATAAGTACAGACAGCCTTTTAACTTCTCACCCCCCAGTCCCAACAGTGGGTGCCTAATGGAACTACCCAGTGCACAAAAAAATGTAAAAGTGTCCCCCTGTGACATACTCTTACGTAACAAGACCTTAACAAAGGCTTCTCTTGGTTTTCTTAACACTTATAAAGCATTCACAGATAGGTTATTTATCTCTGTGCAGTGTGACATATTGACATGATGGTAAAGCGAGTTGTTAATATGAAGGATTCACAGGCCTTAAACTGAATATGTACAGTAGTATCAAGAGAAAGGTGTCTCAGTTAAGTCACTGCAGACCACTCCAAAGTGAACTTCTGTAAGGTCACATCACAGAGATGAAAAACTGATCTACTGATGTTTTGTATGCGCTATGAAGGCCAAAAAAAAGCCTTTGATAAGGACTTGGTGCATAAGAGTAAATGAGTAAGAGATGAATTTTGGCAGTACCTGCACTAAAGTGTTATCTCCGATTCTCAAAACTTCCCTCAGGTGACTGCACTGTTAAGCTCAGCGGCTCCTGAGAGAAATGGACTAACTAGAGGCCTTCCTCATTTGACCTCCAAATTTAATTTGAAATGATTAACACAATTGCTTAAAGGGAACAGGGATGAAAAAAAAGATGAACAGGATTGGAGACATTAATAAAGCTCAAATGAGTACATAACACTTGTCATCTTGTGTGGCATAGTCAGTAAGGCTTTGGGGTGAAATCCGAATACAGAGAAAGTCACTTCACCCAACTGTGCTCTAATTGGAAAAACAAAATAAATGTAACCAATTGTATCTCAAATGTTGTAGTCACCTTGGATAAAGGTGTCAGCCAAGTAAGGAAATGTAAAGCCTGTGCAACGCATCATGTCGAAACAGAGGCTGGCCAAACTTTCAGAACGGCACACTTCAAGGCTTTTGCTACCTGAAGCAGGCTCGAGATGATCAGCTTCTAAATCAATGTGAGTGTACAGGAGGAGGTAGATGTGTGTCATGGAGTTCAGGTCAGCAATGAGCTTTAAGGAAAGACTGGGATTTCTGCCATCAAGCGCTTTCACTGACAGGTCAATCTATTCAAACAGTAGGCTCTTAAAAAGCTGATTAGCTCTAAAATGCTTTTTATTACACGCAGAGTAAAAGGGCTTCTATGAAAAGAACACAGTGTGACGAGTCATATTTTTTTAACCATGGTCACAAAACTCAGTTTGACCTTATTTCTGTATCCCCCTTTAGTGCGAATTTACTAAACAGGCTTGGCAATCGTCTAGTACTAAGGCTTGATTTAATTAGGAGTCAGACAATATGAAATGCTATACGCTGGCTCCAGACAGCTTGAAAAGCTCATTAAAAACACCCTCACTGCTCAGGGCACCTTATGGGGCTTAAAGATCTTAACTTTTAAAAAGAAGGCTGATGAAAATGAAATGCCTACTGTAATTTTACAAAAAATAAATTATATTAAAAAGAACAAAACAGAAAGGCTCACTGAAGACTTCTTTATGTGGAAGTCAAATCGAGTGCACTCCACTGCAGAAAAGCAAAAATGAAAAACTACCCAGTTATTCATGTTGAATAAAAGCTGCACTGCGGATGTTATCAGATTAGGAGATTACTGGTGTTCTAAGCAGAGCTAAAGCTTTAATTAAAGACGACATTCAAATTTGTACATTTTAGGTATACAGGTACAGAATGTTTTAGTCCAGTTTTCCAAAACTGGGAGCCATTCAAGTCCAGAAGGGGTGTATGTGCTCATGGTAAATTATACAGTATAATGGGGCAATCTTCAACCATCAGTTGCTCAAGCAGGGCATCATTTCAGATATCAGAGAAAATCAGAGTAATCTGAGAAGTCACACATGTCCATGAAGAGGGCATATATATAAACTTTACAGGGACAATGACAAAGAACGTAACTGATCACATGTCCTGGATAGTAACCACTGCACCAGCAAAGTGCGATACAGTTCGGTCTTAAACAGGTTTGGGTAGTTTTCAGTCGTTCCTTCTGAGCTGTCGGCCATCAGGCTGAGCACAAGGAGGAAAATCTACTGTGAGTGTCAGAGGGAAAAAACAGAGCAGAAAAACATTCTGAAGCAATCAGGGTAGCCATTAATGGGAGTGTAATTGTGACATGACTCAGACAATAAAAGTTAATTAAAGTAAGAACATGTCTTTTACAAACTGCTGGGCTCCACACAAATCAAGCTTACTTGAATATTAAAGATTCAAGATTCCAGATTCATCCTGTTAACTAAACTCAGTCTTGCATCAGTCTCAAGAGGCAGCCGTCTCAGCCTGTATGTGAAGGACACATGCCTGCGGATTACTGTGAATACTTAAAAATACTGGGAGAGGATAACGACAACAAAGACAGAGACACGCAAAGGGCCAGTACTGTGAGATCAATCCAGTTTTGAGAAGTGGTGTATCCACCAAGGGATAAAATATAGTGTGTTTGCTGATACATTCACAGAGAGAGAGAGGTTAGGAGCATGCGCTGATATGATGCACTGCTGCACCCACCACACGACGAACTGCCTCAGGATCCCAAATTAGGACCCGAGTGCAGCCGTGCAGCACCTCAGCACCACAGTAGTTCGAATGGAATGGGACAGGGTGAGGTTTTTTTTACTGTGGTTGCAGTGCCAATCATGCCACCAACCCTCAAGTTCTCCCTGCAAGTTGGAGGACCTGTTTTAGCTAGGGTTATAATTCCCTGGCTTGTGTTTATTT
The DNA here is from genome assembly GCF_900747795.2 of Erpetoichthys calabaricus. Classification (NCBI taxonomy): domain Eukaryota; kingdom Metazoa; phylum Chordata; class Cladistia; order Polypteriformes; family Polypteridae; genus Erpetoichthys; species Erpetoichthys calabaricus. The sequence goes on from NC_041403.2 coordinate 33,874,871, forward strand.
TCCTGTTTATTGTGGTTGTCCCCTGATGAGATTAGATGAGATGAGATTAGACCGGAGTCCACGTGGACTGTGATTTTTGCTGATGACATTGTGATCTGTAGAGAGAGTAGGGAGCAGGTTGAGGAGACCCTGGAGAGGAGGAGATATACTCTAGAGAGGAGAGGAATGAAGGTCACTAGGAACAAGACAGAATACATGTGTGTAAATGAGAGGGAGGTCAGTGGAATGGTGACGATGCAAGGAGTAGAGTTGGCGAAGGTGGAGGAGTTTAAATACTTGGGATCGACAGTACAGAGAAACGGGGATTGCAGGCAGGGTGGAATGGGTGGAGAAGAGTGTCAGGAGTAATTTGTGAAAGACGGGTATCAGCAAGAGTGATAGGGAAGGTCTACAGGATGGTAGTGAGACCAGCTGTTATATGGGTTGGAGACAGTGGCACTGACCAGAAAGCAGGAGACAGAGCTGGAGGCGACAGAGTTAAAGATGTTAAGATTTGCACTGGGTGTGACGAGGATGGACAGGATTAGAAATGAGGACATTAGAGTGTCAACTCAGGTTGGACGGTTTGGAGACAAAGTCAGAGAGGCAAGATTGTGTTGGTTTGGACATGTGCAGAAGAGAGATGCTGGGTATATTGGGAGAAGGATGTTAAGGATAGAGCTGCCAGGCAAGAGGAAAAGAGGAAGGCCTAAGAGGAGGTTTATGGATGTGGTGAGAGAGGACATACAGGTGATGGGTGTGACAGAGCAAGATGCAGAGGACAGAAAGATATGGAAAAAGATGATCCGCTGTGGCAACCCCTAACGGGAGCAACCGAAAGGAGAAGAAGAAGATTTTTGTTGTCCCCTGACGTCTCTTCTATTCTTGTCTTGCATTCTGCTCTTCTCTCTATAGTGGTGATGATACGCAGTAAAGGTGGGGGCTGACAGACAGACAGAGAGAGAGAGATAAGCTGGCCTCACCAGGAAGCACTCCTCTTATTTTGCTCAGAAATGATTTCTACGTGGCTGACTAAAGAAGATATTGCGAGCTTGCAGCTGGCCACCCGCGGTTACAAACGCACAAATGTTCAAACTGAGATACTTCGTGGTGTGAGTCCATGTCAGTTCAGTAAAACATACTCGAAGTTGTTAGCTTTGGACTGCTTTTTCAGGCAAGTCTTTTTGTTGCCCTTTTCCCATATTTTTCCTTTTCTGTTATATATAAAATAAATTCTTCTATTCTAAAGATTTTTATTAAGATTTGTCTTATCTATCAAGAGGTTACATGGCTCCTGTTCCTAGAGGGGCAGTTTGGAACATTTAACAGTATATTACTAAACTTTTAAGCCACAGACCTTTATAGGCCTACACAGGCCAAAGTCTGTCTGTTGTGATTGAGGGTGGCTGTCTGGGGGCTTTTATAAAGGTAGGTTGGTGAATGTCCTATTCTGCTTTATGGTACTTTTACAAGGCCTCACACTCTATTTCTCCATGTGTGTGACTCTTTTACAAAAAATCATAATGTAATCAATATTAAAATTTCAGTCGTGTGATCTTTAAAAAAGCTTTGCATAAAGCTTTTATAAATTTAAACTTTCTACTCTTAATTCCAACTGTAAAATAAACATCACAATCTGAATCCCCATGGGTCAAAGCCCAAAAATACACAGAAACATGCATATATTATTATTATTATATTACTTTTATATCACACAGGCCCAAAAAGCTCCAAACGGAAAAAATATATATCTTAAAAGTTTGGAGAAGAGAAACTGTATAACCCCTGGTCCTGAAGAAAAACAGAGCTTCCATCCATTTTCCAACCCGCTGAATCCGAACATAGGGTCACGGGGGTCTGCTGGAGCCAATCCTAGCCAACACAGGAACAAATCCCAGGCAGGGCACACACACCCACACTAGGGGCAATTTAGGATCGCCAATCAACCTAACCTGCATGTCTTTGGACTGTGGGAGGAAACTGGAACACCCGGAGGAAACCCACGCAGACACGGGGAGAACATGCAAACTCTACTCAGGGAGGACCCAGGAAGTGAACCCGGGTCTCCTAACTATGAGGCAGCAGCGCTACCACTTCACCACCGTGTTGCCCCCAGAGTTTTCTTATATTTTAAATATTGTATCAGCTAAACTCAACAATATGAAGAAGAGGCCAAAACTGAATCAAAAAGCGAATGCCTAAAAGGAAGAGCAAAGCACACACTACCAAGTCCAAAATCCAGAAATCCTAATTCTTAACACAAAGCCAAAGACAAAAAAACAGAAAACTATAAAGAAAAAGCAGAAGAAGAGAAGCATAAGCCACTATATCATGAAACTAATGCTGTGTAAATGCTCAGCTTATATAAGGCTGGGGTAAGTCCTACAGTTATGGCATCAGAAAGACCCAGCTACCCTCCAACCCCCCCACTTCCCCACCCCAGGTTCAACTCATTAAAGCCTGCAAAAAATTCATATAATCTACTCTACATATATAAAATCCTAAGCCTAAAAGTGCAACAATTTTGTGCAACGATTTTAAGTCACGTTTTTTGTCACGTTTTAAATCTGGCTTATTTTAAAACCTACAGTACATATATATGTTTGGTATCATTCTTTTCAGAATTTATCTAACTTTAATGTGATGTTAGATTTTCAGATTCTTATTCCGTTTTAAAATTATAAACTAAAAAATATCAAGAACTCACGTCCTGTGAGACCAGACTTTGTGCCAAGAGATTTAACCACACCCAGAGGCGGAAATAAAAGACAGAGTAGGACAGCTGCTGTACAGGCTATTAAATGTTTGAAGCACCGTGCGAGGTGCAGATCACGCAGCACGGCAACAGCATCAGCAAGCTAGCAGCTGATCGAGCAAAGAGGAGGTAAAAATAAATTGGATTTGTTTCCCATTGTATCACCATTTAAGAGGGGGTTCTGGAGGAGCGACTGCATCTCCTTAGGGTGCATTCAGCCCACCTCTTCACAACATGAGCAGCAGAGACATGAAGTGGCTGGCACATTGCGCAGGCCGGGAACGGGGTTTTCAAGCGAAGCGAGCAGAGGAAAACCCCTAGTATATTTATATTCATATATACAGTTAGGTCCATAAATATTTGGACAGACAACTTTTTTCTAATTTTGGTTCTGTACATTACCACAATGAATTTTAAATGAAACAACTCAGATGCAGTTGAAGTGCAGACTTTCAGCTTTAATTCAGTGGGGTGAACAAAACGATTGCATAAAAATGTGAGGCAACTAAAGCATTTTTTAACACAATCCCTTCATTTCAGGGGCTCAAAAGTAATTGGACAATTGACTCAAAGGCTATTTCATGGGCAGGTGTGGGCAAGTCCGTCGTTATGTCATTATCAATTATTTAGATAAAAGGCCTGGAGTTGATTTGAGGTGTGGTACATGCATTATCAATTATTTAGAGAAAAGGCCTGGAGTTGATTTGAGGTGTGGTGCTTGCATGTGGAAGATTTTGCTGTGAACAGACAACATGCGGTCAAAGGAGCTCTCCATGCAGGTGAAAGAAGCCATCCGTTAAGCTGCGAAAACAGAAAAAACCCATCCGAGAAATTGCTACAATATTACGAGTGGCAGTTTGGTACATCCTGAGAAAGAAAGCAAGCACTGGTGAACTCAGCAACGCAAAAAGACCTGGACGTCCATAGAAGACAACAGTGGTGGATGATCGCAGAATCATTTCCATGGTGAAGAGAAACCCCTTCACAACAGCCAACCAAGTGAACAACACTCTCCAGGGGGTAGGCGTATCGATATCCAAGTCTACCATAAAGAGAAGACTGCATGACAGTAAATACAGAGGGTGCACTGCAAGGTGCAAGCCACTCATAAGCCTCAAGAATAGAAAGGCTAGATTGGACTTTGCTAAAGACCATCTAAAAAAAGCCAGCACACTTCTGGAAAAACATTCTTTGGACAGATGAAACCGAGATCAACCTCTACCAGAATGATGGCAAGAAAAAAGTATGGAAAAGGCGTGGAACAGCTCATTATCCAAAGCATACTATATCATCTGTAAAACACAGTGGAGGCAGTGTGATGGCTTGGGCATGCATGGCTGCCAGTGGCACTGGAACACTAGTGTTTATTGATGATGTGACACGGGACAGAAACAGCCGAATGAATTCTGAGGTGTTCAGAGACATACTGTCTGCTCAAAACCAGCTAAATGCAGTCAAATTGATTGTCCATCTGTATCATGAAACGCCACCCAATGACCCAAAACATACAGCCAAAGCAACCCAGGAGTTTATTAAAGCAAAGAAGTGGAAATTTCTTGAATGGCCAAGACAGTCACCTGATCTTAACCCAATTGAGCAGGCATTTCACTTGTTGAAGACTAAACTTCAGACAGAAAGGCCCACAAACAAACAGCAACTGAAAGGCCTGGAAGAGCATTAAAAAGGAGGAAACCCAGCATCTGGTGATGTCCATGAGTTCAAGACTTCAGGCTGTTCTTGCCAACAAAGGGTTTTCAACCAAGTATTAGAAATGAACATTTTATTTCCAGTTATTTAATTTGTCCAATTACTTTTGAGCCCCTGAAATGAAGGGATTGTGTTAAAAAATGCTTTAGTTGCCTCACATTTTTATGCAATCATTTTGTTCACCCCACTGAATTAAAGCTGAAAGTCTGCACTTCAACTGCATCTGAGTTGTTTCATTTAAAATTCATTGTGGTAATGTACAGAACCAAAATTAGAAAAAAGTTGTCTCTGTCCAAATATTTATGGACCTAACTGTAGATCTATATATTGTGACAGATAGGGGGCACTATTGTCCCCTTGAACTCTCAGACCACTCGTCAGACACCAGATAAAAGTCCAATAATTATTTATTTTAATATTTACAGTGCACAAAGCACCCTCCACTCCACAATACTCAATAATAAGCTCAATACACAATCAATAAACACAATCCTCCACTCCCAGCAGCTTAGTCACCCTTCTTCCCAACTCGGCTCAGTCTGCTGGGGTTTCCCACAGTCCTTTTATATTCCTTGACCTTGAAGTGCTCCTGTCCCTCAGTCCATGTGATTTGATAGCACCTCTGGGTTAGGTGGAAAACTCTCCTTTTTCTTCAGCCCGGAAGTATTTCATTTTTTCCATCTCCGTGACGTGGTAGTACTTCCGGGCTGTAATAAACACAGTTGTGCCTCCCTGAAGCATCCCCTGGTGGCCCCCATGGCATCCAGCAGGGCTGTGCAGCCGAACTCCATTGTCCATAAAGCCCTGCAGGAATTTGAGGCACCTCTATGCTGCAGGTAGGACTCCCTCTAGCGGCCTGGGGTGTTGGCCGGGATTAACTGCCGGCCACAATATAAATATTATATATATATTATATTTTATATATACATTCAACATATTTCAAACAACTAATAGTATTAATAAATATATAAAAAGAAATTAAGAAAATTTATAAGAAATACTTAACACATCCAAAACATGCTAAAGAGGAAGAAAAAATACTTTATTGGAAGAGTTAACATTAGCTTTGCAGTGGTTGCAAGTTCAGTGTCTTGGCTTGGAAGCCCATTTTGGTCACTTCCTCTGTTGAGTTTGAATGTTCTTCTCACGTCTGCCTGAATTTTTGTCTGCGTATGTTAGGCTTTTCCCCCCACATTCGAATGACCTGCAGGGCAAGATAACTGGCAACTAAATGGCCTGATGCCCTTTCCAGGGTTAATTTCTGTCTTGTTCTGGTTGCTGCCAGATAGGCTTTGGCCTCTGCACCTCTAAATTGGATTAAGGAGGTCTGAGAACTTTATGTTAGTTTATGAAGATCTAAGAGTTTCCCAAAGTCTTGTAGTCATTACAAATGATTCAGCATTTCAGGAGCTGGAAATTATCCTGTCTGTGTTATTTTAGGCTCCTGAGCGAATTACAACATCAAGCACAATATATTTATTTAGATTTTGACTTATTAGGCCTCCCTTTTGGGCTGACCCGCGAGCCGGCCCTGAATTCTTGGACGCAGAGATTCAACATGATGCTGGAAACATTCCTTAGGGATTTTGTTCCTTGCTGAATTGTTTTGTGACAGACGAGCTCCTCCAGCCAAGTCCTTTCAGACAGTTTAATGAAAGTGGAAAGCATCCTTTTATTAAGGTTGTTTGAGAAGCATCATGAAACATACAAAAGACTGGAACACTAACTGTAGAAATTTATAGGGAAATGCAAAACATAATTATAAAGATAGTCAAAACCAGAATCCAAAACCTACTTTTATTTTTAAATCTCACATGAAGTCTTCCCTCTATTTTTGGACATTACTTTCACTATGTGACCACCTTATATAACATTGCCTCCGTAATGTCATGGGGTATATGCATCTCATGCATTGTAACTACGTAGCATCATAGAGACCAGACACACAGGGTGAGAGGGCCCATGAGAACCTGCAATAAAAAACAGAGGAGCCCATACAAACAAATACAGAAATGGTGGTGCTCATGAAAAACGTAATCTACGTCTTAGCATCGATGATGGTGTTGCTGTTATAACTGAAACGATAAACAGAATGTCCTCTGGTTGACAGCATCAAACTGTTAAAGGAGATTCATACTGTGAGCCTACTGTTCCACCTCATTTCAAAAAGTGGTCAGCTGGGCTTAGAAGTAGAGACAATGCAGGCCATCGGAGTGAAGTGACACGATGCATTGAAGGACAAGTTTGGTATTTTTCAGGTCAAAATTATAGTTCTTCACAATCATGGTATATATTGGTTTGCATCATGAAATTTGCTCAAAAGTGAAGTGTATTTTATACATTTTTAAAAATAACTAGCCTGCATTTTATTTTGGATCTTATGGATTATAAAGAAAAGCCTTAAAACTTATTTTGAAGTAGCAAGGGTTTCAATTTAAGAAAATGAGCTTTCTGTGTTTTTGAGGCACGCATGTGACATCAAAAGTGAACGACTCTGGGTACTATTTTCTCAAGGTAAAGATATGTTTCTTGCTCAGATCTCTGCCCTGCACAATTATGGATGGATGTTTGAGAACTAGTGGCATGCAGTGCACATAAATGATAAAAAAAATAGTCAGAAAATGAAAAAGGCAGTGTGACGCACCACAAGCCAGTTATCACATTTGTTTAAAGCTTTTGCTGACGATAAGATAATAAAAGATCTAAGGACAATATTTTTCACTGAAAACTCACTAACACTCACTGATACTAATCAATCCATAAATACCCAGGGGGACATACAATACAAACATTTTGTGCACCCTGGCAATGTAAGGCAGAAATGACAGCATTGCGCTACCACTCAGTCTATGCTAAAACACCTGTACTAAACTTAGTAACCTTCAACCTGATTACATTTAGGGGAGCTGGTGTTGCTAAAATGGCCATAATGTGTGTGGGTGTGTGATCACTCCTGGCACCACTTCCAAGGATTGTTCCTGCCTTGCATCTGATGCTTGCTGGGATAAGCTCTATCTACCCCACGACCCAGTCCTGGATAAGTGAGTTAGGAAGAAGGATGGGTGTACTGTATGTCTATAATGTCTGTTCAGTTCTTGTCACTTGATTGTGTGCTACACACAAGTTGAATATTCTCTCCCACTGAAGCACACAAGTGAATTATCAATCAGGCGCCAGCAATCACTACCTGAATAAAGAAATAAGCTTCCACATAGTAAAAGAATGTAAGCGATAGTAAGTGTGGCTTTTTTCAGTTATTATTGTCTAGCTGATTTCAGAAAAATCACATCTGGGTATCAACATTCAATACTGTTGTGAAAGGATGAGTCTCAACACACTGGAAAGGTTTCAGGCAGCCACCCGTATATTGTCCCTGGCTGCAAAAGTTTTAAAGAAAACAAGAGGATGATCTTTGGTTGAGTGCCCAGATTGAACTGAACTGGTTTGGAAAGATGGAGGTTTTATATGCTGTGAACCGGAAGTGATGTTATTTGCCCTGAACAGGAAGGGACGTCAGTCTGGGCGCCGGGACAGGAAGTGACATTAAATCAGGCTGGTTTTCCCATATTTGGTCTGCAGTGATAACAGAAATAGGTTTAGAGCACCCCGCCACCCTCTGGCCTGGCAGGTAATTACCTCCACTTGGTCCACTCAGCTCGTTCCTAGTTGCACGTGTGTGACACTGTCAATAACAGCACTTGGCAGTGATTTTCCAAGGTGCATCCACTATGGGTTGGAGATGGTGGCACTGACCAAAAAACAGGAGACAGAGCTGGAGGTGGCAGAGTTAAAGATGCTAGGTTTTGCATTGAGTGTGACGAGGATAGAAAGGATTACAAATGAGTACATTAGAGGGTCAGCTCAAGTTGAACGTTTGGGAGACAAAGTCAGAGAGGCGAGATTGCATTGGTTTGGACATGTGCAGAGGAGAAATGCTGGGTATATTGGGAGAAGGATGATAAGGATAGAGCTGCCAGGCAAGAGAAAAAGAGGAAGGCCTAAGAGAAGGTTTATGGATGTGGTGAGAGAGGACATGCAGGTGATGGGTGTAACAGAACAAGAGACAGAGGACAGAAAATTATGGAAGAAGATGATCTGCTGTGGCAACCCTTAACAGGATCAGCCGAAAGAAGAAGAAGAAGTTCTTTCTCTGTTGGAGAAATGGCATCTGCATTACACTGGAATAAGGAACAAGATAGACTATAAATAGTTCTCATATCTTCTCCATATCTGCGGTGGGCTGGCGCCCTGCCCGTGGTTTGTTTCCTGTCTTGTGCCCTGTGTTGGCTAGGATTGGCTCCAGCAGACCCCTGTGACCCTGTGGTTAGGATATAGCGAGTTGGATAATGGATGGATGGATGGATCTTCTCCAAATGCATCTCATGATGCTACACATCACAGAGGCGGTTATTATTATAATAATAATTCTTTACATTTATATAGCGCTATTCTCACTACTCAAAGCGCTCTCCACGCAGGGAGGATCCGGGAAGTGAACCCACAAAATCCTTACTGCAAAGCAGTAGCACTACCACTGCACCAGTTTATGGCCCATCATCTGTCCTGAACAGCCTGAAACAGATGATCTGACTTCACACCACGTCATCTGGATGAGGATGGACAGAATTAGAAATGAGTACATTAGAGGGTCGGCTCAGGTTGCACGGTTGGGAGACAAAGTCAGAGAAGAAAGATTGTGTTGGTTTGGACATGTACAGAGGAGAGATGCTGAGTATATTGGTAGAAGGATGCTAAAGAGGGAGCTGCCAGGCAAGAGGAAAAGAGGAAGGCCTAAGAGAAAGTTTATGGATGTGGTGAGAGAAGACATGCAGGTGATGGGTGTAACAGAACAAGATGCAGAAGACAGGAAGATATGGAAGAACATGATCCGCTGTGGCAACCCCTAATGGGAGCAGCCGAAAAAAGAAAAAGAAGAAGATCCACTCCCTTGGGACTGAAAGAGTGATGCAGCCAGTCTCATTCTAAAGTGGCTGAACCTCACAACAATGGTTTCCCTTTTCCTTTTTCCCCATCTTAAATCCACATGGATACGCTGTTTTGCAATATGTCTGTAATCTCAAGACATAGATCAATACTCAGTCACATTTTTGGCTTGAAAAGTGTACATATTGAGTACGTTTTAAGGCTTTTCTTTAAACTGGGACTCAGGGGTCTAGTTATTTATTTTAATTTATAAAAATGCCTCATAGTACAATGCAATTTCATGTGGCAAGCTAATATATATCATAACTTTGACTTGAAAATACCAAAACTATCCTTTAACCTGCTCATAGTAAGCATTGAAGGAAGGATAAACTGTTGCCACAAATGAGATATGCATGGTCAACAATACGGCTGAGGCACACCAACACACCGTTTCAACCGACAGCCTGTGCCAGTAACGCCAGGCAGGATTCGGTCCATGGAGTTTATACTGTTTGCCCCAAATTCTGACCTTCACAAATCAGTGGCACAGCAGAAATCAGGATTCATCAGACCAAGTAACTTTCTTACTGTCTTTGATTGACCACTTTTGGTGCTCACCTACCCACTTTAGAGTCATCCTCCTGTTTGCAGATGACTGGAGTAAAACCTTGTAACGGCTGACCCTTTACCCAGCCGGCAGCTAAATTAAACTTTTCCCCCACAATCGACGGTGTAAATATAAGCACACTAAAGCAGATATGTAAAATTAAATGATTAATTATATTAAATGAAATAACAAGACACATGCCAAATAGAAATATATACATATATAAATATAAATATCCCTCCACCACAGCAATAATGTGACACCACCATATATAAATACGACAAACCCTCCCTTGCCCCTGTAGCATATAACAAACAACGAACAACAACAATGAATGATATACGGAATGAATGATCGTGAATTTGAGTCCGGTTATAAAAACTTTCCTGAATACGAATGACTGAACTAGAGATAAATGAGTTGTTTGATATTCCCGGCAATTGGAGCAACCTCACCGTGATTCCTCGGCGTGTGGTGGATGACGTTCTGACCCCGGGGTCTCTGCAGATGAGGGATGGAAGACAGTCTGGAAAAATGAAAAACAAACTGGTGCGAAGGCGCGATGTGAAAAAACAGCAGGTAAGTTGAATCTGTGGTTGGAAAAAATGGTCTCCTCTCTCTCCTTCTCTTCTCCTCTCTCTCCTTCTCTTTCTGGCTATTCCCTCCTGATAGTCCTGTGACGGCTGTAATTAATTATAGTGAACAGGTGTTTTCCAGGTTTGGGGTTGCGGTCTCCTTCCATCATCCGTCCCCCTTTACGGGGACGGCATTCACTGACACACACATAAACAGCAAACGGGACAATGGAAACAAGATGCACTCAGTACTAACATTTGACAACACTATAAACTATGTAGCCTCGCTACAATCTGGTGTAATTTTCTGGTGCTGTAGCCCACCTTCTTTAAGGATTAACACTCTATGCACTCACCATTGTCCTTATGCCCTGCACTGTTTTATTTGGTTGTTATCTGTGCATTTGTGGTCCTTCTGTTAGCTTGAATGGATCTGGACATTTACCTCTGACCTCTCTCATCATCCAGAGTTTTTTTTTTTACCCACAGGACTACCACCCACTTGATGTTTTTGCTTATCTCACAACTATTCTTTGTGAACTCTGTGAAAATCCCAGAAAAACAGCTGTTTTGGAGATGTTCATAAACTATGATAAGGCTGGGAATAGAACCCACATCTCTGGAACTGTGTCATGACGTTTTATGACTTGTTTAGTATAATTTGTATTATTTGTGATATGATATTATAAATACTACTGCTTCACAAATCTAGCATCCTGGATTTAAATCCTGGCCTGGTCTCTGGTGAAGTGGTACTTGTGCTTTCTAATGCGTCTTTAGGGGTTTTCCTCCAGGTACGCTGATTTTCCTACTACCCCATTCCAAAAACGTGAAGGCTAATTAGAGATTTAAACTGGTCCAGTGGGAATGTGTGTGGTGGACTGGTGTCCTTTCCAGATTTGGTCATTGCCTTCTGCTCAGTTCTAATGGGTTGAGCTCCACACCCCAAACAACTCTGAATTGGATTATCTCACACTGTGTCACAAAGTCATAAAATTCCATATATTGTTGGTACATTTGCATAAAATTACAATCCAATCTGTGCTTAACATTTAGCTTTTTGAACTGTAAGAGTGGATATGTTTTTTTATAAAACAGTAAACCATCAGATTTTTGCATAGCTTTTTAATATGAATTTGATAGAACCTCATCTAAGGAGACAGGCATTACAAAACACAGTAAATATATTTACATAAAGCACACAATACAAGCTCTGCTCTGTCTCACAAAGCAGCAAGAAAAGAAGACTTGGCAAATAATCTCATTTATCACCGGCAGGTCCATTCTATAAAGATGCCTAAAACGAGAGATCCTGGAGTTAAATTGCACTACAGCTGAATCACGTTGTGAAATTTTAAAAATAGATTGCAAATGGGATAATAATATCCCTACATTTTCATGCAGGATTTTCAAAGATAAAAATACACCCATAATTTTCATCGCTTGTGTAAAATTGATTAGATATATTCAAGCTTTGTGATCTTTTTTCCTGTCCATAAATACTAGATCTATTTATAGCTGAATTAAAGACAACAGCAGCCTACATGATAGTCAAACCTAATAACAGTGTTCAGCTCTTCATGCCGGCTCCCGATCGGTAAAGCAGTTCACAAATGTCATTGAATGAGCTGATTAAGTTGCCATTTGTTTCATTATGCTTGAAAATCTATCTTTTACATACTGCTTTTCCTATCTGTCTGTCTGAGTTCAGGAATTAAAACATAATGAGCTCATCTATCCATTTATCTATTTTATACAAGGCTGTTGCTGTATGTCATTTTAAGTTTTTACATCAGTTCTCTATCTATCTATCTATCTATCTATCTATCTATCTATCTATCTATCTATCTATCTATCTATCTATCTATCTATCTATCTATCTATCTATCTATCTATCTATCTGTCAAGTTTAAGGATGTATGTGCATGTGTTATACAGTACTGTCATCCTATGCAGGGTTGTTTACTACAGTTGGCCTGATGTTGCTGCAAGTGATGCCATCATTTTTAAACCCTATAACAGAAAAGTGTTGGTTCAGAAATAGATAGATGGGTATTTCAGAAGAATTAGCATTTCAATATCAAGTAAAAACACTTTGTATTTCACTGATCGATTGACCATACTCCATCATTGCTGGTGAACGCTTGGACCCCGTGAAATTCCTTTAAAGTATATAAATCCTCCATATGATGTGATTTTTCTCCAATGTGAAGTATCAGCAAAATGAAAACTCTTCCTCATAACCTGCAACCTACCTGGAGTGGGAAGGCTGATGTACTCACTCTGGTGTGAAGATACCTGACAAGCACATCAAGAAAATGAGGCTCCCTGCTGGGACCTACGACAGACGACGTCAAAAACAAGCCAACGGAATTTCACTTTCCTTCTGGAAGGTGCATAGCAGGGGTGTACAGTTCCCCCATCGCCTGCTGGATCTTTCTTTGATGGTCGTGCTGAGCTGCTGCCTCCTTTGGTGCTGACAAACCGGATGGCTGACGTTTATTGTCACATTAAGCTCATAAGTCAGTCTCAAAGAAATCCTTTTTACATTCTTAGAAGGAATGTTGGCTAGCAAAACATGAACAGAACAATGAAGCTGTTGGTCTGTTTTCTTGTATGTGCAGATTTTGTTATTTTGTGTTGTATTCTTGTGGGGTTTTTTTTTGATGGTGTGGATCAGTGGTCTCAAACTCTGGTCCTGGAGGGCCGCAGTGGCTGCAGGTTTTCATTCTAACCCTTTTCTTAATTAGTGACCTGTTTGTGCTGCTAATTAACTTCTTTTGCATTCATTTTAATTGCTTTGCTCTTGAAGACTCTGACCCCTTAATTGTTTATTTTTTCTTAATTAGCAGCCAAACAATAATGAGATACAAAAATAACCAAAACTTGACCAGCAAACTGTGTCCATCATGCAATACCTAAAAATAAAGAAAAATGAAGGTCTCAGGAATGTCGATCTGCTGAGGTCCACAAAACACTTTAACAGTGCTCTTAAAAAGAGAAAATGAACAATCTGGGAAATGTCTGCTATTACACAATGAGAGCAGCAGCAAGCCATGGAATTAAAGAACGGGTTTAATTAACAACAAGAATTGGTGCCTAATTAAGCAACTGGTTGGAGTTTGAGGCTCTGACTTAGGTGGTCTTCTGTTGGATCACTCACGTCACATTTCATTTTTGTTTGGGTGCCATTTAAGGAAAGAAATGAAGCAATTCAGAGGATCGATTAAATGAACAAATCTTAAAAAACAAGTCAATTAAAATAAAAGGAAAAGGAATTTATTAGCAGCAAAAACTGGTCACCAATTAAGAAAAGGGTTAGAATGACAACCTGCAGCCACTGTGGCCCTCCAGGACTGTGGCTTGAGACCACTGGTGTGGATGACACAAAGTCCATTCTGTCTTTCTTTCATTATTTCAGCAATATGAAACATTCCAAAGCCCCTTAATCCAGTTCAAGTGAGTGAAAAGCCTATCTGAGCAGCATTGAGCACAAGGAGGGAAGAAACCCTGGACTATTCCACTCAATACTGATATGTTTACATTTTTAAATAGTTACTTACCCCATTACATTGTAGTGACGTCTGACAAAATGTTTTAATCTCATGTGTTCATAGCAAAATGAGGCTAATAAAGCTCAATGGAAGTGGACGGTGGCCATCACTAGAAACAGCAAACAACATCAAAACGTTCATGAAAAACTCTCACGTGGCTCGTGTTGTATAATTCACATAAAGTCATCCAGTTGAATACTCAAAACGTGCAAAACACATGCATTTTCATTAAAATACTATTAAATTAATTTTGACGTTAAAACAAAAGTAGCCCATAACACGGAACCCTTTCATACAGTGTCCTTGTTGTCAGTGAGGAACAAATGAAGGGTCTTGCAGCCATGGTTCAGCATACTGCTTAAACAAAAGCCAGTAAAGGCAAAATAAAATTACATTTAGTCCAAATAAACTAGCCTAAAACCTTACAAAATGAATTTGACACAAACAAACAATCATCCAGCACATAACACAAAAAAGATAACATTTATTTATGACACCAAGGAATATAAAGTGTTAATAAAATAAATAAATCTTGTGCTTTGATTCACAGCTAAATGAACAGGGGAAGGATTATTAAAGACAGAACCTAAAGGTATAAAAATCAAGAACAAAACACTAGGGGGGGCTAAACCCAACCAAAAATGAAAGAGTCACTGAAGTACACATCAATTTCTTTCACTTTCTCTATCCTGGGGTCCTTCCTGTAGGACCTCATTCCAGTTCACGTCTAAGGGCCAGTGACCTAAAGTGGCTTTAATCATACACCCCAATTCGAAAGCCCGGTAGTGGCTCTGCCTTTTGTTACAATGACAGCAGGCTAGAACTCCCTCTTCATGGCGTCCCTACCTTACTGAACTTTCCTTTGTGCTCCTCCTTCAAAGGAAACCCTCTGATGCCCCCAGTGTTCAAGTGAGGTAGTACTGATTTCCTACTGTTTGAATTTCAATATTATTTGTAATGTTTTGTTGTTGTTTGTCATTTAGATATATTTTACCATTTTCTTTTTGCCATTAATAATATCACTGTTGGTAACAAAATTGAATTACTATGTGTCATTTTTTTTGCAAATTAGATTGTTTATTAGTTTTTTGTTCTTTGTGCCATCATTAATAATAATGATAATACATTTTATTTATATAGTGCCTTTCAAATTGGTACTATATTGGAGATCATTTTTATAGTGGTCACAGCCAGGTTATGTTTTCTTTTTATGGGTGCCGTCATGTAGTTTTTGCCAAAGATGTCTTTTGCCAGCCATGTTTCTCAGACACTATGCTGCATGTGACATCATCATATTGCTGCTATTTAAGATAGTCATGCACTTCACCTTGCCTCCAAACCTTATTGTACTGACTAGCAATGAAAAATCCCGCTGATTTAAAGAGATCAACAGAAGAAAAGATGTCTCCAGAAAAACCAAGCCACGGTCAAAACCGGGATTCAAGAAAATGATTATCAATGCTACTAGCATTAAACCAAATCTCAGAGTGTTAAAATGGTCAGAATATCAATGCCAAAATCAGAAGGATTATTGCTACATACAGTGCATCCGGAAAGTATTCACAGCACATCACTTTTTCCACATTTTGTTATGTTACAGCCTTATTCCAAAATGGATTAAATTAATTTTTTCCTCAGAATTCTACACACAACACCCCATAATGACAACGTGAAAAAAGTTTACTTGAGGTTTTTGCAAATTTATTAAAAATAAAAAACTGAGAAATCCCATGTACATAAGTATTCACAGCCTTTGCTCAATACTTTGTCGATGCACCTTTGGCAGCAAATACAGCCTCAAGTCTTTTTAAATATGATGCCACAAGCTTGGCACACCTATCCTTGGCTAGTTTCGCCCATTCCTCTTTGCAGCACCTCTCAAGCTCCATCAGGTTGGATGGGAAGCGTCGGTGCACAGCTATTTTAAGATCTCTCCAGAGATGTTCAATTGGATAGAAGTCTGGGCTCTGGCTGGGCCACTCAAGGACATTCACAGAGTTGTCCTGAAGCCACTCCTTTGATATCTTGGCTGTGTGCTTAGGGTCGTTGTCCTGCTGAAAGAGGAACCGTCGCCCCAGTCTGAGGTCAAGAGCGCTCTGGAGCAGGTTTTCATCCAGGATGTCTCTGTACATTGCTGCAGTCATCTTTCCCTTTATCCTGACTAGTCTCCCAGTCCCTGCCGCTGAAAACCATCCCCACAGCATGATGCTGCCACCATCATGCTTCACTGTAGGGATGGTATTGGCCTGGTGATGAGCGGTGCCTGGTTCCCTCCAAACGTGACACCTGGCATTCACACCAAAGAGTTCAATCTTTGTCTCATCAGACCAGAAAATTTCTCATGGTCTGAGAGTCCTTCAGGTGCCTTTTGGCAAACTCCAGGCAGGCTGCCATGTGCCTTTTACTAAGGAGTGGCTTCCGTCTGGCCACTCTACCACACAGGTCTGATTGGTGGATTGCTGCAGAGATGGTTGTCCTTCTGGAAGGTTCTCCTCAGAGGACATCTGGAGCTCTGACAGAGTGACCATCGGGTTCTTGGCCACCTCCCTGACTAAGGCCCTTCTGTCCCGATCACTCAGTTTAGATGGCCGGCCAGCTCTAGGAAGAGTCCTGGTGGTTTCAAACTTCTTCCACTTACGGATGATGGAGACCACTGTGCTCATTGGGACCTTCAAAGCAGCAGAAATTTTTCTGTAATATTCCCCAGATTTGGGCCTTGAGACAATCCTGTCTTGGAGGTCTACAGACAATTCCTTTGACTTCATGCTTGGTTTGTGCTCTGACATGAACTGTCAACTGTGGGACCTTATATAGACAGGTGCGTGCCTTTCCAAATCATGTCCAGTCAACTGAATTTACCACAGGTGGACTCCAATGAAGCTGCAGAAACATCTCAAGGATGATCAGCGGAAACAGGATGCACCTGAGCTCAATTTTGAGCTTCATGGCAAAGGCTGTGAATACTTATGTATATGTGATTTCTCAGTTTTTTTATTTTTAATACATTTGCAAAAACCTCAAGTAAACTTTTTTCACGTTGTCATTATGGGGTGTTGTGTGTAGAATTCTGAGGAAAAAAATTAATTTAATCCATTTTGGAATGAGGCTGTAACATAACAAAATGTGGAAAACGTGATGCGCTGTGAATACTTTCCAGATGCACTGTAATATCCCATTCATTAATGGGTCAGGACCAGCGTGGTGTGCTGCAAAAAAAGCAAAAACTGGGGAAAAAAATGAATCAAAGTTGCTTGGCCAATGGGGTAATCAAAATTCACGTGACAAGACTTCTTTAAATAAGCTAAATAATATTAAATACAAAATTCTTGATAAGTCAATAATTCATACAATAAGCAAAACAAGATGTAATGGCCTGGTTTAAAAACTTTTCATTTGTTTTGATTTCAGTTTTTAGAACATGACCTTTACACGGTCAGGCCGATGAATTCACCATCTCAGAGTGCCTTACATTGGTAACGAGTGATGCAAAACCCTCACAAACGTGTGCCTGTAATCAAAATAATGAAAAATAATCAAACTTTAAATAAACCCTCCAATCCAAAAAGTAATATCAGAAATTGATTTTCTTGGTTAGAAATCCAGAAAAAATATATAATAGATTTTTTGGGCTGAAAGGAAAGCCAGGAAAAATTAAATAAAAGCGTCAATCACAGCATTTCTCTTCTAAAGGAAAGACTACCATAAAGGGAACGTAAACAAACCTCAGAAGTGTGCTTACAGATTTTGATCATCTTCATTTCTTGACTTTGATTTCTGGTAGTTGTTTTGGCTTATGTGATTCTTGTTAGTGACTCTAACAAGCCTGACTGTTCTTCATGGATTTTTCTTTTCAACTAATTTTTATATGTGCAACTCCAACTAGAATCCAGAACAGAAATGGCAGTGCTATTTAGAACAGACATCGCTGAGATGCTCCATTGTTTCCTGGTGTGGTTGTTGTTGCTACATACAGCATGTGACATCATGGCCACCATCTTGTTTAAGTTGAGTTGTGGTCTGAATTTTGTTTCAAAAAATGCAAGGACTTGTTGCTAAACAAGATCAGTTTCATGGGGTTCATTTCTGTTTTTAGATTTTTGTTTTTCACTTTTTGACCTACTTACTGATGTTGAGTTCATTTTGTCCCTTTATTTGGGTTGCCTGCTATTTGATTGTTCAATGTATACAGCAGTGGTATGTTAGACCCATGTTTGCTATTCTCAAAGATTGTCTGCTACTCTGATTCACTCAAGTATTGTTTTGATCCTTTGAATGTTTTTTCTGAATGGATAGTTCCATAAAGAAGGAATGTCTTCTAGTGCTTTGATAGGGCTCAACATGACCCCAGCTTCTCAGTCTAGTGGTCACTTACACGAGGTTGGGAGCATGCACTGATAGCGTGTTGCCGCACCCACCACATGACACACCACCTAGACAAAGATAGAAAGAGAGAGAAGAGGAAAAGAATGAGCCACATGGAATACTCCCATGTGCAGCTTAAAAAGAGCCGCCTTACTTCACTCGGTGAGCCAGAGTCAGGAGGAAGAGGATATAGCTTACCACAGGAGGAGTGGAGGCGGAACAAGGAAGAGAAAGGGAAGAAAGAAGGGCCGTGTATTGGTGGGACTGTAATTGAACTGTGCTGCTGTGGGGAGTGAGGGATAAGTGCTTGCACACTGTATTAAACGTGTGCTGTGTGGCAAAACTTGTGAAAAAAGGGGCCTTGACACAAACAAAGGTTTGGGGCAGCCACCCATGTAGTTGACCCTGGCTGCAAAATGAGGCAAAGTATTCAGCACAAAAATGTACAGAACAGAGTCCAAAATAGAACTGCTCAACAGAGGAAGGGAGTGGGGTTTTATAGGGAGGTTTGCAGAAATGATGTCGTCCTCAGAGCCGGGACAAGAAGTGACGTCGTCAGAGCCGAGATGGAAGTGACATCTTCGTATTCAGGTAGGATTTCCCGTGTCTGGTCTGCGGGGACAAAATAAGAGGATTGAATGCACCCCGCTAGCCCCTGGCTAGGCATGGAACTCCCTTCTTTTGGTCCCTGTGGCTAGCTCCCAAGCACACGTGTGTGACTATATATATATATATATATATTTATATACTAGCTGTGTAAGCCCGTGCTGTAAAACTCCTGTGGCCCTAGAAACTATTGAAATCGTCAGAAAAAAACTGAAACGTAGAGATGTCAGGTATTGTGTATTAGCAGCTAAGCGAGTGTCTCTTTCTTCAGAGGTTTTCGTTTTGCCAACGTGCTTGCCTTGCTTATGTATTAGCGGCAGGAGGAAAAGTAAAAGGGATACCATTTTGCCGATGTGTTTGTCTCGTGTGTGTATTAGCAGCTAAACGAGTTTCTCTCTTTTCTCGGCGGTTTCACTTTGGTGATAGAGTCACTTTCTTTGAGCTTGATGCCGTAGCCTCGCACTTCCGGGCCAGACACACAGACACAGACACTTCCACATGTAGACATTTATATATATATATATATATATATATATATATATATATATATATATATATATATATATATATATATATATATATTTGCAGCTGGAGATCCACAAAGGAAGAAAAAATGAATCACGTATCATAAAGTAGTTTTTATTCCTGAGCTTTCAACCCCTACTAGGGGTCTTCATCAGAGGATAATGCTTAGACTTACAAGAATCAAAAGGCAATATATAGCAACACATTAAGTGGGGGGGGGGGGGGGGGGGGGTTGGGGGGGGAGGTGACTAAGTCAGTATGATCAAAGGGGGGGGGGGGTGTTTGTATAGTTTATGTATTATGTACATAAACTTAAGTTAGCAGATTAGATTTATGTCCAAGTGTCTGTTGATGGCGTTTTCATTTGATAGCCAAGACTCGGCCAACTCTCTGCCACTTTTAGTACTGGCCTTAAATTTTACTTTTACATTGTCCCAGTTGAATGTGTGTCCTGTTGATTTAGCATGTGCATAGATCAATGATAGTGCGTCCTTTCTTCTGACGGCGTTGCGATGTTCCTGTACACGTGTTGAGATTCTTTTTGAAAACACTTAATGTGTTGCTATATATTGCCTTTGATTCTTGTAAGTCTAAGCATTATCCTCTGATGAAGACCCCTGGTAGGGGTTGAAAGCTCAGGAATAAAAACTACTTTATGATACATGATTCATTTTTTCTCCCTTTGCGGATCTCCAGCTGCAAATATGCAAACTGTATCACAGACCTTCTCTTCCATATATACAGGGTATATATATATATATATATATATATATATATATATATATATATATATATATATATATATATATATATATATATACACACACAGTATATATATATCTACTCTCTATATATAAAATCCTAAGCCTAAAAGTGCAACGGAAGTGCAACAATGACATTTTTCATGTCACGTTTGTCACGCTTTAAATCGGGCTTATTTTAAAACCTACATATATACAGTATGTTTGGTATCATTCTTTTCAGAATTTATCGAACTTTAATGTGATGTTGTTAGTTTTTCAGATTCTTATTCTGTTTTTAAATTTTAAACTAAAAAATATCAAGAAGTCACGTCCCGTGAGACGAGACTTTGTGTCAAGAGATTTAACCACACCCTGGGCCGGAAATAAAAGACAAAGAGTAGGACAGCTGCTGTACAGGGTTTTAAATGTTCGAAGCGCCATGCGAGATGCAGATCACACAGCACGGCAGCAGCAGCTGATCGAGCAAAGAGGAGGTAAAAAAAAAACTGTATTTGTTTCCCATTGTACCACCGTTTAAGAGGGGGTTTCGAAGGAGCGACTGCATATCCTGGGGTGCGTTCATGCCCCCCTCTTCACAATGCAAGCAGCAGAGACGAGAAGTGGCTGGCGAGTGAAGCGAGCAGGGAGGAACCCCCTAGTATTTATATATATATATATATATATATATATATATAGAGAGAGAGAGAGAGAGAGAGAGAAAGAGAGAGAGAGAACGAAATGATTTAAGCACAAACAAGCATAAAGAGGTGGCGCACTCGTAGGTAATCCCCGTATAATTGAAAGAAAATGTAAAGTGCAAACACATTAAGAAAGGCAAAAAACTTATTTGCAGATACGAGTCTCAATAGTGACAGCTCCAAGATAGTGACAGTTCTAGACAGGAAGAGACGGATCCAGAGGGACAGGCACCAGAAGTGTTTTCCTAGGTGGTAGGGCTGTCAATCATTTGGCCAGGAGAAGGAGAAAGAGAAGAAGGGTTAGTAAATAGCGCCACCTTGCGGATTACCACAACCAAAGCCATTAAGCTGTCCCTAAGGGGCACGTGTGTGGCAATACACATACTTATAGATTACTATTGCCAGTAGTATAATTCATTCTTCTCTCTTAATCCTGTTATTATTATTATCCATCTGTCCATTTTCATGCTCACTTAATTCTGTTATTATCCATCCATCCAGCCATCCATTTTTGAGCTCACTTCATCCAATTATTACTTTTATTACTGTTCTCCATCCATCCATATAGTGTAACTATAATTGTGATCCTTATTATGATGTGGCCATTCATCCATTTTCTCTCTTCATACTCTTTTATTATTACTGCTTCAAAATACATCACACAACAGTTATTTAAAAAAGATGAAACAATCTTAGAAGTTTGGGAAATTCAAATACTCCTTTTATTTGGGGATGGCACTAGAGGGTAAGATTTCTAAAACCTGATTGATAAAGAAAAAGACTCCACAAATGTCTTGTAAAAATAGAAACATCTGACAAGGATAACTAACACAATTAACGTTGTGGCAGTGGGTAGCATAAATGCCAAGAACGTCTTCTATTTTAAGAAAGAAATCAGTGTCAGTGGGTGCATACGCAGCCAGTGAATATATAATGATCTGCTTGCTAAAAAACATAATAAATACAAATCACTTTTTCTTTGTTTTTCTCAAGCTGTCGCACTTTTAGCCAACTGCCTGAGTGTGCTTTTGCCGCCATTGATATTTTATTCCTGCATGTGAACTGAACTCTCTGCTCAACTGTGTTACACGGTGTTTGGTGAAGGAGTGCATGTTGAGAAGGCGCTATACAAATTACAGAATAGTGGAGGGCTGCTTTCCAGTTAAAGTCTGCCCCCGAGTCACAGACCTTAGTGAGGCCAAACCCACTAAATGCCTGTTAGTATTCAATGCGTGTTGATCTTTCAGCTCAGCATTTGTCATTTTAGACACAACACTCAGTGCTGAAAGCCTGGGGCCTCCAGAGGTATTGAAGTGATGTCCGAGGAGAATGCAGTAATAAAACACCGTGGCATACAACCTGAAACAACAGCATTTCATGTAATTATTTACTGTTTGAAAATATCCCCTCTGTCCAGAAAGATTGAGGATCCTTAGTACGAATCATGAAAGCAAGGTTTAATCTATAATGTCCACAAATATGAAAGTATTTAGGACAATGGCGTCAGCTACAGAGCTTTCAGAGTCTGGGTGGGATTAAGGCAGCATGTAAATTAAAGGCTGGCTGGTTGCTGTTTTTAAACTGACGTTGGTTTAAGATGCAGCGGACATTGAGAGCACAGACATGCTAAATGCCTTTTAGTATTCAGTGTTTGTTGATTCTCCAGCTCTGCATTTCTCATTTTGGACTCAACACTGAGTGCTGACCGCCTGTGGCCTCTCGAAGTGTTCAAGTGATGTCCAAGGAGGATGGGTTATAAGACACCCTAGCATACTGTAAAAAAAACATTAACGTTTCATGTCATCATTAAAAAGATCACCCAGAAAGGACGGAGACATTTCACAAGAATATTGAAAGCAAGTTATGAAGTAATAATAATAATAATAATAATAAAGTTTTCACAAGTGATTCCAGTGTGACTCTTTGTCCGGTCCACTGTAATCATTTAGCTTTACAGTCTGATTGGTCGAGCACACAATTTCAATTCTTTTTCATTTTCCTTGAATGACTTCACTTCTTAGTCAAGTTTGATTTTTTGCTATTAAAGGCACTTTAATGATAAACAGAAATTGATTGTCCAAATGTAAGTGAGTGTGGGTGTGTTCCTGATTGTGTCCTGCAGTTGACTGGCACACCACAAACATCTCCATCTTATGTCCAGTGGTATCAGAATATTCTACAGCCCCCCCAAAACACTAACACTAAATTAGAAAACAAGGAGATAAACAGATGCTTAATTGTGTTGACAGAGTTGCTTATGCTGTTACTGTTATGATTTCAAATGAAAGAGCAAGTGAGCAGGTAAAAATCACCAGAAAATAGAGGGCACAAAAGAGGTGTCGGAATTAAGAAAACCAAAAGATCAAATGAAAGCCAAATTACCAAAGCAGACAAACCAGCGCAAAAAAAAAAATATATAAATAAAACTCCTAACTCACACTAAAGAAGACATTGCTTTTTTCTATCTTCAGTTTTGAAGGTAATCCAATGAACTGATAACATGCTACTCACATAAGTGGACAGCCATGACAAGATGGGCACAGATCACGTGACCAGCGACGACTGTAGCAGCCCTAAACTACATGAATGCTCCCATGAAACTGTACCCCAAAATGCCATGTGCTGACATCATCGTGATAATGAAAAAAAAAAATAACAAACAATAAGAAAAACATCTATACAAAGTCCAGATATTCTAAATATTAATTTAGTGGTGGTCTAAAAGCAGATTCGCATTTATGCTGGGCTGCTTTACAATGCAACTTGCTGGTAATGGCACTATGTAAAATAAATAAGCCTGAAAAAGTACACATGACATAATATTCAGGTGCATTCATGGACTGAGTTAACCGTTCTACAAATATGGTACATTTTAAATTCATTAGTTACTTCATTAAAGAGTCAGTTATTAAGTCAAATCAAGTCCATTTTATCCACAGAGCACACTTTACACAACAGCAGTTGACCAAAGTGTTGTACAGTTTCCTTTAATACACTGTCACACACGTGCGATTCGGAGGCAGCAAACAAGCCCTAAGGTAAGGAAAACATCGCAAGATAAAAGGTTGTTGAACTGTACTAACGCTTCTCTCTCTCTTTTCAGCCGCAAGGAAGAAAAATAAACCACCCTTACCTGTTCCAGCACTCAAAATGGCCGCGGCTACACTTCCGCTCCCGTCCCCTAATAGATGACGTCACTTCTGGTCCCTCTTCGAAGACATCACATCCTTTGTTTTCACTTCCTGTCACCATTTTGTTTTTGTTTAAATAACCCTGCATCCCTGTACCGTGTGTCAGATGTATATTTTCAACCTCTTGTTTAAATTTTTGTTTGACCTGTCCAACGGACATTATACAGGGCATTTCCCCAACACTTTGACATTTCTTAGATTAGATATACTTTATTAATCCCATGAGGAAATTCAGGTGCATAGAGCAGCAGAAATGTAAAAAACAAAGATACAGACTCACAGGTCGTATAATACAGCCAATCAACCAATCGATCAATTAATCAATATCAATAAACTTAACAAGTACATCGGGTGGAAGCATTGAATTGTCTGATAGCATTGGGCAGAGAAGATCCCCATGGCTCATCTTAGCACAACATGGTGGAATGAGCCTGTAGCTAAAAGTGCTCCAAGACAGCGCCTTCTGGAGGGGATGGTGAGGATTTTTCATGATGGCTTCCAATTTCTCCATCATCCTATTTTCCACAACAGCTTCCAGTGTGTCCATGGTTCGCCCTGTAATTCAGCAGTCTTACCTGATTAGTTTGCATAGGCATTGTGCTTTTTTGTGCTCAGGTTGCATCTCCAGGAGACTGCAATGCAGAACACCACACACCACACTGACTACTATGAACTGGTAGAACGTTTCTACCAGCTTGCTGCCCACTTCAAAAGTCCGGAGTTTCCTTAGCAAGTCCAGTCTGCCCTGGTCCTTCTTGTTCAGCGCCACTGTGTTGTCAGACCAGTCCAGTTTGTTGTTTATGTGAACCCCTAGGTACTTGTAGCTCTTCACCTCTTCCATGTCCTACCCCCTGTGATGGATGGCCTGCTAAATATTCCGGCCCACCCCTCCAGGCCGCCAGGTGGAGCTCTCCCAACAGCATGGAGGTTCCCCGAATTCCAGCAGGGCCTCATGGACCTTGTAGTTTGTATGTGCAGCCCTGCTGGATACCATGGGGGCCACCGGGAGTCGCTGTAAGGGTGCTGTCAGACTGTTATGTGCCCTATAACCTGGAAGTACATCCTGGGCACATGAACAGGAGAAATGACGTACTTCCAGGTTGCAGAAAAAACATCTCCGGGTCAGGGGGTATAAAAGGACTCTGGGAAATGCCCAGACACTGAGCTGAGCTGGGAGGAAGGGTGGCGAAGTGTCTGGGAGAGGAGGATTGGTATTTGTAGAGTGTTTATTGATTAAATGAGTAGTGTGTAGTGGAGGGTGCTTTGTGCACTGTATTATTATAAAAATAAAAAGTCTTGAACTTTTACCTGGTGTTTGGCGTGGTACCTGAGGGTTGAAGAGGTCGATAAATGCCTCTACTGCTAGACCCCGAATGGTGATTGGCCAAACTAAGTCATAATTGAAATCGCTCAGAATGTTTCTCTAGGTTTGTAAATTCAACAATGCTTTTTCAATGTAAAAATTTTGAAATTTCACAACTTTGGTCATCACAATCTGTTTGAGAGATTTCAATGAAAATTCAACTATCTTCACAAATGTCCTTGAAGAACAGCTGTGACACTTCAACAAAATTGGTCCACTGGGTGTCAAGTTGTTTCATGTGGAAAGACAGACAGATAGACAGACACAGTTATCATGTGACATGAATGGATGGCCAGTTTTTAGTAAACCGTTTGGCTGTGTCAATCTCCATGGCTGCACTTGCACAACTGCAGGAAGTTGATGGGGTAACTGGGCGAGATGCATCTGTTCATGAAGGTGCGATTGTTTTCCATTGCTTTATTGGCTTCCTGTGGTGTGTGGTTGAGACAAAGGGAGAGTCCCAGTGTGAGCGCCCTGGTTGCTGGGGATCCGAGTCTCGGACCGATGAGGGAGATGTATGTAGTGTCACACATGTGCGATTGGGAGACAGCTACCACACCAGACCAGGGGGTGGTGAGCTGTACTGACTTTCCCTCTCAATCCTCAGCAGACCATCAATGGGAAATCCCACTTGCTTCTGGCGCCTATGATGACATCACTTCCGGTACTGGCGCACATGTTGATGTCACTCCCGGTCCCAAAAACATCACTTCCGGTTCCAGTCCCAATGACGTCACTTCCTGCCTAGGCCTTTAAAGCCGCCATATTCTCCTCATCCTAAAATTAGTTTTGTTTTGGACTCTGGTCTGTGAACTACTCAACCATTTATCCATTTGCAGCCAGGGCATAATACACGGATGGTTGCCCAAAACTTTTTTGATGTCTCTGGCTCATTCATATGACAGTAGCCATTGGAGGGAAGGCAACCAGACCAGTTGAAGGTCAACTGCATCTTCGGTTAGGGCGACTCCCATGTTGCAAGGCCCATATGGGAGAAGCAGAGGAAGCGCCAGTTAAAAGAAGAAGGCACCAGGTTTTTAAAAAGGGACTGCTTCCAGCCTGTTGATTTTAACCTTGTTTTAATTGAATGTATTTATTGGATTTTTAACCTCCACTTTTCACCTCGTTTTAAGGATTTTTTATTTGTGGATAATTTTTGGAACACTGCACTTTTGCAATTGGCAGCTTTCCCTTGCTTCATGTGGTGTCCTCATTTGTTCAGCTCATCTCAGTCATGAGCATGGAGCAGGATCCGCACCATCACATATCACAATAGGTGTTTCACACCTTATATGCAAACACACTAATAAAAAAGACTGATTGATGTGACTTGTTAACTTTGTTATGCTGGGTTGCTTTATACAGTATGCGTTTATTGCGTGCTTTGCTGTTTTGAAGCAGGAAGGACCTAAAACATCCTGTGAAAAAACTCTTTAGTATAAAACTTACAGCAATTCCCTTTCTGTCACCGTCAAAATACTCTCCTTGAGATGCATTTAAATTTATATTTATATGTATTTGTTTAACAAATACTTTTATTCAAAAGGAATTACAAAAGAGGTCAATTTAATTGAGTAAACATCAGTCTGGAGGACCGCTGTAGAAAAAGTGTTAAAGGTCAAGGTTGCAACATTCATCACCACAAGTAAAAAGCTCAGAACAAAAGTACAAGCGAGGTACAATTCCTAGGTTACAAAAACTATCAGTAGCTAAACAGAGATTCTCAAGCAACTTCTTAAACACATTGAGTGACTCAGAAGTTCAGAATGAGGTTATCAGCTCGTTCCACCAGGTAGGAGCTACAAATGAAATGAGTCTGGATTGAGTGCGGCATCACCAGACCTCATTCATTAGCAGACCAGAATTGACGATAAGAAACTGTACAACTGTCTTCATATACACACCGATCACCCACAGCATTCAAAATCACTGACAGGTGAAGTGAAAATTATTGATTATCTCATTAAAATTGCAGCTGTCAAGGGGTGGCATATATTAGGCAGGAAATGCACAGTCAGTTCGTGAAGGTGATGTGTTGGAAAGAGGAAAAATGGGCAAGCATAAGGATCTGAACAACTTTGATAAGGGCCAAATTGTGATGGCTACATGACTGGGTCAGAACATCTTCAAACTGGGAGCTCTTGTGTGGTGTTCCCAGTATACAGTAGTTAGTACCTAACAAAAGTGGTCCAAGGAAGGACAACCGGTGATACTGTCATGGGTTCCCAGGGCTTGTTGATGCATGTCGGAAGTGACGGCTAGCTCATTTGGTTAGATACCACAGAAGAACTGCTGATGCACAAATTGCTGGTCTAAAGAATTAGCTGGTGGACACCTGTGGTATAGCGGGTCCATGGCTCTAAACGAATGGCCAGTTTTTTAAATAAATAATCGCTGCACTTGTGGCTTAAGGAGGGAGCATAGTAGTGCGGCTGGAGCGGTTCCTGGGTGCGATGCAGGCATGGACATTTCTGCATTGAAGTGCACAGATGCCAGATTGCCTGTCTCCGTAATTAATGCCAGGAGCTGCTGATCACCACACCTGTGCCATGTCCCCATTATAAGTAGGAGGAGCGCGAGTGTGGCGGAGAGAAGAAAAAAGAAAAGGGAGAAGGATGGAGGTTAAGGGAGAAGAAAGCTGGAGAAGTGGAGAGTCGGTGCGAACGTGCAAGAACAGGCTCGCTTGAGCAAAGGCAGGCAGCTGGAAGGAGAGCCCTGAAAGAGTGTTTGGCCAATACTCGGGGTGGATGGATTGGATCACTCCTGCTGAGCTTTTCAGATGAGGAGGAGTGACCAGGATCATGGACGGCTCACTACATAAGGCCAAGAAGGCAGGGGGAGTCGGGGAGGCTTTTGAGGTTGAGCACACTGCCAGTTGGGGGTACATGAGTCTGTCAGGGGACAGAACCAGCAGGAAGCAGGCACTGGGTTGTTAAAAACGGACTGTTTCTAGCCTGTTGATTTTAACCTCGTTTTAAAGGATTATTTATTGATTTTTAACGTCCACTTTTTCCACCTTCTTGTTATGGATTATTTATTTATTCATTTTGGGAGCACTGCACTGTGGACACTGTTTTGATTTTGTTTTTTTTTAATAAAAGCACTTTTGCACTTTTACACTATCTCCTTGCTCCCAGTGTGATTTGTCCTCATTGCACAACTCATTCGGTTACATTACCAACAGTGTTGGGGTTCGAGAGGCTCCCAGAAGAGAGGTGGAAGCATGGAGCAGGACCCGTATCGTCACAAAAGCTGGCTGCATGTGTGTCATTTACCTTGGGGAACAGATGGCAGCAGGATGAACTACGGGAAGAAGGTAGACCAGTAGAGGCAGTGTGATGCTCTGGGTAATGTTCAGCTAGAAAACCTGGGGTCCTAGAATTCATGTGGATGTTACTTTGACATGTACCACCTACCTAAAGATTGCTGCAGACTGTTCTTAATGGCAACGGTATTCCCTGATGGCAGTGTCCTCTTCCAGCAGGAAAATGTGACTTTCCACTTTGCACAGATTTTTTAGGAATTGTTTGAGGAACATGACAAAGACCTCAAGGTGTTGACTTGGCCTCCAAATTCCACAGATCTCAATCCGATGGAAAAAACAAGTCTGATCCATGGAGACCCCACCTCGCAACTTACAGGACTTAAAGAATCTGCTGGTAACATCTTGGACACCTCTGAAGGACATCTCCTTTCACATTATAAGACTTTTTGGATGGGTAAAGACAGGATGCCAACCTGAACTTTCTGTCTATGACCGAACTATAAACAATGAAAAAATGTAGATTAACTAATACCAGTTGTTCATTTGATATGATGGATTGGTTTGTTTTATCTTGATGTGTTCTTCATGAAGCTACTTACATCAATTACAGTTTAGAAAATAAAAAGAAAGTCTGATTGATTGATTGAATGATTTACCTTGTTGTTTTAGGTTGCATTATTTTTGCTGTATGCTTTGTAATGCTGCTAGCTGTTAAAGGCAATATATACTGTACCTTTTTAAAGGTTGTTTGATTGAATATGAAATGTCTGCTTTGTTATGTTCTGTTCTTCGTTGCCCTTTGTTGTAAAAGGCACTATCTCTTTTATATTGGTTGACACATAGATTATAAAAGAACAGAACTGCTCGATTAAAAAGCAACAGAAATTCACAGATAAAGTAAAACTGGATGCATGCCACAATCCGTCTGTGAACACATATAACACAGGAAAAAAAAAACTGTCAAAGCTGCAACCCTTTACTGTGTCCTTTAAAAAGATGTTTAATTCAAACTATTAAACGGCTTTCTTGGGGCTTTATGGATTTTACATTTCCTGTACGCTTAGAAAATTATTTTGTGAAGATTGCTAGCATCTTGCCACTATTCAGTGTTTCAACAGGGCACACCGATAAACAGACAGACCGAGGCACTTAGCAATCACATATCAGCCTGCATGCAGACCTTGGGAGCTGATGGCCTTTTCATTATGTTGTGCTGAGGCTGGACTCGGCCTATGGTGCCACTAATCAGTCCCTCTTGGGGCTTTTTGCATTTTATCCAATATCTCCTCCATCACCTTGGAGACCATCAGAACACCGCCGTCTTGTGATTATTGAAGTACCTGATCGTTCATTCACAGCATTATGGCTTGCTTTCCTTTCTCCTATGGTGCAAGGCATGATTCCACTTAACTTTAATGTTGATGCTTAAACTCGATAGCCTGCTTAATTTAAAATTGCTGCTTTGGATTT
This sequence comes from Erpetoichthys calabaricus, assembly GCF_900747795.2. NCBI lineage: Eukaryota > Metazoa > Chordata > Cladistia > Polypteriformes > Polypteridae > Erpetoichthys > Erpetoichthys calabaricus. The sequence goes on from NC_041403.2 coordinate 33,905,197, forward strand.
AGATGGCCAAACACCATAGATGTTGGGTGTGTATCACTGTGTTCAATTACTTTTTTAGGTGGACACCTATAAATTTCTTTTCACACATAATCTTGTGAAGTTTATTGTTTGTAGTTTATTTTGTTATATTTTATATGGCTTTTCCTTGTGTAAAACCTTAAGCCTCATTTTGGATTTCTTGGTGTATCTTTTTAGATATTGCTTGCTCCAGCATTGCAGCATGATTTAAGTCCTGGGTCCAGGTACCGTCACTGTGGTGTCTGCTTGTTCTCCACATGTTCATAGAAGTTTCCACCCAACATCCCAAACACATACATGCTGGCTTAACTAGCAATTACAAATTTTCCTAGAACTGTTAATGGCTTAAGTGAAAACATTAAAACTATAACCTGTAGATAAGCAAGTGTTAATTGTGGAAGTGAATATTTATGAAAGAAAAAACAAATTGCAATGAAAAGACCTAAATTGTAAAGCTCTAATTGTTAAACAAAAATGGTGTGTTTTTTGTGAATTCTGTTTGGGTTTTCTTTCTGTTTGTGTAAGTTTTATTTTATTTATTTATTACCTTTTATTACAGTATTTACTAGTTTTGTGTTCTATATACTGTGTCCTGTTTATGCTGAACCCAGGGGGGCAGGACCGCCTAATGGAACTGCCTCCCAGGCATCATAAGCCTGCAAAAGCCATTAGTTAAAGACTTCTGATCTTCAGCTGTTCACTTGTTTTGGATTTTGTGGTTTCATTTATGAACCCTATTGTGATTTTTCTGATTTATGAACAAGAATTTGAATTTCTTGGATTACAGACTAAACTTTGTTTATGTTATGTTTCAGTATTTTATTTAAAGTTTTGTGCCATTTTGCAGTCCCTTTTTTTACAATGTACGAGGATGAGTCAAAAATGATCTGCACTCCTGTTATATTAAAACGTTTGTTGGCAGCACTGTCTTATCAGCGCTTTCCATACGAGGTTCCTGTCTCCCCAGTCACTGCTGTGCAGGTGTGAACGTCAGATCATTTGTAACTGTGCTGCGGGAAACAATGGCTGCCCACTTGTGATTTGCACAAAAGAAGAGCAAAGAGCAGTGATTTGTTTTTCTGGTCCGAGGGTGTGCCTGGTGCTGGTATTTATCGAAGACTTTGTGCACAGTATGGATAAACTGTTTTGTCCTGAAGAAGTGTGTATGAATGGATAGAGAAGTTCAGGAAGGGTGGCACAAGTGTCAGTCATGAAGAAGAAGCCGGACGCATGTCCACGTCCACGACTGATGACAACATTGATTGTGCTCGTGAAATGATTCTGTTGAATAGACGAGTGACAGTGTTGTGATGTGAGATTTTACATATAACTTGAATATTTTGTATGTCTTTATTTGTAATTTAGGCATAGCAATGTAATTTAGTGTTTACCCCCCGCCCCCTTAGGAATGGGTCTGTTTGAATTTTACGACAGGATTTGGGGGATGTATCTTAAACCAGTTTGCCAAGTGTTTCTTTGCTAAAGTCATTTCTACCCCCGCAAATGGGCTAAGGTGTACTTTAACATATGGTATGGGAGCAGGTGTTAAGATGTTCTATTCCCCCATTGGTCTGAAGTATGGCTGTTTGGAATTGGCTTGGATCAGAAGCCTTTAAGTACTATGGCGCCCTATTGGCTGTAGGGGTTGGACAGAAAATCTATATATTTACTTGTTTAACCTCACACTCTCTCTTTTACTAACCAACATCTGAAAGAAGCATCTCTCTTGCTAACCTGTGATGATGAAGACAACACAATGAAGAGCACAGCTCAGCAGCCATTTTGAACAGACATGTGGCTGAAAGCTGAGCACCAATGATGCCTTAACTAGAGATATTTAAGTAACCACAAGTCTGTGTGCCGCCTGAACTACATATCACCATTTAATCAGGTTGTATGGTTGCCAATATTCAAATATACTTTGCATTTTGTTATTATTTATGATTATTATCAATAATACATTGTTTAAACTGTAACTTAACTTCTGCTTGTCTTTTTACTACATCCAATTGCCTGAGGTTATAGATATAGAAGGGAAGGTGGGGATAAGTTATATACAATAATACCTTATAAACAGTGGTAAGTCTGTGAGATTAGGCATTCTAAGGTTACATATTAATAATACAATAGGGGAAAGTAGAGCAATATATATATTACTCTACCAAGACAAAACAGAAAGTAGGTGATGTGGCAAATCATTTGTAAATCAGCCATGGCTCTGCATATGCAATAATCCACAACAGACTTGGGTTTTGAAAAGTTTGTGCAAGATGAGTACCGAAACAACTCAAAGAAGAGCCCTAACTGAAGCGTTTAGATATCTGCAAATAAAACCTGGGGCGATACTCTAAGGAAGGTGAACATTTCTTAAAAAGATTCATAACTGGTGACGAGACATGGATTCATCACTATGAGCCTGGGAGTAAACGGCAGAATATAGAATAGAAACATTTTCAATCGCCGACCAAGAAAAAGTTCAAAACTCAACCATCAACTGGAAAATTGATGCTTACAGTTTTCTGGGATTCTCAAGGGCCAATATTGGAACATTATCAGGAAAAAGGTTCAACAACACTGATCATTACAGTGAGATGCTCATTGAATACTGTTGCTAAAGCCTAAACTTCGGACGAAATGCAAAGGACTGTTATCCAAGGGCATGGTGGTGTTCTTGAGTGACAATGCACGTCTGCACACTGCTGCCAACACTATTGACACTCTGCAAAAACTATGTTTTGAGGTGTTACAACATCCTTCCTATAGTCCTGATCTCACCCCATTGCACTATCGCCTGTTTGGTCCCCTAAAAGAAGCCTTACAAGGACGAAGATTCACATCTGATGAAGAGGTGCAGACAGCAGTGGATTCGTGGCTCGCAGCTCAGCCTAAACCATTTTTTAATGAAAGAATACGAAAGCTTGTTGACAGATGGGAAAAGTGTATTGAAAAGCAGGAAGATTATGTCGAAAAATGATGTATTTGTCTTTCCTGAAAGTTGATTAAAATAAATTCTACAGCCGGAGTGCGGATAATTTTTGACTCCCCCTCGTATTTAGGAGTTTTGAACATGGAGGAGTACAAAAAATAGAGTTAATTTTACATTTCACATTTGAAAAAGTAGAAAATATTTATCATTTTACTTCAATGTAATTTTGTTTGACCTTGACTTCCGCTACTTTGTGCATTTTACTTGTGGTACTGCTATAGGTGATGTCCAGGGCAAGGCTACAATAGGGACCAAGTGTATAAAGGTCAGCTCCATACACTTCCTGGCATCAAAGACTGGATAAAAAATGTATTGGCACGTGATTCTTGTGATAAATCTTTTTCCTGGTTATTAACAAACCTGCTTATGATATTTAGGTCTTTGATTTTTTGGTTAATGCTTGATGTTCAATCGTGTAGACTTTTGGTTATGACTTTGTCTTGATTTTTGAACTACTTTGCATCTACTGATCCTCTTCAATAAACATTCTCAGTATCTCACATTGTTACAATATGGCTACCTTGTTATCATTTCTTTCTTGAAAATATTTTTTGCTTTGTTTTGATTTTGTATTTGAATAATTGTCTAATCTTTAACTGTAAAGGAAAATTATGTATCTTCTTGTATGCCTGATTTTTTCCCAGTAACTCACTCTCATTGACATTGAAGCCTTTAACCCCTTTTTTGGGGCCTGTGTAGGCCAGACGCCTGCTTGTAGATTTTGGGATAAGGTGGATTTTGACTGGTAGGATTTATTAGGGGCTAGAGACCTACATCTGGTGGAAAAAATGATGGGGAGTCTTTATCCTTTTTGAAAAGAAAGTCATCGTGGGGAGTTGTAGTCTTTGTGTGCTGTTTTCATTATGCTCCAACTGTTAATGCCTCTGCTTAACTTTTTAAGCATTTCAGCTGTTCAGAAAGCTCATTAGGTCTTTAGCTTTGAAATTTGCAGAATATCTCATGCCTCACACCCCGTGGGTGGTGTTTCACTTAATAAGCACTTCTCCCTTCCTAAAGGATTTACCAAGTATCTCCAAGTTATTTTAATAAGGCAACACAGACACGACATCAGGGGTCTCTGCGTTGTGTGTCATGCTAAAGGTGCAACATTTCATTCTTATCACATGAGGCGTACCCAGAAATTAGCTGTAACAAAGTGATGTCGCCTCTGCTGCACAGCCACTTAGAAACCACAAGCCAGGTGGCCAGTTAGAGAAACTTAGCCTGGAACTTGCCATATGGTGGGCTGCTTCCACAGGGAAGACTGCTTGCATCTGCAACAAACTAGATCCATAAATAAGAAGCTGAATTAATTTACTTCCCACCAGCAGAGTCATTAAACACTAGCTTTGATGGGAGCAGAAAATTCAGTTCACATCAATTAGTCTATTTTCACTTTATACAGTGTCTTAGAAAGGGACTCCGCAAAGCACATCCTGATGCAATAAAAAGCTACAGTACAACAATTTAGGGGAGCAGGATGCCAAATCTGTCCAGACAGAAATCAGCACAAAGCAGGAGGCCGTCGGATGAAAGTCCATCGCAAACATTATTCACAGAGGGTGGGTTTAGAATAGCCAATTATGGTAACAGGCATGTGTTTGGAATGTGGGAGGAAACCCAGAATACCCAGGCAGGCAAGGGCTGAGCATGCAAATGGCACACCGAAAACAGCTGGAGGAAGAAGTCAAACCCAGCATCCTGGATTCATGAACCAAGAGCTGTGCCAAAGTGAAGCTTGAAAAAATCAATAATGTTCTTAAATTAATGCATTCCTCTATTATTATTGTTGTTATTATTAGCATTAGTATTCAATATACTTTCTTGGATAGTCCCATTGCTACAAGCCTCTATTGGCCATAGACCAAGCCACAGTGCACTTTTATGTGGTGTGCATACGTGCTGTCATGCATGTGCGTCTTGAAGATCACCATCCAAGCTCTTTTCAGGTATGTGATACCTTTCCGGGTCAAGGGAGGGGTGGCGCTGCCACTAACTGTCTTGTTATATTCTTTTTCCAAGTTGGGGGCAACTGACCCTGCCCCTTCCATTCCTGGGGCTTCAGATGGATGACTGCCCAGTCGAAGGCGTCGCTTATCACAGAGATGACTTGACTGAAGGAGCTCTGATTCTGACAAACTACCGGAAGAGCTCAGTTCATCTGAAGCCACCCTTTTACACGGTGATTGCCTTTTTTGTTGCAAGTAAACAGGGATGTTCGGATAAGCACAAATAGTGGATTTTTATGTATATTTATTTTGTACAAATTTTTTGCCATTTATTTGTGTTCAATTGCACCCCCACTGACACGTGCACGTGGTGAAGCACTGCTTTCGTTTTTAGGAAAGTGTTGTACTTCGTGAGGCCACTTTATATTTTTCTCTGTTGGACATGCAATATGTGATGCGAATTTTGACCGGCAGCGTAATAAGTTAGTTCACCTACACGCTGGTTCCACAGTTGCCATTTGTGTCACATGGTTGGAAATAGAGCGATAATTTATATGTATACTTGCATCTATTTAATTTTTTTTTTGATCAGGAGGATATTAGCATATATAGTGTGGAAATACTTCGTAAGAGAAAGATAAAAAGAAGCTCCAGAAAAACAAAGTTCTGGGGACCGTCCCTGTATATTGTCCAATGGACAAAAATAAAGCAAAGAAAAGGGTTGCAGTGATCAAAAGTCCTAGCAATTCGTAACGATTGACAGTTTACATTAAACAAAATGGTGTTTATATACAGTATCAAAATGGAGGACAGGAAGTGGTTGGCAGGAGATGATGTCGAAAACAGGAGACGGAAGTGATGTCATCAGTGGTGGCCGGAAGTGATGTCATAAGTGGCGCCTGAAGTGACGTCTTGGTGGCCATTTTGGAACCCGGAATTGAAGTGTCTACTTTTCTTCGTTTTTTCTGTTGGGAGATTAAGAGATTTGGGTAAGTACCTCGCAACAACCCCCTGTCTTGCAATGTTTCACTCACCTTTGGGCTTTTTGACTGCCTCCTAAGCGCACGTGTGTGACAATGGTTATACGTGTTTGTTGCTGGGTATAACTTAATAAAGTGTATTTAAATAAAAAAGTCTTCATAATTATTGTATTTTATTCAAGAACACTGTAATAGCCCAATATAAGGCATGCAAAATTGAAAAAAGTAAACTCAGGTCATTTATTCTCACTCCTTAAAAAATACAAAATGAACTGAACATGAACTAGTTCAAAAGTGAAAGGGTGAACTATGAATGTGAATTTATTCATTTTAATCTGTGTGAACTGTAACTTTGAGCGAGTTCTTGTGAGATGTGAACTTGTACAACACTGGTCGTCCCTCTCTCTGTCTCTCCTTCTGAAACCTGCCACCTGCAATGGCTCTTCTGGCTCTTGCCACCTGCAACACTAATTGAGCTCTGTAACTGCTCAAGGCAAATTACACGATATGAATCTTGCTCTGTCCTATTGATTTGAATTGTTCAGGTTGGATGTTTTCATCCATTTAAACTTTTAGTGTTTGACATGTCTGGTTTCTCTTTATATAAATTCTTACAGGTTTAAATTAAATAAAACTTGCTATTATCTAGTTGAAATAACTTTGTTGTTTATTGACATGACAAATTGCAGAGGGGGTTACAGGTGGTCTTTTTAACCCAGGTCCTGTTAGGGTGGATCGTTCTGTTCAGCCCTCTCAATGGTAGAAAAAAATGGTGAATCAGAGTAGTCCCGGAAGATGGTCAGCCTATCATTGTTGAGGTTCCCAGTGATAGCACCTTGAGCATGGGAAAGTGCTATATAAGTAAAATGTATTATTAGTATATTATTAAGTATTACGTGATGTACACTTAAAACAAGGTTAATAAAATAAGGTTCAGTATACAGGAATTTCTTGTTCATCAATAAAGCAGAACCTAGAAGACTTGTGTAGACTATTTCATTACAACATAACCACTTTCACGATAAAACAAATATCATCAGTGACAGGCGATATGAAGATGTGTTGGTGGGTCCAGAGGAAATCACATGGAAAGCTGTCAAAGATATTGCTGAGAATCTTCTTGGTAGAACAGAGCACAAAACTATGTCCAGAAAACCATTAAGCACAACATGGTGCTAAAGATTCCTTTTCTGCATTCACACTTGAACTTCTTCCCTGCTAATGTTTGCGGAGTCAGTGATGAACTGGGTAAAAGATTTCAGCAGAACATTGCAACAATGTGAAAGCTGAATCACGGCAAGTGGAATCCATCACTGCTGGCCAACTATTGTTTGACGCTGAATGAACGAATGAAAATTATCATCAAAACATTTTTAGTTCAACTGAACTAATGCAGTGTGTCAGCATCATTAAGTGATTAATCACACTAAATACAGTAACAGTTAAACCCAATTATTTTTGTTTTTCCTAAAGCTGTGTATCATAATCACTAAACATTTTTCAGGGACCAAAACGTCTGAAAAAATGTGTTGTTCACTGTCATTATACACATGTTTGTACATTCTCAACAGTGCTAAATCCATTTCAGGGTCATGAAGGCAGGCGTCTATCCTGAATAGCATTAGTTTAAAACCAGGAAAAAAACAGGGATAGTTTGCCTGACCAATCAGAGGTTTCTACTTACAAACACACCCATACTCACATGGGGTCTTATTATAGAGATGCCAATTAACTCAGAGTACATGGAGGAGAAGCCATGCAGAGATGGGAGGTACAGTAGCAAACAAGATCTGGGAAAGGAATTTCAATCCAGGACAGTGAATTATTATTATTATTATTATTAAATGGGCATGCTTGATCCAATTATTTTTACTTCTTTGTATGATGATGATGATGTTAATAATTATTAATATTAGAAGTAGCAGTGGTACTAGCAGTGCCAATGTGCTCTGTGATTACTATCATGTGGGGTCAAGTCCTGGCCCTAAAACTGTAGGCATGTTTTGCATGTCTCTTCACAGGTTTTGCTCCTGCATCCCAAAGATGTGCGTGTTTATCTGAATTCATCCTAGAAGTGTGAATCGCACCCTCTGATTTGGTTTGGCTCTTAACAAATGTACATGGCTATTAGGCTAGGCTCCTTCCACCCAAGTTATGTGGTGCAATGTGCGGAGTACAAGTCAAAGGAAGTTGAGCTTAAGCTTAATTGTGCACTAATGAGGCCTCCACTGGAGTACTGCATGCAGTTTTGGTTTCTGGGCCACAAAAAAGACATAACAGCACTTGAGAAAGTCCAGGGAAGAGCAACTGGTCTGATTCCAGGACTGCAGGGGATGAGTTAAGTGGAATGATTAAAAGAGTTGAGTCTTTCCGGTTAAAATAAAAAAAGGATTAATAGAAAGTGTTTAAAATTATGAATGGAATTAGTCCAGCGGATTGAGACACTCTGCTCTGTTGGGCCCTTGAGCAAGGCCCTTAACCTGCAATTGCTGAGCGCTTTGAGTAGTGAGAAGAGCGTTATATAAATGCAAAGAATTATTATTACTTTAAAATAAGCTTAACAAGAACATGGGGACACAGTTGTTAAGATTAAATTTCACACAAACGTTAGAATATTTTTCTTTACACAGAGAGCCATAAACACATGGAATAAGTTACAAAGTGATGGGGTGGAGAAAAGGACTTTGGAAACCTTCTAGACTCGACTTGATATTATTTTGGAGAAATTAGGTGAATAGGACTGATGAGCTTTATTAGGCCGAACGGCCCGTTGTCTTCAAAATCTGTCTAAGATTCCAAAGTGTGTTCAGTAAATGGAAGTATTATTATTGGTGGTGTTGCAGTCACCTGTAATTGTAAAGCATAAAAACATTCTGAGATTCAGTGTCCATCAATTTAGACTTTCTTGAATGATATCTTATATGAACATTTCTTTTCTATGTGTGACAGGGTTCTGTAATGGAATGGTTCCACTCTTGCCTTGAACCCGAGGCAGCCAGGATAGGCTCTGTGCCCTTGTGGCCCTGAAGTGTACTATGTATGTTTTAAAATGTTATATTATGTGAAGATTTCTTTTCTTCAGTAACACAATGAACTACAGATGACTAAGTTGAGAAAATCACATTTAGGGCAGCAGTGCCACAAATGAAGTTTTCCGTGGTGCACACCAAAAGGCTATTTTTAAGAAGTGATTCACATTTTTTGGGTATTATGACCACAAAGACTAAAAGAAGCATTCAGGCGTCCACCTACGGCTATGGAGGCAATGAGCACATTGTAGCGAGTGATGCAGCTGAGGCTTACATCTGCAGAGATGAAACTGCCACTGTAGATAAAAAGAATCAGGCACTGTTTATTTTTAGACAGTTTACTGTGTCGAAAGATGAGCAGATAGTAAGGTTTTTTTTTTCTTTGGAAGTTCATCTTGTTCACATATTTTTCTTCTTTTACACCTTAGCCATGTACAAATAAAATGGCCTCTCCTGTCCACATCTGCACTGCCATAAGGTGCTGTGATCAGCCGGTGCTTGGAAATCTTCAGTACTGGATAGCACACCAGCTTGGAGTTAATAGTACACACACTCACACTCACACAAATAAAGCCTGCCTTGGAAAGAGACTTGTGATTTTTCTATGTAATGGGAAGGTCATAAAAGCCTGCAAAGTTTATTTAACTTACTAATTAAATAAAGATTTAATAAACAAATACAGAAACTGAACCTATAACAGTATTTTTTGGTTCTCTTTTTCATTTTGTTTGTCTTTTCTTTGGACTAATACGTCATGTGACCGCAAAATGCTCACAACCATAGTCGGGTTGTCACATGATCCATTTTCCATCTATTAGGTTCAGCGGTGCTTTGGGGCACCCCTTGTCTTGACTGGTTAAGAATCTCATTACCATGGGACAACCCTGGGGGCAAGCCAGTTAAATATGGCCATGCCACCAATGTTTAGTAACCGTTGATGGATAAACTCTAACACCATTCTTTTGTGAAGTAGTAGGCAAACATGGCTGAAAATCGAGCAGTTAGCTGGTGCTTTCATACTTTTTGTTTTGCTTATTTTGTTTTCTCTTTTTACTCGTTGGCATCACATTCACTTCCCCTAGTATTTCTAGCTCACAACAATCCAGAGGAACTTTGTCCTAATCAATAACCCTTACAAATTAAATTAAATACAATTAAGAAATTAAAAAGAAATAAATATATGTATACTAGACAAAGAGCCTGTTTCGACAACGTAAGATTAAATGGGCACGAGTGCAATAGTAATAAGTATAAGCACCACAAACCTGATATAGGTGTATTGAATGAATGCGTAATTAGGCCTGGAGCTGTAGTCGAAATCGCCTTTCAGGCCTCTAGAGCTTTAATCGAAGTTGCCTTTCTCTTTGAATTTTCGCGGCCGTAAATCCAACGCCTGCTGCAATGTCGTAAGGTTTTTCGGGCAGCTGCGCAGAAGGCCACTGCGCATTCGGCTTCGGACGGACCTGAGTGAGTGAGTGAGTGAGTGAGTGAGTGAGTGAGTGAGTAGACTGGTGAATTATATATAAGATATATATATATATATATATATATATATATATATATATATATATATATATATATATTGTCACACACGTGCACATGGGAGGCAGCTAAAGGGCTTGAGTAAGGGCAGTTCCGAATCATACTGGGATGTGGCAGAGTGCAATGACTCTGTTTCTCCCTTTCCTGTAGACCATTCACGGGAGATTCCATCTGGCTCTCTTGACGTCACTTCCGGGACCAAGCCTATGGAAGGAGACCTTGCCGGCTCCGGCCCCCTGTGATGTCATGCCCGGGCTCGAACCAATGGCTGAAGACCTTCATGAGCTCGACCCTTATGATCTCACTTCCTGTCTTCCCCTTTAAAAGCCTCCACCTTTTTCCTATTCCCTCAGTTCTGTTTTGGACTCAGTTTTGTGCACATCAGTGCTCTCATTTACTTGCAATTTGCAGCCAGGAAACCAAATATACAGGTGTCTGCCCCAAACCTTTCTATGACTCTGTGTCGAGTTTGTGACAATAGTTATCGATGTGAATACAGTATATGTTAAAATATGCTACAATATACCTCAAGGATACTGAAGTATATACTTGCAGTATACTGAAATATATTGTAAAATATGTAAATTATCGCAGTTTTTGTATATTGCAATATAATATTCCAAACATATATATATATACAGTGATCCCTCGCTATATAGCGCTTCGCCTTTCGCGGCTTCACTCCATATGTAAGCATATTTAAATATATATCACAGATTTTTTGCTGCTTTGCGGGTTTCTGCGGACAATGGGTCTTTTAATTTCTGGTACATGCTTCCTCAGTTGGTTTGCCCAGTTGATTTCATACAAGGGACGCTATTGGCAGATGGCTGAGAAGCTACCCGGCTTACTTTTCTGTCTCTCTTGCGCGGACTTTCTCTGATCCTGACGTAGGGGGATTGAGCAGGGGGGCTGTTCGCACACCTAGACGATAAGGACTCTCGTCTAAAAATGCTGAAAGATTATCTTCACGTTGGCTACCTTCTGTGCAGCTGCTTCGTGAAGCGACATGCTGCACAGTGCTTCGCATACTTAAAAGCACGAAGGGCACGTATTGATTTTTTTATCTGTCTCTCTCTGCTCCTGACGGAGGGGGTGTGAGCTGCCGCCTTCAACAGCTTTGTGCCGCGGTGCTTCGCATACTTAAAAGCAAACAGCCCTATTGATTTGTTTGCTTTCCTCTGTCTTTCTGACAGACTCTGCTCCTGACGCGCACTCCTTTGAAGAGGAAAATATGTTTGCATTCTTTTAATTGTGAGACGGAACTGTCATCTCTGTCTTGTCATGGAGCACAGTTTAAACTTTTGAAAAAGAGACAAATGTTTGTTTGCAGTGTTTGAATAACGTTCCTGTCTCTCTACAACCTCCTGTGTTTCTGCGCAAATCTGTGACCCAAGCATAACAATATAAAAATAACCATATAAACATATGGTTTCTACTTCGCGGATTTTCTTATTTCGCGGGTGGCTCTGGAACGCAACCCCCGCGATGGAGGAGGGATTACTGTATTGAAATTGCATACATTACCCAGAGGGGTGAATTTCCAGCTCTTAGAAGTAAGAATACCGGTCCCCCACCCTTACCAGTGGAGAGGCAAGAGTGAAAGCAGAGGAAAGTGTTGTCTGTGTTCCCGTGTTTTCTGGTCGAATCCATGTCTCTGTCAGAGCCATTGCTTAGACACCCCCTTGGGTGGCAAAACCTGGAATAAAGTCTGCTTTGTTGACTGCAGCGTGGCAGTTCCACAAGCCAAAGAAGAAGAAGGTATCTGAGATGGTGGCTTGACGCAGTGGACAAAAGTTGCTAAAGGGTCGTGAGAAACATCTTTGTCAATAATGGGAATGTATTGTTAACACATGTTGAAGATGACATTGACAAGAAAACAAAAGAACAGGACCTTTGTCAAGTAGGAATATCTATTGTCTTATTTTGTGGACTTGCACAGGTAGAGTTGTGGTGTTTACACAAGTAGTTCTTCACACAAGGAGGGCTACACATGAGGGCTGATGCTTGTGCAACAATTCTCCTTAAGTAGGGAGCAGCAGTGAGCCCAGTTGAGAGCCACAAAGCAATTAGCAACACAAAGCAATGGACGGCACTCGTTAAACAGAACAAAACTATGTAGTAGCAGGCAAACCAAGAAACATGAGAGTTGACTACTAGATTTAAAACACAATAAGCAGCAGTAAAATTAACTTTACAGCAATAATAACAACCAAGTGCAGAGAACAATATATAAAACACAGGTACAATCGCTAAAGAAACCCAAACCCGAAAAACACTTAACTCTGCCAAAACTGATTCTTTGGAATCCATTTTCCTGGTGAGGGTCACGATAAAATATTTTCAAATGTAATATTTCACTTTCGTAAGGGAATGAATACTTGAGAAATGTATCCTAATTTACCAAAATCAGAAAATCACCTAAAAAAAATTACAATAATTTTAGAAAAACACAACCACAATTTCTTTTCATTTAGGAGGAACAATATCATTATAAAATCCTAAGAAAGGCAAAAGTTCCACAAAAATGAGTATTAAATGAAAATTGAGAATTCGCTTCAGAATTATTTCTGTATAATTTATTTTATCTTATTGGGATTCTGGAGTTATGCAAATATTATTATTGTTATGTTTTCATTTTAGCAGCCATTTGTTTTTCTGTGGGTACCACCATTTTGTGATCCCCTTGTCATGGATCGTTGCTTGAATGTGCAGGCCATGATTCCAGCCATTGCATGGCGTCTGAGATTGTAGATTTTAACAAATAAACAGTCGTGTGGGCTTTAGATGTGTGTACCGGTTGCTGAATTCTTGTGACCCTCCTACTGACAACAAAATAGGTTTAGTGTTTTGGTTTTGGCCAAAGATCTTTCCTGGTTTTGGACTTTGTTTTGTTTAAGTTTTATGTTTTATCTCCTGGTCGGTCTATCATTTAACAAAGAGTGCCCTCACTGAAAGCTCAGCAAAGAACCAATTTAAATAGGACTAACATAATCTTAATACTGTAAAGCAAAATAAGCTTTTTTTATATCAAAAAACAAGTAGAGAGGAAGTAAATGCAAATGCAACTAGCAGTGGCCAAGAGGTCTGCTAAAATTACTTAAATATTATGTTTTATTTTTATCACAAAAACATTTTGTTTTTCCATGGATGCCACCATTTTGTGGTCCCTTTGCCATGACACATTGCTAGGTTCCTCAGGGCCCAGTTCCAGAAGTTGTTTGGCATCTGAGATTGTAGATAGTGACAGACGTTTGCATGTGATTTAAGTGGGCTTACTAGTTATTGAATTCTTACAATCCTCAAATTAGGTTTAGCATTTTGGTTTTAGGCAAAGATCTTTTGATATTCCAGTTATTGAGTTTGTTTTGTTTAAGGTTTCCATTTCATCTCCTGGTCCATCCTTTTACCCTGAGTGCCCAGACTGGAAGCTCAGGAAAGAGCCAAATTAAAATATGACTAAACTAATGCAAATACTTTAAAGCAAAATAACCCTTTAATGTCAAAAGAATCCAGGAGGAGGCAAATGCCAGTGCAAATAGCAGTGGCCAAAAGGTCTGCTTATGTATTCCTGTCAGGTGACTGCAGCACTTGAGAGTAATCTAAAATCAAAGGGCCTCATCCTTAAACACAAAACACACAACTCTGGTAAGGGGTCCATTAAAAATAGCAAACCAAATAAAAATAAAGCTCAGTGAAGGGATTGAGGAAAAATAACAAAACAAAAACAAGGCCATGACCAGACTGAAGTCCTACCATGGATGCAGGAAGATCATTCAGATTCCAAAAATGGACTAACCCATCACTAAAATGAATAAAGATTCAGCTGTGGTATCACTCATGGGGTCAAATTTAGTACGAAGATAATAATAATAATAATAATAATAAATTACAGATGAAAGGTTTCTCTATTTTCATGGAACTCTAACTATAGCTTGATTGATGTGCATAAATTTGTTAGAGATGGTAGAGAGTTGTGTTCACCTCTAGAGGGCTCTGGTCAGGTAAGATGGTTAGACAGGGTGTTTGTGTGTTTGTGCATTTGCGTGTGTGTGAAGGGACTGCTGCTTCCTTCCTTTTTATAACACTTTCAATCTGTCTTAATTCAAGTCAGGTCCACAGGGGGCTTGGGACCTACCCCAGTAACCAGCTGGAAAGGTCAGTCGAGTCAGGAAAAAGTAAAAAAAAAAATTTCAAATTTGAACTGAGAGTTAGTTTGGAAAAAAATCCATGCAGTCACGAGGAGACTACAAACACTCCATACAGTCTGGGGCTGGCCACAGGAGAAATGTGCTTTCAAAGCTAAACACGGACACCCAGTTCTTATAAGATGTGCTTCTTATAATGTCATCTTGTTTCCAGTCAATCATTCAGTTTGCTTGACAGATCAATCTATTTTTATTCAATCCTATTCTGTGATATCATCTACTGTTGAATTCTGCTCTGTACGTGTAATATTTCTATTGCACTATTATATTGCATTGAAGATTACTTGTGTTTTGTTCTGTATATTGCATTGTATTAACGCCCTTGTTTTGACACCCACTGCACACACAACCTGCCTGGAAAGGGTTCTTCCCAAGGTTTCTTCCATTTTTTCCCTTCTAGGGTTTTTTGGAGAGTTCTTACTTGTCTTCTTAGAGAGTCAAGGCTGGGGGGCTGTCAAAAGGCAGGGCCTGTTAAAGCCCATTGCGGCACTTCTTGTGTGATTTTGTTCTATACAAAAATATATTGTATTGTATTGTATCTTCTTTAGCATCTACTACAAGGTACAGGATGGAATAATCCAAATCAAGGCAGCCAAGTCAACAAGATGCCACACAAAATTAAGTAAATCATGATCTCACTTCATAACTCCCACCTCTTCCTTTCTGTTTCTCCGCTCTATGATTTAACTTACATTACACGGCTTTGTTTCAGATTCTGACAAGCTTTATAAAAAGGGCAACATTAAATATTTTAACAGGTCTCAGCTGTCTGTAACAAACATGTTTGTGTCTCTGCTGTAATTTACCAATTCAGGTAGCCTAAAGTAACTTGCATGGTTTGATGTGTGGCTTTTCTTCAAATGAAGATTAGGTTGTACTGACATCGCTGCATGCATCTTTCTCAAAGGAGGGGAAATTATCATAGTTGCTACAAAATTCTCAGAGTGATGCAAATTTGGTCCTACTCCTAAGAGTAGGAGTATAAGCATTTTGTCAATTTTGCTAATTTAGGAAGCTACTCCTGACTTCACCAGGATTTAGGAGAGCTCATGAGCTATTTTAACTCACTAGGAGCTGCCAGAAGATGGTGTTCAGGCTGACATTCCAGGAAAGGCTGAAAGTTTTGGAAACACTGGACTTGAAACAAAATATTGATGTGAATGAGATATGATATATTTGTAAGAAATAACTCCAGTTCTCAAGTCCTTACACTGGCTCCCAGTTAGGTTTGGGGTAGATTTCAAAATCCTCCTTTTAACATTTAAACCCTTAAATGTCTAAGGGCCTACTTACTTATCTAAACTTATCATTACGTACAAACCAGAGCTCACGTTAAGATCTCAACATGACGGCTTGCGTGTGATTCCAAGGATTAATAACAGTAACAGTGGGAGGTCAAGCTTTTAGTTACAGGTCCCCGAAGTGGCTGAATGGTCTGCCTGCCATTACAGGAGATGTCCGATTGGCTCAGCTTTTAAATCCTGGTTGAAGACTCACTACTTCAGTTTAGCATACCCTGAGTAGAGCTGCTGCTTAGCTGTGCATACTGCATCTCTGTTGTTAGTTTTTAGCACTTAAATATAAATATGATGTTTATAAACTGTTACTAACCTCTGCCTATTCTGTTTCTCTTCTCAGTATCCTCATGTGGTACTTGGTGCCACTGCTGTACTGCCAAGTTATTTGTCTTCATATGGAAAAGTCATCTCAGATAAATGAGCACTGAAATCATTGGGTAGAAGGGACCTTTTATTCAGATTGACCAACCCAGCAATTTAGCTGTAATATGGCCAATGTGGTTGAAGGCGGCTTGTTGGCTGAGGTCTCTCACTGTATCTGGCTTGTCTGGCTCCTTTTCTAAATCTGACTGTAATTCTACCATTAGCTGATGGACAGATATTGTAGTTTATTAGTTTTATTAATTCATTTCTAATTTGATTTTGATGCAGTTGAACAAATCTGTAACCTCACATTTGATTGTTCTCTATTTAGTGAGTGCTATAATCTATTCTTGCATTTTTCCTTTCAGTTTGTACTGTTGTATTATATTCCTGTGTTGGCCATGATGGATTGGCCAATGAGCTCTGTGAAGAGGATGACTTGTGTTCTATTTTGGGTGTTGTATTTACCCCATTTTTTTAACAGCCATTGCACCCCAACCTACTTGGAAGGGGGTCCTTGTCTGAATTGCATTTCCAAAGATTTCTTCCAAGATTTGTTTTTTTTTTTTTTTTGCTTTTTCTTGTCTTCTTAGGGAGTCAAGCCTTGTGTGATTTTGGGCTATACAAGAAATAAATTGTTGCTGGTGAAACTTAGCTTTTTGAGTTGTTGGCTTACCCATATTAGACAAATCCATGCCCTCTGACAATTTTTCTCTTACAAAAAATGAAATATGCGTACAATATATATATATATATATATATATATATATATATATATATATATATATATAATATACAGTGCATCCAGAAAGTATTCACAGCGCATCACTTTTTCCACATTTTGTTATGTTACAGCCTTATTCCAAAATGGATTAAATTCATTTTTTTCCTCAGAATTCTACACACAACACCCCATAAAGACAACGTGAAAAAAGCTTACTTGAGGTTTTGCAAATTTATTAAAAATAAAAACACTGAGAAATCACATGTACATAAGTATTCACAGCCTTTGCTCAATAGTCTTTTTGAATATGATGCCATAAGCTTGGCACACCTATCCTTGGCCAGTTTCGCCCATTCCTCTTTGCAGCACCTCTCAAGCTCCATCAGGTTGGATGGGAAGCGTCGGTGCACAGCCATTTTAAGATCTCTCCAGAGATGTTCAATTGGATTCAAGTCTGGGCTCTGACTGGGCCACTCAAGGACATTCACAAAGTTGTCCTGAAGCCACTCCTTTGATATCTTGGCTGTGTGCTTAGGGTCGTTGTCCTGCTGAAAGATGAACCGTCGCCCCAGTCTGAGGTCAAGAGCGCTCTGGAGCAGGTTTTCATCCAGGATGTCTCTGTACATTGCTGTAGTCATCTTTCCCTTTATCCTGACTAGTCTCCCAGTCCCTGCCACTATAAAACATCCTCACAGCATGATGCTGCCACCACCATGCTTCACTGTAGGGATGGTATTGGTCTGGTGATGAGCGGTGCCTGGTTTCCTCCAAACGTGGCACCTGGCATTCACACCAAAGAGTTCAATCTTTGTCTCATCAGACCAGAGAATTTTTTTTCTCATGGTCTGAGAGTCCTTCAGGTGCCTTTTGGCAAACTCCAGGTGGGCTGCCATGTGCCTTTTACTAAGGAGTGGCTTCCGTCTGGCCACTCTACCATACAGGCCTGATTGGTGGATTGCTGCAGAGATGGTTGTCCTTCTGGAAGGTTCTCCTCTCTCCACAGAGGACCTCTGGAGCTCTGACAGAGTGACCATCAGGTTCTTGGTCACCTCCCTGACTAAGGCCCTTCTCCCCCGATTGCTCAGTTTAGATGGCCGGCCAGCTCTAGGAAGAGTCCTGGTGGTTTCCAACTTCTTCCACTTATGGATGATGGAGGCCACTGTGCTCATTGGGACCTTCAAAGCAGCAGAAATTTTTCTGTAACCTTCCCCAGATTTGTGCCTCGAGACAATCCTGTCTCAGAGGTCTACAGACAATTCCTTTGACTTCATGCTTGGTTTGTGCTCTGACATGAACTGTCAACTGTGGGACCTTATATGGACAGGTGTGTGCCTTTCCAAATCATGTCCAGTCAACTGAATTTACCACAGGTGGACTCCAATGAAGCTGCAGAAACATCTCAAGGGTGATCAGGGGAAACAGGATGCACCTGAGCTCAATTTTGAGCTTCATGGCAAAGACTGTGAATACTTATGTACATGTGCTTTCTCAATTTTTTTATTTTTAATAAATTTGCAAAAATCTCAAGTAAACTTTTTTCACGTTGTCATTATGGGGTGTTGTGTGTAGAATTCTGAGGAAAAAAATTAATTTAATCCATTTTGGAATAAGGCTGTAACATAACAAAATATGGAAAAAGTGATGCGCTGTTAATACTTTCCGGATGCACTGTGTATAGTGGGATATGGCCGGCCATTCATCCCAGCCAATACCCCCAGGCCACTAGATGGAGCCCTCCTTGCAACGTGGAGATGCCCCGAATTCCAGCAGGGCATCATGGACTATGGAGTTTTAATACACAGCCCTGCTGGATAATGTCGGGGCCGCCAGGGGACGCTGCAGGGAGATGCAGAGATGTTTATTTTCCATACAGCCCTGAAGTAGATCCCAGTCACATGATTGGAAGAAATAAAGTGCTTCCGGGCTGATGAAGAAAAGGAGTTTTTATCTGACCCGGAAGTGTTAACAGTCACATGGACAGAGAGAGAAACACTTCTGGTCAAGGACTATAAAAGGACTGTGGGAGATCCCAGATGTTGAGCTGAGCTGGGTGGAAGGGTGGCAACGCATCTGGGAGAGTGGAGGATTGATTATTGTGTTTGATTATTAATTATAGTGATTATTGTATGAATATTATGGAGAGGAGGGTGCTTTGTGCACTGTATAGTTTGAATAAAAACAATATTTGGTCTATTACCTGGTGTCTGGCGTGGTGTCCGAGGGTTCAAGGGAGCGATAGCACCCCCTATCTTTTACAGTGGCGTAGCCGGCAGGATTCTCTGGCCGTCAGTTTGGCAGAGGACCTGTATATAAAAATTTCTGTTAACAGAGAACCCCAAAAAGACAATATCAGGACACTCAGAGGAGAAATCGCCAAACTCTACAGGCAGCGCTGCAATATAGTAAGCCTTTCTATACTTCGGTCTGGGATGGGGAAGAAATCAGAAAAAAAGAATGGGAATACCCAAAAGGAGCAGACCCTAAATGATGCCGAGCGTTTATGGACATTCCTGACGGGAAGCGAAGAAGACAGGGCAATAATTGATGGCGAGAGGACCTGAGTGTTTCGGTAGCGGGATGTCTGTCGGACTTCGGACACACAGGACTACCTCTATGAACTAGGAAAACGCAGTCAAGGTTCGGAGGTATGTGCCGGAAAAACGCCCAATGCGCCGGGACCTTTCTTTAATTATTTTTCAGAGGCCTGTCTTCTGGAATCAGACGGTGAGTCGGAAACCTACTTCCTACCTTGGCAAGATGGCCGCTATGACGAGGAGGCTAGCCAATGTAGGACTCTGAACCTTGGAAGCCTATTCGACCGGAGCAGTCACATGGACTACCCCGAGGCAGGCTGGGGAGACCAAGATGTCAACAAAGACTCACATGATCACGAAGGTATCGTCCCATTTGCCGAAACAGGACACGTGATCTCTCCTGAAGGATTGTGGGAAGGAGAAGGTCAGCGTTGGTCCCCGACGGAACCGAGCTCCCTGAAGGGGAAGGGAGAGGCAAGCAAAGCAGCGCTAGACATAAATAAAGGTATAGAGGGACGGGATATAACTGAACGGTCTGCCGTTAAATTAGAAAAGGCGGATCGCAGTCAGCCAGTAGCGGCACGCGGGTCGCGTATGGGGATGTGGATGTACAATTTAAACAGATTTTAATTTTCATGTTAAGTGTTAAATTTGCATCAATGCAACATATAAACATTAAATAAACCAACTTTTTCAAATGTTTGGCTCTGAAATTTGTTAATTGTCTTTGCAAGTCCTATTCTAACTGGAATAACGACTGGCATGTCAAGATCTGCTTTGTTGTCTAATGTTATCACCTGAAGATGTACTACATTACCTTTCTTGGATACATCCTTCTTTCTACCGTAATTTGTGCGATGGATGACCCGATTGTGTGAATTTCCCATTGGGATTAATAAAGTATCTATCTATCTATCTATCTATCTATCTATCTATCTATCTATCTATCTATCTATCTATCTATCTATCTATCTATCTATCTATCTATCTATCTATCTATCTATCTATCAGATGTTGTTAACGGTTGTAGATATTCTTCGGGGTATTGTAAGTTGATTTTTTCATCTTCCGTACCGTCACTACCAACTGTTTCAGCAGTCTATTGATATGCATTTAACTAATTTGCTGTGTTACCGATCGTCATTTTTGGTGTTAATTCATTTGACTTCATCATTTCTCGGTGCTAGGATTGCACGTGTACTCATTTTTACTGTTGATAATGCTTCGGGATGAAATTCTTCAATAAGATTTGGACATAGTACATGTTCTTTAATTAGGTACTTAAAGTGAGGAAAACATTCAAATTTATAAGAGCTGAGAGCGCAGGAAGTGTATCTGACAAAAGCATTCACAAGACTGAGAGGTGAGAGGACCGTGGTCTTGTTTGAAAATGGTTGCTAGGAGGGCGTGACTTTTAAAAATATCATGGCAATATTCTCATCTCACGGGACTTGAAAAAATCTTTTCCAGAAAGTCACATCTCCTAAAAAGTCTTGTTGCTTCAAAAGATTTTTTTATACAATAGAGAGATATCTTTTAAATATATTGTTACCAATATAAATATTTTTTAAAATATGTTACAAGTATAAATATTTTGCAATCTCTTGCAGTAGAGCATAACAGATATAGAAAAAGATGTTCTGCTGTAGCAGCCACTAACAGGAGCAGCAAAAAGAAGAAGATAGCAAAATAGATTATGAAATATGTAAATTATTGCCATTGGTTGCATATTTAGATATATATTCCGAAAATGTTATTTATATTGAAGAGATTGCTAACCTTTTTAACAGTTTTTCTTGAAATATCAAAGAATACCAAGCTTACAGTACGCATGTTTCAGAGTGGAATACATCACATCTGGCATGTGCTGACATCAATACATTGGATTCATTGGAAAGCCTGTCTTTAATACAGGGTGGAGCATAAAGATCTCCCACATTTTGAAGGGGTCTAAAAAGTGAACGAAGCTATCAAAAAAAATTGTATATATTTCTAAAAAGTACATAAAAAACAGTTATATTTTAATGGGTTTTAAAAATCCTATCAGACAAATGTAGGCCATCATTGGCAATACATTGCTGAAGACGTTGGGTCATCTCAGGCGGAAAGGAAATCCTCAAGAGATCGAGGATGATATTTGAAAACCTTTTCCTTTAGGTATCCCCAAAGGAAACAGTCACATGGGCTTAAATCTGGTGACCGTTGCTGGCCACCTCACATCTCCCTTTAAAGAGATCAAATGCCCAGGGAACATTTCCCCTCAACACTCCGAGCGAACACCGTGCTCTGAGAGCTGTGGCCCCGTCCTGTTGAAACCACACATGTTCTGTCCTAGGTCTGCCCAGTGATTTTCTTTTCAGTGTGGACCCAGTTACCCAAAGGTTAGAAATCCATAGCAAAATCATTTTCCGATCTGGTACAGATGCATTTCGACCAAGTGCGAAGCATGTACGGAATACTCTATGCATCGCTATCACAGAACGGTTGTTCTCATAATATACTTTACCAACAAAGCCCCAATGTTCACCAGTCCAACTCATGATGGGTACTGAAAACAGAAGAGCCTAACCTAGAGACCTACCCCACTTCTCTTACCCCCACTACAGCCCGCACAGTTCTCTCTTAAAATGTGGGAGATCTTTATGCCCCACCCTGTATTTTCCAGGGAAAAACAAAGGTTATAAATGATCTTTCAGAAACATAGAATCTAAACAAACAGTATATTCCATGTCTTGTACACAATCCATCCATCCATCCATTCTCTTCCACTTATCCAAGATTGGGTCGCGGGGTCAGCAGCTTGAGAAGAGATGCCAGGACTTCCCTCTGCCTGGTCACTTCTACTAGCTCTTCCGGGGGAATTCCGAGGTGTTCCCAGGCCAGCCAAGAGACATAGTCCCTCCAGTGTGTCCTGGGTCTTCCCCGGGGCCTCCTCCCGGTTAGACGTGCCCGGAACACCTCACCAGGGAGGTGTCCAGGAGGCATCCTGATCAGATGCCCGACCCACTTCATCTGACTCCTCTCGATGCGGAGGAGCAGCGGCTCTACTCTGAGCTCCTCCCGGATGACCGAGCTTCTCACCCTATCTTTAAGGGAAAGCCCAGATACCCTGCGGAGGAAACTCATCTCAGCCTCTTGTATGCACGATCTCGTCTTTTGGTCACTACTCACAGCTCATGACCATAGGTGAGGGTAGGGACGTAGACCCACCGGTAAATTGAGAGCTTTGCCTTACGGCTTAGCTCCTTTTTCGCCACAACAGACCGATGCAGAGCCTGCATCACTGCGGACGCTGCACCGATCCGCCTATCGATCTCCCGATCTATTGTTCTCTCACTCGTGAACAAGACCCCGAGATACTTGAACTCCTCCACTTGGGGCAGGATCTCACTCCCAATCCTGAAATGGCACTCCACCCTTTTCCGGCTGAGAACCATGGTCTTGGATTTGGAGGTGCTGATTCCCATCCAAACCGCTTCACACTCGGCTGCGAACCGATCCAGAGAGAGCTGAAGATCACGGCCTGATGAAGTAGATAGGACAACATCATCTGCAAAACGCAGTGACCCAATCCTGAGCCCTCCAAACTGGACCCCCTCAATGCCTTGGCTGCACCTAGAAATTCTGTCCATAAAAGTCAGTAACAGAATTGGTGACAAAGGGCAGCCCTGGTGGAGTCCAACTCTCACTGGAAACGGGTTCACTGGCAAAGCGGACCAAGCTGCGACACCGGTTGTACAGGGACTGATCAACCCTTATCAGGGGGTCCAGTACCCCATACTCCAGAAGCACCTCCCACTGGATTCCCCGAGGGACACGGTCGAACAAAGAGGCTCACCACATGTAGGAGGGGCCAAGGAGGTTGGGTGCAGTGTGAGTTGGGTGGTGGCCGAAGGCGGGGACCTTGGCGGTCCAATCCTCGGCTACAGAAGCTGGCTCTTGGGACTGGAATGTCATCTCTCTGAAGGGGAAGGAGCCTAAGCTAGTGCGCGAGGTGGAGAGGTTCCGGCTAGATATAGTCGGGCTCACCTCGATGCACAGCGTGGACTCTGGAACCAGTATTCTTGAGAGGGGCTGGACTCTCTACCACTCTGGAATTGCCCCCGGTGAGAGGCCCTGAGTGGGTATGGGCATATTTATTGCCCCCTGACTTGGAGCCTGTTCATTGGGGTTCAACCCGGTAGATGAGAGGGTAGCCTCCCTCCACCTTCGGGTGGGGGAACGGGTCCTAAGTGTTGTTTGTGCGTATGCTCCGAACAGCAGTCTGCAGTACCCACCCTTTTTGGAGTCCCTGGAGGGGGTGCTAGAGGGTGCACCTGCTGGGGACTCCTTTGTTCTGCTGGGAGAGTTCAATGCTCACGTGGGCAATGACAGTGAGACCTGGAAGGGCGTGATTGGGAGGAATGGCCCCCCTGATCTGAACCCAAGTGGTGTTTTCTTATTGGACTTCTGTACTCGTCACGGATTGTCCATAACGTACACCATGTTCAGGCATAGGGGTGTCCATATGTGCACCTGGCACCAGGACACCCTAGGCCTCAGTTCGATGATCAACTTCGTGGTCGTGTCATCGCACTTGCGGCCACATGTCCTGGACACTCGGTCGAAGAGAGGGGCGGAGCTGTCGACTGATTTGTTGGTGGGGGAGGATACCGGTCAGGTCTGGTAGGCCCAAACGTATTGTGAGGGTCTGCTGGGAACGTCTGGCAGAGTCCCCTGTCAGAAGTAGCTTCAACTCCCACCTCCAGCAGAACTTCCTAGGGAGGTGGGGGACATTGAGTCTGAATGGACTATGTTCCATGCCTCTATTGTTGAGGTGGCTGACCGGAGCTGTGGCTGTAAGGTGGTCGGTGCCTGTCGTGGCAGCAATCCCAGAACCCATTGGTGGACACCGGCGGTGAGGGATGCCGTTAAGCTGAATAAGTCCTACAGGACCCTTTTGTCCTGTGGGACTCTGGAGGCAGCTGATAGGTACCGGCAGGCGAAGTGGAATGCGGCTTCGGTGGTTGCTGAGGCAAAAACTCGGGTGTGAGAGGAGTTTGGGGAGGCCATGGAGAACGACTTCCGGATGGCTTCAAGGAGATTCTGATCTACCATCCAGCGTCTCAGGAGGGGGAAGCAGTGCAGTGTCAACACTGTATGTGGTGGGGATGGTGCACTGCTGACCTCTACTCGGGATGTTGTGGGTCAGTGGGGGGAGTACTTTGAAGACCTCCTCAATCCCACTAACATGTCTTCCAATGAGGAAGCAGAGCCTGGGGACTTGGAGGTGGGCTCTCCCATCTCTGGGACTGAGGTCACCGAGGTGGTCAAAAAACTCCTTGGTGGCAGGGCCCCGGGGGTGGATGAGATACGCCCGGAGTTCCTCAAGGCTCTGGATGTTGTAGGACTGTCTTGGTTGACACGCCTCTGCAACATCGCATGGACATCGGGGACAGTGCCTCTGGATTGGCAGACCGGGGTGGTGGTCCCCCTCTTTAAGAAAGGGGACCGGAGGGTGTGTTCCAACTACGGAGGGATAACACTCCTCAGCCTCCCTGGAAAAGTCTATTCGGGGGTCCTGAAGAGGAGGGTCCGTCGGATAGTCAAACCTTAGATTCAGGAGGAACAGTGTGGTTTTCGTCCTAGTTGTGGAATAGTGGACCAGCTCTACACCCTTGGCAGAGTCCTGAAGGGTGCATGGGAGTTTGCCCAACTAGTCTTGCACACAATACATTTACAAATATGTTACAATATATTAAGGGAAATGTATGTTTGATTATAATTCAAATATAATCTTAAAAATGTAGTTTTGAACTATGTTCAAATTTTTGGGTTTATTGAAATATATTTTATTTTCATAAGGGTTCAATACCTGCTTCCGGAATGTTCCGGCCAGAAACCTCCAGGTAACAAATAGAATTTAAAAACCTTTGATGTTACCATTGAAAATTTCGGTGACACCCCAGCAGCTGCTAGTAAAGCAACTATAGAGTGTACAGAAAAAGTTGAAGAACATTTTACTGGCTGGTTGGGGTGCAATCTCCACGACTAGGACCCCAGATGGATATTATGAGTTAAATTCAGGTGCCGAAGTACTGCGTGCAAAGGAGCAGGCAAGAAGGCAGGACTCAGGAGCTCTGGGGATTTCCATTTGGGAGAGAGAACTTCACAATGATGTGGCCACAGTTTGACCAATGTGTAATGGAGTATGGACCACGAGTGTGTGTGGAGAGGGGACAGTGGAGGTGAAACATGACTTACCTCTGACAGCAGCAACATTTGCTTACGCATGCTAGGGTTTTGCGTCTTGTGTTTTATGAAGTAAAGTAATAAATACATAATATTTGTCGGAGGAGTCACACTTGTGTATTTTACATGGTGTATCTCTGTCAATGTTGGCATCTCCCAACTCAGTACGCAGTGCAATATTTTAATTATGGAAGATGTATGATAAAAATATGTATATGTAAAGAGAAAAGTAAAAAGCTAAGCTACAGAAGACAGTGGGCCAGGGAGTAATGTGGGTGAGCCTAGGCCTACCTGGGCCAATACTGGCACTGGGCCTTGTATGAAGGTGTGTGCATCCATTTTTGTTTTTGTGCCTTTTTTCTTTTCTCCAGCCTTACTGGAGTTTTTTTTCTTCTTTTTTTCTGTCTTTCTAGTCATCCGACCTTACCTTTTTCTTTATTGAATACTGTATAATATTGTTGCCTAATCCATCCATCCATCCATTATCCACCGCTTATCCAAGGTCCGGTCGCGGGGGCAGCAGGCTAAGCAGGGAAGCCCAGACCTCCCTCTCCCCAGCCACCTCCTCCAGCTCCTCCGGGAGGACCCCGAGGCGTTCCAAGGACAACCGGGAGATATAATCCCTCCAGCGTGTCCTGGGTCTGCCCCGTGGCCTTCTCCCAGTGGGGCATACCCGGAACACCCCCCCCCCCCCAGGGGGCATCCTAACCAGATGCCCGAACCACCTCAACTGACTCCTCTCAATGCGGAGGAGCAGCGACTCTACTCCGAGTCTCTCCCGGATAACTGAACTCCTCACCCTATCTCTAAGGGAAAGTCCAGCCACCCTACGGAGAAAACTCATTTCAGCCGCTTGTTGCCTAATCAACTTCCTATTTATGTCATCTTATAAAGCACTTTGAGCTACATTGTTTGTATTCAAATGTTCTATAAAAATAAGTGTTGTTGTTGTTGTATGAGGCCGTCCCATTATGGGGTGCCACTCTGTCCTATCCTGCTACCAAATTAGGCTTTGGCCACTTACAACTTAGAGAATGGATGGATGGATGGAAGCATAGATTGCTGACTGATTCATTTTTTATGTTCAAAGCAACATACATGACAACAACAATAAACATGCTTTAAAATGCCTGATGAATAATAAAATAAAATTCCTATTCACGGAAAGCTTCAGTGCGGAGACATTTTGACAACAGTTTAAGCAAAAAAGGTGATCCATCTGTAATGTCAACTTACTGTTCATTGAAGAACATTTCAGCAGAAAAAGTAATGAATAATAGAAGAGCAGAGCCAAATATTATGATTATCACAGCAGAAGGAATTTACTTTCTATGAAAAATTAATATCTGCACTTGGACGTCGCTGTGTTCACTAGCTGTGCGGCTATAATTTTCAAAGTAGGCAGGCTAAAGTCATGGCCACTTCCCATAGTAAACATATTTTAAGCTAATGAAACAAAAACTCCTGATTACATACCTTACCCATTGGTAATAAAATTATACCTTTGTGTGAAAATGGAAAAAAAGGAAAGGCAGCACATTTCTGTGACTAATGTTATGAAATGTTCTGTCTCCATGAGAGCTGTAATTACAGCTCTTCAAAGATGTAGGAGTCTGCCTCCGTGATGTCTGTGGGAAGCTTAGACGGACATTCACTTTATTGGGCTGCTGTCTGGAAGCATACAGTATGCCGGCTTTACAAGCAAAACTTGTTTTTCTCATCAGTACCTACGCCTGGTTTTGCGTCCGTGTGGATTTTGCACGTTCTCCCCGCATCTATTTCAGTTGACCTCTGGTTTTCCCTGAAATATATCTAAAGATATACAGTGCAGGCTCTCCTTTGCAGTGCTGCCACCTAATTTCACTTAAGGCATTAAAATATTTTTATGTCATTCTGTATATTACGCTTTTCATTATTTGAGTTCTAGTAAAGCAGTTTCAACAGGTTAACATCTCTTGAGAGCTGGAGAGCACCGTGGAGATTTCTTGGGCACATTCTCAGATGATTCAGCACTTATGGGATGAGACAGAAGATAAGAGTCGTTGAAGAACTTTGTTTCTTGGCGCATGGAGAATCGGGCAATTAACATCAGCAAAACCAAGGAAGTGGTTATTGATTTTCGCCGCACCAAAGATTCTCTACGCTCAGTCACGATCCAGGGAGTGAATGTGTGTTGTTGTTCTTTGTTATAATATGAGGGGGGAGTCAAGCTAAAGTTAGAAAATGTGATTTATTAGAAAAATGGAACGAACCTTCACAAAACTGATCATGTCATTTCTCAATGGAGTCTCCACTCTTCTCAGTGCACTTGTTCCACCTGTCTGGAAGTGCCAGTGGATTCCAGCAGAATAAAAGGTTTTGGTTTGTCCTCGCAACCCTTTGTGTACCCAAGTTACTGTCGAACACTACATGCCGAGGGGTACTACAGTCACTAGTGCAAGTTACTGTGACTTGCTGGAGACCAATGTGAAGCCTGCTATTCAATCCAAGTGGTGGGGTCTGCTATCTCAAGGAGTCCTTTTGCTGCATGACAATGCCCACCCGCCCACACACTGCTAAGAACACCAAGGCTTGTCTGGAGAAACTGAAGTTTGAGGTATTGTCATATCCTCCTTATTAGCCAGAGTTGGCACTGTGTGATTTCCACCTTTTTGGATTATTAAAAAAAACATCTGGGTGGTTGTTGATTCAAGACAGATGACGACGTGAAGGAAGCGGTGCACAAGTGGTGGTGAGGACAAGACAAAACCTTTTTATTCTGCTGGAATCCACTGGCACTTGGCATAAGTGCATTGAGAAGGTTGGAGACAACATTGAGAAATGACGTGATCAGTTCTGTTCGTTCAGTTTTCTGATAAATCCCATTTTCTAACTTTAGCTCGTATTTCATGAGCTTCTGTAAGAAGCTAAATATCCCTCTTGGGACACATAAAGCACTGTCTACAATGATTTCAGAAAATATTGAGACCCCTTCACTTTCTGCACACTTTATTATGATATAGATTTCATTTCAAATTGATACATTTCCCATTTTCCCCATCACTCTACATTCAAAAACCCATAACATGTTTCAGAAAGGTTTGCAAAATTATTAGAATCAAATACTGAACTTTCATATTTATTTAAGTGTTCAGACCCTTTGCTGTGGTACTCCAAATTGTGTTCAGGAGCCTCCTGTTCTTTTTAATTCTCCTTAAGATGTGTCTCAAACTTGTTTGGAGACCACCTGTAACAAAGTGATTTGATTGGACATCATTTAGGAAGGCACACACACACCTGTCTATTTAAGGTCCTACAACTCACACTGCATGTCAGCACAAAACTCGGGCTATGAAGTCCAAGGAACTCTGTTTAGACCCCCGCAAATCAAATCAAACAGGGTGAGGGCATACAATCATTTAAAGCTTCGAGTGATCCCAGGAGCACAGTGATCTCTTTAATTCTGAAATGGAAGAAGTTTCTAACCACCAGGACTCTTCCTAAAGTTTGCTGTGTCGTCAAAATGACAAATCAGGAAAGAACAACCATGCTCAGATACAGTAGGTGACTAAGAGGTGACCAAGATCTCAATGGTCAATCTAACAGCGGTTTAGAATTCCTCTACTGAGATGGAAGAATCTCTAGAAGGATGATCATCTAAGAAGCATTTCATTAATAAGGCATTTATGGTAGACTGGCTAGACGAAAGTCACTCTTAAGTAAAAGGCATATGACAGTTTACTGTAAAGGACTACAAGAACATGAGGAAGAAACATTATCTGGTCTGACGAGACAAAAACTCAGCTCTTTTAGTAGAATTTCAATCACTTTATATGGCAAAGACCAGACATTGCTCCTCATCTGCCTAATACCATCCCTATGGTGAAACATGGTGGTGGTAGCTTCATGTTATGGGGTGCTTCTCAGTTGCAGGGTAAGGGGACAATTTTCAGATTTGAGGGGAGGATGAATGCAGCCAAATACAGAGAGATCCTTGAACAATACTCACAGCTAAAGTTGCTGCCAAACAAGCTTTTACAAAGTACAGAAATAAGGATATGAATACTTATATGAATGAAAGATTTTTCATACATTTGCAAACCTTTCCGAAAACATGTTTTCACTTCGTCATTATGGGTTATTGAGGGTAGACTGATGGGTAAAAATGGCAAATTATTCCATTTAATACTAAATCTGAAACACAATTAAGATGCAGAAAGTGAAGGGGTATGAATACTTTCTCAAAGACACATGATATTCTATATGGTGTTCCACAAGGCTCTATCCTGGGTCCGCTGCTCTTCTCAATCTACATGCTTCCATTAGGTCAGATTATCTCGGGACATAACGTGAGCTACCACAGCTATGCTGATGACACACAGCTGTATTTATCAATAGCACCTGATGACCCCAAATCTCTTGATTCGCTAACACAATGTCTAACCTGTATCTCAGAATGGATGAATAGTAACTTTCTCAAATTAAATAAAGAAAAAACCGAAATCTTAGTGATTGGCAATAATGGATACAATGAGGCTATTAGAAATAAACTGGATGCATTAGGATTAAAAGTCAAATCGGAGGTAAAAAGCTTAGGGGTAACCGTTGATTGTAATCTGAATTTTAAATCGCATATTAATAAAATCACTAGGACAGCATTTTTTCACCTAAGGAACATAGCAAAAGTTAGACCTCTTATATCATCGAAAGATGCAGAGAAATTAGTTCATGCGTTTGTCTTTAGTCGGCTAGATTACTGTAATGCACTCCTCTCAGGACTACCCAAAAAAGACATCAATCGTTTGCAGTTAGTGCAGAATGCAGCTGCTAGAATCCTTACCAGGAAAAGAAAATCCGAACACATTTCTCCAGTTTTGATGTCACTATACTGGTTACCTGTGTCATTCAGAATTGACTTTAAAATTCTGCTTATGGTTTATAAAGCTTTAAATAATCTCGCCCCGTCTTATATATCGGAATGTCTGACACCTTATATTCCAAATCGCAACCTCAGATCCTCAACTGAGTGTCTCCTTAGAATTCCAAGAGCAAAACTTAAAAGAAGTGGTGAGGCGGCCTTCTGCTGTTATGCACCTAAAATCTGGAATAGCCTGCCAGTAGGAATTCGCCAGGCTAATACAGTGGAGCACTTTAAAAAACTACTGAAAACACATTACTTTAACATGGCCTTCTCATAACTTCACTGTAATTTAATCCTGACACTCTGTATATCCAATTCATTATAATAACTATTCATTCAAAATTTGTACTAACCCCTACTCTCTCTTCTGTTTTCTTTTCCGGTGTCCTATTGGTGGTGGCTTGTGCCACCACCATCTACCCAAAGCACCATGATGTTCCAACAATGATGGATGGATTAAAAGCCAGAAGTCTGTATAACCATCAGCATCAAGTGACTCCGTGAGAACCCTAACTACAAAGAGGACTATTTCATTTATGTTAGGTAGAATGCCCAAAGGGGACTGGGCGGTCTCGTGGCCTGGAACCCCTACAGATTTTATTTTTTTCTCCAGCCTTCTGGAGTTTTTTTTTTGTTTTTTCTGTCCACCCTGGCCATCGGACCTTACTCCTTTCTATGTTAACTAATGTTGTCTTATTTTAATTTCTTATTTGTCTTTTATTCTTCTTTTCTTCATTATGTAAAGCACTTTGAGCTACTTTTTGTATGAAAATGTGCTATATAAATAAATGTTGTTGTTGTTGTTGTTGTTGAATCCAAGCTATCTATCTATCTATCTATCTATCTATCTATCTATCTATCTATCTATCTATCTATCTATCTATCTATCTATCTATCTATCTATCTATCTATCTATCTATCTATCTATCTATCTATCTTAATAAAATGACAAGTGTCTGTGTATCTGTGTGTCCTTCCAGGTGCCGTGTCTCCGTTATATGCCATTTGGTATGGTATTCGTAAAAGTAGTGTGAATATTTGTGATGTGCCATCAGATGAAATGAAGAAATGCAACACATTTTATTAATAAAAACTGGGCATGGAATTCGTAAAAGCAGTGTTACAGAGTGTGATGCGCCATCTGTTGGAATGAAAAACGTAATGCTTTTTATTACTACATACATTATAAAATACATTCCAAGAAATGGTACACTGCAGCTCTGAATATGTCGAGGTCTACCTTGATTATCTTTGATTTCAACCCATCTTAGATGGATAATACAACTAGTTATATTATATTGCTATTTTTGCAGTTTTCAAACGGTGATGCTTTTACAATATTTTTATATTATTATGAAATGTACTTTCAATGCTTTGTGTTTATTTTTTGAACTGGACTTATTCTATGATTTGTATTTTCCCACTGTAGATCACCATGCATTTTATTTCTCTGATTGCTCCCTATAAAACTGCGTTGCCCATACTGAAACTGTGCATTTCCTTAATTTTAGATTAGCAAATGGAGTTACTAAATACTTTGTGGCCATAACAAAGTCGGCTGCATGAAATTAGACTTGATGAAGCTCATACAAATAAAAGACAAAGAGCATAAAGACAAGGTAGCCATCATTCCCCAAAAGTCCACAGACATTTCACCAGATTGGTGTGGACATGTTTTTTAATTTTTTAATTTCAATTCAGCTGTCCTTAATACATTCCAGTTTGTCTCTTGCTATCCATAAATAATATCCTTAGCTTTAGGATGTGTGACCTAATTTTCTCGATGTCTTATTGTTGGCCCTTTGATGTGCTTTTCGGTGTTTTCCGTGTATGTTCAATGCACTATATGCTACCTGCTGTGATGTTTGCTTTGTAATGGATCCTCCTCACTGAGAGTTGCATCATATGCTATAAAAAATAAAGCCGACTAAGTATTAACTGACGGATAAAAATAAAACAAAATAAACCAGGGTGATATCCCTGATGGAATTGATGTAGTATTACGGAAAACCTTTTTAGGAGGAAACAGTACATTTTATTAATATAACCCTTGCCTGGAGGAAGAGTCTGGCAAATAAAGAAATAAATAAATAAAAATAAAATGGAATGTTGCTTTTGCCAATTAGCAGTCCCCTTTACAGGATGAGGGTCTTGTAAAGTGGGCTGTCGAGACACAATCAGCAGGATGCAGAGTCACCAGTTATCTCTAAAGAGGAAGACAAAGAGTGACCTGTGGCACAGAACTTGCACTCACGAAGCTGTAATTACTCATATCAGTGTTTTTAAAGAGGGACCCCAAAGCATTTGATTGGGTGGGATATGTAAGAAATATTAAAATTCAGAAAAATTATGCACAAAAATCCCCTATGACACATGTAAGTCTGTATTTCACAGAATTCAACTTTACATCCAGCAGCTAAAAAAACAGCAAAAAGCAAAAATGGCAGAATGTACAGAGGGTTATTAAAAAAATAAAGAGTGCATCTCTCACGACAGTTTTAATTCTGTTCTAGACTGGCAGTTCCATTTGATCCTATTTTTAGCCTGTCTTACGCGCCTCGGATGCTGCAGATTTACAGCAGGGAGTTTGGGTGAGTGGCAAATGTAAAGAGCGATTTTTCTACGGGCATGTGAGCGCCTTCCATTTGGCAATGACATTACATACATGTAAACTGGATGAGGGGTCTTGGTTAAAAAAAAATATAAAAACAAAACCTGCTTTAATTAAGAACACATTTTCACAGCTTTTACTTTAGCATTCCTTTACACAGCAGCTAATGGTGTTTAGCAACCTTCAGTCCCATCACCACATTCTGACATATTAATCTTGCTGTTGTGCTCTGACCTTTATTTTTCTCCACTTTTCACTATTACCACTGATGTCTCAACTCTTTTGCATCAGGGAAGGTTATTGGTAATCATCATTAGGAGGCCGAGTGTCACACCGATGTGTATCTCTGCTTTGACTTGCCTTTCCTATTCGCCGCTCACTGTTTTCCTAAGGCTTGATTATGTAGCCTACATGTTCAGCCAAGCGTTATGCCGCTTCTCCTCCGCTCCTATGTCAGCTGCGTTTCTGTCCATCCACTTTGGGCTCTTTTTGCCCTGCTCAGACGTGATGGAGGGCACAAAGCAGATGCCAGCCCTGGACGAGCCACAATCAATTTGATGTTTTTAATTTAATTAACATTTTGGACAAAATAAAAGAAGGTGCAAGGATATAGGCAAAGGAAATATACATAGCCTCTTCAAGGCTGAATATTAGAGTAGGCGGAAATATGTCCAGGATACTGTAAATGAGGCAAAAGTAAAAGATACCAATGAGAGTTTCAGAATTGTGCATACATATTGTGCCATGACCCTACTGGCACCTGTGGTGATCTCCGTAACTTAGACAATTGACATGGTCGACCCGAGTTTACCTGAAGACTGAACAGATGACCCTTATATCCTGTGGAAAAAAAATGTATATATTATGAAGCCAACCCAGACACAGACAGGCAGGAGAAAGGTTTTGCCACACTACACACATTTATTTACAGTTTAAAGTGCCCAAAATGCCAATCAGCACAACACAATTCAGTCCCTTCTTGCCGCCAGTCCTTCTCTCTCCACTCCTCCTCAGGCTTTGTCCTCTTCCTCCCGACTCCAGCTCCTTGAATGGAGTGAGGCGGCCTCTTTTATACTACATCCGGAAGTGCCCCAGGTGCTTTCTGATCACTTCCGGGAGCATTTCGGGGTTGTGGGAAGTGCTGCTTGGGACTCCAGCTCCTCTTCTGGCAGCACTTCCGAGTGTGGCAGAAGTGCTGCAGATCATGGCTCCGGAGCTGTCCAGGCACCCACTGGCAGTGGCCAAGGACCCCAACAGAGTTGAGCTTCTAAGCTCCAAGCCCGTGGCCCCGATGCAACCCAGGAGGGCTGCACTCTCATGTCCTGGGTGAGGTACTGCTGTTGATATATCCTCTGCCCAGGTCCTCTCCTCAGAAGGGTGTCCCAACCGGGCAAATATGTAATATACAGTATACACAAAAGTGAGTACACCCCTCACATTTTTGTAAATATTTTATTATATCTTTTCATAGGACAACACTGAAGATATGACACTTTGATACAATGTAAAGTTGTCAGTGTACAGCTTGTATAACAGTGTAAATTTGCTGTCCCCTCAAAATAACTCGGCACACAGCCATTAATGTCTAAACCGCTGGCAACAAAATTAAGTTCACCCCTAAGTGAAAAATGTCCAAATTGTGCCCAAAGTGTCCATATTTTGTGTGGCCACCATTAACTCTCTTGGGCATGGAGTTCACTAGAGCTTCACAAGTTGCCACTGGAATCCTCTTCCACTCCTCCATGATGACATCACGGAGCTGATGGATGTTAGAGACCTTACGGTCCTCCACCTTCTGTTTGAGGATGCCCCACAGATGCACAATAGGGTTTAGGTCTGGAGACATGCTTGGCCAGTCCAGCACCTTTACCCTCAGTTTCTTTAGCAAGGCAGTGGTAATCTTGGAGGTGTGTTTGGGGGTCGTTATCATGTTGAAATACTGCCCTGCGGCCCAGTTTCTGAAGGGAGGGGATCATGCTCTGCTTTAGTATGTCACAGTATATGTTGGCATTCATGGTTCCCTCAATGAACTGTGGCTCCCCGGTGCCGGCAGCACTCATGCAGCCCCAAACCATAACACTCCCACCACCATGCTTGACTGTAGGCAAGACACACTTGTCTTTGTACTCCTCACCTGGTTGCCGCCACACACGCTTGACACCATCTGAACCAAATAAGTTTATCTTGTTCTCATCAGACCACAGGACGTGGTTCCAGTAATCCATGTCCTTAGTCTGCTTGTCTTCAGCAAACTGTTTGCAGGCTTTCTTGTGCATCATCTTTAGAAGAGGCTTCCTTCTGGGACTACAGCCAAAAAAACAATACTCTTTTATTTCCGACCCCGAGTGTGGTTACATCTCTTTCTCGCAGGACGTATAACGCTGCTCTCATTGTAAAGTGGGTGCAGATGAACGCACACTAAGGCTGGAGTTATACTTCACGCGACGTGACACATGCTGCAGCGGACGCTCCTGCTACGCAAGCGTTGAAGTGTTTATACTTGAGAGCGTACTTTATGTAAATCTGGAGGAATTCGCCAGGTGGCAGTGCGAGATATTATCACGGTGAGAACATGTTCGGCTTCTCTGTGTTGTGACTTGCCTAGAACACGCGTTAAATTCCGATGACACCTTACCGTAATATCTCTGAAAAGGATGTTTATTGATTAAATCCAGGGATGTGTCCATTCCAGCAAGCATTGGGCACGAGTGAGAAACAATCCCTGGACGATGCCTCGGCTCATTGCAAGGTGAATACAAGCACCAAATCCCCAAATCTGCAAATCTTTGGAAGGAAACCGGAGCTCACTGAGGAAACCCAGCAGGAAAACATGTAAACTCCAGGCAGGGAATATCAGCGACGTGACTCCCTGCAAGACAGCAGCGCTAACGCTCCGCCATTGTGTCACCCCGTGTGGGTCATTATAATAATTCTTTGTTTTTATATAGCGCTTTTCTCACTACTCAAAGCGCTCAGCAATTGCAGGTTAAGGGCCTTGCTGAAGGGCCCAACAGAGCAGAGTCCCTTTTGGCATTTACGGGATTAGAACCGGAAACCTTCCGATTGCCAGTGCATATCCCTAGCCTCAGAGCCACCACTCTGTCCTATTAACAGTATTCATTATTTAAACAAAATTACCGATTTATCTGTAAAATGTAATATACATACTTTAATGCTTTTCATTATGAAAGTGATATCAAGTGTAAATCTACAGGTTCTATATGTGCAGAGAGTTGGAATATCATTCATTTCATGTGCTCAGTGTGGCGACCTATTGCTGGCGATTCGCTGCTGTCAGGAGCAGAGGAAGTCCTAGAAAAAAAGATGGCACAGTATGTGAGAATTTTAAAACGTATCGTGTCATTACGATTGGGAATATGCGACGGTTGAATATAAAAGCACCATTAATACATCTGTATGTCGGCATTTTGCTTCACCACATTGAACCATTTATCAAATATCGAAGCACGCACACCGATCACGTAGGATCCTCAAAGCGGCTTTCTGTCACATGTAGATAGTAAACAGAGACTCTGACGTCACATTCCAACTTTTAGCACACTACACCCCCCGACTTTTTGCTGGTACTGCAACTCGCGCACGCGTCGTGTTAATTTCTGAGGACCTGCTCAGAGGACGCATCAAATGAACGCTCAGAATGCGTGGCGGCCATGATGCGAGCGCGTACGCGTTCTGATCGTGAAGTATAAATGAGCCCTAAGGAGATGCCATCGGATCATCTGCTGTCTTTCTGCTGCTGGCGAGCTGCCTGTTCTGCTTGTCTCGCTGCCCGATCATTTCAAAGCCTGTACAGCAGCTGTCCTTTTGCCACTTCGCGTCTCTGCAGCTCATGTTGGGTTGGGGTTAGGGTGGCTGAACGCACGCTAAGGAGAAGCCGATCGGATCATCTGCTGGCTTTTTGCTGCTGGCGAGCTGCGTGTTTTGCTTGTTAAAGTGTCTCTCGCGGGACTTCAAATTGTCTTCCGAGAAGATCATGTCTTGTCTCCCTAGTCTCCACTCCCCAAGATTTTTTTTATAATATATATATTATATTATATTATATTATATTATATGCTAAGCCCATGCTGTAAAAAGCCCGGGATCCTATTGATTTTTTTTGAAATCATCAAAAAAATAAAATCGAAATGTAGAGATGTCAGGTAATTGAAAGGAACTACTCTGGGCATCTCTCTCCTAGGAGGATTTGTTTTGCCGACGCGCTTGTGTTTTAGCACCGGGAGGAAAAGTAAAAGGGATACCGTTTTGTCAATGTTAGCGGCTAAGCGACTTTGTCTTTCTTCAGAGGTTTCGTTTTGCTGACGTGTTCGCCTCACTTGTGTTATTAGCGGCTAAGCGAGTTTCCTGTTTCCTTGGAGGCGGAGCCATTATCCTGACTCCATCTCTCACTTCCAGGCCGGACAGACACACACACTTCCACGCACAGACGTTTATATATAAGATATCATATGTATTTTGAAGCATGATCATGTAACTTCAATGTATTGTCTTACTGCATGCCCATAGTACAGTGAAATTTTTCCTTTTATGTCTCCTCAGATAAAGTAAGGGAATGAACGAGAGTCCTTGAAGGATGGCACCACACAGAATGCAGCCTTAGAAGCACATGTCCTGCAAATATAACACATTTCTGTGCGCTGTTCATGCTTGTTGCACACAACACATTTGGTTGTTGGTGAATATTTGCAGTCAGTGGGCAGCAGAAGATTCATGTAGTGCTGTATTGATAGTCGTGGCGCCTTGTGATGAAGAAACCCCTTCAGGGCAACTATCCACATCAGTACCAGAGCTTACTGGTTCTGCATCATTCAATTGAATTTTACTATCTTGATCACTGTCATTATGAGCAAAATATTCATCATCTCAACAAATCTAGATGTTTCAAAACATCAGCAGCTTTATACCTTTTTTGTGACATCATAACTGCAGACTATCGATTTATAATACTATTTTCTGCAAGCTGTTGCCACCAAAAAAAAACTATCCAGTAGATGGCTACACTGTAGTAGATAACTGAGAAGTGGCAACAAAGATCACCAGCAAGCTTGCTGCTTGTATAGTGGCTGTATACTAAGGTACGAGTTGTCTCATATGTCGCATCTTGATCAGCACTGTGATATACAAGGTATCTCATACATCGTATTTAGAGTATTAAAGGTCAGTACAGCATAACAGTCAGTTAAGATCAATAAACTGCAAAATGCTTGGTCAAAATACCATAGCTAAAACATTAACACAAAACCTGAAGGCAGACTAAAGCAAAGTTCAAAGCAGTAGATTAATTTTTTCTCCAGCAGTTTGTTTTATCTAGTTCAGTTATATCAAAGTTCTGATACATTCTTCTGTTAGATTTTATGATTATGAAACATGGAGATTTTAGATTTGTCTTTTTTGCTTTGGAATTGTACATACAGTATATTAATTTTTGGTAATGGGCAACACTTTTGTGTGCATTTTCTGAGTATTTTGTTGTAGCAATGATTCTCCTGCCATCAGACATTGGATGCTATCAGGTTGTCTCTATTAATGATGGCGGCACTCTGTGAGAGAGGTTAGGAGCAGGCACTGATACAGGGCGTCGCCGCACCCACCACATGACAAACCAACTCAGCATTCCAGATTAGGACCCAAGTGCAGCTATACAACAGGTGACACCTCAGCACCATACAAGTTCAGATGGAATGGAACAATGTGAGGTTTTTATGGTGGCTGGAGTGCCAGTTATATGCAAGGCTGGATGCAGATTAATGTCATACACAGGACACAGGTTAAAGGTCTTGCTCAAGGGCCAAACGAAGTAGAGTCACTTTTGGCATTTATGGGATTCGAACCAGCATCCTTCCAATTGCCAGTGCAGATCCCTAGCCTCAGAGCCACCACTCTGCACTTTGTTAACAGTCATCTAAATTTCTGGATATCTAAAAACAAAATCTCCAATACTTATTTAGGGTTCTAAATTCAGTGTTCTTCTGGGCTTATATTACTGGGTAGTATTTTGGACTTAGGACTTTCATTTATTTTTAATCTCTTTTTGTTTTGTGCCTGCCTTTTTTGACATTAATTATTTTTCTCTACTGGTCTTACATTGAAAATCTTTTTCTCTGCCTTTCCTTTTTCTCTGACAGGAATAACTCCATACAGCTGTCTTATATATCATGGCTGCCATTATGTCATGGACCATACAGCATGCACATCATTTGTCTCACAACTGTATTTTTTTGGGAATAGTCAGTGAAAGATTTTAGGAAAAAAACTTTGAGGGAAAAAAAGTAGTTCAGGGAAAGATGCATAGGTCATAATCGGAAATCAGAAACATGATGGGCTGAACCTAAAATTCTAACCAGAAATAATAGTCAAAAAGGAATATGCAAGGACCTCAACTGCCAAAGAAAACAAGCAGTCATTTTTATTCAATATCAGATATCGAAAGAACGACTTTGGTTACCTTTTTATCGTTGCCTTGACAAAGTCACCACCAGGCGATCCCAAAGCATTATCCATCCATTTTCCAACCCGCAGAATCCAAACACAGGGTCACGGGGGTCTGCTGGAGCCAATCCCAGCCAACATAGGGCACAAGGCAGGAACCAATCCCGGGCAGGGTGCCAACCCACTGCATGACACACACAAACACACCCACACACCAAGCACACACTAGGGCCAATTTAGAATCACCAATCCACCTAACCTGCATGTCTTTGGACTGTGGGAGGAAACCGGAGCGCCCGGAGGAAACCCACGCAGACACGGGGAGAACATGCAAACTCCACGCAGGGAGGACCCGGGAAGCGAACCCAGGTCCCCAGCTCTCCCAACTGCGAGGCAGCAGTGCTACCCACTGCGCCACCGTGCCGCCCCCAAAGCATTATGAGTTTGGTTTTTCATGAAACCAGGTGATGTGAAAACTCCATCATAGCAGCATCAATAGGAAAAACAAAATGGCACTGAGACTGATACTAAACTTTTAATTAATGAAGTATCTATCTATCTATCTATCTATCTATCTATCTATCTATCTATCTATCTATCTATCTATCTATCTATCTATCTAATGTTTTCAATTAAGAATTTAATGTCAGAATCGGATTCTCTACGTATGAACCCTGAACTCCAAAACAAATACAACATAGTTTAAAAACAGAGTATCCAGGAAAATGAAAGAAAATATAAATCATGACAACAAACTCATGGCATTATAGTGACAAAATGGCAGTACCCATAGTGAAACAAAAATGGTGACTTAATGACATCACCAAAACAATTATAACCCGATCAACTCCAAAAATACCAATTTTGAACAAGAAATAAATAAAATGAAATTTAGAATAAACTAAGTGAATTCCTAACATGCCCAAGAGGTCAACAAATGTGTAAGGGAGTCGGTCATGTCACTGTAAGTAGAAGCTGGAAGGGTGCCACTTCTGGCCATGTTTCTAGGGGACAGTAAAAGACAATTGAATTGCCTGGATAAGGTCATCTTCATTAGCTCTTTTGCTTTTGCAACTTGTTAATTAATGCACCACAAGAATTTAGGATATGGGGTCTTTATTAAAAGAGTTGTCTTTTTGTCTTCTTGGCTTTTTACATGCACAACCCCACAATGTCACAGCAATACCCAAAAGTCTTCATAAGCTAACATAGCAATTATCACAACAGATGGCTGTGTCAGAAAGGCCATGTCAGTCAGCACTCCATGGTTTCAGGGCTAATTTTTCATGCGTCACCTGTTATTTAGGCACTTAGTTATTTTCTGATGACTTTCGTCATCTTTTGTAATAACCGTGTTTGTTCTAAGTGGGTTGATCTGGCCTTCATTGTTCCTAGGAAATTTCAGCAATTTCTAGTATCCCTCCATATGGGTTAATTAAACTATAAAGATTAATGGAGAAATGTGAGATCAGCCAGAATGGAATGGAGT
Source organism: Erpetoichthys calabaricus (assembly GCF_900747795.2). Classification (NCBI taxonomy): domain Eukaryota; kingdom Metazoa; phylum Chordata; class Cladistia; order Polypteriformes; family Polypteridae; genus Erpetoichthys; species Erpetoichthys calabaricus. Next base: position 33,946,506 of record NC_041403.2, read on the forward strand.
GCCCTGAGAATAAGGGGCTGCCTCAAGTGAAGGTGTATAAGTATTATGGGGTCTTGTTCACAAGTGAGGGATGAAGAGAGCAGGTGGGTCAAAGCAGTCTCCCCAGTCAGTACTGGACAGTTGTAGTAAAAAGGCAAAACTTTTAATTTATGGGTTAATCTACCTTATTGCCCTCACCTATGGTCACACGCTTTTGGTAGTAACCGAAAGAGCTAGATCATGCATACAAGCAGCAGAAATGAGCTTATCCTCTCTGTGCCTGGGCTTAGCCTTAGAAGTAAGGTGAGGAACACAAACATTCAAGAGGAACTTCAAAGATGAGCCGCTGTTTCTCCACATCGAAAGGAGCCAGCTGAAGTGGTTCAGGCGTCTAATGAAGATGTCTCCCTGGAGGTGTTTCAGGTATGTCCCACAAGGAGGAGACCTTGGGACATACTGGAGAAATTATATCTTCCAACTGGTATAGGAATGTCTCAATATCTCCCTCCCAAGGAGTTGGAGGAGGTTGCCAGGAAAATAGATGCCTGGGTATCTTTGCTGAAATTGCTGCCCCAATGACTCGGGCCCTGATAAGCAGGGAAGGATGAATGGATGGAGTTCAAAAAATGAAAAAAAGAATTGACTGCCTAAAGTGGCAAGGAGTTGAAATTGACCTGCAGGAGATGGGTACTCGGACAATCCTGTGATCGCCCTGTTGTGATATGAAATTTTGTATACAAGTTGATAAATATTTTGTATGTCTTTATTTGTAACTTAGACAAAGCAATGTAATATTAGTGTTTCATTAGTGAGAAACATTCATATTTACCCCCCTTAGGACTAAGTAAGGATAGTGAATTTTACGGCAGGGTTGGGGGAAGTGCCGAAAACCAGTTTGGCAAATGATTCTCTGCAGGACTCTCTCAATCAACCCCAACGGGAAAGCCAGACTACCGAGCTGGCAAGCATCAACTAAGCAAATGGTATTGGGGGCAGGTGTGAAATCATTGTGTCGCACCAGAAATCTATTGATCTAAATAGTTGCCCCTTTGGTTTTAAATCAGAAGACATTAAGTACCACAATGCCCTATTGGCTGTAGGGTTTGGACAGAGAATCTATAAATTTTCTTGCTTTACCCCTCTCTCTCTTACACCATCACCATGAAGAAGCATCTCTGCATCACACCATTGCCATGAGAAGCACAACTCGGCAGCCATATTGAGACAGGCATGCGGCCTGTTTCTGAAGAAAGCTGACCATGATACCTTAATTAGAGACACTGTAAGTAACAAACAAGCCTGAAACTACACATCAGCATTTATCAGGTTGTATGGTTGCCAATATTCAGTTATACTTTGCTTATTGTTATTATTTATGAATATTATCAATAATACGTTATTTAAAGTTTAACTCCTGTTTGTCTTTTACTACACCTAATTGCCTGATGTAGACAGGAAGGTGGGTAGAAGTTATATGATACAATACCTTAGAAACAGTGGTAAGTCTAAGGGATTTGAGGCATTCTGACAAAGGCTACACAATAAAGAATACCAAAGGGGAAAGTAGTGTAATATAGAGCTCTACCAAGACAAAACAGACCCAAAAGATGGCATATTAATGTAAATCTTTGTGGAAAATGATTTTTACAAAGAACTAATTCACTCCTAAAACTCCTTGGCATGAAACAAGACAACTGTGAAAATTCAAGACCTGGGTCCACCAATGTACAGCATGTTTACTCCTAGAAGTGGTAACGTGGTGAAACTGTGTTGAAGACAGTGCTGTAATTGCTTGGCATCTACAGGGAGGTCTCTACATCTCTTATAGCTTTCTGGTTTGATTTGTTGGGGCAGAGTAACGACATTGCCCAATAAGGCTGCTAATTTGAAACAGAAGCTGGCATGAGCCTGGGCAGCCCATTGACCTCTTGATGTATGGCATTGCTAGCTTTTCCAAGCATTTCTTTGGAACAGAAGTGTGTACCGCTGGATGTTCAGACATGAGTCTTTGACTGCGGAATTTTTGGAGATTTTCTTAAATCACTGAGGTGAGAGAGACGGGAACAGTTAGAGGATGAAAATATCTGAGATTACATGTGCCAGATGAACTGCAGTGGTTTTAAGAACACCATCTGGTTTACCAGGATTTTACAGTTCTAAATTCCATTCACCCGACATTTTGGCGGACTTGTAGCACACATCCTTTTGGATCACCAGGGGTCTTGGCGTTTTGAGCTTCAAAACAGGTGCAAAATGAATTCAGCTCATCTGGAAGGGATGTGTCATTCCTAGAGATTTCTCTGGCATTCACTTTACAGTTTATGAGGGATATTATTACTGGTATTGCAAAAACTACACACATTTGGGTTGTTGTGTTTTTTTTCTTTTTTTAAATAGACAACACCACCCCAGGTCCCTTTAGCACAAATAATTTTTTGCAAATGGAGTACTGGAAGGGTCCTACAGGGATTCACGGGCAAGCATTGAACCAGCAGCCTCGACTTTTGAAATACGACTTGTGCTGGCTTAAGCTTTACCTAAGAAGCTGCTGGCCATGCCTTAGCCATACCAAGATACCAAAATGATCAGAATGAAATATATAAGGCATAGGTTTAAAAATAAAAGTTCTCAATTTTGAAAGTCATTTTGGTTAATGCCTGTGTTTGTGTATTTATCTTCCAAATTATGTAAGCCTTTCAGTCATTTCTTTTTTTTAATTACATTGATTGCCCATCTGAGTTTCTTGTGAAGATTTGGTGGTAATGAGCCTGGGGTACAATAGATTGAATTAATTAGCAAAGAAATAGAAAATATTCCTCAGTGTTTGTTATCATCAGAGCCAGTTACAAGTGAGAATAGAACAAATGATGATAAACATGACGTTAAAAGCAAATTTAAGAAATACTGAGAACATAGAGGGTAAATTTTCAGATTATTTGGAAACCTACACTCATTGAAATTATATGGGCCATTTTTCACCCAAAGCAGCCTCAATTCCACAAGATTTTGATTTGTTGGGGCAGACATTGGTAACGACATTGCCCAATAAGGCTGTCAATCTCAAACTTTCCTTTGAGATTGTTCTCCATGTTGACATGATTGAATCTCGCAATCTCCCCAAATTTGTCATCTGCACATTTTTGCTGCGAATGTCCAGTTCTACGACGTCCTAAAGTTGTTGTTGTCCTATTGTTGGATTCAGATCCAGTGAGTGGGAAGGCCACTGAAGAACACTGAACTCGTTGACGTGTTCATGACACCAGTTTGAGACGGTGTTTGATTTGTGACATGGTGCATTATCTTGCTGGAATTACCCTTTAGAAGATGAGTAAATTGCAGCCATGAAGGGATATACATGGTGAACAACAGTATTCAGAAAGACTGTGGCATTCAAGCGACGACTGACTGGTATTAATAGGCTCAAAGTGTGCCAAGAAAACACTTCCCACACCATTACACCACCACTAATGGCCTGGGCTGTTGACACAAGGCAGGCTGGATGCACGGTGTCACAAGAATGACAAAGAGTCATCGCAAAGGTTTGGGGCAGCCACCCGTATAATGTTTCCTGGCTGAAAAATTGGTTAATTTGAACAGACATGTTCACAGGTATGAGTCCAAAACAAAACTGAATTGCTGCCTTAAAATAGTCGCTTTTAAATACAAGCAGAGGAAGTGATGTCATCAGGGCCGGAACCGGAAGTGACATCATTGGCCACACTGTGACCAGAAGTGCCACCATTGACAGTATCGAAACTGGAAGTGATGTCATCGGTGTCGCCAGAACCAGACGGGATTTCCCGAGAATGGTCTGTAAGGGATTGAGAGACCTCGTCACCCCCTGGTCAGGCATGGAATTACTATTATTCAGGCCCTTTAGTTGTCTCCTAATCGCACTTGTGTGACAATGGATTCATGTTGTTGGCATAAATTCATGTTTATAAGAATTACTTCTGAATGCTCTGAAAACACTTCAGTGTTTGTTTATTTATTTATTTTTTGTCCAGTACATCCTGACTCATTGATACAAGAAACCCCCCACATAAGATATACCGTCTAACTCGTCTTGATGTCTGGTTTTTGAAGGATGCCAAGCATTTAATCAGGACTTGGTGTTGTGAATGACACATCAACTGAACCCAGAGGTTTACCTCCTAATGGGATACGAGGGACACTCCTTTACATAAAGTTTTCAAAAATGGGAATCATGTGGAGTTTCTTTCATTTCATCCTGTTTCTAGGTTTGCTGATCACAAATATGATAATATTTTAGATATTTGATTCTTGACTGGTGGTCCTGGCCCACTAAAAGATACCCCCAGAAGAAAGAAAAATGACAAATTTTAAACATAAGCAACATGGGCTATCACATTAGATTATTTCAAGGTCAATGATTATGCATATAATGTTATTTTTGATTTTTGGTCCTATCTAACCCTCTAAGGACCTCTATCAGTGGATGAAAATGACAAATTTCTAGAACAGTAGAGAATATGCAGACATTAAACATTTAAGTTGAAGTATGCATTTTAAAATTTCAAAAATCTGACACAACTATTCTTGTTTTTTATGTACTCGTACCTCATTGAAGTATATCATTATATTTGTTCTGAACACACTGAATTAGGGCAGCTTATGCCAATTCAAACTTTTTGTTTTTCACACCATTCTGAGTAAACTCAAGTGCAGCAGGTGACACCTCAGGGTGAGGTTTTTTACGATGGCTGGAGTGCAAATCCTGCCATCAATCCCCAAGTTTTCCTTGTAAGTTGGAAGACCTGCTTACAGGGTGGGATACCGATTAACGTCATACCTAGAACAGAGCAATTGCAGGTTATTTATTATTAATTATTTATTATTTAAATATGTATTATTTATTATTAATTTATTATTATTTATTTATTTATTATTATTATTAATTGCCACATGCAAAAGTTTGCTGATGACACTGCTATCATGGGCTGCATCAGGAGTGGGCAGGAGGAGGAGTATAGGAACCTCATCAAGGACTTTGTTAAATGGTGCAACTCAAACCACCTACAACTGAACACCAGTAAAACCAAGGAGCTGATGGTGGATTTTAGGAGGCCCAGGCCCCTCCTGGACTCCGTGATCATCAGAGGTGACTGTGTGCAGAGGGTGCAAACCTATAAATACCTGGGAGTGCAGCTGGATGATAAATTGGACTGGACTGCCAATACTGATTCTCTGTGCAAGAGAGGACAGAGCCGACTATACTTCCTTAGAAGGCTGGCATCCTTCAACATCTGCAATAAGATGCTGCAGATGTTCTATCAGACAGTTGTGGTGAGTGCCCTCTTCTACACAATGGTGTGCTGTGGAGGCAGCATAAAGAAGAAGGACGCCTCACGCTTGGACAAACTGGTGAGGAAGGTAGGCACGGAGCTGGACAGTTTGACATCCGTGGCAGAGCGATGGGCACTGAGCAGAGTCCTGTCAATAATGGAGACTCCACTACATTCACTGAACAGTGTCATCTCCAGACAGAGGAGCAGCTTCAGTGACAGACTACTGTCACTGTCCTGCTCCACTAACAGACTGAGGAGATCGTTCCTCCCCCACACTATGGACTCTTCAGTTCCACCCGGGGGGGTAAACGTTAACATTATACAAAGTTATTGTCTGTTATACCTGCATTTTTATCACTCTTTAATTTATTGTTTTTTATCAGTATGCTGCTGCTGCTGGAGTATGTGAATTTCTATCTATCTATCTATCTATCTATCTATCTATCTATCTATCTATCTATCTATCTATCTATCTATCTATCTATCTATCTATCTATCTATCTATCTATCTATCTATCTATCTATCTATCTATCTATCTATCTATCTATCTATCTATCATTAGCAGTTCCAGAAATATTCAAACCTGCCTATCTGGCACCATCAATTATGACACAGTCGAAATCACTAAGATCACATTTTTTTCCCATTCTGGTGTTTACTGTGAACATTAACTGAAGGTCCTGACCTGTATCTACATGACTTTATGCATATCACTGCTGCCATGTGATTGGCTGATTGTTTAATTGTATGGTTATGCAGGTGTTCCTAATAATTTGTTCAGTGAGTGCTCTTCGCCCTCTCTGTGTAGCTTGAGGACCTTCAATATTGACAGCATCTGCCTGGCTTGCTTGTTTCAAGAAACAGCCTTGAGGTGGCTAACCATGTTGGACCCCTCAGTTTCACAGCCTTTGTCCATCAACCATCAGTCCCTAGCAATCTTGGCACTGTGAAATGCAGGAATCCAGCACAACCAGAGCTAATGAAGGGTGGAGTAGAAGAATGCAAAAATAAAATGTGTAGAGGGCAATATTCCTGTTACATTTAAATGGATTTCTGAGAAGTCTATTTTATTTTCATATTAATGTTTATGTTTCGGTTTGTGAAGTAAAAAAAAGGTTAAGGTACAATTTAATCATAAAGGTCTGGCTCCCTCATTATGTCATGTACTATAGCTGAACCTTAGCCACATCAAAGAACAATTTCTAGCGCCGGGCCACCCCCATCACAAGCCCACACTGTCTACTGGGAAAAAGTTAAGACATGTACAGTATGTTCTATATAATTGAGCTATGGTCTGAAAAGAAAGCTTTACTCATCTAATTTTGCTTACAACATTAATCCACCATACTGGTGGTGGTGGTTGAGATAGGATTGTGGAGTTAACATTTTTCCACCCTTCTTTCATCTGTCTGACTTCAATATGCATTTTTTTAATTCATCCTTTAATACCAGGCACACTTTTCTCAGGTGGATCATGGCTATTTATATGAAAGAATCTGATGAATAATTGATCAATACATAAATTATTACATTTCTTAACACCCATATTCCTATGTAAAAGGTTTACTGTACTTTTCAGTTTCTTCTGACTCAATGGAATGTGAATGGTCAAACAATATAGAGACACTGAAGACTCTGGCTAAAGGAAATCTTTTATTTTTACATACAATAATACTTCAGCCTACCACAACCCAAAATAGTTGACCTATTTAGATAGAAAGACAGATATGAAAGGCACTAGATAGATAGATAGATAGATAGATAGATAGACAGACAGACAGACAGACAGACAGACAGACAGACAGATAGATAGATAGATAGATAGATAGATAGATAGATAGATAGATAGATAGATAGATAGATAGATAGATAGATAGATAGATAGATAGATAGAGTGCCCTCCATAATGTTTGGGACACATTTTTTTTTATTTAGCCCTCTGCCCCACAATTTAATATTAAGAATCAAACAATTCAGACGTAATTAAAGTACACATTGCAGACTTTCATTTAAGGGTATCTGCATACATTCTGGTCACAATTTTTTTTAAACATGGTCCCCAAGAAGTGGTATAAATAACAAAAGGAAGTTGATCGAGTGACAGAGTGACAGAGAAACTCGAAAGTTCAAGTTCATAAAGTCGTCCACTGCCCAAAATAAAAAAGAAGTGGTCAGATATCAAAGTCATCGTAGAAAGGTCTGAGTCTGGAGGCATTTACTGGAACTTGAGCACATGAGATATTTCTCTAAATCCCAGAATTTATTGTGCCACTGCTGTCAGCAGTTGCATCATCAATGAAGAGAAGTGTGCCAGTACCTGTGGCAGCCATACATACCCTAGCCATAACACCCACACCACCATGTTTAACAGATGATGCGGTCTGCTTTACATCTTGGGTAGTTCCTTTTCATCCCCACACTTTGTTCTTGACATCATTCTGTTGCAGGTTCATCTTTGTCTCATCTGTCCACAAGACCTTTTTCCAGAATTCTGCAGACTCTACTACAGGTAAGTATTTTTTCACAAACTGTATTCTGGTCATCCTATTTTTCTGGTTAACTACTGGTCTGCATCTTGCAGTGTGGCCTCTGAATTTCTGCTGATAGTCGTCTCTGACACACACACATCTGCCTCCTGAAGACCGTTTCTGATCTGTCAGACAGGCGTTTGTGGCTTTTTCTTTATCACAGTGAGGACTCCTCTGTCATTAGCAGTGGAGGTCTTCCTTGGCCTACCATTCCCTTTGTGATTCCTGAGCTCACCAGTGTGTTCTTTCTTCTTAATGATATTCCAGACAGTTGTTTTAGGTGCTCCTAAGGTTTTACCAATGTCTCTAATGGTTTTTTTCTTGTTTTTCAGCCTCATAATGGCTTACTATATTTGACTTTCATTCATACAGCTTTTGACTTTATGTTGAACATTGGCATCTGCACACCCCAAAGTGTAGAAGCAAGCCGAGGTATCTTATGCCTGCACTCATGAACCAGTGAAGCACACCTGAATAATCGCAGACACCTGTGACACCAATTGTCCCAGACATGATGGTGACCTGAAATGGGGGTCCATGTGTAATAAGTGATGTCATTTCTACATGCTGTGACCGAAATGAATGCAAATCCCCTTAAATGAAGGTCTGCAATGTGCACTTTATTCACATCTGAATTGTTTGATTTCTAATTTTAAACAGTGGGGCAGGGGCTCTTTTTTTCCAAACATTATGGAGGACACTGTAGATAGATAGATAGATAGATAGATAGATAGATAGATAGATAGATAGATAGATAGATAGATAGATAGATAGATAGATAGATAGATAGATAGATAGATAGATAGATAGATAGATAGATAGATAGATAGATGGATTATATTAGCATTTTCTTAAAGTTAAATAAAATAAATAAATAATTACACTCACGCACACACATCAAATTCTGCCTCAGGCTGTGCTGTGTGTTGAATTCTAACAAACACGTGTTGTTTCCTAACTGTTTGAGATTTCACTGACAAAAAATTTCTGATAGAGTTAAAAAAAAAAAGCATATGTGATGGTCACATTTTTATTTTATTTTTCTCTTCAAAAGGATGAGCAGAATTATGATGAATTATGATGTCTGTAGATTTTTTAAAGGTAATTACAGAATACCACACATACTTGTGGGTTCAAGTCCTGGGGTCATTACACTGGATGACTGCGTTTTTTTTTTTGCTGTTTTTCTGAATGTTTTTCAGTCCTTCTGAGGGTCTGTCCTTAAAAAGCTTTTGGCTATTGAGATAAATGAAGAGCAGCTTTGAGCTAAAGTATGTTTTATTAGAGTTTTATTCAGTTCAAATAATCTCTACGATCCTTTTAAAAACTGATTATGGCAGAGCTGTTTCTTTTTCTTTTTTACAAAATAAGTGCATTTTCTGGAGGGGAGGTGGAGTGTATTAGTGCTGCTGCCTTAAAGCCCCAGAGATCAGGATTCCATTCCTTATGCAGTCACTGCCTGTGTGAAATGTGCATGTTCTCCATGTGTCTCTTTCGATACTTTATTTTCTTCCTGATAATATTAGTGTTAGGTTAATTAAAGACTCTGTGATGATCAAGTCTGAATAAAAGTGCTCCACAATGGGCCAGTATGATTTCCAGGGCTGGTTCAAGCACTGAATGGAAAAACCATAGGGTTGGATTATTCTAAATGATCTCAAAGACTGTGATGGCCTAGCACCGGATGCTACCAGGATAGGCTTTGGATTAATGAAAGTGTCACTAAAAAGGTTTTAATGGGAAACTGAGAGTTATAGAGCTTTAAATGTAAAGCTATTGCAACATTTAGTGTAACAAGGGAACACCACTAGATAGATAGATAGATAGATAGATAGATAGATAGATAGATAGATAGATAGATAGATAGATAGATAGATAGATAGATAGATAGATAGATAGATAGATAGATACTTTATTAATCCCGATGGGAAATTCACATTCTTCAGCAGCAGCATACTGATACAATAAATAATATTAAATTAAAGAATGATAATAATACAGGTGAAAAAAAAAACAGACAATAACTATGTATAATGTTAAATATTAACGTTTACCCCCCCTGGTGGAATTAAAGAGTCGCATAGTTTGGGGGAGGAATGATCTCCTCAATCTGTCTGTGGAGCAGGACAGTGACAGCAGTCTGTCGCTGAAGCTGCTCTTCTGTCTGGAGATGACATTATTTAGTGGATGCAGTGGATTCTCCATAATTGATAGGAGCCTGCTGAGCGCCCTTCGCTCTGCCACAGATGTTAAACTGTCCAGCTCCATGCCAACAATAGAGCCTGCCTTCCTCACCAGTTTGTCCAGGCGTGAGGCGTCTTTCCTCTTAATGCTGCCTCCCCAGCACACCACTGCGTAGAAGAGGGCGCTCGCCACAACTGTTTGATAGAACATCTGCAGCATCTTATTGCAGATGTTGAAGGAAGCCAGCCTTCTAAGGAAGTATAACCGGCTTTGTCCTTTCTTGCACAGCGCATCAGTATTGGCAGTCCAGTCTAATTTATCATCCAGCTGCACTCCCAGATATTTATAGGTCTGCACCATCTGCACACAGTCACCTTTGATGATCACTGGGTCTATGAGGGGTCTGGGCCTCCTAAAATCCACCACCAGCTCCTTGGTTTTGCTGGTGTTCAGGTGTAGGTGGTTTGAGTCGGACCATTTAACAAAGTCATTGATTAGGTCCCTATACTCCTCCTCCAGCCCATTCCTGATACAGCCCACTATAGCAGTGTCATCAGCGAACTTTTGCACATGGCAGGACTCCGAGTTGTATTGGAAGTCCGATGTATATAGGCTGAACAGGACCGGAGAAAGTACAGTCCCTTGTGGCGCTCCTGTGTTGCTGACCACAATGTCAGACGTGCAGTTCCCAAGACGCACATACTGAGGTCTGTCTTTAAGATAGTCCACGATCCATGCCACTAGGTATGAATCTAATCCCATCTCTGTCAGCTTGTCCCTAAGGAGCAGAGGTTGGATTGTGTTGAAGGCGCTAGAGAAGTCTAGAAACATAATTCTTACAGCACCACTGCCTCTGTCCAAGTGAGAGAGGGATCGGTGTAGCATATAGATGATGGCATCTTCCGCTCCCACCTTCTCCTGATATGCAAACTGCAGAGGGTCAAGGGCGTGTTGAACCTGTGGCCTAAGGTGGTGAAGCAGCAGCCTCTCCATGGTCTTCATCACATGTGATGTCAGAGCAACAGGCCGAAAGTCATTCAGCTCACTAGGACGTGATACCTTTGGGACTGGGGTGATACAAGATGTTTTCCAAAGCCTCGGGACTCTCCCCTGTTCCAGGCTCAGGTTGAAGATGCGCTGTAGAGGACCCCCCCAGCTCCGATGCACAGACCTTCAGCAGTCAAACCTGTTAATACATTAGATTAATACACTAGACATCACATCAACCCAGAATGAAAGGATGTGTGTGTGTGTGTGTGTGGGTGGGTGTGTGTGTGTGTGTGCGTGTGTGCGTGTGTGCGTGTGTGTGTCTGAATTGGGCCTGTGGTGCATTGGCATCCCATCCAGCGTGAACAACAACAACATTTATTTCTATAGCACATTTTCATACATATGATTTACCTTAAAGTGCTTTACAAGATGAAGAAAGAAAAAAGAAAAACATAAATATAAGATTAGGCAATACTAAGCAACAGAGAATAAAGTAAACTCTGATGGCCAGTGGGGCAGAAAAAACAACAGAAAACTCCAGAGGCTGGAGGAAAAAAACAAAATCTGCAGGGGTTCCGAGGCCACGAGATCGACCTAACATAAATGATCTCAATCAGTCCTCATGGTTTTCAGGCTTCACATGGAAGAATTAGATGATGATGGTCATGTGGACCTCAGGCCTTCAATCCATCAATGTAAGGACTGCATGGTCCCTGTTTTGTCTCTGATACTAATTGGATATGACTTACAACTCCAGAACCCTAAATTCAAAGGAAACGTGTATAGTAGATTGATGGATGGATGAACGCTTCAGTGAATTTGTGCCCGATAGCGGAGCAGCACCTCATCTTCAATTAATCCCACCATTAATGAAATAAGCTATAGAGCTCTGTGACTGTGAAATGGATTAAGGCAGATCATTAAACTGTGTTAAGTACAGATCCAGACGATGAAGAGCTTAACAAATTCCACCTGGAATCCCATGAATTTCAAGAGTTCGCAAGCATAAGGACCCAAGAAACTTCTAAATATTCTCAGTGGAGGGGAAAACCACCCAACAAAGAAGAACACAGAATCTTTATACATAAAAAAAAATGTATTCCACAGTAAAATGGTCAGTAATAACAAGAAGCTCCATGGAGCACAAAAGACAAAAGGGAACTGCCTAAAAAGGCAAAGGTAATCCAAAGTAAACAAAGTCCCAAAATGAAATGCAAAGAGTGGTCAAGAACAGAGCAAAAAAGTTAAAAAAATCCAATAAATCACCAAGTACAGGGCGAATTACAATAAACACTGCACAACTCCAAAGTGCTTTTGAAAGGACCACAACTACCTGTGGGTGGCGCCCACCTTTATAGGACTGAGGGCAGTCCCTTGTGGTGATGGTCAGGTGGAGGACCTTTTGGAGGACCACCCACAAAACACACATAACCATACAGAACATACACGGACATAGAGAAATACTCAATACTTTCAACATAAACATAATGACATAAAAATTATATTTGATCCCCGGCTAGGAGAGGAACCCTGGCTGAAACATAGCAGAATCTGAAGATCACTCTCATCTTTTAGTCATGGTGTGTTCCCTAGCTTAGGATTATTTATTTGACCTATTTTACCCAACAATCTATGGTCACACTGTATTAAACAAAGGATACTGTAGGTGTCCCTGTGAGCTGCTTCCTTGCCTGCCCATTTGTGTACTGCAGAAGTTTCACATGTCTACACCCAGACTCACACTTTCTGATCTTTCTGTTTGTACTCCTACATATTTCCCTTCTAGAGTGTTTATTCAGGTTAGGTTGTCCCCAGCAGTAGACATCATTTTTCATTGTCTTACAGTGTCTTCATTGCCAGGGCCTCCTTCCCACCACCTTCTAGGTGTTATGAGCCTGTGCTTAGCATTTAAAGTGCCCTCCTTAATGTTTGGGACAAACACACATTTTTCTTCATATTACCCCTCCACTCCTCAGTTTAAAATTACAAATAAAACAATTCACATGTGATTAAAGCATAGAAATGACGACACTTGTTCTGCATGATCTCCCCATTTAAGGGCACCATAATGTTTGGGACATAGCATTGGCAGGCTTATTAAAGCAGTCATATTTAATACTTTATCACATATCCCTGCATACAGTAACTACTTGACATCAGCGATTCATAGACATCACGAGGTGCTGAGGATCTCCTCTGGTGATGCTCCAACAAGCCTCTAATACAGCCGTCTTCAGCTCCTGCTTGTTTCAGGGGCTTGTCAGTATGGCAGGCAGTGTGGTGTGATGTGGTGGTTAAGGCTTTGGACTTCAAACCCTGAGGTTCTGGGTTCAAATCCCACTACTGACACTTGTGTAACCCTGAGCAAGTCACTTGAGCAGCCTGTGCTCCCATTGGAAAAGCAAAAGAGATGTAACCAATTGTGTCATAAATGTTGTAAGTCACCTTGGATAAAGGAATCAGCCAACAAAGTAAATGTAATGGAACTCATCCCCTGTAATTTTTCTATTGTCTAAATGATCACCAATTTTAAAAATTCAAGCGCAAACTCAAAGTAAAAACCTGCAAAGGTTTTTAGTGTGTGGTGGTTGTCTACTGTATATTTAGGTGGGCTTGACTTTGTGTAAAGCAAACCCTGCAGTCTGTCATCATAAGGTGATGTTAGATAGACAGAAAGACAGAACTTTATTTGTCCCCAGGGGAAAGTTTGGCTTTTTACATAAGGCCTTTAAATAAATGAATAAATAAACATACTGTATATATATATATATTGTGATGCTTGTGTCACTGTCCTGCACCTGATAAACGAGGCTCAGTCTTAGGCTTCAGAACGACCAACTTTATTAATCAATTTTAAACAAGAACAGCAAGCGTATTTATTGAAGTGGGAGCTACCACTCCATGACAAACAAACAGTGACTTCATTATTCATCCTCTGCTCCCTCCTTCAGTTCAGGTACTGATAATCCTCCTCATCAGGTTGGCCCCATTGCTGTGGATCCGCGACTGGGATCGGATCATCCTGGAGGAAAGGGGACAAAGAGATAGTGGGCCAGGTCGCTAGCCAGACACATTGTTTGGCAAGGCTGCAGGCAAACTTGTTGTCACTGTGATGAGCTTTCTACGGCTGACAGATGTACTGGGCAACTGGTCCTGTTGAAGCAGGACATGTTGTGTGGAGGAGCTGCATGCACATCACTATACAACATATATATTGTGACGTAAAGGGCCCAGCTGGGACACCTTTACGCTGGATGGACCGGGGAAGGAGCGTATCCAGAGTGCCAGGTGGCAGCTTCCCTGGGGCCACACTCGGAAGTGCTACCACAAGTAGGTCAACGAGCACCTGGAGAACTTCTGGGCACCTTATAAAAGGAGCCAGCAGCCACTACTCCGGGAGCCAGAGTTGAGAGGAGGTGGACAAAGCTTCCTGGAGGAGGAGTGGAGACAAAGACAAAGAATAAGGAAGAAGAAGTAAAGTATGTTTTGCCTTTGGGACTGTGCTGTACATGTGGGAAAGAAAATAGAGTAAAATAAAATCTGTGTGCTTGAATTTGTCTGTGTTGGGGCCCCTGCTGGTGTGCCCCCGGTGGTCCACTATATATATATATATATATATATATATATATATATATATATATATATATATATATATATATATGTATATATTGTGGTGGACGGCTGGGACCCATGCCCGGACGGGACGCCCCTTTGTCACTGGATCCGGGGGAGCAGCCATGGGAGTCACGTTACATTCCTCAGAACCTTTGTTGGTAGCCCCCCTGGGTTGTGTCTGGGCCACTTTCATGGAACACCGGAACTCATTCTGGTTGGGCTCTGTGGCCTCTGCCAGGGGGAGCTGCATAGAGCTGCATGGCTTAACGAGCCCGTTTGGGCGGGAGCGCAGCCACACCCGGAAGTGCAGCCAGAAGTAAATCAAAGGGCACCTCCAGCACTTCCGGGTGGGCTATAAGAGGAGCCTGCAGCCACTACTCAAGGCGCCAGAGTCGGGAGGAGGAGGACAAAGCTGCCCTGGGAAGAACGGAGGAAAAGAAGAGTGTGTTTTGGGTGTTTTCTTTGGTGGTGTTTTTGGGGAATGTGTAGGGCCAGTGGGGCATGGGGAAGACGTGTCCCACGGCTGAAGAAAATAAATTCTTTTGTGTATTTTACCCATGCCTCTGATGTCAGTCTGTGTTGGGTCAGTGCCAACAAAGCGCCTTATATCACTATATATATATATATATATATATATATATATATATATATCCATCCATCCATCCATCCATTATCCAACCCGCTGAATCCGAACACAGGGTCACGGGGGTCTGCTGGAGCCAATCCCAGCCAACACAGGGCACAAGGCAGGAACCAATCCCGGGCAGGGTGCCAACCCACCACAGGACACAAACAAACACACCCACACACCAAGCACACACTAGGGCCAATTTAGAATCGCCAATCCACCTAACCTGCATGTCTTTGGACTGTGGGAGGAAACCGGAGCGCCCGGAGGAAACCCACGCAGACACGGGGAGAACATGCAAACTCCACGCAGGGAGGACCCGGGAGGCGAACCCAGGTCTCCCAACTGCGAGGCAGCAGCGCTACCCACTGCACCACCGTGCCGCCCTATATATATATATATATATATATATATATATATATATATATATATATACCTACATTATGGTCTGAACACACACCTGAATGACTAAAAAGCAGGAAAATTAAAAAGAAAGAAAACTCCCAGTCAGGCGCTACATAGGCATACTAAGTATAAAGGACCTCCAGTAGCGTTGCTTGACACATTTCTGCTGAATAATTCATTGCCAGAAAGTCCTCAGTGTTAGTGTCAGAGAGAGGATGTGCAGCATTGTTCATAATGGCACTGAGTTTTGTTTAAATTCTCTCCTTTGCTAAGACCTCCAGGTGGTCCAGAGTGTATTCTATTACTGATGTTGCACTTTTACTTATCTTGTTGATTAGGTGGGCCTTTCCTGAAGTGATGTTACCACATCACAGAAAGTTGCACTGGCCATCACAGAG
The DNA here is from genome assembly GCF_900747795.2 of Erpetoichthys calabaricus. Classification (NCBI taxonomy): domain Eukaryota; kingdom Metazoa; phylum Chordata; class Cladistia; order Polypteriformes; family Polypteridae; genus Erpetoichthys; species Erpetoichthys calabaricus. The sequence continues at coordinate 33,962,543 of NC_041403.2, forward strand.
CTGTAGAAGATGTGAAGGATGTCACTTTCCACATTATAAGAATGCAGTCTTAAAAAGGAAGAAGAGCCTGCTCAGCCCTTTCTTCTATAGTTCCTTTGTATTCTGAGATCAGTCCAGCCTGTCGTTAATGTGGACTCCTAAGTACTTGTAGGAGTGGACCACCTCAACATCCACTCCCTGAATAGTGACTGGCTGGTGGGCTGGATGGAATGGGTGTTTGAGGCTAAGTTCAGACTGACTTTCTGGGGTTGTGTCCCTTATTTTACAGCATTTGGGAGCTTTGTGGACCACCAAGTAATGTTGGCCAGTAATTTTGTACATTTGCCTTTAAACATCAAATAATAAATAAAAAATGACTGAAAGTGATGTGATAAATCCTCTGGCTTAGATCTTCACATTCATTCTATTTGTTTTGGGCTTTCTTTATATGACACTTCAATGGTGGAGCTGCTATAGTAAAAACCTTCGGCTCCTCAAAGTGAGCCACAATGCTGCTTCAGACAATCGCAGCTTTCATGTACACGCAGTGCCTAAGCTGTATTTCTTAAGGGATGGCAATTTACTGCTAAAATTTTTTTTCGTGTTTTCAGTTAATCAGTATCAAATTAGTTTTTTTTTTTTTAAAGAAATTAGTAGCTTAATATAAACCACCTGCCAAATGGGCTCTGCTCTTCAAAAGAAAGGCATTCAGGGCTTCTTGTTGATAATGATTTGATTTGGTTAAAAGCTGGCAGTAAATATTAAGCAGTTAGATTTAAATCCCATTGGAGATTTACTTGTCATTAGTTTGGTTTGTTGGATTTGAGAGCCATGCACGTTTGCCAAAACTCTTTGTCAGTTTAATCCTGAGTAGCAGAAAAAAAAAAAAAAATTGAGGATTCGGCAAGACGAAGCTGCAGCCGACATTCAGAGTGAGAGCTGCGAGTTAATTGAACAACTGAATTGCTCACCCGTGAGTAAACTGCTTTGCATACTCTTGGAGGCCAATTATTTGATAGAATGATTTTAGAGAAAATACTCCGTAGATCCTCTTGTGTTTAAATCGGTAATCTGGTTTTTTCATTCTGAAGTTGTATTTTTTCCAAATATATCTTTTCCTTATATTTCTGAACGTAAGAGTACTGAACAAAGAAAACTTGTTTTATACCGCATTCATAAAACCGGAGTCTCTTCTGATGGGTGATACACTGCATGGATGGCACGGTGGTGCAGCAGTTTAGCCCTACAAAATGATGGGTTCAGATCCCAACTTAGATATTCCCTTATGTGGAGTTTTATAGTTTGCCCAGTGTTTGCTGGGATCTAATTTTGCTACCATAGGGATTGTCTCATAGAGAATTTTGCTTAAAACTGTGTGGGCTCAGTGACTGTGACAATGCTAAACCAATCCAACACCTCATGAAGGTGCATTTTTTTTCAAAGGATTTTAAACTGTAAAGGTCAGAGGTGGTCTCATTAACCTGGTCCGACATAAAGCAAGCTTCTGTTAGTGATGAACCATCTACAGTCGAGAAGTCTTCTAAAATAACTCTATTAGACGTATGCATGTGTGTCACATGGTCTGAGAGCACATTGCATAACCTAATGCAAGAGAAAAACCTTTCTGTAGCATCAGATTAGACTCTGGCATTTGACGGCATCAATGGATGAGTGGTAGAAGGTAACGATACGTTATTGTACTGTAAGTGCTGTGTCCGCTCTCTGTTGTTCAGCGTTACAATGGTTGAAAAAACTGGCAGCTATGTTTGGGAATATATGAAAAGCAAAATATGCATTTGAAGTAAACTGTGTGTCACACTTTATCAAAAGGACTGTCATTAAGAGAGCTGATGACAAAGAGCCCCAGGAGATGCAGATTTCAGTACTCAAAACACCTAAATCAGCAAATCTGCTTGACGACACCAGTAACAGCACAGACGAGGCTGCACAACATCCACCTCCTGACTGCATGTCTAAACGAATAGCTAAAGAAATTTAACACGACTGTCTAATTGTAAATGCAAAACATGCCATGACAAAATAGCTTCAGCGTTTTAACACATTATGTGTCCATATACCACAAGGCTTATCTAAATTCTATTTGCTGTTGTTATGTCAGTCATTGTCCAACCTGCTATATCCTAACACAGGGTCATGGGGGTCTGCTGGAGCCAATCCCAGCTAGCACAGGGCACAAGGCAGAAACAAACCCTGGGCAGGGCACACACACACACACACACCAAACACAATTCAGGATCGGCAATACATCTAACCTGCATGTCTTTGCACTGTGGGAGGAAACCGGAGCACCTGGAGGAAACCCACGCAGACAGGGGGAGAACATGCAAACTCCACGCAGGGAGGACCCGGGAAATGAACCCGGGTCTCCTTACTGCGAGGCAGCAGCGCTACCACTGCGCCACCGTGCCGCCCTCATATAGTAGCAAACAGAAACACTTCTCAAACATTTGGAGCCCAGTAGCTGCGGTGGTCTTTTTGTGTGTCTCCACTGTCACACCACTCATTACATTGTGCAAATTAATTATTATGCTTCAGTTACCTTGTGCTACTGAATGGATAACAGCAGTTTTCGCTTTTTATTTTCTCTTAACGTCAGGTCTTTTGTTCGGTATCTTTTGCTCTCTCCCTGATACCCTAGTAGCAGTTTAAAATGCGTGGACTGGAGAAACTGGGGGCAAGTGTTTCAGATGAATCCCTATGAGTGTAACCTTTGCAGTGCAGGATTTCACCACTATTCACTACACACTTTTTAACGGGTTGTCCCCAGATGTGTATTCTAGTTTGCAAATGATGTCTGGCCCCACAAGACCAACATAGGGATGTGCTTTAGGTTAGTTGGCAACTTCTATATATGTGAGTGTGCTAGTTTTGAGAACACTGAAAGTGATATACATCAACATCTCTTATATATGGTGGATTCAGAAAGTACTCAGACCCCTTCACTTTCTGAACATGTAATGTTGTCGTAGATTTAATTTTAATAATGTGCCCTTTTGCCTGTAAATCTGAACTCTGGAAACCCATAACGACAAACTGAAAAGATGTTTTCAAAAAGGTTTGCAAATTCGTTAACAATCAAAACCTGAAATCTCTCATTCATGTAAGTATTGAGTAATTTGTAGAGGTCCATTTGGCAGTAATTGCAGCTTCAAGGTTTGCACATCTGGATTTGGGCAGTTTCTCCTATTCTTCCTGGCAGATCTATTAGATTGAAAGGGAAGCGTCTGTAAACTGCCATCTTTGGGTCTCTTAACAGAAGTTCTATGGGCTTTAAGTCTGGGTTTGGCAGGCCTTCAAGGACATTCAGAGATCTGTCCCAAAGCCACTCTACCATTGTCTTCTTGGAGAAGTCTAAGTAAGGTTTGCACACCTGGATTTGGGCAGTTTATCTCATTCATCCTTGCAGAGTGACTGGATGCGAAGCATCTGTAAACTGCCATCTTCAGGTCTTTATATAAATATTCTATGTCTTTGTCTGTCAGAAATGTCTGGGCTTTGACTGCACCACTCAAAGAAGGTCAGAGACTTTTTCTGAAGCCACTCCAGTGTTGTCATGGCTGTATGCTCTGGGCTCACCCCAGTTAGAGGTAGCATGCACTCAGCAGCAGGTTTTCCTCAAGGACCTTTTTATATTTCACTGCATTCTCCCTTCCCTCAGTTCTGACCCTACCACTGAAAAGCACCCCAACAACACAATGCTGCCATCACCATGCTTCACTATAGTAATAATGTTAGGCAGGTGATGAGCAGTGCCTGGTCTTCGTCAGTCATTGTGCTTGGAGTTCTGCCTAAAGAGTTCAATTTTTGTTTCATCAAATCAAAATAATTTTCCTCATGTTCTTTGGTCCTTCAAACCCCAAACAGTCTTTCATATGCTCTTTATTCAAGAGTGGCTTCCATCTTGCCACTCTACCATTAAAGGCAGTGGTGCTGAGATGGCCGTCCTTCGTTCGATATCAGCAGAAGACCTCTGAAACTTTGTTAGAGTTTTCACTCTCGCTCAATTACTTAGTTTGGTCAGATGATCCTGGAGGTTCTAAACTTCTTCCATTTCATAATTATTGAGGTCACTGTGCTCCTGGAAATACACAAAGCTTTAGAAGTGGTTTTATCTCCTTGTCCTGATCTATGCCTCGCCACAATTTGACTGGAGGTCTACAGAGAGTTCCTTGCACTTCATAATCTTGGTTTTTGTGCTGACACGCAGTGTGAATTGTGGCACCTGATATATGTCTCTCTAAGTGATGTCCTATCAACTCAGTTTGCCAGAGGTGGACACCAATCAAGTTCTAGACACATCTCAAGGATAATTCAAGCAACATTCCACCCCAAAATGATATATTTTTTAAAATGTTACTTACCCTAAGTAGTTCATAGTAGTGGCAGAGGAAAATTTTTAATCTTACATTTTTTTGGAAAAATTAAATATTGAATTTTCAAACTCATCAGTACTGATAGAGGATCAACAATGCCAAGAATGTGAGAAGCATTCATTGGAAAAAAGAAAAAAATTCTCAAGTAACCTGTGTTGTGTAATCCTCATGTCCGATATCCATTTGTACGGTCAAAAAATGTTAAACGTGTGCTTTTATTGTTAAAAGATTATTAACGGTTATTTTCTGAAAGTGCTGCATTAAATGTCAACAAGGAAGATGTCATTCCCACAGTGCCGTGGTTTTGAATGAAAGACAGGTTTCTTTACTAGTATACTGTATGAGGTGGAAAACCATGAGCCCACAGAGTGTTCAATGGGAAACTAGCAGATTTCTTCTCTATATGTATGTTTGATTGGCTTATCAATTCCTCATTGACAATCCACGGGTTGTTAAGCAAAGCACCTATTCCCACAAAGTAGAAAATGTTTCTGAGATGTACATACAGGGAGATCACAGAAGGAGAAAAAGAAACAAAGAAGGGAAAAAGATCTGAAGAAAAGAAAGAATCAGGAGTTTGGACCAGAGAGGTGGAAAGGAGGCAAGGTGGTCAGGAGGCCCCGTGGTGAATGAGAGGAACAGCACTCCAGGGGTGGGTCGATCCTGTTGAGCTTTTCAAAGAGCAAGAGCAGCTGATGTCTCCAGTGAATGTCCTACTGATGTCTGAGGATGTTGGTGGGATGATACAGTTGTGCCCTAAGCGTGCCTTGAGGTGGCTGGGATGAGAGCACACATTAAAGGGTTTGCTGGTGTCACAAAACGTGAATAGGAGAGACGGGAGAGAAAGACGCAATGGGCTTGGAGAGAAAGGAAGAGAACCTGATTTCTGACTGCGTTTTACGCTGGGATTTTAACCCATTTATAGAACTTATTGACTGATTGGTTAAACCTTCCCATGCACTTGTTTTTATGGATTATATATTTAATGAAGACTTAACCACACCACACTATTGAAACTTTGCTATGAATAAAACACACTACACAATTTTGCCCCGAACCTTACTGTTTGTGTCCTCATTGCATTAGTCCATCCTCGGTACATGACTATCAATATCCCAAGAAACAGAAGATGCCCAAGCTGTGAGCACCAAGGGCACCAAAGGTTCGTAGGGTTAATATTGTCACATGTACAGAGTACAGTGAAATTCTTACTTGCACTTGCAAAGTGTGCCATGTTAGAGCAATGCCAGCATCTAAGCACCCACAATTTATTACCTCTGCCCCTCTCATCGTGTGGCTGCTACAGTCATGTGAAAAAGTAGCTACACCCAATGGAAATTATTGATGTTTTTAATGTATTTGAACAGGCAAACAGTAGATCTTCAGGCAAACAGTTTCTACAGATAAAGGTTATATACTAGAATAAAAACACAAGGAACATTTGCCTTTTCAGTCATTTATTCAACAATAACATCAATAAGTATAATGGTCAATTGGGGAGAAAGTACTGTAAGTACACCCTGGGCCTCAGCTGGTATTGCACACTTTAGCAGAAATTACTTCTTATAGGTGTTTTGCACAACAGATCTCCCGTCTCCAATATCAACTCCATACAAAATTCCTTCAGTTGCAAGATGTTTGAGGGGTTTCTTGCATGTTCTTCCCATTTCAATTCCTCCATCAACATTTCAATGGAATTCAAATCCGGGCTTTGACTAGTTCAGTCCATAACCCTTGTCATAGGAATAATCCAAAGTCATCAAAAAGGTTTGGGGGAGCCATCCATATATTATGCCCTGGCTGCAAATGGGTAATTTTTTGAGAGTTGTTCACAGGTCAGAGTCCAAAGCAGAACTGACTTTAAGCTGTTAAAGATGGTGGCTTTAAAGGGCAAGGCAGGAAGTGACATCATCTGGACCAGATGTACCGGCATCATATGTACCAGAACCTTGCAGGATTTCCTGTGAATGGTCTGCAGAAGATTGAGAGAAAAAGTCAGTGCACCTCGCCATCCCCTAGTTTGTCATGGAACTATTATTCTGGCCCTTTAGTTGCCTCCAAATTGCACATGTGTGACATCCTTAATTTCTTCTTTTTGAGCCATTCCTCGGTGGATTTGCCAGTGAGGTTGAATCATTATTGTGCTGAAATATCCATATCTGATTCAATTTCAGCTTCCAGAGAGATGGCCTCACATTCTCCTGAAACACACTTTGAAATAATGCATAAAGGAACTCCAGACCATGACATTTCTGTCATCATGTTTCACAGTTGGTATGAGGTTCTTCTCCTTGCACCAAACATGTCGACTGTTACTGTAACCAAATAACTCCATCTTTGATTCATCTGTCCAAAGCACGTCTTTACAGATGGTCTGATCTTTGCCTCAGTGTTCAATGACAAATTATTTTCTTGCTCTAATGTCCTTTTGGAGAGTAAAGGCTTTTTATTGGCACAACTGGCATGCAGGTCAAATTTACACAATCTCTTTCTGCTTGTAGATGCATACACCAGCTGTTGCAAGACTTTCCTTAGGGTCCTTGAAGATTTCTTTTAATATCAAACAGTCAGTTCCTGAGCTGAATTTGCTGGGAGAGCCAGCCCTTGCAAATTAGTGGTGTCTGAAATCTGCAACACTTGTAGATGATTTTTCTTACAGCAGAATGATGATTTCAAATAATTTGGAGATCTTTTTAAATTCCTTATCAGACTTATCAAAGGCATCCACAAGCTTCTTTCTGCGGCCCTTAGAAAGCTCTTTTGATCTTCGCATAAAGACACCACACATGTCAATAGCAAAGAGAACACAAGACCCTCGATATTTGGGGTTTTAATAAGACAGGGACCACTTGCCTACTCCCTAAGGATCTTCTGATCATTAGCACCTAATCTGGAACATCTGATTCTAATTTGTTGGATCTGAAGTGGTGATAAATGTAGGGGTCTACACTGAAAAAAGTATAACCTCTGTTCAACTTAAAATAATTAAGGTAATGATTCACACTTAATATTTTCAATCTGAACCAATAGAATTCTCTTTATCTTATTGAACCCACAATTTTTAAGTTGAGGCAAATCATTTAGAGTGATTGGGTGCAATTCACTTGTTTTATACTGAAGTAAATCTATTTTTTAAGTTGTTAAAATTTAAAATGGTTTATTGGTCGTAACCTGTTTTTATGCTATTAGAAATATTATGAACATAACACATTCAAATGCTGTATTTTTTACATTTATTTAAAACTGTAGTGCAAATACACAAGCATTTTGCAGTGTAAATCTTAAATATACAACAAAAAATTATTAAACGTTTCTACAGCTTCCTTGAAACTATGTTTTATTACGAGTTCTTATACTTAAAATTAACAGTTGAGAAACAGGGTTACTTACCAGAAATCCTCTGTTATGAAAGCCTGCTGCTGAAAATGACCAGGCAGGTATAGCCACGTCCACTCCACTCAGGAAAGTGTTCTTCTTTTTTGGCAGTTGGAAAGCCAGCACACTGGAAAGTTCAACTGGAAGAATATACAAACAGCCCCTCTCACACAGCACATGAACAACCTAAAATATTAGATTAAGTGAAATAGGATTTTTTACTTTGATTGAGATCTGAAAGCAAATATTTCAAGCTACAACACTAAATGACTACTCTTAAGTTGATTGAAAGAGAAAATTTACGTTGAATGAACAAAATCAATGTTAAACATTTTTCAGTGTAGCTAGGTACATATGAAAAGTACATTCTATCTATCTATCTATCTATCTATCTATCTATGGGATTAATAAAGTATCTATCTATCTATCTATCTATCTATCTATCTATCTATCTATCTATCTATCTATCTATCTATCTATCTATCTATCTATCTATCTATCTATCTATCTATCTATCTATCTATCTATCTATCTGTACTGTTTGCCTTTCAAATAGGTTGAAAAAGTCAACCATTTTCATGGGGTGTACTTACTTTTTCACATGACTGTAACAGATATCCTCAGAAAAGTGACCGACCCTTTTTATTTCTCATGCTGTCAGTGATTTTTTTTAGAACAGTAAAGTCACAAAATTCAACCCCCCTTCCCTCTTCCAGTTCTATATGCCTCTATACGTAAAGCTTAGTCATGATGGGACAATAAATCTGTCGCAGTCTGAGCAGCAGACTTTTTACTTCTACCTTTAGTAATCAATGTCATTTCAAATAATGATTTCCTATCTGAAGCGTTTTCCTCCTTCTTTGTTTAAGAGCAGTGAATTACATGGTTCATGGGGTTCAGTGAACTATAAGAATTTTGTCAGGGGGTCAGATTAAATTAGAAACAGAGTCACACAGCTTTTTTTGGTCTGCATGGCCATCACAGGACCTCGACTTTGTGTGACTGAAGATGTATGACCTGCGCTGAGCACTCTAAACCCCAAGAAGCAGTCTTTTCTTGATTTTTTCACAATGGTAAATTAATTAGAAAAAAATATATTGAACATCCCCATAATGAGCTCTGAAAACCCAGTTGTTTAATAAACTGATGAATGAAATTAGGCTTTTCTTTCTTTTCTGTATTCTTATTCTGGATTTAAATTTGAACCGAGTCAGCAGTATTATGCTGAAAGAGATGGTGTACAGTTAAAGTATAGTTGCTTCTACATTTAAAGATTAAAAAGACAGTTTTGGCTCTTTAGTCTTCATCAGGTGTGTGTCTGGTTGATCATTCTACTATGTAAGAATTCAAAGAGGAATGAGTATAGGGGGATAGAGTAAACAACAAGGAAAAAAGAAGTAAAAAAACTCTGCACCCAAAACTAAGACAGGAATGAACGCACCCTTGTGCAACATACTGCACGCTGAGATTTATCCTCTCCCACGTCAAGCTCGGTTCAAAAGGTCAGCAATGCCTCCTGGACATCTTTGAACGCTTTAACCCTGAATCCTAAGAACTGGTCCCTCTGCGCAGATGCACATACACATTCATACAGTTCAATTAGGGGCGATGAAAACATGTTGAGCCTGACATATTAAGGGAATTACTGGTAAAAACAACACGTCTTTTTATTTTTCATCATAATCATAATCCCCCTGAACACTAACACACTCACATAGCTTTTTTATGCCATTCAAGTAAATCTTTTTTTGTGTATGTTGTGCAACATCTCTTGTGTAGTTGTTTTGACATCTTCAGCTTACTCAGCTTTGTCTTAACCCTTCAGACTGGAAGAGACATGATAATCCTGTGTGGTCAGGCCTGGAAAGAAGGATAAGTGTGGCATCTTGTCAAATCCAGATTGTCACACAAGAGCCTTTTCAAGCTATGGCCAGCAGCCATACCACCTACACTTCAGAAGTTCAAATTCTATTATGTGATACCAGTAACGGCGCACTGCACTTGACTTGAGCATTCATTGTTTTCATCCTCTTTCTCTGTATGTTTATCATTCATTTGCTCAGAGGTTGACACATTTGCTGCTTCCTGGGCAGCTCTTCTTTTCTCCACCCTAGCTGCCCACTTCTTCTCTTATTTCGTCGGCATCTTTTTGCGTTAAAACTGATTAAGTCAATGTTTGTATTGCAATTACTTAGTATGTTTTCCTTAATTTTTCACTTAAGCTGGCACTTAAGTCTTCAATCTGCCTCAAGAATGATTTAAGATATGAAGAGGTAGGGGAAGTGACAGTGAAGGTGGTAGGGATGAGAATGGCACCTGTACGCATGTGTCACATGGCCACCCTGCTGCCCGCTGTCGAGAGTTGATTCTACAATAAAATAAAAATAAAAAGAGGAATAACCTTGGAGGTCAATCATCACCCTGAAAGCAGACAGTAGAGGTCACGTAGTATATGTGTACCAAATTTCAGGTCAATAGTTCAAACGGCTTGCGAGCTACAGGTGATTTAATATCCTGGACAGACAAATGGACAGCCACGGTAGCGTATTATATAAGAAGATCATCTACCATTAAATTCTGCTCTGTACTTGTAATATTTCTATTGTACTATTATATTGTATAGAGGATTACTTGTGTTCTGTTCTGTGTATTGTATTGTATTGACCCCCTTTTTTTGATACCCACTGCACACACAACCTTCCTGGAAAGGGGTCTCTTTTTGACTTGCCTTTCCTGAGGTTTCTTCTATTGTTTCCCTACTAGGGTTTTTTTTGGGAGTTTTTCTTTGTCTTCTTAGAGAGTCAAGACTTGGGGGCTGTCAAAAGGCAGGGCCTGTTAAAGCCCATTGTGGCACTTCTTGTGTGATTTTGGGCTGTACAAAAATACATTGTATTGTATTGTAACAGGTAATCTACCTGAGACCCTCTAGGAAAAGCTTGGGTTGCTACTGGAGAAGGTGATAGTGAGGCCATCAAGTGGTCTTTGTATGGATTCCAACTCCCCAGTGTAGTGATGGGGACATTCTGGTGCAAAAATTAGTACTGTCTGTTAGACAAATTGTAAAACTGAGGTCTTGACTCTCTGTGGTCATAAAAGATCCTTGGGCATCTTTTCTAAACAGTAGGGTGTTTAGCAATGTCCTTGCTCAATCTGGTCATTCTGGCCCCCTAACTATCCCCTGTCCCTAATTTCTCTCACCCCTTCACCATCTAATAGCTAATGTGCGGTGAGCGTATTGATGCATAAATGGCTGCTGTCACATCATCCAGGTAGGTGCTACACATTGATGATGGATGAAGTGGCTGCCACTACTGTCTATGTGAAGCACTTTGAGTAGGTTAGAAAAGCATTATGTAAATGTAATTTATTATTGTTATTACTGTATAACTGGTATGAACCAGAAGGGGAATGGTCAACAGCTTTTCTCAGCGTTTTTTCTAGTTTTACTGCCCTGAATACCAAAGCAAATCATTGCAATATTGACCATATTTGAAACCTTTATTATATGAACCCTATAAATAATATAATCATTACGGATGACACCCTCAACATTATAAAAATGGAGCATGTAGTCGGCAGGCACTTGCTTGGAGTTTGAATTTCATTGGTGCTAGTGAACCATTATCTCAATCCAAGCTTTGAAATGTTTCTCAGTCTGAATTTGGTAGCTTCTTGCAACAACAGGCATTGATAACAATCTGGGCAACCAATGTGCACAGGCCTTGCTTATTTTTCATTGTTTATAAAGAATGGATTCAGCTGAGCCCTAAACAATCCCTATAATGTCTTCTATCTCACAAATCATCTCTTTTTCAGTCCCCATTGCAATGTGTTTACTCCATGATGGCAATGTTTTTTTGGGTTACCGTTAAGAGAGTTAATGGAGGGCTGATTCATTCTGGCAGCTGGTAACTGCTTATTCTCGAAACGGGAGGGCATGTCACCTAGTGGTCAGGTAGACTAACACTGGAAAGGAGAACTAGGGTCCCCAAACCCTCTGAGATGTGATCACGCTGTAGTTGGTAAAGATCTTGAAGCAGACTCTCTCATTGGCATTTTACCAGAGTCCTATGGGCCTCTGTCAGTGCACACTGTCTATGGGAGTTTCTTGAAAATCGATTGATGAGAGCATGTGACCTGGACAAATCCATTCTGTTTGAAAAGACCCATTCTACTTCCAAAATGGAGCTACTTTAGGAAGGTAATCATCTTGGCCAGGCTGTGGACAGAAAAGTGTCTAAATCATCTGCCTCTGAGTTTTCAGGAACCTACAGAATTCATCAATTCTTATGCCGCTCATGATATTTTTGATCCACAAGTTTCAATTTAATTGTAAAGATCCATTTATGCATGGCATCATTTAATCACCATTGCTAGGAAACGCCGGACCGAATAGAGAGAAACTTGTTTTTGATTTGTGTTTGCTCTGACCTGATACTAATGATCTCAATTTGAAGATCAGGAAGTGAGCCAGCATCTTAGTTATTCAAAGTGTTTGTGTGATCCACGAGAAGCTCCTTCATTCTCAATAAGAAGAGTTGGAACCATTGGGAGTGAGTAATAGATGAAACGATTACCATTGGTGGATGGAGTATTTCTCTAAGTATTGTTTTAGATGATTCTCTGTCTTTAGAATTTGGTGGCCCTGCCCCCTCAGGCTCCATATAAAAGTGACAGAGCAGAAAACAAAGAGAACTAACACATATAATAATAAAAAAAATTTTTAAAAACTGCAAAATAATTAATACACTACACAGTATTTAACACATCATATTAAGAAAGAGTTAAAATAAAATAAATCATAACCAACAATACAAAATATCTAAGAAAAAAATATATACTAAACAAGCTAAGAACTGTGGTTGATCCATGACATCAGGTCCAAAAAGGGGAACAGCAAGGGTGATACACAACTTGAAACTGTTATCTCATTTCCACTCTTAGAGTTTAGAAGGATGCCCCAGAAGACGTATGATGTCACTTTTGCCACACATTAAGGCAGAACCCCTTCTGCCCACTCTTCATTACAGAACTAAGTCTGGTGAAAGGCAGACCTTCTTACAAGCAATCTAGAATTCACCAAATGATCTGAATGAGGAAACAGACATTTTTTATCTTCCATGTTAAGTTGGTGATGGGGTCAAAAATGATCTACTGAGTTAAGATTTGAATCTGACTCTGCAATGTTCAAAAACTCAGGAAAATTTGATTTTAGAATGGTGTCACTATGTGTTTCTGCATGAGAGTGTGTATGTGTGTGTGTGTGTGGAAAACTGAAATTGTTTTCCATTCTGTAAAATTATGATTTTCTTTTGAAATTTATAATTTTTTTTTCATTGTGTAGAACTCCTAGATGACTTAATCTAAGCAAAAATATAAAATTTTAGAACAAGCAGAGAGCTGCCCTGAATGCCAAGACTGTGCAAACAGTACATATCTTCTGCTAAAACGTTGTATTAGGTTTGCTTTGTTACAGGCTCCTAGATAGATAGATAGATAGATAGATAGATAGATACTTTATTAATCCCGATGGGAAATTCACACAAATTCCTAGTTCAGTTTGGTCCAGTAATTATTCCAAAAAACCATTTGACCTGACATGAACTTGAGAGTTCCTTCAAACAAAGATTTTTTTTCACAAAAATACTGCTCAGTAGCATAAAGTAGCTCCGAGGAGCACAACACACCTTGAAGGAGTTGCCTTCATAAATAGACAATCTATAGCGCCAAAGCAATGATTCAAGAAAAAGGTCAAAAACAGAACACAAGAATTTAAAAAATCTTCATCCAAAATCAAGGAAACACAGAAAAAAATTCACAGAGAACTCATCAACATCCAGTGCATACAATTCACCACAAGAGACTGCTTGTTTCCTCAGCCTTTATAGTGTTAAGGGCAGTCTCTTGATGAAGATGGACAGGTGACCCCGCCTCTTGGGGAACCACCCATGGAGCATAATAGACACATAGAGATTAAATAATACACAAAACTAATAAAATAAAAAACAGAATGATGCACATTAATAATATAGATAACACAATTAATGAACAGAAGAATCAAAAATTAACAAAAAAGGATATACAAAAGGAATTTGAATACCAAACAAGGAGAAACGTAACAGACCCTTATCCAATGATATTTACCATAGAAATTGTTTAATTGAACCAGGATTTTGCCGTCTTCTCTGTTTAGTCAGGTTTCTTGTTGGATACAGATGGGTCAGAGTTAGAGTAAATATACATGCTGTCAATGAGTGGATGTTAGGTGGCACTATTGCCCCCTTTTTCCCAACAGATGGATGCAGGACACAGGTTAAAACACCAAGAAGTTGTTTAATTTCTTCTTTTAAATTGTGCCCAGCAATTAACAGGCAAGAAAACACCAATAACAGTAATAATAACCATAATTCTCTCCTCCACACCTCCCAGCAAGCACTGTCCCACTCCTCCCGACTCCGGTTCGCTTGCTGGGTTCACAGTAGTCCTTTATATAGTCCTTGACCTGGAAGTGCTTCTGTCCTTCTGCCCACGTGACTTGCTTGCACTTCTGGGTCAGATGGAGAACTGCCTTTTTCTTCAGCCCAGAAGTACTTTGAAGCTTCCGTCCTTATGACTTGTGAGTACTTCCTGGCTATGGATGAGGCATGGCTCCTCTGGTCCTTTCACAGCTCCTCCAGGGATGAGAAACCTAAGTCCAAGTCCCAGGATGTCCTGAAGGGAATCCGGGGCACCGCTACACTCCAGGGGAGTTGCCATCTACCGTTTTGGGGGAGGCAGTGTCCAAAAGTAGCTGCCTCCCCCCATTCTTCCATCCTCAGGGCGTCCCAGCCGTCTATCACAATACGTTTTCCTCTCAGGTTTTCTTTTATGAATCCTGGCCTTTGCGTGGAAAAGTGGGCACTCGCATTTTGAGTAACTTTTTGTTTTATAAATATGACCCCTTGTCACAGAGATCTGAATTTGATCGTAGCAGCAGTGGTTGCAGGCTGGGGTCCAATCTGACAGTTTTAGAAATTCATTTAATTTGGCAAGTGAAATTGTATAAACATGCTGCATTTTTTCTTGCTTTCACTTTTACTAATAGTGCAGCATTCTCAAACCTTCTTAATCCAATTCAGGATCACTGGGGAGATGAAACCTGTCCCAACAGCATTGGGCACAAAGCAGGAAACAATTTAACTACTCACTCAAACACAAACAAGTCCCATTTGGAATAACCAGTTAACCCAATCTTCATGCATTTCAGATGTAAATGGAGGAAAAGCCTTACAGGCATAGGGGGAACATGTCTACTCCACACAGGCAATAGCTTTCTGGAGTCTTCAAACTGAGGTTGTGAGATCTTTGAGATAGCACGGCTAACACATGTGGCACCCCTGCAGTTAATAGTAAATTATTTTTCATATTTCAAAAGATCTCAGGTTGTTTCCTATGAACTGTTTCAATTTGACTCTCATATGATGCCGCCTTTTTCTTTTTTAGAGGCCGGTTGAATGGCCAGCATAGTCCCTGGGGAAGGTGGACTCAGTCACCATAAATGGCACACTTCTTGTGTGCTTCAGTAAGCATTGGGCTACTGTCTGTTTAGTAGGGCTCCATTAGTCCTCCAGCCCAGGGCATTGAGCCTGGTCTGCCAGTAAAATAAGAGATGCATGGCAAGGGGCTTGAAACTCCCCCCAAGGAGGCAGGTGAAAAAAATACACCATACAGAAACGGAGCCCTCTGTGATCACGTAAATTGGGCATTTCTTAATATTCGAAAGCCTCACTGGTTGCTTCCTGGCCCATGCTCTGCCATTTCAGTGGCGCTCACTCGCTTGAACTCTCCTGTCTGTTTGGGAAGCCAATCCAAGCTCAAGTTTTACTCCTGCCCAAGAGAATTGATTTTCTTTAATCCACAACACTCCACTGCCTTCTGTTATGCTTGTTTTTATGATACTGATTTCATTTTCCATGTCTCCATTCATCTGTCTACTGTGTGAGCACAATAATTCTATTTTTAGAGTAACAAAAGTTGCAGTAGAATAGAGTTTAAATCAGGAACCAGATGTGGAAGGGACTTTCAACTAACAAGGAACTATCAATGAATCTGTCAATTAACACATCATTCATCCACTTGAGCCTACTGAGACAATTTCAACCAGTTTTGAGGGTCATAGAGAGCCAGCGTCCAGCTCAGGAGAAGAAGCAAACTGGATAGGGTGTCAATCCATTTCAAGGATTGCTCACTTATATGGAGACAAAACACAAAAAAACACACATAGATGTGGAGAGAGCATACAAACTCCACATAGACAGTGACCACACAAGAATTTGAAGCCAGTGTCCTGGAGCTGAGAGATAATGCTAATTTGTATACCCCATCAATCAATCAATCAATCAATCAATCAATCAATCAATCAATCAATAATTTTCACCATAATCAGCATAATTAAGAATAACAGACATTACGAGACGTTTAGTCATAGTGACTGATCATGATGCCAGAGAGTAGTAATGTGTTACACATTGATTAGAACATGCAAACAGGAGTTTCATTTTACTCGGTACCAATGTTCCCTCTAAGGTGCACACAGGTGTGGTCACACACAACATTTTAGACTTCAACACTCAAGATTTTATAATGCTTCAACTTTTCCCAGGCCAATATCGCTATACGTCACCACTGAAGGTGGGGTATGTGAGTCAGATAGCAGGTCAACCTCAAATCGCCCTCGGATCCCTTCCTGCGATACTGATATGATAACTAAAATAACTTACACAATCTCAGCACAATAACTGTGAGAAACAGACAAGGTGAAAATAACTGTATTAATCTTATATGTAAAAAAAAAAAAACTATACAAACAGAAATGGCAACAACCAAATTCGTGAATGCAACTCCCTCAACCCACATCCCCACAAATACAGTATATAAATAACTTAAAAGAAATAAAAAACCTTCACCCCAGACAAACCCCAAAGAATCCAGGCAGTTCCCAGGCACTTATGATAATACTAGCTGTGTAAGCCCATGTTCCTAGAAACCATGGATTCTGGCACTTCAATCAATCAGTCGCATTGGTTGTACATTAGCATCTAAGTGAGGTTCTCTTTCCTCGGTGGTTTTGTTTTGCTGATGCGTTCACCTCTGTTGTCTACCAGCAGCTAAGTGAGCTTCTCCTTCTTCGGTGGTTTTGTTTTGCCGATGTTCTAACCTCGCTTGTGTATTAACAGCTAAGTGAGTTTCTCTTTTGTCAGCGGTTTCACTTTGACGACAGAGTCGATTTCTTTGAGCTTAATGCTGTACCCTCGCACGTCTGGGCCAGACAGACAGACACACACACACTTCCACGCGTAGACGTTTATATATAAGATTAGTCCATTTTCCTTGTTCTCTTTTTTCCCTCCAGATAAGCAAGGATCGCTCTTATCTCACCCACTTTAATTTCTCACTGACTGTCCCATCCGTTTATACTTTAGAGTGGGTTGGCCAGCAAAGTCTCGGTAAGCAGGCTAGGCAATCCTTTCTCTGACAGTGGATAGTCAATGTTTGTCATTTTTTTGCCCCATCTAGCAGTATGTGTTGAAAACCTTTTCTCTTTCTTGTTCTTTCCTTTCTTGCCTTTCGCAGTCTTTTTTAACTGTATTCCTGGACGTCCTTTCCTTATGACAATCCTTGGAAACCACAGCAACAGACCACCCCCCTCCCAGGTCTGCTTTACAACCGTGTGCCCAATGTGCCTGATTCCCACCCCTCTACCATAATAAGGGTGCATAGGCAGCTACAGGGTTGATATTGAGGATGGCTATGAGACAAAAGCAAATCAAATAGCATTTATGTGGCAGTGCCAGAATTTTCCTCTAGGGCACAAACAAGTTAGTTAATCAATCTGTCAACCACAAAGCTAAGGATTGAAAAAAAAATAGTGGATGGCCCAAAGGTGGATCACCTAGAAATTGACATTAAATGGACCCAGTTTGTTTATCTTTTGCCCAGTCCTTGCGAACATCATTCATGCACAGTGTGAGAAAACAGATAAGAGACTGCAAGGGTGTGGAGCCATGCATGCTGCAGGTGCAGCAAGTCTGGACCATGAGGGAACAGGTAGGTGACAGTCTGATGGGAGGATGGATCCATCGTGGCTAGAACAGAATAAAAGGAACATTGCTGAAATGAAGTGGGAAAGGCGTGACATGGACAGATTATGATTCCACTAAGGAAGGTCCCAACTTTATTGAGGTGCCCTCTCTGGAAGATGATGAGATGTAAGTTGCTGATTATGGAACTATACATTTTCCAAACACATCATCAATAATGTATCTGGGGTCATTTTTCAAGCTTTCCAGAATTAGACAACCACACCCAGGCTTTGATTAGACCCTGACCTGTGAGCGCTCCTCCTGATCCATGGTAATCTAGAGGAACACTCCTATCATATTATTTATGGAACTGCTTTTAACCACCTTCACGCCAAGTAAACATCAGATTTAGGGACTAACCTGCAAAATCCCTGCAACCCAACTCTATTGGTTCACACCAGGCCTTCTACAGTCAGCTGTGGCACTGCTCCACAAGGTTGCATGCTTGGCCCTTTTCTTCTCATTAGCCTCTTTAATTCTGTCTTGTGAATTGTGATTTTCAATATGACACCTTGCCCTGTTGATTCAGACAGCAAGATGATGTCAGGTCTCAAGGTGTTCAACCAGATTGACTCTGAGAAACTTAATTGCTTTATTAGATCAAACATTTGCTGCAGACACAGAAATCTCTTCTAGCACTGGGGTGGCTCCCCTTCTCCAGCAAACCTGATGGCCCACTTTGTTGGCTGGAAGCGCTTGATGTTTTCTATAGTATTTCAGATGGTTCTGGACTCCATGAGCTCCTGGACATGATGTTACTATCCTCCTCTCAGCCCCCCTGGGTGACAACTGAGGATATACTCCAGTGTTTCTGTTCTTTATCACAACAATCATGCTGGTAAATCTGCACTGCTCCACATATAAAAAGAGAGTGGTGTTTCCCAAGGCCAACTGTGGGAGTTTCTGAGGGTCCCCATTGCAAGGTACCCAATAAATGGTACCTCCAAGGGCCTTTAACTGCTGCCGATGTTTGTCTGTCAATCTTTCCTCCTCCTCCACACCACTGGAAAAAAATGACAGTAACTTGGGTGTGTGGGAGATGACTTCATTAGCGTGGGATGACAGTTAGGTATATATGTAGGAATGGGTGGGCAGTAAATGAATAAACTAAACTCATCTCTACTTTTAGACTCTGATGCTGATACAGAGATGGGTTTCGGAGCAAATTTAAACCAACATTCAGTAATTTTTTGATAATTACCTTTATGTAATGCACTATTTATAAAAGATAAATTGTTCCCCATGCAATGGTTTTTAACTTCTGGTCATATTTGTTCAGCTTCCCGAAAGAATTAATAAACTGTATGTACTTCATTAGTTTAATATGCCACTTTAATAAATACATTTTCTAGTTGTTGTGTGATCCATAAAAATGTTATCCAAATGAATGCCGGGCAATGCAACTGAAAGTTTTTGCTTATGCCAAGATGCAGTAGCACTTAGTGTGCCTGTTGTTCATTGACCACAGCACAAAGTCAAAGTGAACTTTAGTGTCATCTCAACCATATACAAGTATACAGACAGACAAAATTGCGAAGCTCAGGGTCCACAGAGTAACAACATGACGTGCAAATAATAAATTAAAAATAGAATTAAAATTTACATTTAAAATTAAAAACACAAACAAGACAAGACAAAGAAGTAGCAGCAATATTGATGTGTAAGATATGTAATATAATAAATAAATAAATAATAGATATAGATAATACAGAAATTATCAGTGTATGATAATAGTTGTTTAAGACATGTGTAAACAATGACAGGTCAGAATGTTTCACAGCAGAAGGATATCAAGAATTTCACGATACTTAAAGGTCAGTATGAGATTTTCAATTCTTTTCTACATGCACACTCGTCTTTGCAGGAAAGTGGCTTGCATGTATAAAAGTTCTGTTTTTAGAGGTGGTTGAGGCCGTGTGGAAGTTCCCAGGGGGCAGCCTGGTGTTAAGAAGTCTAACAGCTTGGAGGTTAAAACTCTCCTGCAGCCTGGCAGATCTGGCTTTGATGCTGCAGTATCTTCTCTTGGATGGCAGAAGTCTGAAAAGTCCATGTGAGGGGTGTAAGGGGTCCTGCACAATGCTGCAGGCCTTGAGGACACCGCATTTGTAAAACATGTCCAGTAGTGAAGTGAGAGGCACCCTAATAATGTTTTCTGCTGTCTTCACTATCCTTTGCAGGTGCTTGCGGTCGGACATGTTGCAGTTGCCATACCAGACAGTGATGCAGCTGGTCAGAACACTCTCAATGGTGCCTCTGTAGAACATGGTGAGGATGGAAGGGGGGAACACAAAGGCCATCTCTGAAACCTACTCTTTCAAATAATATTTGTACATCAAAGTCTCTCTCTATTTATTTTATTTAACTTGTGCATATGTTTTTAATTGTTCCAAGTGTCAAGGTAACACAGTTGTTATCATGCATCCTGGGTTCAATGTTTCACACATTCTCCCCGTAACTGCATCGTCTTCCTGAGAGTGGTCAACATTTTCCTCTCCCGTATCATTAAAGACATGTCTTGTGTGAATTGGTGACTCTAAACAGGTCCTTTGTATGTGGGTGGGCTCAATGGTGGTCTGGCACCCCATTCAGGCTTAGTTCCGGCCTTCCATTCTGTGCTCTCAGACCCCCTTACTTTCTCTATACCTTATTGTGGTGTACATTTAATTTTAAATGGATAAATTTGCCATTTTGGGTGGCGCAGTGGTAGTGCTACTGCCTCGCAGTAAGGCGACTTTGGTTTGTGTCCCATGGAGTTTGCATGTTCTCCCCCATGTCTGTGTAGGTTTCTTCCAGGTGCTCCAGTTTCCTTCCACAGTCCAATGACATGAAAGTTAGGTTGTTTGGTAATAGTGAATTGGCCCTAATGTGTGGTTGGTGTGTGTGTGTGTGCGTGCACGTGTATTCACCTGGCGCCATGCCCTGGGTTTGTTCCTGCCTTGAACTCTATGCCAGCTGGAATGGGCTCCAGTATCCCCCCGTGACCCTGTTCAGGACAAAGTGGTTTAGAAAATGACAAAAGTTGCTATTTTTACCATCAATTTACACTCAATATCCCACAATAACAAAGAGAAAGCATGTTTTCAGAAAGGATGGAAAATTTATTAAAAATCAAAAACTGAAGTTTCTTTAAACTCATCTGTATGAATCTCATAATGCCATCGTTTTGCAGGAGAAAATCTCCTTGTAATGCCCAGGCTGCCTGCAGATAGCTTATTTGGCCTTAAATCCAGAACATCGATAGCCAAGAAACAAGATTAGGAAACATAACAAAGCAAGAGTTGTTGAAAGATTACAACAATAGTCAAAAACAAAGTGCAGAACTTCTTTAAGTAAATAAAGAAATAATCATAATGAAAAAAGTGCTTTGTGCAGGATGCAAAAACACCAATAAATAAGTTAAAATTGCCAGACTAGAATCAGGCACACATCGAGTTTCCTTTCCCGTCAGCCCAGCACGTCTTTCTCCCACCATCTCCCCAGCTCACCTGGGGCCTCATGTATAAACGGTGCGTACGCACAGAAATGTTGCTTACGAACGTTTCCACGCTCAAATCGTGATGTATAAAACCTAAACTTGGAGTAAAGCCACGCACATTTCCACAGTAACTCATACCTTGGCGTATGCAATTTCTCCGCTCGGTTTTGCAGACTGGCGGCACCCAGCGTCAAAGCAGTGCTACTGTTCCTGCGTGGTCACCCTTTCTTTCTTAGCTCCACATTCCTGACTCGGCTTTATAAATACACTGAAACTAACTGCATATTGTTTATTAGTGTAATGCATCTGATTGTAATTAACCTGCAGCAATATAATGGTCCAGGGACTAGCCATAGAATTCCAAATACCATAACTGCTTTAGCGTTGTAACTCTCACTGCATCTTCTTCTTCTTTCAGCTGCTCCTGTTAAGGGTTGCCACAGCAGATCATCTTTTTCCATATTACTCTCACTGCACCACTCGGAGTATTTATATCACTGTATCTGAGTGAAGAATCACAGCAGCAGCTGATCGGAAAGAGAAATATCGGTATACAGCATGAAGCAGACGCTGCCTGAGCCACGGCAAAACGCATTAGAGACTTCCCAGTACGGACTTCGCGGTTTAGAAAAAGTTTAATTCCAAGAACTCTAAACGCACTCAATCAGTCCATCAAGTGCTCCTTGTAGAACTGTTTGTACTTATAAGTACAATTACCTCACTGTAAACTTGCACTACAGTTATAATATTGCACAACCTGTGCCACTTTATAAAGCGCGTATTTACATATGATGACGGTATTCATTTTTAAGATGAAATGCAGCAAAATATGTTGATTATATTATACAGATAAAACTTTAACTTCATTTAAATAATCTTTATTGTTAATAATTAAACATGTGAGGACACGGTGCCGCACCGCTAGCTAGTTCAGGGATTGTTCCTGCATTGCGTTGTATTCTTGCTGGTGCTGACGCGACACTGGAATGCTAGACGGATAGAATAATTAAACATGTACTACGAGGATATTTCAATGTTCCTTAAAAGTTTTGAAGAATCGGCGTTTTAAGCTTACAGATGGCTTCACGTCTATATAGCTGATTGTGTGGCGATTGGGTGTTTGGAGAAAGAAAAGTAAGGACAGGAATTGGAGGTTAGTACGTTTGAAAGAGACAGTACTTCTGTAGTAAATTAATTCATCGAAGGTCGCGCATGGCGCCGCAAGCCTCTTGCGTGAGACATGAGCAAGTACTGCGCCACCGTGTCCCCATGTTTAATAACATGCTTTCATTCCTATCATCATGAAAAAGATATCACGTATACATCTCAGTATTTTAATTATTCAGAGAGCTGTAATATCACGAATGTAATGGATTATGTGTCCTGTCGGAGAAAGAGAAAGCCCGTTTAAGAAGCAGGTAGTGATTCACACATGTAGAGCACATAGAAGATCAAATACAGAACAAAGCATTTAATGTGCCACTTTAGTTACAATGGGATTTGAGAAACTAGTAAATTAAACGATTTTAAGATGAAGTTTATGATGTTCTACTTTAATGGCAAAATAAACTACGTGATTAAAGTGGAAATTTCGAGATTAAAGTTGACATTTCGTGCTTTTTTCCCCACTGTGCGCCTATTTTTTTTGTCTGTACCCTAATAAACTTTCATATGACACTCAGACGATGGGCAACGACTCGCCTTTTCACGGCGACTTTGATATGTGATTTCTTTTTTATTTCGGGCACTGTGCGACTTTGTGAACTTGAGCCTTCGAGTTTCTCCGACACTCTGTCACTCGATCAACTTCATTTTGTTGATTATACGACTGTTTAAACCAACAAATAGTACGTTTTTCCTTTGCCTCCACTTGGTATTCGCTGAAATTCTTATATTTCCCCCCGTGCTTTTCCCATTGTCTTTTCACAGAAGGCTATTTATATTGATTTGCATATTCAAAGAGGCGTAATTCTGGGAGGAGTTGGGCGGGACAGAAGGCGTGTGCACGTGCGTTGCTTTTCACGCTGATTGGGATGTATGTAGTGGATGAACGTGAAAGTTTGTGTACGTACAGAATCCTGCATCTGGATTTTTTCTGTGCGTACGCACATTCCCGCTTTTGTGCTTACGCCATGTTATAGTGTGAGTTCTACGCAAGGCGTTATACATGAGGCCCCAGATAAGTCTTGCTGCCAGACAGCGATGCTGACCACTGTGGTCCCTCTCTCCAGCTCTCGCCTGAACTCCGTCTTCAGAACAGCCTCCTCAATGTCTATAGGGGCCACCTGATCACTCTCTGCTCCTCAGTAGTGCTCAATGAGGAACAATTCACCCCTGGAGCACTGTTCCTTTCACTCCCACATGACATCACTGACCGCCTGGGTAATACTCCTGATTCTCGTACTCCTGATTTTGCCATTGATTTCCTTCTGATATCTCCACTCTCAAGCGTACTCAGGCTCCTTTTATACTCCCGTGGGCATGGTGTTGTAATTATGACATATGGAGAGTCAATGAGGAATCTGGAGCCAATCGCACACACGTGTGCAAGCATTATCAGTCCCAATCTATCATTTAAACACACCCCAAGGCTGCACGACTACGCACACCCACTGAGCCAGAGCCACACCATTTTTAATGTAAAAACTCCAATGCAACAGACCCCTACCACACTTCAACACACTCCTCATCAGTTGTTAACAATAATGTGCAATTTCCTCTTTTTATTGTAATGTATCCTAGTACTGCTTTAGCATCTGTAAAGTAATCAAAAGCATCTATCTTTATGTCAGTCTCCATTGTAATGGGATCAACTGAATATGTGAAAAGTATAAGAGCTCTGCATGTCCTTATAATGACATGGCAAAGTCTCAGTGACTGCTCTAGGGCTTCAGAGATCCTTGAGGAGTCATTGTGGAAAGAGTGGAGGGCTTTGGCAAGGTCTTCAATAACGGTCATTAAAGGCTCAGGAAGCTAAAAGACCTACTAATGGAGCTTCATGCTGCAAAGATGATGACTTCCTGGGACTTGCTTTCTAGATGCAGTATGAAGAATAAGAGGTATTATGCAAAATCGGTTGTTTTCAATGCAAAGGAGGAGGATGTCAATGGGATCTAAATATAAACAGGGGCATAATGTGCATTTCACCTCCCCCCCCCTTCTCTTTCTTTGTGGACTTTGTCTGCCAGAAGTAAGGATGTGTGATAATTCATTTAACCTTAACCCCCTTCTACCTCTAACTGTCCTAAGACAAACTTCATGACAAGAGACAAATCTGCCTGTTTATTAATTTAGATTGTGAGAATAAATACACCATGACAATTCTATCAGTCATTTGTACCTGTGTAGGCACTGTTTGAGTGAACATCTACTGTAATAGATAGTTAGGTAGATATGAAAAGTACATTCTATCTATCTATCTATCTATCTATCTATCTATCTATCTATCTATCTATCTATCTATCTATCTATCTATCTATCTATCTATCTATCTATCTATCTATCTATCTATCTATCTATCTATCTATCTATCTATCTATCTATCTACACATGCAAAAATGGGAGAGCCATCAAAGTTAATCCCAATACCAGTCAGTGCCGGTGCCAGTTGATTTTGAGCCCTAGACCAAGCTTATTAGTGCACCCCTTGTTTTTACAAATAAGTTACATTTTTTTAAATTGAAATTAAAGGAAACAGGAAACAATAATTTAAACTGACATATTTATTGCAAAAAAAGTTACACATACATTACATTATCAAAATTGTATTTTTTGTGACTTGTGGTTCGCACAATTTTTCACTAAATCCTTCAAATCCAGTGTGGACGCTAGGTCATATTCAGTTGAAATTGTTGCCAACAATTTGTAAGTTTCAACGTGTAAATGTATCACTCATGCCACAATACTACCGACACGTACGCTTGTTTTCACGTCAGAAAACTGAGCTTCCCCAGCCAGAAACAAAACTGCTCATGGCAGGTGGATAAGACATCTGCACAGTCTGATTGCACAGAAAAGATAGAAGATGGAAATATAAAGTCTTTAAAATGTTTTGTGCGCGAGGCGAGAGTTAGCTGCTACATCTGAAGTATGAAGCGGGAATGTCTCATTTTATTTTCTTATTTTGTAATTATCAGTTTATAAAAAAATACAAATTCAAACCACTTCAGAAAGGAAACAGCAGTTGTCTATCGATAAATGGCACTCAAGGCCAAGCAACTGTTCCGTAGCTAAACCGTGCGACTGGGTTCCCCTCACCCCATGATCTGTACCCTAGGCGAATGCCTAATTTTGTGGTGGTGCTGGCCCTGTATACAGTACCTATAAAAAGCATTCACCCTTTACTAATGTGATCAATTAGTTCCTGTTTTATATTTGTAACTAATTTAAATGGGGCAGCACAGCAAGGAGACCAGCGTTAGCATCCTGGGTCCTCTCTGTAAGGAGTCTGCATGTTCTCCATGTGCCTGCATGGGTGCTCTGGTTTTCTCCCACAGTCCAAGGACATGCTGGTTAGGTGGAATGGAGCTTCTAATTTGGTCCTGGTGTGAGGTTGGTGTGTGCTTACCCTGTGATGGACTGGTGCCCTGTCCAGTGAATTATTCCTGTCTTGTGCCCTGGTATTAGCTCCAGCATGCCCCATGACTCTGTTCAGCTGGTTACAAATTGACTCACTTACTAATTTAGATCCCTCTGCAGAAATCTGTTTCCACTTTGACATTAATGAGTCTTTTTCTGTTTATCAGTGTCAAAAAAAACAACTTAAATCCACTGTTAGTCAAAGTTGTATAGCAATAACATGTCAGTCAGTCAGTTATTTTCCAACCCGCTATATCCTAACACAAGCAATAAAATGTAAAAACTTCTAACTTTTCATAGGTACTGCACATATCCATGTACATTAGCATCTGCCTTGCACATGTACTTACACATATTCATACTCATCAATGTATTTATCGTCTTCTTTCTCCTTATACAGTCACTAGGAACCCATCCTGGCAATATGACTAGCAAAGCGAGACTCACCCTGACAAGGACAGCAGTCCACCACAAGGTACACTTACACAAAGACCCACACTCTTGCAAAAGTCATTTTGAAGTGCCAAATAACATAACTTTTAGGACATAGTTGGAGAAAAACCATGTAGAAACAGGAAGAGCATCCATATTCCAAACTGACAGCTTCACATTTTTTTTAACTTTCAACACTGGGCATAGAACACAACACTGGGCATAGAAATTATATCAATTGGAGAATATTACTTACCTTTTCTGGTAACTATACACCATGTCATTCTCATATATACTGTATACACTGGTGTATAAGTCGGGTCTTGAAACCCAAAAAATCGATCATAAAATCAGACCCCAACTTATACGCCCATTCAAAAATGCAACACATTTTTTTTTAACATCTTCTTGCTTCCTCCAATCTCGCACCAGTTTCTCACACATATCGGATTTTGTTGCAACAGCACAGTTATCAATTTCCTTCGCCACTTCAACGACTTTTAATTTAAAACCAGCTTCATATTTTTTCTGATCGAACACTCCATTGTAGAGAAGGGATGATCTTATGATAAAGGTGAATGAGGGTGTGAGATACAAAAAACACAAATCAGTGCAAACGTCGCTTTGGATTAATGGTCACATAGGCACAATACATAGAAAAAAAAGGCCATGTGCTCCATGGTTACTCTCTCAGGTGGGTGTTAGCATATCATAATCTCTTTGACCAATAGGGTGAGTTTCCGCATTCGACTTATACGACCGACATTATAAAATACCAGAAATGATACAGTAAAATCAAGTCCCGACTTATCCACGGGAGAACTTAACCCCTTAACCGCCCTCTGCCGGATATATCCGGCACCGTTGTTTTATTGCTAACGCCATACTGCCGGAATTATCCGGCACATTTGCCTGTGGTTATATGAATGCCTGGCAAGTAGTATAACTGACGGTTTGGCGTGGGTATTATTACTACGTTGTATTTCGACAAGTCTGTGGTTGTTTTGGCCGGTCATGTGACATGATTCGCATGTAACAGCTGTGAATATGGCGAAACGTAAACTGACTTCAAGTGAGGCTTTGCAGGCGATTTTGGACAGTTCTGATCATGATTGTAGCAGTTCTGAAGAAGATTTTAGCGACAGTGATGAGCAGCAACGTGCGCTGCATGATACTGTGAATGAAGACGCATCGGATGACGGCGCTGAGTGGGTGTATCCCCAGCATCTCAGCTGGGCTGCTGCCCGTGGTGAACTACCTTTTCTGCATTCGTTTGAGGGAACGTGTGGCTTTATTGTTGATGTAAACAATTACACTGCTGAGCAGTTTTATGAGCTGTTTGTGTCACCTGATTTGATCAGACATTTTGTTCATCAGACAAATCTGTATGCAGCACAGTTTATTGAGAAAAATCCCAATTTACCTCCACATTCCCGTGTTCGTGCTTGGTTTGACACTGATGAAAACGAAATGAAAAAATTCATTGGGATTTTGATGTTGATGGGAATAATCAGAAAACCAGATATTGAGATGTACTGGTCTACAGATCCTATGTATGCAACACCTATTTTTGCAGCTGTCATGACACGTAACCGATTCTCTTTGCTGCTGAAATTCTTTCATTTGAATGACAACAGAAACGAGCCAGATAAGAAAGATCCAAACCGCGACCACTTGTTCAAGCTACGTCCTTTGATTGATCATTTATTTGAAGCATTTCAGTTGCCCTACATGCCAGGACCGTCAGTTGCAGTTGATGAAAGTTTATTGTCGTGGAAGGGCCGCTTACAGTTTCGACAGTATCTACCATTGAAAAGGGCACGGTTTGGTATCAAGATGTTTTGCTTAGCTGAGAATTCAGGTTACATTTATAGATTTCGTGTATACACTGGCAAAGAGGATCCTATGAGTGGTATTTCAGCAGTGTTGCCAGATGAATGTAAGGACTTTGGACTTTCAGAAAAACGCTGTCATGTCTGTTCAAAGAAGGGTCAGCGTAGAGACGTCAAGACCTTCTGCTCAAAGTGTCCCAGCAATCCAGGACTTTGTGCAGTTCCCTGCTTTGGCCTGTGGCACAGCAAACTCAAATACTGGGAATGAAACTATGATTGACTGAACTACTTTTGACTTTTGAATTACTTTTGACTGTTCCATTTTTGTAGTTGACAATAAATCCAGAAGCCTGAGAAAAGGTACATTTTGTGTTTTATTATGTGTTTGCCCATTTCTAGAACTTGCACAACATTTAGTGGTCAATACTGCTTGAATAAATGTAAAAAATGTAAAAAAAATGTAAAAAAGTAAAAAAACGAAAATTGTTCAGATTTCGCCTGGCGTGGGGAATATTTAGGGAGTTGGCGGTTAAAGGGTTAAATGCGAGTATATACGTTATTTAAAATCCATGATTTTAACCACTTTGTTTTGTTCCCTTCCACCATCCATTTAGTTTAGCTTCTAAATATGCGTTAGGGTTACTTAAAAAAGTAATTGGAATATGTAACTCATGTTACTTTTAACATGTTACCCTACTGCTCTCGAAACTGTATTGCTGAGTTTAGCCAAATATGTTCGGCTTATCAACAGTGATATCTGAAATATTGAGACAGATAATTTCAGCCAGGAGAAGGAATAATGTGATCATCCAAACATGCGGCTCTGGAAGTATATATTGTGGATGCTTCTACCTGTGGATGCTCAAACCGAATGCAAAGCAAATACATGCACATGCTGATAGAGTGCAATGGACATGCACAGACTACAACATCCTTAACAGTAATCTGGTTAAGGGTTTACATGACCACATAATTAGATTATTCACACAGAAATCTACCTCTGTTAATCAGCTTTCTGAGAGGCCAATAACCTGACTACTCTAATCGGCATAAGGGTTTACATGACATTTTAGAAATCTGGTTTCTGTGAATAACTGGGTTATTGAAGAGCATGCTAAATGTTAATCAAAAATGCAGAATTCCTTTCTCAACACCCATCTTTTTGAATTATAAACCACAAAGGAAGGGAGACAAAGAAATTCACAGAGGTAAGCCATCCTCAAGAACCTGCCGAAATCTGAGGGGAATATTCAGTGGCTGGATCAGGTGAGTCATCCAGCACTTGGATCAGTAAAAATGCAGGAAGATCTCAAGCGTTACTCAAGTGTGCTTTGGTGGGCATGACCCTGAATTAAACACACACTAAAATGCTCTGGCAGAACCATTAGGCTTGATAATATTATTCTTGTTCTAAGAAGCTGATCCTTACCTGTAGATGCAACATCAGTGTATTTTTAGGCTTTACATTGAAATTATATAAAACATGTTTAAAATTCAAACTTAGTGTATAAGGGTTTTCAGCTCGTACGTTTAGCATGTCAGTGGTTGTTTTCATTGTGTTTTACCTTATTACAAAGATTTTGATTATTATTATTTTTTTAATATAAACTTTTCTGTATTTTGCTCATTATTTTGGAATTCTGTTCTTTATATCGAGGATTGTGCACTTTGGAACTGTGATCTTGAGGAACATCATAATGATCATCATTGGGCTTAGACTTGATTTATGAAGTAATCGTCTACTCTCATCTATTATAAATCTCGATTTATAATTGTTGTTTGATAATCTTCACTTATATTATAGGGCTTGCTATGCTGTGGCAGTAGCACTGGGTTCGCGGTAGGTGCCAGGCCTGGGTGGGGCACCAGTCCATTGCATGGTGCATTCACACACCCACCTGCACTCACGCCAAGCCAATGTGGACTCCTCAGTCCCGTCTCCTGGACTTATGAGTGCAGGTGGGTGTTTGCTCAACATCCCACCGCCATGTCACCCACCAGGTTTACCTTTTAGTTGAAAAATATGAAACACTGAGGATATATTTAAAGTCAGCAGTTCTATTGTTTTGGCACAAACCTTAATATTAGGCTGCAAACATAAAAATGTATTGATAAACAAATTGCATACACTTCGTTTACTTTGACATTGCCTTTTTTTAGTAATCAACACTTTTCATTTTGTCTCAAGTAATTGCAAGCTGCTTCACTGTGTGGGTGACAAACCTGGAGGCATAATTTGCTGCTTAATAATAAGCGCTTGTCAACAATAAGAACTTCACTGTGTTTTTGTCACCTGACGGCCACTTACCTTGAGAAGTAGTGTGGATAAGGAAGGCGCTCTAAAGCGCAGCAGCGCTGGTTCAAGTCTACCTGTGATCCTGTGTCACTCTCAGAACCTGCATGATGTTCAAATCTAAAATAGTCGTATCTGAACTTGTAAAGTACTTTTCGATGGATGCTTGCTATGGAAAAGGCACTTTACAAAATAAAGATGTGTTATTGACATTGAAAGATGATTTAAACTGAACATACTTCAGTTACTGAGGAAACTGCTATCCATATTAAAAATGTAATTTGTGATGACTTATGATCTTATAGTAGTTGCCTACTTGTTAAACTTTGCCAAGGCCTGTCCTTAATCACAGGGTGTGCCATTTTTCTAAATTACAATCAGCCTCACTCATGTATCCCGAACCTTATTATTTTTCCATGTCTTTTTTATTTTCTTTTCAACTCACTCCTTCTTTTTTATACTTGGCTTCCCTTTATGACTTACCCTCCTTTATTTAGAACACAGTTCACTACATACAGTATAAGATAGTCCATCTTTACTCAAAACAAGACTCATTCTACTTGCCTGTATAAAACTGCAAAATATAATTAGTTATTAATAATTACTAATTTGTTGGGATTTGTGATTTAAAGTGCTTTACACACTTGTTTCATTTTTGCTCTGTTTACTCATACAATATACTGTGGACTGTTTAAGTATTCAGATACTTTCACGTTTCTGCACACTTTATTGTGTTGTAGATTTAATATTAAATAGTTAAATTTACCATTTTTGTCCATCAGTCTACACTTAATAACCCATAATGGCAAAGTGAAAACACATACTTTTCAGTTCAGTGTTATTACAATTACAAAAAAATAAATGTAATGAAGTTAACATAACATATTTTTATTATTTAGCTCATCAAAATAATTTAGTTTCTTTTCTTAAATATTTGGATGCAATCAGTTTCCAACAAAGTTAACTCGGAGCCCCCCCTTTCTACAGTCATATGAAAAAGTTTGGGAACCCCTCTCAGCCTGCATAATAATTAACTTTCAACAAAAAAGATAACAGTGGTATGTCTTTCATTTCTTAGGAACATCCGAGTACTGCGGTGTTTTCTGAACAAAGATTTTTAGTGAAGCAGTATTTAGTTGTATGAAATTAAATCAAATGTGAAAAACTGGCTGTGCAAAAATGTTGGTCCCCTTGTAATTTTGCTGTTTTGAATGCATGTCACTGCTCAATGCTGATTACTGGCAACACCAAACTGGTTGGATTAGCTCGTTAAACCTTGAACTTCATAGACAGGTGTGTCCAATCATGAGATATAAAGGTATTTAAGGTGGTCAATTGCAAGTTGTGCTTCCCTTTGACTCTCCTCTGAAGAGTGACAGCATGGGATCCTCAACGCAACTCTCAAAAGATCTGAAAACAAAGATTGTTCAGTCTCAAGGTTTAGGGGAAGGCTACAAAAAGCTATCTCAGAGGTTTAAATTGTCAGTTTCAACTGTAAGGAATGTCATCAGGAAATGGAAGGCCACAGGCACAGTTGCTGTTAAACCCAGCAGGTCTGGCAGGCCAAGAAAAATACAGGAGTGGCATATGTGCAGGATTGTGAGAATGGTTACAGACAACCCACAGATCACCTCCAAAGACCTGCAAGAACATCTTGCTGCAGATGGTGTATCTGTACATCGTTGTACAATTCAGCGCAATTTGCACAAAGAACATCTGTATGGCAGGATGATGAGAAAGAAGCCCTTTCTGCACTCACACCACAAACAGAGTCGCTTGTTTTATGCAAATGATCATTTATAAAAGCCAGATTAATTTTGAAACAAAGTGCTTTGGACTGACGAGAAAAAAATTGAGTTATTTGGTCAGAACAAAAAGCGCTTTGCATGGCGGAAGAAGAACATCACATTCCAAGAAAAACACCTGCTACAAATTCTTCAGGATAATGTTCAAGCATCAGTCACAAAGTTGAAGTTACGCAGGAGTTGGATATTCCAACAAGACAATGACCCAAAACACAGTTCAAAATCTACAAAGGCATTCATGCAGAGGGAGAAGTACAATATTCTGGAATGGCCGTCACCGTCCCCTGACTTGAATATCATCAAAAATCTATGGGATGATTTGAAGCAGGCTGTCCATGCTCGACAGCCATCAGGTTTAACTGAACTGGAGAGATTTTGTATGGAAGAATGGTCAAAAAAACCTCCATCCAGAATCCAGACACTCATCAAAGGCTATAGGAGGCGTCTGGAGGCTGTTATATTTGCAAAAGGAAGCTCAACTAAGTATTGATGGAATATCTCTGTTGGGGTGCCCAAATTTATGCACCTATTTAATTTTGTTATGATGCATATTGCATATTTTCTGTTAATCCAATAAACTTAATGTCACTGCTGAGATACTACTGTTTCCATAAGACATGTCATATATTAAAAGGAAGTTGCTACTTTGAAAGCTCAGCCAATGATAAACAGAAATCCAAAGAATTAAGACTTTTTCATTTGACTGTATATGCTGATCATGCACCGTGAATAGGGCCTGTGATCAGAGGACTGATGGGGGACCCCACTCTATGGTGTTCATAGAGATCAACCAATCAGCCAATAAGATTGCATGTTTTTGTCACCAGGTTTACTTGACTTGAGTCAGATAACTCCTCTCACACCCCTAATCTTAACCATAGTGTAAATGGCCATGTCGCATAACATCAGAGCAGTGCTCTGGAGCTCTGCAGATTGACTCAATTATGGTTAATGCTGTTTCATGATTTGTCAAATTAACATCATTGACAATAACCCGCGGAGATCATTTTCCATTAACAAGTAAAGAGATGACTTCAAGACAACAGCAGCAGCTCATACTGCACTTGCAGTTGTGTTTAGAAATCTAATTTGTGCAACTTCCAGTAAAATAGCTAGTGTTACATCAAGCTAGTGGTTTACTGGAGTAACAATGGATTAGCAGGTGTAATAGTTTTGATGTCGAGTGTTTAACAGATAATATCTGGTGTTACAGTACCTAGTTGACACATGGTGGAGGATTATTTATTACCGTCATATACACCTCAGGACCTTGTTGAAGGCTGCTAACATTAGTCGACATATGAAGCACTTTGAGTGTTGTTGCATTGAAGACACTTTTGTAAATTTGTATAGCAAATGAAACTCAAAATGGCTGTTTTATCGATTCTAATTTTTTTGAACTTTTGTGACAGGAAGTAACTTTGACCACACGTATCTCTTTAGGGGGTGAAGCCCTGGGGCCAGTTGATGTGGCATGCACAACTTCAAGTCCTCCTGATCATTCTGGCTGAAAACATCTGTTGGTTTACTCCTTATCATAATAGTGAAACTTCCTGCATATATGGTCCAAAAATGGTCTAACAATTAGGGTTTTATGGGTCTAGAGGGTCAAAAATAGGGGGAAACCCCAAAAGGCCTAATGTCTTGCATAAGTAGACATCGAGATGAGTTAAACAGGGGATTTTCTCATATCAGGGAGTCAAGAGACACCAGCCCAAAAAACTAAATTGATTTCAAAGTGTTCTTAGAAAATTCTTATGGACATAATTTCATAGTGTTTCCTGTTAGATTACGGAATCGTTGTGGAGATGCAAATAAGAGAAATAAGAATCCAGGGTCTGGCCCCTTCCAGATACATAGTGTAGGTTTAAAAGAAAGGAAGGCTCTGGGTGTCATACATGTTTGAGCGATTTGGGGGACTGGTCTTACCCTCCGGGTGAAGCAATAGCCATCTTCTGACAATATATACCCATGATGGATTGGCATACCCCCAGGACTACTTCCTTGCTTTGTGTTAATTTGTGTTGGGGTGCACTGCAAACCTGAAATGACTAAAGCAGATCAGATAAATGGTGGGTGAATAAAAGTGAAAGAGCACAACAGTAACCATGGCTGCCTATCTGGGGTCAGATTTATAAAATCTGCAGAGACTAAAATGTGCGTACGCAGCTTTCTATTGAAACATCGGGCTTTAGAAAAGAAATCTTGACAGGAGGACTTGCGTATAATTATAGAAGCTCAGAACCATCTGTACACAACACTTAAGAGAAAGTGGGAAATGATAACACCGTCGATAAAGTAGGGAAATGACGACTCACACACATAATAATTCATATCACCAAGCCGTTATTAGAATGCACTTTGATGTGAGATATTACACCACAAAAACAATGAATATGATGCACTTACTGTAGTTAATCCCCTATTAAGAGGGCTAACGCTACAAATTAAAAATTTTTTTGTTTTTTTGTCATTTTATACTTCTCAGGGAACTGTCCAACAGGTCAGAAATATCTCAGACAAGCTTCACTCCGTCATGTCCACTGTGCTAGAAGCCAATAACTGACAGATGAAGCTCTATATTTAGTTCTCGTGTGGTGTGAGTGTACATACTGCAAGAGCCAATCTTAGAAAGTTAATGCTTTAAGTTAAACTCATATTAGTGTTTGCTTAATTTGAACAGAATACAGTTTTCTTTCATAGGTACAGATTATGGTATAGCCTTTCACCCCCCAATAAGTTAATATGAGATTGAACTTTCTTAGCTATATCTGTTATATAGTGTGTTAATTGAGACAGCGTGTTTTTTGAAATAGTCTTATAGCTAGCATGGACTGAAAGACTCATTTGCCGTCTGTAAATAGGATAGGCATATAGTTAGAAATGGAAAAAGCAAACTTAAAGAATGAAAAAAGATTGTGAAAATGCCTTGACACAGATAGATACCAACTCACAAATCATGAAAGCACACACTTTTAATTTCTTCTGTAAGGCTTTACGGTACCACACAAATCACTACAACTGTTCACAGTCCTCTCCTTTTCTCTTTCCTTCTCCCTCTCTTCCTTTTCTCCACTCCTCTCCTTACAAGCTCTGTCCTCCACCTCCTGACTCCCAGAATGGAGTGAGGTGCCCCTTTTATGTTGCACCCAGATGTGCTCCAGGTGCTCCTTGACTATCTTCCTACAGCACTTCCTGGTGTGGCGGAAGTGCTGCAGTCCTTGGCTCCAGAATCGTCCAGGTGGTGACCACGGGCCCCAACAGTGTTGAGCTTCCAACACTGTGACCCCAATGCAAACCAGGGGGAGGTTTTGCCCCTCTCCCAGTCATTTCATCCTCCAGGCATCCCGGCTGGGCAAGAGCCCCAGCCATCTGCTACAAGATTTATAACCTTTAAACAGAAATTTTCTTTTTTTTGCTATATCAGTTTTATCTCTATTTTTATGAGAGCTCTTTTACCTTGAATTTTTACTAAAGCTTTTAAAAAACGAAGATATTTTGTCTGTGGAATCATTTCAATGTGTGAAGATATTGCCAGGATCCTGTGAAGGAAACTAAAGCTTCAGAGCCTTAATAATTTTGGGTAAACGCAGCTACATATGCAAAGAACATAACATGTTTTTACCAACATAAAAAGTCAATTTGCTGCAGTGCGTCCACTTTTTCTAACCTAATCGGAGCACTTTAATGCACTCATATTGCAATAAGGGCACCTACATGTGGCGAGAATGTGGCTGCTTTTGTTAACATTCCATTAATGCACAAGTCATCTATAATGCCAAGATGAGACTGACAAATGTCCTGACTTGATGGCCTGGGTCAACCCAACCTTCATTGATTTTGAGGCAAAGTAGCAATGGCAGACGGCTTGCTTACGGTGCTGTACATGGAGGCTGACTTGTTGGTAAGATAACTGGCTGAACTGTCACTTTTTCCTATGGTCTGTACTATTTACTATGACAGCAACAAGTGCTAGGTGATAGTGGATACCAGTTCAAACACTGGCATATGAGGCTTTCTGACCCTACACAAAGCACAAAGGAGAGGTGCTACAATGTCACTCATGCTCTTGTTGGACCCAGGTGTGGAGTGCAGCACAATGCGCCAGAAGAGGCTGCTCTACCAGCCAATGAATGTCTGCAGCCTCCTGACTGCATGTGTGCGACCTTCATCAGCATTGTCCATGTATGGTTGTTTCAGGATGGCAAATGAGTGGAGTTGGAGTTGTGTTCGTGTACCATATTTACATGATAACTGTGATTTATAAAAGCAAATTGTATAGAAATGTGCATGTGCCAGGTTTCATAAGGATTTCCTTTTTTTTGGGTGTAAGCTTATTTTCACTCTCCCTTGTATTGTTGTAAAAATGAAACCCCGGGAGACTTGACTCATCCACCCTTAATTGTGACTATGTCTCCAGAGTATACACAACTCTTTTGGAAATTCTAATACTAAGCAAACTATGTCCCTCCACCCCACCCCACGCCAAGGGTCTTATTTCACATGGCTGTGATCACTCTCCATCCTTAGTTATGTACAGAACATGGGGTAAGCCGTGGAAATGCACCTAGACAGCCACAGCAGAGACGCAGGGAGTATAATATTAACTTTATAAAGTTCAAAAAGCCACATAAATATCTTGAGGCAATGGAGGAAGAAAGTGGAAAGAAGCTTTGAATTATGCAGGTGATATTTTGATCTTCTATTTGTGACAGACCCAGCAAATTAATGGCAAGGAAAAAAAAGGCTGGGAATTCATGACCAGCTAAGCAGACAAACAGAGACTGAGGTGGTAACAAATAAAGCACTAATTGAGTTTGTTGTTCATGAAAGAAAGAAAGAAAGAAAGAAAGAAAGAAAGAAAGAAAGAAAGAAAGAAAGAAAGAAAGAAAGAAGACTGTTTCAATCTCCTTGATTCCCCCCTCCACCCCCCCCACCCCCCCAATCACACTTGGCCTGGCCTCATTTGGGACAGGAGAGTGCCCTTCCCAATTCACCGACCCTTTTCCAAAGGCCTCTTTAAGAATGCGGCTCAAATTAGTGCTGAGGTGTAATTATCTCTGCAGCCGCCATAACTTGGGCCTCCACTGTTGACTGCTGTCCGTCGTCTTTGTGAGATTTAAAGATTTTTTTTTTTTTCCGGTTGACCTATGCACACCCTTGACAGCTTGTACACAATGACTTTTGAGGTTCCAGGGTTTTCCTTAGAACGGTGATGTCATCTGTTCGTGACCTCCTCGTCTCGCCAAAGTCTGGCCCGCTGACCCTTGAGGTCACTCTCACAGCCACCATAGCCTCCCTCCCCCAGTGTTTCGCCTGAAGCAGTCATTTTCATGTATGCCTTTCTCCTCACTATCACCTTTCATGCACTGATGGAAACCTTTTGACCTGCCCAGTGCAGTCATTACAGACAGGTGATTTATGTGAAAAACTCATGGCTGTGTGCACTCAGGCCTCTCTAATCTTGTTCAATTGGGCTGTACTTGACACATCCCCATTTCTGAAAAGCCTGGATAATGTAAGAGAAAAGGTTCTTGAAAGAAACTACCTGCCTGTTATACCAGTACATTCAAATTTGAAAATTAGACCATATATAACTCTTAACTTTATATTTTGTTCTCTGATAACAGTTCTTATTTTTTAACCTGGTATGTTTAACTAGTTGGGTACTTTACATAATGCTTAATGACATAAGGGGTGTTTCTGGAGTATACCATTTATCTGCGTGCTGATTGGTGAAAATTAAAATATATTCAAATTTGTTATGCAAATGCACCTAAATGAAAAGACTGCGCTCTGTTAGATTTCATCAGTCTGCCATGATGCATTGAGCATGACACGTGGGGGCTCCACCTATTGGTGTAAATAAAGGACGTCCTTATTTCAATTTCATTTTTTAACAATGGCTCAAGCATCTTATATATTTACTGAGTATTTTCCACAACAATACCATCTACTCCACGAAACAGTTAAGGCGTGGCACACTCTGAGGAAGAGGCACAGATTGTGTTCGGTTTTCAGTTAGCACATTTTTTTACCCACAGTGACTTACACATTACAAGTGCAGAGTATAGTCAATTACATGTTTCTGTATTTGATTGTGCACTTTTTTGTTTTAAACCCAGGGTGCTGGGGTTTGAGCCAACATCCTGGTGAGGCACAGTCCAAACGTTTACATAGCAGACCATGCTGGTTTGAAATTATCTTCTTTTTTCTAACACTTGTCACTTTCATTTCCACTTTAAGACAGAAGAAAAGCAGAACATTTAATTTTCCAGAAAAAAAAATCTACAGAGACACTATTGTAATAACACAACATAAAATAATGTAACATGACATGACATCCTCACACCTTTTGGATCTTTTCACAAGCACAGGTGACCACCAGTTCCTGGCATATCAAACACAATCCAGGAATTCCCCCTGAACTGCATGCCAGCCTTTCCCAGGGCCCACTTTAGCAACACATTAAGGCCAATTAACCATTTCTGTTTTCTTACATTTGATTTTACAACGTATTTAAGAAAACAACACACACACAGTATTTACTATCTATTTCAGGCAATGCCGAGGTACTGTACAGCCACTGTGTTCTAAAAAAACACAAAAAAATCCATCAAACAAAAACTGCACTTTTGTTTTAGTAGTAAAAAGTGATGATGTGTTGACACGTACAACCACCATGTTTTCGACAGTTTTAGAAGCACCCAGTATCTATCTATCTATCTATCTATCTATCTATCTATCTATCTATCTATCTATCTATCTATCTATCTATCTATCTATCTATCTATCTATCTATCTATCTATCTATCTCCTTATGTGGTTAATTGGAAAAGACAACTTTTGTTTTGAATAGAATGTGTCTTTTGTTTTTTTTCTAATTATTTATTTTATTGATTTTTGTTGATTCTATATGCTCCAGGGCTGGAGCAACATTTGTAGCCAAATGATGTGGCTTATTGCCTAAGAATTTAGATTATAAACTACACAAGATAATGTATGGTGAAATTAAACCAAGATGAAGATTTGTTCACTGTATTTACCTTTGTTTTGGGAAGATCAGCTTTATGTATGTCATGATCTTTCATTCTGAAGGCGAACATCTCATCTTTGCACAGTTTTTATACTCATAAGCAGGGCCGGATTTATATGAAAAGAGGCCCTAGGCTATTCCACTTATGAGGCCTTTTCACCTTCCATTTTTAAGTTTGTAAATTACATGAGAGATAATAAAATACGTAATACGCGTTGATCTTAACCAATACATTTTTATGTTTGTTTATTAGTCATATGCGTAGAATTTCTCCTTATTTTTGGTTCAGTGTTTTAGTGTTCACTGTTTTTAGAATAGTGTAATTTTAATTTTGCTAACAATTTGAATGTAGGCCCCTCTTGATCTTGAGGCCCTAGGCTGAAGCCTAGTTAGCCTATAGGAAAATCTGGCCCTGCTCATAAGATTTACAGTATGAACACTTTGAAATCACTTCAGTTTGTTTGTTTTTTTGTTCTCCACTTCCTTACCCGCTGATATGATAAAATCCCACATATCGCACATCATTCAACTCGTCTTGATCTCTTCTCATGCAAGGTGTTAATATTTTTGGAGTTTTCACCTATTTATGGCCCTCTAGATAAGAAATCCCATCACTTGTGCACCATATTTTGTGCAGGAAATTACACCATTATGTTAAAGAGTAAACCAGTAGGTGT
The DNA here is from genome assembly GCF_900747795.2 of Erpetoichthys calabaricus. Classification (NCBI taxonomy): domain Eukaryota; kingdom Metazoa; phylum Chordata; class Cladistia; order Polypteriformes; family Polypteridae; genus Erpetoichthys; species Erpetoichthys calabaricus. Next base: position 34,002,540 of record NC_041403.2, read on the forward strand.
CTTTAGCAAAAAACGGACGTTGTGCCTGCCACATCAACCGATCCCATTGGTTCACCCCTTGCAGAATTCGGGGTTTCAAAGTTACTCTTTCACAAAACTTTGATAAAAATGGGGATCAGTAATGTAGGCATGTGGCATGTCGTTTTATGCATTTCAAGGCTGCTGATCACAAATATGATAATATTTTTGATATTTGATTCCTTGCCAATGGCCCTAGCCCTCTAATAACCACGTCCAGAAGATTAAAAATGAAAAGTTTTAAACAGAAGCATGTGAGGCATCATTTCAGACTATTTCAAGTATAGTAATTGTGAATATGCCGTTTTGATTTTTTTTTCTATTACATCAAGAATATTTAGAATTTAAAAATTAAACTGATGCACGCATTTTAATCTTTGAAATATCTGATGCAGCTGTTCTTGTTTATTATGCACTTCTACCTTACGAACTAAATAATTACATTTGTTATGACCACTCCAAATCAGGGCAGCTTATGCTAATTCAACGTTTGTGATTTTTTTATTGTAAACTGACCCCATCAAACTACCATTTTGTAAATTTTCAGTTATAATCGGAGCAATTTGTAGCCCGTTACACTTACAACCATAGCAAAATTGTACATTGTTTCTATGCTTGTTGTTGGTCATGTGATTCATGTTATATATTAATGTGTACTTATGTGTTATGTGTTTTAGTGTCATTTTTTTTTGTCTTGCATTATGATTTTTTTACATTTTTATGTTATTGTTTAATTACATACTGTCTCTTTAAGTTTAATCATGTTCCTTGCTCTTTGTGATTGGAGCTCCGGGAGGCGGGGCCAACATGACATCACCACTCCTGAGATCTCCCTCTGGCTATTTAAGGTGGCTGAGAAGGCTCAGAAGATGGAGATCATTCATGTTTTGTAGTACTTGTAAGTTTTGTTTTCTGTTTGGATTTTCATGTCTTTTCTCTTGGATTGTGCCTGCGGATTGTACATTTGGGCCTGGTTTGCTATGGATTGCCTTTTTTAGGCAGCTCATTTTGCCTTTTTTGCTCTATTAAGCATTTTTGTTTAATTTTCTGTTTTGTTAATACATTTTCATGTATTATAAACTGCTATTTTGTTCACATGCCAAGAGTTAACGGTTGTCATCCTTTTTGTTGGGCTTTCTGTTAGATTTCTGGAGATTTTGACTTGCTTTGCCAGCACTCCGTTTTTGGGGCCAGCTTTGACTGAAGCCAGAAGGTACTATTCATGTCCTGGTTAAGTTAAGGTGTTTCTTGTTTGCAGGTTAGTGAACATCCTGGCCTGTTTCTTGATTTATTTTGGAGCTTTCACACCCATTTTACTTTTGTAAAAACTCCATTTTATAATAAAATAGAAGTCACATGATGTTTTTCATCATCAATCTCCACCCTTTCAGGATAGCGATGTGCAGCCTATGGTGTCTCAGTTTCAGCATATTTCTAAAAAAGATAGTTTAACACAGTTTTCCTTTCAGTTTTAAGTTTAAAAATCTTTTATTAGGTCTGTTTTTCTTTATTTGGTTCAGACCTTTTGAAATGTTTTTCATCTTTCTTTTTGACCTCTGATGTTACCTTCCAGTTTTCTTGACCACTGCATGTATCTTTGACTGTCCTGTTGGACTTTTTATATCCCATTTATGAACATTAAATCTGTGTTTTGTGGGCACTCTGCTTTTAAGGCGTTTTATGACAATTTAATGACTTTTTCATACATTGCATGTAATTGTTTGATAGTTCATTTATACATTTTGAATCTAAGATATGAAGTTTTTATAATGCAAATAAATCTTAAAATGCCATTATCATTTGAATCTCTCAGAAGATTGATTATAAATGGAGCTTTTATTGGCAAGGGAAGCAAATCAATGGCAATCAAATAGTGATCTGTAATATTGTGACTGTTAGGAGCTTAAACTAAAATCTTACAATTTGCCCTATTTGACCATGAACTCTATTAAGCGGGTTTCAAGTGTTGGGTAATATTACACATAAATACTTTTGGCATACTGTCTTGACATGACTATTCTGCCATTTTTATAAGGTGCAAAATTAAAGAGGACAGGGCCACAGTGTTTGTTGGTACACAAAGAATCATAGGCCTGTTTTCTCTATGCAGTCTGAAAATGGTCGTCCTACAGGAAGATCCATGTTCCAGGAAAAGCTGTGCCCATCAGTCCATCTTTCCCATCTATCACAGTATGTAACACCCATAGTCAATCAATGTGCTGTTAGAAGATCTGATGAATCAGAAGCTCAGCAGTTAGAAGGCAGACAGCAAGAAAAACAAGCACTGAAAGGAAAATCAAGGTTTCAGAAGTACAAGCAATCAAAGTCAAAATGAAACCAACAGCATAAAAACCAAAGCATTGAACAGAAATCGTTCTCTGAAAACCGTACATTTCTAAAGAACTTTTACATAAGTACATGCTTCACAAAAATTGTGTATAGATTCCAACAAACTAGCAAGGAGCAATCATATAATGTATGACTACACTTATTAGTTGGCTGACACCTTCATCCAAAGCAGCTTACAACATTTGAGATACATCTTGTTACATTTTGTTTGTTTTTCCAATTAACGCACAGGCAGGTGAAGTGACTTGCTCATGGTTACACATTGTCAGGAGCAGAATTTGAACCCACAACTTCAGGGTTTGCAGTCCAAAGCCTTTACCACTATGCCACAACATGACCTCTGGGTTATGTGATCAGAAATGGACTTTTAAAAGCGTAACCTGAAATTTTTGACTTCAAGAAATTAGATATTCGCACTGTGAGGGATGGCCGGTGTGACAAAAGAGGCACTGTCGACCCCTTGAACCCTCAGACAAAACGTCAGACATCAGATAAAAGTCCAATTACTATTTATTTTATAATAATAGTGTGCACCAAGCACCATCACTGCACAATACTTCAATATAAATTGATAATCACAAATAAACAATCAATTCTCCACTCCCAGACACTTAGCCACCCTGCCTCCCAACTCAGCTCTCCATATGGGATTTAGAGGCACTGTCGACCCCTTGAACCCTCAGACCAGACGTCAGACACCAGATAAAAGTCCAACTATTGAATTTATTAGGACAAATATGTGCACAAAGCACCCTCCTCTCCACAACACTCATATAAATCAATACAATAAACAATAATTAATCCTCCACTCTCCCAGACGCGTTGCCACCCTTCCACCCAGCTCAGTTCGCCGTCTGGGATTTCCCATGGTCCTATTATTGTCCATGACCCGGAAGTGCTCCCGAACCCCTGTCCATGTGATTTCTTAGCACTTCCGGGTCAGATGAAAACCACTCTTTCTTCATCCCAGAAGCACGTCGTTCCTTTTGTCCATGTGACCAGGACGCACTTCCGTGTTATAGGGAACGTAGTATTCCCTGAGCCTCCCTACAGCATCTCCTGGTGGTCCCCATGGTATCCAGAAGGGCTGGTTGTAAAAACTACAAGGTCCATGAGGCCCTGCTGGAATTCAGGGAATTTCCATGCTGCCAGGAGGGCTCCATCTGGCGGCTTGGAGGTGTTGGCCGGAATATATGACCAGCCATCCCTCACAGTTCTCTCCCCTTAGCGAAGCCCAGTGGGGTGGAGTGTCCAGCCCCATGAGGGACATCTTCCTCCAGGAGGATCTGTCAGTCGGGCCTTGGCAAGTTTGTCTAGCCTCCCCAGAGAACCTAGGGGGAATTTTATAACGGGTATCCCTCTGATCCCCTGTCCTCCGAGGACAACTTCGCCATACGTGGCCCGGCCAATGACTGTTATAGCAGATCCGCCGTCCTTCTGGTGCCTTCCTCCGCGAGACTGGAAACACCTCGGGAACTCTGTCTCCGCCCTTTTCTCCGCCAAGGGAGGTTCCATAGCCGCCTCTGCGCTCTCAATTCTCTTTTCTGTTTTGTCAGGACATCAACGCTTCATTTTTGGGATCTCCTGTTTAATCTGGGGCTTATCCACAGTTTGGGTCTCTCTATGTGTATGAGAAAGCCCCTTTACTATCTGATCCCCTTTGATTTATATATGACCGGTGTCTGTGTCTTCAGGGTCGCATCGCTCCGGCAGACAGCACTAATTAGCTGCTCCGGCTCGATCCACCCTTCCACCAAGCACCCGGTCCACATTTCTGCCTCTCTTGTAGGGCTCGTGGTGACTTGGCACCCGCTACTAAGTAATCGCAGGCCCGGTTCACACTGCATCCCTATTTCATTATATACAGTACCGGTTGAACTCACCTGTACCACCGCATTTATCATGACGGAAGGCTCCCGACCAAATCGCCATAGGTACTCGTCTACCTTTTTCAACAGTGCTTCAGCTGATGCTCCCAGCTCCTCCATGATCTTCTTTATCATAGTGACAATCTGCAAAAAACTATGCACAGGCTGAAGCAACTTCTCCAGCTCACACATGTCCAAAAAGTTATTTAATTCAGCCGGAGGTATGCTCAGTAGATCACTAGCCTTACCCTCCGACTGGGAGCCAATGAGCACGCCCGCTCCTGGCACGTGCTCTGATGGGTTTCGCAAGGGAGCCTGGGATTTGGAGTTTTCGGAGGTCCATGGTGCCACTTTTGGCTGACTGCGATCCATCTATCTCAATTTATCGACAGACCGATCAGTCATTTCCTGGACTTACTTACCTTTTTGTAGGGAGAGCGGTGCTTCGCTCGCCTCCCCCTTCCCTTTTGAAAAGCCAAAGTCTGTCTTTTCCTGGGTGAAGCCACAAGCAGCTGGACACGGACCTTCTCCTTCCCACAATCCTTCGGGTTCGACACCAGCAGCCGACATGCGGAAGTCTTTCTCGCTCGTCGGTTCCATGGTTGTGAATGCCCCACCGTCTTCGGGATTCTCTCCTGCCTCCTGCAGAACCTCCGGATGGACCCCTGGGAGGTATGCGCACATACCTCATTACCATCGTCCACTTCCGGATGCTTCTCCCGAAGCACGTAGCCGCTCGGTGGCTCATCTTGATCACAGGCAATGTTGAGCCCTAGACCTCCGCTGTTGCTGGCACTCTGCAGGCACGTGCGCTGGAGAAGTTGCTTCAGCCCATGCACAGTTTCTTGCAGATTGTGGCAACAATAAAGAAGATTGTTGGAGAGCTAGGAGCAGCGGCTGAAGTGGCGTTAAGAAAGGTAGACGAGTACCTACAGCGATTTGGTCGGGAGCCTTCCGTCATGATAAATGCAGTGGTACAAGTGAGTTCAACCGGTACCATATATAATGAAATAGGGACGCAGTGTGAACCGGGTCCGCGATCACTTAGTAGAGTGTGCCAAGTCACCGCGAGCCCTACAAGAGAGGCGGAAACGTGGACCGGGTGCTTGGTGGAAGGGTTGATCGAGCCGGAACAGCTAAATAGTGCTGTCTGCCAGAGCGATGCGACCCTGAAGACACCGACACTGGTCATATATAAATCAAAGGGGATTCAGACAGTAAAGGGGCTTTCTCATACACATAGAGAGACCCAAACTGTGGATAAGCCCCAGATTAAACAGGAGATCCCAAAAATGAAGCACGGATCTCCTGACAAAATAGAAAAGAGAACTGGAACATCAGAGGCGGCCATAGAACCTCCCTCGGCAGAGAAAAGGGCGGAGACAGAGTTCCCGAGGTGTTTCCAGTCTCGCGGAGGAAGACAACCAGGAGGAAGACGGATCTGCTATAACTGTCATCGGCCGGGTCACATATGGCGATACCCGATATAACGTTCCCCCTAGGTTCTCTGGGGAGGTTAGACAACGTAGCCAAGGCCCGACTGACAGATCCTCCTGGAGGAAGACGTCCTTCATGGGGCTGGACGCTCCACCCCACTGGGCTTCGCTAAGGGGAGGGAACTGTGAGGGATGGCCGGTCATATATTCCGGCCAACACCTCCAAGCCGCCAGATGGAGCCCTCCCGGCAGCATGGAAGTTTCCTGAATTCCAGCAGGGCTTCATGGACCTTGTAGTTTTTACAACCAGTCCTGCTAGATACCATGGGGAGGCTCAGGGAATACTATAACCCGGAAGTGCATCCTGGTCACATGGACAAAAGGAACAACGTGCTTCTGGGATGAAGAAAGAGTGTTTTTTATCCGACCCGGAAGTGCTAAGAAATCACATGGACAGGGGTTCGAGAACACTTCCGGGTCATGGACTATAAAAGGACCATGGGAAATCCCAGATGGCGAGCTGAGCTAGGTGGAAGGGTGGCAACGCGTCTGGGAGAGTGGAGGATTAATTATTGTTTATTGAATTGATTTATATGAGTGTTGTGGAGAGGAGGGTGCTTTGTGCACATATTTGTCCTAATAAATTCAATAGTTGGACTTTTATCTGGTGTCTGACGTCTGGTCTGAGGGTTCAAGGGGTCGACAGTGCCTCTATTTGTCACAGCACTTATTTCTTGCTATCTTCATTCCTGAAAGACATTTTTTTACTGTCTTCCTGTGACATAATATTGAATTCTTGCAAGTGTCCACCTTTGGCAAGTCTCGTGGCAGCCGTTTCATAGGGAATTTCCCAGGATTCCCCAGGAGTGTGTGGCGCATGATGTCATCGATGCAACCAGTCAAAGGGTCACCAAAGATGTTTTTTTCACATCCAAATTTGGATCAATTTAACGTTTCATATGTGCTTTTCTGCGTGTTTCCCTTAACTTATATTTGACTCAGCTTCTGACTGATGACTTCAGATACTTGATTAGTGTTTTCTGGTTTATTTGAAAGATCTTTTTTTTCTCTCTCTCTGATACTGACCCTTGAATGTATTTTTGACCTCACTTCATTGCCTGACCCCTTTAATTAAAATTTTTCTCTGACTTTTGCTGAGTCAGAACATTAATGTATTGATTTTTTTTTTTTGTAATGCAGAATTTAAATCGGTGGGATTAGATATCAGATGAGAACAATGAGAGTATTAGAGAGACAATTGACGCTTGAAGGCTCCACTAGAGACTTTCTTTTCCTACCACCTAGAACAACTACTCTTTAGTAGGCCAGGTGTAACCCCATCTAATCGCAGGACAGTGAGGGTAGTAGGATAAGAATGTTTTATTTGACTAAAAATGGCCACCTAAGATAATAATGTGATGCAAAAAATACTTAATGCTATGCCTATACTTTACTGAGTCTTTTTCTTATTAGACCAAAAGAAAGTGACAGTCTATTGCGAAATTTCTCATCTTGGGCAGTTTTGGTGAGGCTTTGTGAGAGTATAGGCGTGACATTATAAAGATACAGCCAAATTCTGAGTCAGTGCTCCACCGAGCGTCCACATGGATAGTTGCATCGTATGCGGATACTGTATTGTTCGAGTTTTACAGCTCTTCTCAAATTTTTTTTTTGCAATGAATAAAAGAAGTGAGAAATGGCATCAGTTTATGCTGAAAAACAAAGTTATACCAAAAGTCTCATTTTCATTCTGTATTCATACCTGTATTTCAATAAATAAACAAAGTTACATCTATTGTTTTATTTTCAAATAAAATATTTTTTATAGTTTAAGTAGCACTGTTTTTTATACAGGTATAAACCTGAGTCACAAATTTGGATGACAGACAGGAAGGTGAGTTCACTTTTCCAAGGGAGATACAGGTACTTTATTACTGTACAGAGAAGGCAGGTACAGTCTCAAGACTTCATCCAGAATAGGAGCTATTACTGCAGCACTGAAGCACACAAGATAAGAGCTACAACACAAGGGCAATCGTCCAGCTTTAGCTGCCATCCTTAGATTAGAAGAACACCAGTGGCTCAGAATCACCGCTGTAGCAGACCAGGAGAGTGCAAGGAAGAGCAGGTCAAAGCCCAGTGTTAAACACTCTAAACATCATTCGACAAGCACATTACATGGTAACCCTGATCCTGCAGAGGACAACCAATTACTGCAGAGGATTACCAATTACTTTGCCCTCTGTGTTACTGTTTGCCAGATACAGCAGAGAAGCTACAGAGCTGTCCTTGTGCCACTGACATTAGAGACGACGAATCACCGGTGACCCCAGTCACAATAGTATATGTATTTTCCTCATATTCATTATAAAGAAATTTCCATCATTACGAAATATTTTTATGGTCGCATTCATTTTGTTACAATGAGATTTCACTTATCTTATATATAAACGTCTACGCGTGGAAGTGTGTCTGTCTGCACGGCCCGGAAGTGAGAGGTGGAGTCGGGGTAAGAGCTCAACTCTGAGGATACAGAAGCGAGGCAAGCACATCGGCAAAACGGTATCCCTTTTACTTTACCTCCCACTGCTAATACACAAGTGATGTGAGCACGTTGGCAAAATGAAACCTCCTTGGAGAGAGACTCCCAGAGTAGTTCCTTTCAATTACCTGACATCTCTACATTTCAATTTTTTTTTCTGACGATTTCAATAGTTTCTAAGACCCCGAGCTTTTTACAGCACAGGCTTACACAGCTAGTATATATATTGTAAAAAGAACACAACACAATCATAAAGGTTTGGGGTTTCTGGCCTCGTATACAGTAAAGAGTTGATGGTCAGCGTTTGCTTCTTAAAAGTTACAACAGACAAAGATGGTAGCGAAAGGGAACAATTTATGGGGTGGGACCGGAAGCAGGCAAACGGAATGCTGGGAAGGAACTGTGGTGGTGGATGAGAATCATGATGTCATCAGAAGGGGACCAGAGGGAAGGAAGGGACCCGGAAGTGGCTGGGTTCTGCTAGCGAGTCCGGGTGAATTCAAGGCGGTGGTGCTTCATTCTTTCTGCGGAAATAAATTAAATTAAATAAATGAATTAATTAATAAATTAAATTAATAAATAAAGACATTACATCCTGCCTGAAGAAGGGGCCTGAGTTGCCTTGAAAGCTTGCATATTGTAATCTTTTTAGTTAGCCAATAAAAGGTGTCATTTTGCTTGGCTTTTCTCTGCAGAAATAAAGAAAGAGAGGTTAGTACCCCGCCTTTGTCCCCTGGCCCGGTATGCTCCGTTGCCCATTGGGTCTTTAAGCTGCTCCCTATGCGCTCGTGTTTGGCAATATATATATACTGTAGATATATACCTCCCTTTACAAAACTCCCCACTGTAACTTTCAAAAACAGACTGCCTTTATTTATCTTCCTGCCCTTTTTCTGGCTGTTTCAATGGCAGGTCCCAGCCCTGGTTGGGGTGCCTGTCCATTACATGACACACTAATACACTTGCAGCCACTCATACTAGGACAAGTTGTTGTTGCCAATTAACTTGACAAGCACATCTTTGGCAATGGAAAGAAAAACCAGAGCACTGCAAAAGGCATTTAATCTCACAGTCCAGTCCCAATAATATTTCATATAGGGCATTTTTTGTTTAACAGGAAATCAAACAAATGTTTTTCAATGAGATGTCACTCTTGTCAAAAATGGTTCATATCTTATGCCCAATGATGGCAGGAAAAATTGACAATGATCAAATGGTTACAGCAATTTTTTTCAAGCATGTTAGCTAATGCACATGTCTCCCTCATACATAGAAAATTGTTAATGTTTTTTGTTCACAAATATTTTTAAATGCCAATGATGTGGAGTGTCATGATGGGCATGCGCATGGACCCCTTCCTGTGTGAATGAATATGACTCTGCCATTCAAGCACAGCGAGGTAAAGCCGAGGCAGCTGACGCTCCAAGTGAAAAATCCTTCTTTTCATTATGCTGAGGCCTGTCATTGTCAAGCTTCACTGGAGTTAATTGGTCTTGTCCACTCTGAAATAACAAAGGCCATTCATTATTACCTCTGCTGATGGACTCTTTGCTGGTTGGGGCCCCCCTTTTTATTTTTTTTATTTTTTAGAATATCTGCTAAGCTGTCCACACATTTACCCTAACCTATCCTAAAAATTCAGGCAATCCCCACATGGCTTATCTAGCGGAATTAACAGCACACATTGCATCAGTCTTTTTCAAATAATCAATTATTGATCACAAAGCTTTTTTTTTTGTTTTTTTTTAAGACAAGCCCTTTTGCCTGTCATTTGCCATGCTTCATTTGCGTTCTTTAGAGATTGGGGATAACATGTAAGTGAATGCCCTACAAGTCTTAGCATATGGTGCCATAATGCCTCTGCTATTGTTCATTACTCCGCCATGATCTCAGGGTAATTATGATCGTGCATTTATTGCAAATAAACCTTTGGAGCTGTTTAGAGGTGACTAGTGCTCTGCTCAACTGCTTCATGAAAAGGGCTGCTCTAATTATGATGCGATGGAAACCAGTGCATCTAATTTTCTGGAGATTTCAGAAACAAGCTCTGCTTATCTGTTCAATTCTTGAGAATAAAAAGACACTTTTAACAATTTACATAGTTACACAAAATGACAGGAGACATTGGAGGTATAATACATCCAGCACAATCATATACGCACAGTTCATAGTCCTGTGGGACAGACTATTTTATAAAGATTCACATTTGCTAAGATCACACTTTTATGTAAAGCAAGTTACTAATTTACTGGTACCAAGTCAAGGGATATTTCCTACAACGTGTCTGATATACTGCAATAGGCTTCTTATCTCATAAACCAGATGGGGACTGAGCCAGCCCACTAATAGTTGACAGTCCAGCGCCTTAAAAATTAAGCTTGGGGAGTAGGTCAAAAATATTTTTATTTATTCACACAGAATTTACAGTTTAAACTGAACCTAGAAACACTGACATTTTGGTTCACTAGAAAATTAACATAAGCTGATACATACTGTATAGTATACTATACTAGTGGCTGGTTTGCTTATTTTGCAGGATGAAGATCACATTGCGATTCAGACTTAAAAACTTTATCACATATCTATGATCTGCTTCTACTGATTGAGAGGATGTGGCAGATGTTTGCCAACTGGCCAACCAACGAAAAGTGTTACTTGGTAGGTAACCACCTAATAATCAGATTGTGATTCAGGCTTTAAGAAGAATGTAATACTCCGATCTTTACCGCGCCAAATAAGTGAACCAGCCACTAGGGTGCAGCGTCAGATGCTTTGTCTCAGGTGCTGATGTCTGAGGTTCGATCCCCGTACACCTGACGAGCTGAATAAAGGCGAAACACATGTCATGTATTACTTGGCAGATACTGTATCACACACACATATATGTATAGAGGGCAGCTACAGGGCTACAAAAAAGGCAATACCACCTCTGAGTGTGAGGGTGTGCTGATGGTAACACCTTCTCCTCTTTGCCTCCAGGACCAAGCTTTCCCAAGCCTGCTGTCGTCCTTTCCTCTGATCTTGAATTGAAAGCCCCATTCCTTCCACCCTGGAGGGGTTATAAAGAACATCAGCAACAGAAGTTGACATTCATTTGTGGAATCTGCATTTGGATGATCACATCGGAGCACCAGAATTGTGTAATTTTGTGTTTTACAAAGACCTGCATGGTCACTGCTGTTTTTTGTACTTCTTTGCCTCATTCCTTTCATTCTTTATTTTTCCCTCTTGGTGCCCCAACCCTCTTCCTTTGTTCTTGTGTTTCCTTAAAATAAAGTCATGTTTACATACATATATATATAGTCACGCACATGTGCTTGGCAGGCAGCTAACAGGTCTCTAGTAAACATAGTTACCCACTGAGCTAGGGGTTGGCACTGTTTTCTGATCCTTTCTGTCTTTCTCCCTCTGCAGTCTGTGTGACTGACAGCCTTTCCTTCACTGACTTCATCTGTAGTGTCAGTCCTTCTAGATCTGCCCCTTCCTACCGGCTTTCTTCATGACCCAGAAATACAGCTATCTACTACAGTTCTGCTTTGCACTTGTGTCTGTAGAGACATCTACGCAACTAATTGCATGTTCATTTACAAAAAACTGTCAAGTTATACAGGATTACCAAGGTAGTACCCCAGCTCTTGCTCTTTATCTGCGTTCTTTGTATCATTTTACAATATATAGTACGGGGTGAGTGAAAAGACAGAGAAAGTCCCAAAATACAGTACTGTGCAAAAGTTTTAGGCAGGTGTGAAAAAATGCTGTAAACAAAGAATGCTTTCAGAAATATAAATAATGATTGTTTATTGTTATCAATTTACAAAATGCACAGTGAGCGAACAAAAGAAAAATCTAAATCAAATCAATATTTGGTGTTACTACCTTTTGCCTTCAAACCAGCATCAATTCTTATAGGTACACTTGCACAAAGTCAGGGATTTTGTAGGATTATAGTCAGGTGTCTCATCAACCAATTCTACCAAACAGGTGCAAATGATCATCAATGTCACACGTAGGTTGAAACACAGTCATTAACTGAAACAGAAACAGCTTAAAACTGGGTGAGGAACAGCCAAACTCTGCTACCAAGGTGAGGTTGTGGAAGATAGTTTCATATCATGGCAAGATTGAGCACAGCAACAAGACACAAGGTAGTTCTACTGCATCAGCAAGGTCTCCCCAAGACAAAGATTTCAAAGCAGACTGTGCAGGCCCGGTCTTAGGTATTATGGGGCCCTAGGCGAAAGGGAGGTCCAGGGGCCCCCTGAGGGGGGCGGAGCCCCCCTGGAAGCTCTGTGAAATGCGTGAAAATTAGACCAAGGAGTCGATCTGGGGCCCCCCGGACGCCGGGGCCCTAGGCGGTCGCCTACTTCGCCTATGCCTAAGGCCGGGTCTTATTGGGACAAATAATGCTGTAGTATATTTAAGTATATATGACAATTGCTCACTCGGACAATTTGTTTTGGGGGCCCCCAAGAAGGCGGGGGCCCTAAGCTATAGCTTGTGTAGCTTATACGTAAATCCTGCACTGAGACTGGGGTTTCAAGATGTGCTGTTCAAGCTTTTTTGAAGAAGCACAAACAAACGGGCAACTCTGAGGATCGTAGACGCAGTGGTCGGCCAAGGAAACTTAGTGCAGCAGATGAAAGACACTTCAAGCTTATTACCCTTCAAAATCGGAAGATGTCCAGCAGTGCCATCAGCTCAGAACTGGCAGAAACCAGTGGGACCCAGGTACACCCATCTACTGTCTGGAGAAGTCTGGCCAGAAGTGGTCTTCATGGAAGAGTTGCAGCCAAAAAGCCATACCTCCGATGTGGAAACAAGGCCAAGCGACTCAAGTATGCATGAAAACATAGGGACTGGGGTGCAGAAAAATGGCAGCAGGTGCTCTGGATTGATGAGTCAAAATTTGAAATATTTGGCTGTAGCAGAAGGCAGTTTGTTCGTCGAAGGGCTGGAGAGCGGTACAATAATGAGTGTCTGCAGGCAACAGTGAAGCATGGTGGAGGTTCCTTGAACGTTTGGGGCTGCATTTCTGCAAATGGAGTTGGAGATTTGGTCAGGATTAATGGTGTTCTCAATGCTGAGAAATACAGGCATATACTTATCCATCATGTAATACTATCAGGGAGGTGTATGGTTGGCCCCAAATTTTTTCTGCAACAGGACAACGACCCCAAACATACAGCCAAAGTCATTAAGAACTATCTTCAGTGTAAAGAAGAACAAGAAGTCCTGGAAGTGATGGTATGGCCCCCAAAGAGCCCTGGTCTCAACATCGATTGTGTCTGGGATTACATGAAGAGACAGAAGGATGTGAGGAAGCCTACATCCACAGAAGATCTGTGGTTAGTTCTCCAACATGTTTGGAACAACCTACCAGCCGAGTTCCTTCAAAAAACTGTGTGTAAGTGTACCTAGAAGAATTGATGCTGTTTTGAAGGCAAAGGGTGGTCAAACCAAATATTGATATGATTTAGATTTCTCTTTTGTTCATTCACTGCATTTTGTTGATTGATGAAAATAAATGATTGCTTTCAAAAATGGAAGTGTTATTCTTTGTTTACAGCATTTTTTCACACCTGCCTAAAACTTTTGTACAGTACTGTAGTTGGGGTGCCAACCGGGCAAACCCCAGTTAATTGCAAAAAAATTGGACTTAATAAGTACACAGTGGTGCTAGCAACACAACTCATGCAAGGGTCTCTCATTGCCCCGTATTGGGATTCCCTAGTTACTAAAGGTCTAGAGTTGTTCCTGACAGTTGGTTTCTCAGGTCCAAATATGACACCACCTTTGGGGGACACTCCCTTTTATATTGGTTGGACCAGAAGGGATGGGGCTTCTCTGGCTCTATTGAAGGAGACACGATTGTTACCAAACAACACCCCCTGTCATGCCAGGGTGGTACTGCATACATCTGACTCACATGCATGATTATACATATATATAAAAAAAAACTATTTTATATATATATATATAAAACGCGTGAGTCATTGTCTTGCATCTCAAAATATGAGGCTGAGTCTCAGTACTTTAGCAAATAACCAGCTTTTTATTCAACATGAAACAGGAACAACAGGGTTATTTATTGCAGCGGGAGCTACCACACTCCTATACATAGACAGAGCAAACAGGAATAGTCGTGGCCAGTACAGTGCCCAAGTTATACTGTTTCCTGCATTTATAATGTCCCTTGCATCGCCTATTGGCAACAGGTGTGTATAGCGCGATCTCGATCGGCTCCTAGTTGTTTCCATAGCACTCTGCTGCTGCACTGCAAACCTGTGGTTGCCTTAGAAATGGAGAAGCAGTTCCCCACAGATGCGGCAGGCGTGCTTCAATGTGTTGTCCTGTCGTTTGGGTGTTGTAAAAGAGTTCAGAAACCTGACTATATATATATATATAATATATATATATATATATATATATATATATATATATATATATATATATATATATACATATATATATATATATATATATATATATATATATGTATGTACAGTGGTACCTTGGTTTGCAAGCATAATTTTTTCCATAAACATGCTTGCAATCCAAAGCACTTGTATATCAAAGTGAATTTCCCCTTAAGAAATAGTGGAAACTCAGATGATCCATTCCACAACCCAAAAATATTCATATAAGAATGATTAATGCAAAATATAATGAAAAAATACATAAAACAAATTAATGGGCACTTTACCTTTGAAAAGAATTGTGGCTGGTGTGAGGGAGACGAGAGAGAGGAGAGAGAGAAGAGGAGGAGGAGGGTTATTGTGTAGGACGACTTTCACTATAACTAACGGAATCACTGCTGTCTGTTGGCTCACTGGAATCTTTTTCTTTTTTGGTGACTTTTAACAAGGAACCTATCCAATGACAGTTTCTTTTGCCTCCATTTGAGAATTTCACGGAAATGTGACATTGCATTGTTGTTAAACAGATTCATCGCTCATACACTAAATTAAAAAATGCTTTACGCACACACACGTGGTCACAATGCAATAGTAAACAGTATACACTCATACGGGTGTTGACTATATGAGTAAGGCACGGCGACTGAGACCGAGCATGGGAGATGATTACCCACAATCCCGCGGAAAGTGAAGAACCGTCAGCTCAGCTGTGATCACATGAAGCTCGGCAGGCAAAGCGTATATGTACTACACGTATTGCAAGACCTCGCACGTTTATCAAGTTAAAATTTATTACAAATTTTTGCTCGTCTTGCAAAACACTCGCAGACCAAGTTACTCGCAATCCAAGGTTTTACTGTATATATATATATACTGTATAGTATATATATATATATATATATATATATATATATATATATATATATATATATATATATAGGTTACTGTCAAATAATGCAAAGAGTGCGCGACACGTGTTTTTCCCTTATTTGGGCTCATCAGGCGTACACTCCACGTGTTTCAGACTTTGAATGCTATGAATTTATGCATTATATATATATATATATATATTGTGAGGGATGGCCGGCCAAATATTCTGGCCCACACCTCCAGGCCACCAGATGGAGCCCTCCCAGCAGCATGGAAGTTCCCCGAATTCCAGCAGGGCCTTATGGACCTTGTGGTTTTTATAAACAGCCCTGCTGGATACCATGGGGACCACCAGGAGCTGCTGTAGGGAGGCTTGAGGAGTGCTACGTGCCCTATAACCCGGAAGTGCGTTCTGATCACATGACCGGAAGGAACAACGTGCCCACGGGTTGAAGAAAAGGACTTTTAATCTGACCCGGAAGTGATGAGGACTCATGGATTGCAGGGCTGGATCCACTTCCGGGTCAGGGACTATAAAGGACTATGGGAAACGCCAGACGAGTGAGCTGAGCTGGGTGGAAGGGTGGCAATGCGTCTGGGAGAGGAGGATTGGTGATTAATTATTGGTGATTGTATTGTATGAGTAGTGTGGAGTGGAGGGTGCTTTGTGGACGTTATTATTATAAAATAAATAATAATTGTAATTTTACCCAGTGTTTGGAGTGGTACTGAGGGTTCAAGAGGTTGATAGGGGCCTCTACTGCTACAATATATATATACAGTATATATATATATATATATATATATATATATATATATATATATATATATATATATATATATAACATTTATTCCCTCATGTAATATGGTACTAGGAGGATGCTGACACCATTATTAAGTATTTTCTTACACCTCAAGGACTTATGGCAAGCTCCCGGCTTGGTCACTGTTTACATTCTTGTTTTTTCATATTTACAGTTGTGTTTTCTCTGCGGCCTCTAGTCTTTTTTGTACATCCAAAAGATGTGAATGCAAATTAACTTTGCTACTCTAAAATGTCCCAATATAAATAAGTGGTACTGTATATGGTTAGTGTGTTTTAAAGTTAAAGTCCAGGGTTGATTTATTTCATGTGCCTTTATTCTACTTGAATCAACCCTAGGTCCATGCAAAATATATAACGACTAGATATTTAAAAAAATTATTAAATGTCACAGCCTTATTGGTTTCAAGAACCCACAATAGTCACAGTCCAGCAAAAATATTTTCACCTATAAGGATATCAACTCAGATGCGGTTTTTGGATTAGAGCAGTTACTGTGCCCTGTATGGTCTAACTGAAGTATTTGGTGTTTTTTTCACGAAGGGTGCTATAATACAGTATGTTAATAAAAAGAATGATTGATAAAATCTTGACTGGAGCCTATTGAGGGAGCATCAATGGCACAACTGGATAGCTGATCTAATTTTCCCCAGTTCCTCATGGTAAAGAAATGCATCAATTGGATCATTTATGAAGACACTGAAAAGGAGAGCAGCTGGGCTTGGTACAGTATGAAGAAAATGGCTTTTCTTCTCCCAGATCAGTGATGCATACAGTTTGTGGTATTCTCCCAAAACCGCCTGTGCCATGTTCCAGTAGCTGGCAGTGATCTGCATTAAATAATCATCATACATTATTCCCTTTTGTATAATTACCTACCAAAGGTTGGCTATACTGCATGTCATGACCCATCACAGATGAGTGCCCCTTTTAGGCCACAGTAAAATGTAATTGCTTTTATTTCGAAAATTAAACCATTTTTCTGTTATTGCATGTAATTCTCCTAATAGTGTCAAAGTGGAATATGAAACATTACGTTCATTCATCTGCTAACTTGTTTCGATACTGTGGCTAGCAGGGTGACCATCCTAAAAGCACTGGGTGAAAAATGGGCGCCAACTCTGGATATTGTGCCAGTCTATTGTAGATTATATACACACAAGCATCCACAATCTCCTATACCAGGTCATTTGAAAGTAGAAAATAACCTAACAAGAACGTCTTTGACATTTGGGAGGAAAACAGGAAAACCCAAAGAATGATCCATTTATACATAGGGGGAGTGTGCAGAACTCAAAAAGGCAGTGACCAGGCACAGGATTTGAACCCTGCATCCTGAAAGTGTCAAGCAGCAGTGTCTACTACTGCACCACAAAGCTACCAAAACAGCATTCTATCACATAATAAAAGATGGATTAAAGGTAATTACGGCAATGGATACCACAAGTATACCATAAATAAAAAGGTGACAGAGACAGAGCTGTAGATTCAAAAGCAAAGAATGGTACAAATATTCATCATATCTTATCATGCCACTGCCGTATCCAGGTAAGCATCATTAGCATCCTTAAGATCTTCATCGGTACACGTAGGGCCTCGGGGATATACATGGAGAATGTGGTCCATTGTTTGTGTGGACTCACCACAGGGATATTCAGCGCTTGTTGTGAGGCCCCATCTAAATAGGTTGTCCCTTGTTTTGCCCACCTTTGACCTAGCTCGGTTAAGCACGACCCAGTCTTTCCTAGAGGTACAAATATTAAGACTGAAAGAAATGGCTCTCACACCGAGAAGAATGTCACTTAGAATAGCATTCTTCAAACCATCATAAGTCTTATTTAACATGTGCCTGATACCCAAGGGCACTTACAGCATTTGAAAGACAGATGGTTACATTTATTCATTTGGAGTACAGGCAGATGAAGTGAGTTGCTCATGGTCACACAGAGGTGGTAGTAGGATATGAACCCACAACCTCAGGGTTTGAAGCCAATAACCACTACACCACTCTGCCTGTCTATAACCTGTGGCCGGGTAAGGTGGCGATGGGGCCAATCAGAGCAGGAGGCAGGAGTCTACTTTGGATGGAGTGCCAGTTTATGGCAGGGCTTGCTCAAGCACCCATCCACACGGGCTTAATAGAGAATCCCCAATTTGATTGATAGGAGCATTTACTAGAGTGGTTTGGGTATATGGAGTTAAAGATCAAAGAAGACTGGATGAAGAGGTGCAGCAAGGTGAAGGTGGAGGAGATGAGGCCTACAGGGAGGCTGAAGAAGACATGACAGGAGGTGGTGTCTGAAGGTATTGAAAAAGAGTGGGTTTCACGGTCTCACCGCAAAGGACGGCAAAGATTATTATTACTATTATTATTATTATTACTGCTTAGATTATGAATATTAGGTTAAGTGATATTTCCAGACTAGTTTTGCTATTATTAGTATTATTATTATATATTATTATTATTATTATGAATTACGTACCCCAAGTCCATTACATCCTTGCTCAATTTTATAACAAATATTTCTTAATTCCTAAAGGACCCGCTCCCCAACCTGCTCCCCATATAACATTAATAACCAAAATTCTCCTGTGCAAGAAATCAATGTGCTTTACAGATTTAGGTGTGCAGAATCCATTTCTGAAACTGAATTTCTGCTTCTACACATTCAGTGAAATATGCTATTTTGAAAAACAAAAAGGTAAATTTTTTTAAAAATAAGAAAAATTTGTTTTGTGGCAAAACTATTGCTCACACTCAGAATACTACTTGAAGCATATTTTGAGCTAAAAAATGTCTGTCTTCCTCATCCTTAACATTAGTTGAAATCGAAATTCCCGCAACCAAGTTTTTGCGACACATTTTTAGCCTTAATCTGTATTTTTTTTTCTCTAATTTTATTCCTTTAGCATAGCCAGACATTTATATTTAGAAGGTTAGAAAGATGTCATTTTTATTTGCTAGAAGAGAGAAAGTTGTTGTTTAAATGTTTTTACAGAATTATGCAAGGTCAGGTGATCCATTCCATTGTCTTAACCAGGTAACAGGTAAGCACACATTAAAAGAATACCCGGTGACAGTTTAGTTTAGTTATTATTACATATTTACTCTTATGCATCAAGGCCTTACCAAACACTTCTTTGGATCTTCATAACACTTATAAAACATCCATAAACCTGTGACCTGTTTAAAAGAAGACACAATCACAAAGTGAAAGGTTTGGGGATCCACCCCATATACTTGAAACAAAGGTCGTTTGTATTATGTCTTTACAGACGTGAGCTCAAAAGAGAACTGTGGAAAAAGAGACCATGGGTGGCATGTAAAGCTGGTAGATGGGTAATGATCTAATGGGTTGAAGGAATTCTGGGGCCAGAAATGACATCAGATGGAGGTAGGATCTTGAGGACTGGAAGAGGAAATTGCATTGGCTGTCTTCAGAGAAACAGAAGTGGTCTTTAGGCTGAGGGCTCGTTAGCTGCTCTGCTGGAAAAGAAGAGAAGGAGTTAGAGGGCAGCGCCAACTCACGGTCTGGCGGGAACATGCAGGTTTTTGAGCACATGTGTGACATGGGCTAACAGAACTTCACTTTGGAGTGGTCTGAGATGGCTTAACTGAGACACATTTCTCTTGATATTACAGATTTAAATTAAGACCTGTGAATTCTTCATGTTAACAAGTCATTTTACCATCATGTTAATATACTGTACCACACAGCACTGAGGCGAATAACCATTCTACCGATTTTTTATTAGTGCTATGAAGACCAAAAGAAGCCTTGGCTGAGGTCTTGTTACATAAGAGTAATTGAGTAATAGATGCCTTTTTGCAGTTACTAAAATATAGTGTTATCGAATGCACAGCCTTCCATTATGAAACAAAAAAAATAAGATTGTGCCACAATTTTCTTGGGAATACAAAGGCAGAAAGCTAGGAAAAAACATATTGAGGAGCTTTTCACTACCTACCTAGGACTTGAGTGCAACATGTCTCTAAAAATTTATGTTCCTACACTTTCATTTGGATGTTTTTCATGAGACCATGGGAGTGGTCTGCGATGAACATGGAGAGAGGTCCCACCCGGGCATCACTCAAATGGGGAGGAGACGTTACGGTGGAAAACAAAAGGACTCTGTGTCCGCAGACATCTGTTGATCACTCCATGGTGAACCATCTTCAGAGGATTATAAAATTAAAATACTACCAAATGACTACTTTTTGTAAGTAATAATTGTAATTAAAACAATTATATATGTAATTTATAATTTTTGCAATTACACTGTTTTTTTTTCTCTAAAACTAGGGGGCACCGCACCCTGCTTGCTTCGCTCACCCACCCCCGGGTTTGATTTACCGGATATACAATTTAAAGAAATTGTTATTTTCATGGGAATTGTTACATATGCATTATTTTCACTTTTAATTTAAAACTTTTGTAAAAATGCGTGGTTAAATCTCTTTCTTGCAGGACGTATAACGCTGTTCGCATTGTGAAGGGGGGGCAGCTGAACGCATGCTAAGGAGATGTAATCAGATCATCTGCTGTCTTTCTGCTGCTGCTGGCGAGCTGCGTGTTCTGTTTGTCGTGCTGTGCGTCGATCATTTAAAAGCCTGAACAGCAGCTGTCCTTTCGCCACTTCATGTCTCTGCTGCTCGTGTTGTGAAGGGGGGGCTGAACACACACTAAGGAGAAGTGGTTGGATCATCTGCTGGCTTGCTGCTGCTGCTGGCGAGCTGCGTGTTCTGTTTGTCGCGCTGCGCGTCGATCATTTAAAAGCCTGTACAGCAGCTGTCCTTTTGCCACTTCATGTCTCTGCTGCTCGTGTTGTGAAGGGGGGGCTGAACACACACTAAGGAGAAGTAGTTGGATCATCTGCTGGCTTGCTGCTGCTGCTGGTGAGCTGAGTGTTCTGCTTGTCGCTTGTCGTTGTTTTAAGAGCTCGGAGCACATGAAGTGTGTCTGCCAAAAGCATTCCAACAACTGCTAGGTTAGATGTCCGTGAACTTGTTTTAAATGTTGTCTCACTGCCTTGTCTCACGTGACATTAAAGTGTCTCTCACGGGACGTCAAATTGTCTTTGGAGAAGATCACATCTCGTCTCCCTAGTCTCCCTCCCAAGATTTTTTTTTATAATAGATAGTATTTTATTTTTTTTCTTTAAACCTTCCTCTCTCTAAAACTGGATGTGATAAAGCAATTCTGTTGCCAGATTTGAATTCAGCTCCCTCAAATCTATGAAGAACACCTACAACGTTGGACAGGATCGATTTTTGTTTTGCAGGCCAGTGTTAATATTTAATTCATAATATCTTCACTCTTAATGAATTGTGTAAGGAGGATTAGGTTAGCTGTGCAAATGAAAGCAGCCAACTAGCATTTTAATGTTTCATATATAAGGACAATATCTACAAAATCAGTTATCCAGTCATTCTCTGTCCAAAGAGAAAAAAATCTCTTTCTCAGTTTTCCCCATCAAGAGACAAACACGTTCTTAGTTATCATCCTGGAGACATTCAATTTTTTTGTCTCAAAAACATCTTTCAAAAGCACTCAAAGTGATAAAAACAGATCTCTTTAAACATTGTGCCTCCACTCCCATTTCATTCAAGTATCCGTGTCGTAAAGTCCCCTCCAATTACTCCGTGTATGTTACAAGCCCACCTCTTTCTTTCATTTTTGACAATGTGGCTTTTGTGCTGCCCATTTCAGAGTCATCACTCAAAACGCTGTTGATGGGTTGTAAAATTGTAATTCAGACACAAAAAAAATGTATAAAACGTCTGTCATATCTGCCCAGGAGAGCTGTCCATTGGGCGCAAAAAGGGGATTCTTCCTTTAAAAATCTGTGACTAATTCATTTAAGCAGGAACACCCTCTGGTGACCCCCCTGTTGAATATTAAACATTCCAATATTGATTGGGCTTGCCATTCTCACCAGAACATTTACTCTCGCCGTGAATGGGAAGGAGTGCCCTACTCCTGAAGAGCTCTGTGGTGCCTTTGTCTTTATCTAATTCCACCGACTCATCTTTAGAAAAGCCTCTTTTGCCCGTTTGTTTACAATGGGCTGTCATGCATGACCCCGTGCCATCCACTAGCTCCTTGTGAAAAGACTGCAGATAGCTAAAAAAAGCAGTTTTGTCACCCCTAAAAAGCTTAATTCTCCCTCAATAGTTGCAGCCAAGCAGGTCAGCGGTGCCGAGTGTTTTCATAGAGCATATTCTGCTTGTTAACCATTTAAGTTCCCTCCAGGCTGCCCACCTCGGTTGTTAAGAAGATTTGATGGGACGCTGAGGCTTTTGTATATTACAACAGACTGTCTCATCTGTTCTTTCTTTCTTTCTTTCTTTCTTTCTTTCTTTCTTTCTTTCTTTCTTTCTTTCTTTCTTTCTTTCTTTCTTTCTTGAGTTCTGTTATGCATTCCCCTCCAGTCACACATATCTAACACATTACATTCAGTGAAAAAGCAAGGCAGTATTCTGAAATTTAGGAATTGCCCCTCTTCACATTAAAACAACATTTTCAGTTCTGAAGATTGCTTCAAGTTAAAAAATAGCAATCGTTTGCTTTGCTTAATTCCCCTGCACCATTTATCTTTTGAAAGTAGTTAATTCAACAATATGAAACAGCTAGCAATTTAAAATGGGGGCCATGGGGTTTCAGAAATCATGGATTTATCTATATATCCATCCATCCACCCATTGTCTCCCACTTATCCGAGGTTGGGTCGCAGGGGCAGCAGCTTGAGCAGAGATGCCCAGACTTCCCTCTCCCCGGCCACTTCTTCTAGCTCTTCCGGGAGAATCCCAAGGCGTTCCCAGGCCAGTCGAGAGACATAGTCCCTCCAACGTGTCCTGGGTCTTCCCTGGGGCCTCCTCCCGGTTGGACGTGCCCAGAACACCTCACCAGGGAGGCGTCCAGGAGGCATCCTGATCAGATGCCCGAGCCACCTCATCTGACTCCTCTCGATGCGGAGGAGCAGCGGCTCTACTCTGAGCCCCTCCCGGATGACTGAGCTTCTCACCCTATCTTTAAGGGAAAGCCCAGACACCCTGCGGAGGGAAACTCATTTCAGCCGCTTGTATTCGCGATCTCGTTCTTTCGGTCACTACCCATAGTTCATGACCATAGGTGAGGGTAGGAACATAGATCGACTGGTAAATTGAGAGCTTCGCCTTGCGGCTCAGCTCCTTTTTCACCACGACAGACCGATGCAGCGCCCGCATTACTGCGGATGCCGCACCGATCCGCCTGTCGATCTCACGCTCCATTCTTCCCTCACTCGTGAACAAGACCCCGAGATACTTGAACTCCTCCACTTGAGGCAAGATCTCGCTACCAACCCTGAGAGGGCACTCCACCCTTTTCCGGCTGAGGACCATCGTCTCGGATTTGGAGGTGCTGATTCTCATCCCAGCCGCTTCACACTCGGCTGCGAACCGATCCAGAGAGACCTGAAGATCACGGCCTGATGAAGCAAACAGGACAACATCATCTGCAAAAAGCAGTGACCCAATCCTGAGCCCACCAAACCGGACCCCCTCAACGCCCTGGCTGCGCCTAGAAATTCTGTCCATTCTGTCTATATATGATTTTATGTATTAAATGGCAAAATGTATTTTCTATTGAATAAGTTGCTGAGACATCCCTTTTATTTTTGACCATACTATGGAAACAATATCACTTTCATGACATATAAATCAAATCTCTTGATACTCCCAAATGAAGAACATTAAAAGATGATGGACAGCCATTTTGAAACAGAATGGATTATCTATGTACAATGTTTGTGAATGAATGGGACAATGTGGGTCGAAGAGAATACAGATGATTGAACGTCACGTATGTGACCGTCGAGACTCGCCTATGAGTGACATGACCAGGGAAACAGATTAATGGCAATGGTGAACAGGTCATCCACTGCTGCCAAAATTAAAAGTGTCATTATGTCACATCTGACCTCAGCACACAGCTTGCAATCGTGGAATGTTTGGTGCCATTTAAACTGTTTCCCACTTACTCTTTTTCATCACAATTACCTTTAGACATGTGAATTAGAGCAAGGAATGGCATAACACAACTGTTTTGTGTGTGTTTCTGTGTGTGTGTGGTGGACAGCCATTATTATGAAAACATCATAAACCATGTAGTTTTGCCATCTTTGTTAACTATGGATAATGCAATTGTCCATAACGATAGTGCCAATTGACATGCTGTCACCATTATGAAATAGGCTCATCCATCCATCCATCCATTTTCCAACCCGCTGAATCCGAACACAGGGTCACGGGGGTCTGCCGGAGCCAATCCCAGCCAACACAGGGCACAAGGCAGGGAACCAATCCTGGGCAGGGTGCCAACCCACCACAGGACATGAAATAGGCTCATCAAGTCAAAAATGAAGTATTAATGACTACAAGATGTTGGGCAAATTAATGGAGGCAAGGAGCAACAGAAAAGTGTCAGGTAGCCCTCAAACAGTAGAAGGCACACAGACAAAACATCATTTGCATTCTGTGGTGGGTGGAGCTACTGAGGAGTGGTAGACGCTACCCTCATGGCTGATGGTATGCACTTATTGGGCCTCTTTGTACATATGCAAGTTTTATAAATCTGACTCCAGAAGACCGACAGGAGACAGGACATGGAAGTTGGGTAGCATCGCCAGAGACATGTAATGAGGGGTGGCGACTCAGTCACCTGCCCCTTTGACCTCATTGACCTGAATTTCCTTTTTTTTGTCATAAGAAAGCAAAGTCCAGCCAATCAGCTAATTTCATTTCTTTCCCACTACTTGATGATTCCTCTTCAATATTTAATACAGGTCTACCATTAGGTCTTCCAGCACAACTGCCCTCCTCCTGTTCATTGTAAAAGTTGCAATAAGCAATGTAGTCAACTGTATCTACGGAGGTTGGGTAAAACACTTCTTAACTTCCTTAACGTTTATTTTCTTCTCAAAAACACATACAAAATGTGTTGCATTTTTTGGCTTGAAAAACATTTTTATTAAATATCAACTTTTTACTGTAAAACGTAAAAAAAAACAAAACAAACAACACTAAAATAATAAAGTCAGAAGTTTAGAAGTATATTAATAATACAAATAATAATGATAATCCATCCATCCATCCATTATCCAACCCACTATATCCTAACTACAGGGTTACGGGAGTCTGCTGGAGCCAATCCCAGCCAACACAGGGCGCAAGGCAGGAAACAAACCCTGGTCAGGGCGCCAGCCCACCGCAGGGTAATAATGATAATGCTGAATAATAATAATAGTATTATGAACAGCACACTGCACATACATGAGTGACAAGAGCGTAATTTTCAATTCACCAGAATCACTTTCGGTTTCACTGACCGTTCCAGTTTCACTGCTTGAAGACAGATTCACCTCATCATCACTGCTGGTGAGAGGCGTTTTTCACAAGATGTGACGCTTACGCAAGAGACGCCTATACCGTTGCACATGTGACACTCGGGACTAATGCTAAGATAAAGAGATTTTATCAGAAGAACTGCATAAAAGTAACACACCAAGGTTGCCAAATTGAGCATGTGGATAAATCTACAAACTTGCCGTCTTCTTGTCTGCATGGCTACCTAGCAAGCTAGATTATAGATACCCAACTAATTGTAAGATTTGAGGCCAGTTCTATCCAGTTTGACTGGATTTTGTTTTTTGTTTTTTTTTTAGTAAATGAAAATGAATTCTGGGCGGCACAGTGGCGCAGTGGTAGCACGCTGCCTCACAGTTAGGACACCCAGGTTTGCTTCCCGGGTCCTCCATGCGTGGAGTTTGCATGTTCTCCCCGTGTCTGCGTGGGTTTCCTCCGGGTGCTCCGGTTTCCTCCCACAGTCCAAAGACATGCAGGTTAGGTGCATTGGCGATCCTAAATTGTCCCTAGTGTGTGTTTGGTGTGTGTGAGTGTGTCCTGCGGTGGGTTGGCACCCTGCCCAGGATTGGTTCCTGCCTTGTGCCATGTGTTAGCTGGGATTGGCTCCAGCAGACCCCTGTGACCCTGTGTTCAGATTCAGCGGGTTGGAAAATGGATGAATGGATGGAAAATGAATTCTTGTTCTTTTTTGATTTAAATGTGTTTTCATTAGAAGAAATGTGTATCTCATTTTGCCCTCTAACACGCTCATTCCATCTCTCTGCATCTTTGTAACCAACAGAGACTGGTGATATACATAAAGAATTGGTACCAGATGATAATTCCAAGCAGATTCTTAAATATTTGCCCCACAACAGACACTTCTGAAAAAAAAAAACCTTTGATTTGATATGCTATTATGTGAACTTCTGTCTTTAAGATGGCAAGAAATTTCATGTGGTACGGCACACAATTCAATGGTATTTTTTTTTTACTTACTTCTTCTCTTCTTGTGATTTGTTATATCGGGAAAAAAGAGGTGTATGCGAAGTAGAGGAGGTGTAATATCTTTTCTGGTATCCAAATAATCTCTGATTACACTGGTCAACAAGCATTTTGCTACTGGGATTCTTTCACCTGTACTTTAACAAATTTCATTTGCTGACTCCAAATCTGAAAACCGTTTTCATCCAGCACATCCCATTTTTTAGTTATGATGTCCCAGGTCTTGGACAACTAGGGTGACTGGACAAGCTTTTGGAGAAGATTTTTTTTCCAGGAAGACAAAGACCCCATGTGTAAAGTTAAAGCTATGCATATATGAATGGTTTAAAAACAGTAATGTTAATGTCCTGGAGTTGCCAAGTCAGAGCCCAGATCTCAATCCAATTAGGAATTTGTAGCTGGACTTGAAAGAGGCTGTTCACTTGTGACCTCCATGCAATCTGACAGCGCTTGAGCAGTTTTATAAAAAATGAAATAGAAAAATGGAAGTGAGAAGATGTGCAAAGCTAAGAGAGATAGCTGTCCACCCAGAATCAAGGCTGTCATGGATGCCAAAGGGGCAGAGCATCTCCAAAACAGCAGGGCTTGTGGGGGGTGTTGTTAGTATACAGTGGTTAGTATCTACCAAAAAGGGACCAAGGAAGGGCAACCAGTGAACTGACGACTGGGTCATGATGCGTGCCTGGAGCAAAGGCTAGCCTGTCTGGTCCGATCCCACAGAAGAGCTTCTGTAGCACAAAATGCTGAACAAAATTAAAGCTGGCCATGAGGTAAAGGTGTCAGAACACACAGTGCATCACAGCTTGCTGTGTATGGGGCTGCTTATTCATAGACTGGCCTCTGTTCATTGCCTACAATGGGCATGTGAGCATCAGAACTGGACGATGGAGCAGTGGAAGAAGGTAGTCTGACCTGATGAATCAAGTTTTCTTTTAGATCATGCGGACAGCCATGTGTGTGCATTGTTTACCTGGGGAAGGGATGGCAGCAGGATGCAGTTTGGGAAGAAGACCCAGTATAAGTTGCTGGGCAATGTTCTGCTGAGAAACCCTGGTTCCCGACATTCACGTGATTGTAACTTTGACACATTCCACCTACCTAAAGACTGTTGCAGATCACATACACCTCTTCATGACAACGGTATTCCCTGATGGCAGTGGCCTCTTTCAGCAGGATCATGTATCCTGTCACCTGGCAAAAAATGCTTTGAGGAACAAGACAAGGAATTCAAAGGTGTTGATTTGGCCTCCAAATTCCCCAGATCTCAGTCCAACCGAGCTGCTGTATGATGTGCTGGTAAAACAAGTTTGATCCATGAAGGCCCCACCTCGCAACTTATATCACTTAAATGATCTGCTGCCAACATCTTGGTGTCAGATACCACAGGGTATCTTTAGAGGTCTTGTGGATTCCATGCTTCGATAGGTCAGAGCTGTTTTGGTGGCATGAGAGGGACTTACACAGTATTAGGCAGGTTGTTTTAATTGTTGTGGCTGATTGGTATATTGTATACATTTATATACCTGGACATACAGATGTATGTAAAATTTTGCACAAACACTTACTCTATACTACACCAAATACCCACATGCAGACATCAAAACATGTGGTAATCTGAGGTAGACATCTTGCCTTATTAAAAGGTGACAGATGTAAAGAAAGGTAATTGCTATTCACTTACTGTTTACGTGACAAATGAAAGGAATGCACCATAGGCTATGCTCGCTGGGTCGATGAGTACATGTAGTACTTACAGCACTTCATGTCAACAAGCAAAAATTTTCCCAAAGCATTTTACCTGAAGTAGTCCAATGGCAGGTGTTCTGCAATACAACTGTTGACCAGCAGAGGGATCAGAGCGAGCATTTACTATTTCTTCTACTGATCGCTCAGTGAATTGATTTCATTGAGGTGTTGATCGTGGTGACAGTTTTTCCTTTATTTATTATTTTAACAGAAGACGTGACTTGGTCAGCAGCATGCAAGTATTCTTTTTCACAAACAGCCTCCAGCTCACTCCAGGCCATCGGAGCTTTTCATCAATCCAAGTGGTAGCACAGGTTGAGTTAGATGCATTCTTTTCTTGTTTGTCATGCTTCAGGCATTTTCTTTTCCTTGTTTTTGTGTCTGTATTCCTCCTCTCAATACACTGTCATTATAATGCAGAGTTGTTTAAAAACAAAATTCTTGAGGCAAGTTACCATGTAGCTATATCAGTTTGAGACATCTGTAGACTCAACCATTAAGTTAAGAATCCCAGCAATACAACCAAAACAAAGTGCAATAACATCTCAAGCATGGGGATGTTCATAATATCAAACGTTACGTGATTTTAAACTGAAATGTATTTTTGATAAGTGCTACTGCAAGCCAAGAAAAATCCAAAACGTCCATTCCATCTAGTATTCACTTCCTGTTACTTGCTGTTTTGCTTTCTTTACTGTAGCACTGACACAAAATGCCATACTGTATAATAAATTCAGTGTACAAAGCAAAATGAAAACAGATTATTTACACAAATTACACGTTCCAAAAATGGATGTTCCTGTTTAAATTGCTTAAATTTAGAAAAACGAGCAAATAATGAATAGAGAGGGGAACTGTGTGTCCTTTGTAGCAAGTCCCTAAAACGTGATATGTAGCAACAATTTTCAAAAATATTTCTCAATGGACGTCCTGTGATGATCGTAGCCATCATTTCTTAAACTGGCAGTGAGAGCGGTAGAGAGGGGCTTTGTTCATTTAGTTATATGTATTGGATATTTGATGAACTGTATGCTGCAAATGTGGGTGGCAGCACAATGCGGGTGTAACAACACGTAGTTGTGCTGAAGTTTACTGTGAGCATTAAAATGTCCAGAGATGATACAGAAGCAAGAAAAGCCTTGCAATTAAAAATACCACAAAATCAAGCAACTGGATCAGAAGCGGCAAAACAAAGTCAAAGTAAAAAAAAAAAAATAAATAATAAACTGCGGTGGGCTGGCGCCCTGCCTGTGGTTTGTTTCCTGCCTTGCGCCCTGTGTTGGATGGGATTGGCTCCAGCAGACCCCCATGACCCTGTAGTTAGGATATAGCAGGTTGGATAATGGATGAATAGATGGATGGATAATAATAAAATAAGAATACCAAAACCCACGGGTGTCGAAATCTGGTCCTGGAGGGCTGCAGTGGCTGTTTTCATTCTAACCATCTTCTTCATTAGTGACCGGTTTTTGCTGCTAATTAACTTCTTTTGTCTTAGTTTTAATTAACTTGACTCAGGCCCCTTAGTTGTTTCTTTTTCCTTAATTAGCAGCCAAACAATAAAAAGACGCAAAACAAGCCACCACATGACCAGCTCACCTGTCCCCATCACACAATATCTGAAAATAAAGAAAGGTGAAGGCCTCAGTAAGGATGATCTCTCAGGTCACCAAACCATTTTGACGATGTTTTTAGAAAAAACAGAAAAATTAACAGTTTTGGAAATGTCTGCTGTGCCAGAATGAGAGCAGCAACAAGCCATGGAATTAAATAACGGGTTTAATTAACAGCAAGAATCGGCTTCTCATTAAGAGATTGGTTGGAGTGAAATTGGGTGGAGTTTGAAGCCCCAATTTAGCTGGTCTTCTGTTTGGCTGTCATTTAATGAAGAAAAGAATCAATTCAGAGCACTGAATCCTTAACAACATGGCTATTAATATGAAGGGAAAAAGAATAAAATTAACAGTGAAAACTGGTCACTGATTAGGAAAAGGGTTACAATGAAAACCTGCAGCCACTGCGGCCCTCCAGGCCCGGAGTTCGACACCCCTGTCAAAACCCTACTTGAGAAAAATGAGTCTTTTCATCCACTGAGGAATTCAGAGAATGCAAGTGCTGTCATATGTATAGTGTCACATCCTGTGATGTCACAATAGTGACCAATGTGGTCATGTGATCAATACCGATGCCATCACGTAAAGAAAGTATTATGATCTCCAGGTTTTATACAATTTTTGTCCAAATTCCTGTGCAGTCCCTAACAATCGATGTATGACTTATAAGGTTTGAGACTCAAGGAATTCAAAGCTGGTGATTCATTTTGGGCAGAATAATTCTGAAAAAGTTAATTATTTAATGCTTTATCACAATGCAATTATTTTTCCATTTGGGCGCTGGCACGTTTTTGCCATCTCTGTAGAGATCCTTCCCAGAACTTTCGCTTGTGACCTCATTCTAGTGACAATGTGAAAGATTGTTTCTGGTGTACTCGAGCTTGACAAATAAACCTTATTTTATAACATTAAAAGGTTTTAATTTAGTCCTTTCAAGTTTTTCGCATACTTCATATTGTTTCTTGACACAGGATTTTCAGTCATGTATTGGGGCTTTGATGAAAGATCTCCTACTATCGATGGAGTCAGTGAAGGACTGAATCAGAGTACATCTGCATAAGGAAACAAGTAAGTAAGAAAATGTGCACCTGGCATAACATTCAGGGAGTCAGGTAACTGTTTGAACGTTAGAGCATTTAAAAAAAATTTTTTGTCACTTTATCAAAGCCTTATAAAGTATTTTTTTTAAAAGTGAATCATAATTAAAAAATAACCGTGATAGCAGAATGTAATTACTGTACATGTATTAGTAGTGTACATAAATTAATGTTTTTAAAACCAATTTTGGAGTTTGCATGTTCTCCCTGTGTCTGCGTGGGTTTCTTCCGGGTGCTCCGGTTGGCGCCCTGCCCAGGATTGGTTCCTGCCTTGCGCCCTGTGTTGACTGGGATTGGCTCCAGCAGACCCCCGTGACCCTGTGTTCGGATTCAGCGGGTTGGAAAATGGATGGATGGATGAAAAACCATTTTACAAAGTGATATTGAGTACTAAA
Source organism: Erpetoichthys calabaricus (assembly GCF_900747795.2). Classification (NCBI taxonomy): domain Eukaryota; kingdom Metazoa; phylum Chordata; class Cladistia; order Polypteriformes; family Polypteridae; genus Erpetoichthys; species Erpetoichthys calabaricus. The sequence continues at coordinate 34,034,103 of NC_041403.2, forward strand.
AAACAAAGTCCAGAAGGCTTGTGGATGTTTGCAGATTCCAACTCAGGTGATGACAAATTGCATAAATTGATGTGCTATTCTTAGTTGTGGGTTGTAGAGGATCGATGATTAACTGTAGTTCAACTTTCTTAAACATAAAAGTTTTCAAAAAAGTTCCTAATGGAGATTTAAACTCTGTGTTGACGTCTCAAGCTAATCCATCCATGCTGCATAGCAGCGTGGTATAAAGTGTAAGGCTTTGGACTTCAAACGCTGAGGTTGTGGGTTCAAATCCTGCTACTGACCCTGTGTGACCCTGATCAAGTCACATGACCTGCTCATACTCCAATTGGAAAAACAAATGAAATGTAACCAATCGTATCTCAGATATCAGGAGTTCTCTTGGACAAAGGTGCCAAGCAAATAAGTAATAATAATAGTTATGACACTGATAGTGTCAGGGAAATATTGACTCATTATGAACTGCACATAATGGAATTGTGAAGTTCCATCCATCCAGCCATTATCCAACCCGCTATATCCTAACTACAGGGTCACGGGGATCTGCTGGAGCCGATCCCAGCCAACACACCAACACAGCGTGCAAGGCAGGAAACAAACCCTGGACAGGGCGCCAGCCCACCGCAGAATTGTGAAGTTAATTTTAGTGAAATTCTGAGTATGTTTATTTACTGGATGCGTCAAGTGTCACCAAGCCATAGTTAGGCTGCTTGGTTTCACTTTCATTCATAACTACAATCTACCGCACAAGGCCGGATTGAAACCCCCACTGGCCCCGGGAGACTTAGCTACTTAACAGTGAACTGATCGTACTTTTACCAAACCAGTGCACAGACACCATGTGGTTTAGTGAAGTACAGTATGATGCGTCATCATCCCCATTGTGATGGTCATTTCAACTATTGGATATTTTATCATTTCATAGAGTTAGGGGGGGGGTTCCCCCTCTCCTGATTATTTTGGCACATGCGTACTAAACCGTTTGGGTGAAAAGGTCCTCTGCCCTTCCAGGTTCCAGGGGTGTGCACACAGAATACCCTCATGGTAGATCTGCTCCAGTACTGTCACAGATTAGGTGACAAAGATTTTTAATAAAGGAAGGATCAGGAGAAGAAATGTAAGTCAAAGTCTAGCAACATTCGTTAAGCATCAAATTCAAAACTAATCTGTCACCAAGCCCAAGAACATTTCAAAATCAAAAGAAAACAAAGCTTTAAGCCATAACCAGAACGTCTGGTAAACAAAATACTCGCTCCTCTATTAAGGTTTTGTAGGTAAAGAAACAAAATGGGGGCATCCATAATGAAAAAAGAGTAGCATTACGAAAAGATGTTAAAATATTCTAATGTTTTAAATAAAAGTTTACTTTAAATGAAAACTCAGTAATAACGTAAGGTTCCACTCACATCCAAGCCACAATATGGGAAAGAAAACTGATATGAGGTATAAAGTATGTGTATAAGTACAGTATGAGTATGAACTATGAAATAAAGTTGTAAAAAATGTATAAAGAAACCAAATCCTAACGTACATATATTAAGTTACTTGCATATTTTACTTTTACGCTCACAACCATCATTTCCCTGACCCCAAGCCGCTGCTACAGACAGCATACCAAGCACAACCGAAGAGCAGTTTGCTGTCAGAAGTGTCTGTCGACAAACTAAAACAGGAAAATAAAAAATAAATAATTACAATTAAAATTAAAAAAAGGAAAATATAAAAAAATAAAAAAAGTTGAAGCAACCTGTCTCAAAGTGGATTTGACACATGTAACAAGACGCTATATAGGCGCCTGACCCGACACAGACAGACACGGAGGCACATATAAAATGAACAAGTCTGTTTATTTTTCTCTTCCTGACATGGGGCATGTCTTCCCCGTGTCCCACAGCCCAACACAGTCCCAAACACCACAAAAGGCCCACAACACAGTTGGTTCCTCTTTACCACCACTCCTCCTCAAGATTAGTCCTTCTCCTCCCAACTCTGGCTCTCGAGTGGTGGTGGCTGGCTCCTTTTATAGTCCCACCCGGAAGTGTTCCAGGTGTTTGACCACCTGGTCCCAATTACACTTCCGGGTCCAGCTGGGCTGTTGATTCCAGGCAGCACCCCCTAGCGGCCACCCCAGCTCCCAACCAGGCTGTGGAGGACTCCATCTCCCATGGAGCCATGCGGGAGGTTGGGGGATTACTGTCGGCCAGGGAGGCTGCCACCAAATGTTCCGGGGGAGGTATTGAACTGTCCATGGTTGCTCCCCCGGAACATATGCAGCAGGGGCGTCCCGGCCGGGCATGGGATCCAGCCACTCATCACACACAGTAAACTAATCCATAATAGAAGACTCTTTTCTCTGGAATCTTTCTCTGTTTAAAGACAGACAAGTCTGAAAACTCGCCAGTGCTTTTCAATGAAAGATTTTAGAATTTTGAGATATCTCATTAATGAAAACTGAACTCTCAAGACAAATTTCCTTGAAGAATACGTTTGACAAAATTTCAACAAATTAATCTGCTGGGAGCAGACGGACAGACATGGGGATTTCAGTACGTGTTCGTCACTTTTATTCAAATGCTCTTAAAAATGGTCAAATTTATTTTCATTGTGAAAAAAATAATCTGTTGTGTCTCTAACCATTTTTATACATTTTCAGTATATGCATTAGACTCTTAAAAGGCAAACCTCTAAGGATGTGCTCGCTCATTATAAAATTGTTGCACGGTGAGTGTAAATTTTGTGCTGTTTGTGTGGCGCATGTAAGTCCTTTCTTTGAATGCGTGGAGTTTTTCTGCAGATACCAGAGTTTTGCCCAAACATCTCAACATGTTGGTTTTCTTGGTGTTTGAACATCAGAAAAAGTGGGTGTGTCCTGTTTGACGAGCATGTCATGCAGAGTTGGTTTACTCATCCAGTGCTTCTGTGACTGGCTATTTTGCTACAACCCTGAGAATTATGTAATCTGCATATGTGCTGGTCTGTCTTGTGGTTTTATTGTTATCAAGACACAAGAATCTGTAATGTGCTGTTAGTTCTCCGTGCAGGAGTAATTTACAGTTAAAAAAAAAAAAATCATTCTAGACTCTATGGAAATCCCTTTAAAATAACTGACATCAAGTAGTGCATAATAACATTAGCACTCCCTACAATCCATTTTGATCACCACGCTTCATCACCCAGTTCCAAAAGTAAGTACGAGAACAACATAGTCTCATTATGAGGTACAAATAACATATTCACATATCTTTATATATAATCTTCATTTGGATCTTGATCTTTGCTTGTCCGCGAATTCATGTTCCCCTGCAGTGCCATCTTCAGGGCGATGGAGGGCAGTGCAGCACTAACTCATTCTTAAAACGAGAGGTCTGTTCCAGATATATATATCTTTATATATAATCTTCATTTGGATCTTGATCTTTGTTTGTCCGCGAATTCATGTTCCCCTAACACTGCCTTGGTTGTTACTTTTGTTTACAAACACTGTCGATAGCACTCTTTGTGTTTAGATCTGGCGTCGACACCGTGCTTTGTGTTTAGATCAGTTGTCGACACCTGCTTCGTTGTCGAGACTGTGCTTTTTTGTGTTTCTATCGACCGTTGTTGGCAGCACTTCGTCCAAATCGAATGTTCATCCACTTCTTGGAGTTGGCAGTCAGAGTATATAAGTCGGACACACTTCTGTGATTTTCCATCAGTCGGCGTTTGGAGTTCAAGAAAGAAGCATTGGTTCTTCCTTACTCTTTGGATTGCAACAAAGCAACCTGCGAGACTGGAGAAAGTTTGAGAAGAGATCGTGAGAGGAAACGACAGCATCGTGAAAACGAGACGGACTGTGAATGGAGAGAAGCAGAAATGCTCCTCCACCACCACATAATTATTATTCGGACAGTGATTCCGAGTAGGCTGTTCCTATCGAATCAATGTCCAAGGGTTTTGTATTGTAATTTTGTTTCCCTTATAAAAATCATAATGCTGTGTGATGAAGGGCCCAGTTTAGGACTGGCAGCCGCGTTTAAACAGGGAGCCCTTCACAGACAACTTTAACACGCGCAGCGTAGTTGGGCGCACATGGCTAGTCTCTTATAACATAATACAATAAAAACAGCATGCAATACCCTTAATCTGTGAACGCTGTACGACTTGCTCTTGTTTTCCATGCCACCATGACCAGCATCAATAGGAATCCTTAAGAAAAGCTGTTTTAAATACACAGCTTTATGTTACAACTTTTGAGTTTTAATATGAAGGGAAAGCCTTGTGCTGTATTAACAAGTGACTTCAAAATCTGGCAAAGAAAACATTCATTTTCTGCCTTCCTAATCTTGCAAGATCCATTCTTCCTTCTGAATCTTAATGGATGTGGCTGTTCCAGATGAAAAACACCTGCAAGGAATTTATTTGCCTTTTCAATGCCACATTTCCAAATGCTTCACTGATCATCAAAGATGCCGGAAACTGACTACACATGAACAGATTGACCAGTTTGATAGCACTGTGAATTTACACTAGTTCTAAAAACCCGTCGGTAAACATATAATTTGTTCAAACACACTTGGATGAACATCCCCAGTTGCGGCCCAGATGAAAGTACAACTCCGTCATAACAAAATGTAACGTAATGTAACAACATTCCTTCCTTAATTAACTTCAGGGTCACAGGGTGCTGGGGTCTATCCCAGCAGCTTTTAGTGAAAGACAAGAAAAAGCCCGGGACAGAGTGCCAGGGCATGACATGTCCCACTCATCAACACTGGGGCCAGTTTGGAATCACCAATCAACCTTCATGTCCAGGGGGGGATGTGGGAAGAAAATAAATGCAAGCACAGGCAAAACGTGAAAACTGAAAATGGATAACATCCAGGTTTTTGGAAACAAACACAGGTTTCTGGATCCACGAGGTGGCCACACTATTCACTGTCCTCTACCCTACCCCAGATGCTGTGTTGCTTAGTTAAGTTCACAAGTCCCCTTGTTTTGTGTAAGAGATTAGGGTGGAAATCCCTGTTTTATCCACATGTGAATGTTCATTGCTGATTCTTACTTCTCTATCACAAGAAAATCAACAGCAGAGGATTGTTTGAAACACACATCACTGCATAAAGCAACTTTTGGGGGCCAACTTGGCACCCGATAGGAAATGGATGACTCAGCAGCACTGTAGTAGCAGGACTTTACAAACTGGAGAGTGCAGAAGTGCATGTGCGTGTTTTATGGCATATGTGACTTCAAGTAGCAGTGATCTGGAGGATACACAAGTGCGCCGTGGTAGGTCAGACATTTCACAAGATAGGGGTACTGCTGGTTGATTGGCATGGAGCATGCAAAGAGAGTGGTGCAGAACAGTTCTCTGTGATACAGGCTGGAGTGAACATTTCAAATTTTGAGTGGTCTGGATACGTGGACACTCCCATCCCAATGCCAGCTGGCATCATAGACAGCCAATCTGCTCTGTCCGGTGGTACCCCAGCTAGAGTCTTATATATAAACGTCTGCACGTGGAAGTGTGTGTGTCTGTCTGTCCAGCACAGAAGTGCGAAGCTACAGCATGAATCTCAAAGAGCTGGCAAGGTTATCCCAAGTTAACAAGTTGGAAGAAGGAAGACGTAGGATACAGCATGAAGCTGAAATAAAGTGACTCTGTCACCAAAAGAGAAACTGCTGATGAAAGACAAACTCATTTAGCTGCTAATACACGAGTGAGGCGAGCACATCAGCAAAACAAAACCTCAGAGGAGAGAGAAACTCGCTTAGTCGCTGATAGACAAGGGGGGCGAGCACGTCCGCAAAACGAAACCGCTGACTCTGCATTACGATTTTTTTTCTGATGATTCAATAGTTCTAGGAGCCCAGGCTTTTTACAGCACGAGCTTACACAGCTACTATATTATAAGTCACCAGTGCTCCACAGACGGAGGTTCTCTTTTTTTTGGGTGGATCATCAAATTGCATGGGACAAGAAGGGATGGCTGTGGTAAGAGGTTAGTAGCACCTAAATGAAACTGATATAAAGAAAAGGTTTTTGCTCTGCAGATTCCTGGGGCTTCTTACTATTTTAAGCATGTTTAACATGGAAATGGGGAAGATCTCATATTTATTGACTTGTTTTTGTTCAGTACGTACTGTTTAATTTTTGTACATGCATTTTTGGAGTCTGACTCTCTATAATGTTCCTTGGTCCCTTAACTTGATGTCAGCGTCCCATCCTCCATATTTTTTTAAACACTTATAGTCACACTAATACATTATGACCTCTCTGCTGTGTTAACATTTTTGTCCATAAGGACACTATGTGAATATCCAGATTATTTTACACCTAGCCTCAATTCTTCACAAAATAACTAACAAATATTCACTGCCTGTTGAAAACCCACTGTATATGGTATAGTCTGTCTGTTACTGTAAATGCTTTCCACATTCATATTGAGTTTGAAGCAACATCTGAGTGAAATGAAGTTTGGTAGTACTTTCTGCGCCTGCTTTTTCCTATATGCATATGTGGGTAAACAGATCCTTCCATTTAGGTAAAGTAAATAGTCGTCTAGGACAGCAAAGTTTGTATGTGTGGCATTTTTCTAATGATCATAGTCCCCAATCTGCAAACAGCTGGATCCCAAGAGATGAACTTTTTAATATTTTGACTCTCAAAATCCCATTTGATTCAAGTAGAGATTGAGTATTCTTTTACTGCCTTTTTAAATGTCTGTTCCATTTTCCTTGTGGGTGGTTTTCTAAGAGGCGGAGCCATTGTGATGTCACAGCTTCTGGCTCCTCCTTCTGGCTTTATATTCAAGCCAGAAAGTGCATCCTTTCCTTTGGCTTTTAATTAGAATTGGTTCCTTTAATATTTTACTGTGTTTACTTATTTATTTAATTTTGTTTAACTTTATCCTTTCTTAAGAGTGCAATTCTTCTGTAATCCAGATAACGTATAAAGATAAAGATTCTGTAATTCAGATAAAGCATGCAGGTTTCAAACCTACTTTATGACCTATCACACTGGATTCATAATGAGACTCACTGAACCACTGATTTTTAATTCAGTTTATCACCCAACTCATAAGAATAAGTAGCAAAGCTAACTGAGTAAATCTGAAAGACGCTAAACTTTTAAATAAAAATTATACTATTTGCATTTGCTTATGGCAAGATCATTTTTCACGGAACATATTTATTAATTATATATATTTTTGTAAGTGTGTATGTGTGTGAATGTTGGAAACATCACACATTTAAATTTATACTACCTGCTATTTGCTTCAAATTACAATTTAGTGTGTGCACTATTATTACAAAGGTTTTTTTTGTTTCTAAATGTACTTTTTGTCTCTTTCTTAGAAGATAACATTGCCAGGTGGATTTGATAATGTGTTTGTTTTAGATTGTGTCTTAGACCATTTAGTAAACCCACTTCATCCATTACAAGAATGCTGCCTACCCTGGAAGTAACAGGCATGAGGCAGGAGCTAACAGTGGACAGAGTACAGACAGACACTGTCATGTCATACAAGGCCGATGAAACTATACCCTGCGCATCTTTGGGATGTGAGAGGACCAAAAGCCGAGTCACCAAAGGGGCTTTGTGCTCCACTTGTTAAAAGAAATATATCAGAGGCCGGGTAAAGACATCAGTGTAAAACACAATAGAGAATATATCAATAAACTGAACACAGAGGATTTTCTTTGTGTAATGTTTTAAAGTTAAAGCATCATTTGATTATTACAAGAAAATAAGCAACACATTAAATATATCCAAAATTTGCAATAAGCAATTGGATTCTTATACATTTTAGACATGCACACTTTTCAGATTTATATTTTAAAAAACCATGTTTGCACATTTTCTTTGAATATTTAATATTTTATTGTGTATGAGTCCTTTAAAACATATAAAACATACTTCTAAATAGCCTGTAGCATAATATTGTGTATGACCTGTTTCTTTGAGAACAAATTTTTTTAAAAGTAAAATATTCCTTTGCTTTTCTCATCGCTAAATGTCAGAGGCAAATCTGTGATTCAAACACATGCCCATAGGGCAGCTGTGCCTTATTGTCCGTGGAATACAGGATGTGGCACAGCTGTCGCTGAGCATGCTCATCACTGGAGGACAGACCTACATAGCGCAGGATAGAGGAACCGGTTTGTGCTGCTCATCGGAGGAAACAGCTTATCTCGTCCAAAGAGTAATCTAACATTGAAATCTTAATAAATAAAAAAAATAAATATACCTTATGTAGGGCTATTTACTCGTAACTCTTTCTGTGTAGTTTTTGTGCATATCTGATAGCTGTTGAAATATGTAGGCTTCTTTAGCAATGGGAGCACTAAAATATATTTCCTATCTATCTATCTATCTATCTATCTATCTATCTATCTATCTATCTATCTATCTATCTATCTATCTATCTATCTATCTATCTATCTATCTATCTATCTATCTATCATATGGTGTCTTTCATATCTATCTATCTATCTATCTATCTATCTATCTATCTATCTATCTATCTATCTATCTATCTATCTATCTATCTATCTATCTATCTATCTATCTATCTATCTATCTATCTATCTATCTATCATATGGTGTCTTTCATATCTATCTATCTATCTATCTATCTATCTATCTATCTATCTATCTATCTATCTATCTATCTATCTATCTATCTATCTATCTATCTATCTATCTATCTATCTAATATGGCAGCACCGATATGCCTAGGTAGAGAGATGTTTCATAATAAGAGTTGTAATCACAATGAGGCTCCTGACTTCTTTTAAACTGGACCCACGACTGTTCCCAATGTTATGACAAAGGTCATCTGAAGCACTTCTGGGCGATGTGGAAACCATGGCAGTCCTTGCCCAGCAGTGCTCTCTGGCGGCACATAAGGACCCCAAACAGAGTTGTGTTTCTGGACACCAATTCCCCCATCGGGATTAATAAAGTATCTATCTATCTATCTATCTATCTATCTATCTATCTATCTATCTATCTATCTATCTATCTATCTATCTATCTATCTATCTATCTATCTATCTATCTATCTATCTATCTATCTATCTATCTATGCCACCCTGCAAGTGTCCTAACTGAATTCAGCCCTGAGAAACAGTGCCATCTGCCGTTTTGGGGAATGAACTGCTCCAGGCACCCATGTTGGCTCAGTCCATCCATTATTCTTCTGTTCCAGTTAGGATGAAGATTTTCAGGTGTTCCAGCTGGGTTAAGTCTCTACTCCCAGCATCCTTCCATTATGGCCTCCTGGCCAGTCAAGCAATCATCCTCCATTGCAGCCTAGAAGCCCGTAACTTCCTCTATGGCACTTACAGAGTGTTTAAGTCTTTTAAAAATTAAATCATGACTTTTCAACACTGATAACGCACAATAAGATAATGCCAAACACAACAGAATGGCAAGTCTCCCACAGGGGCCTTTTCATGGGTGTACTGGAGACTTAAGGAGAGAGCAGAACAATTTTTCACGCAGAATCCACTTCCCACTCTAGAAAGGAGAAACACTGTCCAGAAGAATATTGACGATTTTTCTGCTTCGCTTCTGGTCCTGCCCCTTGCGGCCCTGATGAGTAAAAAACAGCGCATCATCTGAGGACACTGTCTTCGTATCATGAACCTTTCTGATAAGCAGACAATGCTCTGAATAGAAGGTAAACCTAATTCTGTGCACTGCTGATGTGCAGCCACAATACTCTGATCTATGGATACTTCATCCCGGCAATTAAATGGCGTTACCTGGCCTGGAACATTCAACACTTTTTGCATCCTTCCTTTTTTACAATATTCATTAAGAAACAATATTCTGGATAACCACCTTTTTAGCTTTCAGTCTTCAGGCTTTCAGATACACACATTTAAAGAATAAATGTCATATGCAGGAATTATTGTTTGACATTTTAAAGGTGATACTTGAAGAATTGTTCACGGTTACTAAACAGTCCATGAAATATTTAAGGTTCTCAAATGCAGATCACTTCTAAATCAATGCAGATTGGTCTATCACCATATAATTAACACCATCAATTTGGCATATAAAATAATAAAAAGTCAATCTATTATTGAACCTTTTTAATCGATTATAGGCCGTCAGGGATTAGAGCATACCCTGGAGTTACCAGTCATTGGGCAGAAACCAACCCTGGACAGGGTGCTTATTTGTCATCGCAAATAATAAACGGCTTAATATTGGAGGTCTGATTTGTTAGTTGCGCTAATGCCCAATGTAATTCAGAGATTAAACAATTACATTTCCTCTTTTTGATTTATTAAATGTAATTAAAATCCTTTAATTTTTTAGGACAAAGTTTTCATTTGCTTAATGAACACAAGATCACACACAATACAAAAGAGAAGATTAGTTCAAAAGAAAATAGTTGAGTGTGACCTCAATGGAAAACAAAAAAAAATCTGTCCATCTGTACTTGCACAAAGACTGCAAGGTGCCTGATTGTTTCCAAAGATCTACAGGTGCCAGGCTTGGTGATGGCACGGTTTTGTCTCTCCCATCCACTTAAACCAACAGCCAATCTTCGGCTTAATATATTTTTTAATAGTCTCAACGTACAAGCAGGCTTTTCAGTGCCTAGGGAAGAACATTACCAGCCATGCTTATGGAAATCAGGAGATGGGCTGCCGTTAAAATTGAATGGAAAGGCAGCTGCAGATGCAGCTGTCGATAGTCTACAGAGTATACAGAATAACAGTAAAAGGCAGTCTAAGAACACCATGTGTCAGGAACACGCTGGTGCAATTCAGAGCTTTCTAATAAATTATAAATGCTTAGGCTGCCAGAAATGCAAAAGTGAAAAGGCAATGTTTATCTCTTCAAACGTTCACTAGAACTCATGTTACGGCATTCACCTCGGCTCTGTGGCTGAGAGGGAAGATTCTTCTCACTGTTCCTAATATTTGTGTAGCCAGTGTGGGTGAACATCTTGGTGGCAACGCAGGGAGAGTCCATCCATGATGTGCAGTATGTGTACAATCACAGGAGCCAGGGCATGTGCGGTAGATGAGAATTTACAGCGCCCCATCTGAGGAAAGGACTGCCAGCTTGCTGTGCTATGCAGGGATTTTTCAGTGGCCAAATACGATTGTGCACTTCAGTTACCAATTTATATGCCCTAATTATTTCTTGTTTGAGATCCTCTGCACAAAAGTGACATTATATACTACATCCATTTATATATAGTGGGGACCACATGGTAGCACCGTGGGTTGCATTGCTGTCCTACTGCGTACAAACTTGAATTTGATTCCCAGCTGGGTTGCTGTTGGCATAGATGATCTACTGTACGTTCTCCTTGTGTTCAAGTAGATTCCTCTTCATCTGCTGGTTTCTTCACACTGCCTAGAGACATGCTGCTGGTTTCAAAAAGTAAATTCTTACTGGCCTATTGTGGTGGGGCTCTGTGATGACTTTGTGGCTCTATTCCTGGTGCGCATCCGCAGCTAGCCTCTAACAGCGCCCATGATTCTGCATTGGAAATTAAAAATAATTTTAAAATGCAGTAAAGATAGGATTAGGAAATTAGAATATGTCATTCACTTTGAATTAGAAAAGTGGGTAAAATTAATTCATTTATTTCTTCCTTGTGGAAGGATAAGGTTCAGTTCCCCCCAGAAGATTTTACGTTATGTTTTTCATTTTTTAACCATTATTTTATATGGCAACCGCAAGAAGGAAGTTTTAAATAAATGGTGCGCTTAGGGTTTGTGTTCAGGGCTCTGATTTGAACTGTAATACCACCCCAATACGTGAGGTGGCACCATCAGTAACATCCCTACCTCTTTGGCCCTCAGACACAAAGACAACTCCCCGGAAGACTGATATGACTTCCTCCTCCCACCCAGAAGCTCCACCCCTTCTACCACACACCATATATAAGATCCTGCAACATCAGAAATCATCATTCATGATGGGATCAGCAGCTGTGAGTTGCTTGATTGGAAACTCAATAACAACCTTGGTTTTGTCATATAGGGTGAGTTAAAATGATGTTAACTAATGGTACTTCTATGTATATATTCATATACAATTTCTGTGGACAATTTATGTGCCACATATGGTACATATGTTGAACATGATGGCGAGCAGGTTGAGACATTCCTGTAAATCAACTTGCACATATGAAGTATGTTACAAGCAGCATCCTCATGCATGTGCAGTGTCCCTTTAGATGAGTCAGGGCTGTGTGCAGAGCTAGAAAGATGGTATCCTCTGTAGATCTATTAGTTAAGTAAATTGATATGAGTCTGGGGGGGGGGGGTGTTGCCTTTAATGTAAGAGAGAACCATTCTTTAAAAGCACCTTCATTATTATTGCTGTCAGAGAGATTGGGTGATAGTCATTCATATTATTGATGTTGGTTTTCTTCGGCACTGGCACAATAATGGTTGACTTAAAGGCATACAGGGACCATTTCCGATGTCAAGAAGAGATTAAAGGTATTTGTAAATACCTCAGCAAGCTGCTCAACACAGTTTCTAAGCACTCATTCTGAAACTCCATCTTCTTCAACAGTTTTACATACAGCACAGTAGTTAAGGCTTTGGACTTCAAACCATCAGGATGTGGGTTCAGATCCCACCACTGATACTGTGTGACCCTGAGCAAGTCACTTCACCCGCCTGTGCTCAAAAAAAAACAAAAGAAATGTAACCAATTGTATCTCAAATGTTGTAAGCTGCCCTGGATAAAGGCGTCAGCCAAATAAATAAATGTAAATGCAGCGTTTGCCGTGGGAGACATGCCATTCTCAGTGGCTATAATCTTTCCAGGTGGAGTAGGGTTACTAAAAAAATAAGCTTTTTTAAGTGAAAAATAAGTTTTGAGGTCATTGACCCATGTGACATCGCTGTGTGGAGAGACAGGGAAGCATTTGTGGTCAGAAAAAGCTCTAATGCTTTTCCACGTTCCCCCGGTGTCCATGCTATAAAAATGATCTTCCACATGTTTCCTGTAGATATCTCTGGCCTTTTGTATACCTTTTTTTCAGGTTTGACCTGACAACACAGTAGGCTATGGGATCCCCAGATTTAAATTACCAGTTATGTGCTTTCGAAAGGTGCTTCACCTCTTTGTTCATCCATAGCTTTATGTTTGGAAAAATTTGTATCTTCTTCACCATAATGATATTGTCCATACAGCTACGGACGTAGAAAAGGACAGCGGTTGTGCATTCCTCCAGGTCTATCTCTGGGCTCCATATAACCTGCTGAGAAAACATTTCCCACAGTGTGCATTCAAAGCAGTCCTGGAGATGTGACATAATAATAATAATTCATTACATTTATATAGCGCTTTTCTCAGTACTCAAAGTGCTATCCACACAGGGAGGAACTGGGAAGCGAACCCACAATCTTCCACAGTCTCCTTACTGCAAAGCAGCAGCACTACCACTGCACCACCTGTGAGGCTTGCTCAGGCCATATTGTCACTGTCTTTATGACAGCTATATTTCTGCCGCTAAGAGGTCTGTATATGGACATCAAAAATAATGAAAAATGGCTAGGGTGCCCAAGGGGTGGGGAAAGGAGAGTTCTGTAGGTGTCTTTTAAATTTACATAAAATAATCCAAGGTGTTGGAAAAATTTCTGGGGCACAGTTTGAAGATCTGTCTAGTTAAACTCCCCAGCAATAATGCACGCAGCATGTAGGTGAACGTTGTGTTGTTTATTGATAGCCAAGTGTGCTGTGCCAGCTTAGCATTAGATTAAGGTGGGATGTACACCACTATAATGATAACAACAGAAAATTCTCTTGGTAGATAAAATGGTCTGCATTTGAGAATTAAGTATTCCAAATCTGGGGAGCAGTAATTCTCTATAGCAGTGTGGTTTGTGTACCACTCGTTACTTATATAATTGACACAGAGTCCTTGCTCTTACCGGAGTTTGCTGTCCTGTCAGCTCAATACACTGACCAGCTAGTTAGCTCCACAGCTCCGTCAGGAACCAGGTCATTGAGCCACGTCTGTGTAAAAATCCTTCATATATCATTGTGTATTGAGCCAAAGCCTTACTTTGTCCAGTTTGTTGGTAAGTGACCAGACACTTGATAGAAAGATGCTTAGATAGTCTTCAGACAGGTTTGTTTTATCCTACTGATGGTAGTGTTGTCGCAATAGCAATCCTGTTCAGTACAAGAGGAACCGCAGGTTCAGACATTTGGTGTATGTGCTTGGCTGAGGAGCCAATGGTGCAAAGCTACCATCTGAAGAATTACGACTGAACACCTCTAAGTCAGAATCTCTCCTAAATGTGACAATACCCTATCTCCATGGAGCCTCGGTGGGCCAGGGAAAGCCAGAGGGTGAACCGGTGCAGAGGGCCATTCGAGACGGGGCCAGGAAGTAGCCCAGATGAGCAACCGCTTCCTCTTCGTCTTTCACACTGCACATTCATGGGGAACTCGGTGCTAAATCATTTGTAGACAACCTGATTGTGGGTCAGGGAGTCGTATGTAGCAGAGCAGGTCCCTCGCTGAGATCTTTTGAAAGTCAACCCTTAAGCCAAGCTTTTGTTTGCCCAGTGCAGGCTGGATGGTCTCGTGGCCTCAGAACTCCTGCAGATTTTGTTTTTTTTCTCCAACCCTCTGGAGTTTTGTTTTTATTTTTTCTGTCCTCCTGACCATCGAACTTTACTTTATTCTTTGTTACTTAATATTGCTTAATCTTCTTTTTATATTTTTTCTTTTTTCTTTCTTCATCTTGTAAAGCACTTTGAGCTACATCATTTGTATGAAAACATGCTATACAAATAAATGTTGTTGTTGTTGGTAGTAATGTTTGCTGTGGAGCCTTCCATAGCTGGACTTGTACGTCCACATGCTGTCCTCGCTTCTGCTTATTTTCGGCGGGATGGCAGTAATCCAAGGAGCTGCCAGTATTCAGGCTATCTCCATCCAGATACTACTAAAGCTGAAAGAATTGCGTAAAATATGTTCACAGCTTTATCCAGTATAGTGCAACTCCATGCAGCTGTATGAAGGATTCACACTAGTGGTCCATAGCAGAATAAAAGAACAGTTTTATCATAAAAGAAACATCAAGGAGAGTGCAAAGCTGCTGCGTCCGGAAGAGCCACCATGATGATCTCAGGTTTTGACCTTTTGCTGCATTTTCTGACTTCGACTGTTCTCCCGGTCTTACCTCCTGAAGATTTTCTGACCGCTCACTGAAGTCACTACAGTTTTTATTAATTTCTTATATATTTTCACCTGGCCTTTGACTTCTTTAAATGAGGTTAATAATAATAATAATTCTCTACATTTATATAGCGCTTTTCTCACTACTCAAAGTGCTTATTCACAGTAAGGTGCCTTAAACTTTTAAACAGTCCATATTTCTTTTATTACAATGGATGAACAGAGGAGTGGCAAAGTGATTAGCACTTCTACTTCACAGCTCCAAGAGGCTGGCTATTGGACACCAGGGTCTGCACGGTCTCCTTGTGTTCATGTGTGGCTTTCTGTGGGGACTCCCACATGTCAAAGTCATCCTGGTTAAGTGGACTGCTGATTCCATCTTGGTCCACTCTGGGTGGTTTATAATTTGTGCTCCCTGCCAAAAAGAAATTCTTGCAACAAAGGGAATGCATTTCAAATGCAATTGGAAACAGAAGAGATGTAGTAAGGTGCCATTTTTGCACCTGGACATTTTGTAATATTATACTGACAATTTGTCTATTAGTGTTGTGCAAAGCATTGTAACACCTTGGATCTTATAAATTGGCCAAAATGACGCTCAACAAAACATACTTTAATATTATCATGTGATTAATCACTTAAGGATTATTTTCTTTGAAAAATTACATTTGCCAAATGTGTTTTTCTCATATAACGTTATGGATCAATTTCTGGAAACTTCTACCACATCAGTTTTATTATTGGGCTTACCTTTGTCTTTTCTTCTTTTTCTACATTTATGAAAGCGGTTGTGCACACTATTTATATTAAAAAAAATAATTTAAAAAGCTTAAACACATTATAAATCATCTTCTCAGCATAATTACAAGTATCATTTTGAGTTTATGCATACTTACGGTTGCCAGGACTTAATATACAGGAGTTTTATAAGGCTGCCATCAACAATTAAAGCAAATGGCAAGATTGCCAGCACCACTTTAGGGCCGTTTGGTTGCAGCAAGGCGGTGAGGTTTTCATGGGAGGCCAACACGTGCTTGAGAAATTGGCTCAGGCCCAAATACTACAAATATGTGCCACTGAAAATCAGAGGATTATTAGTAGCACTACTAGTTCCAGGAAAAATGTATTTTCTTTTTATTTTTGTATAATTTTAATTTTATAACATCAGAATTTAATTTTGTAGCATGTAATAGGCTTGCAGTGAGCTGGCTCCAGTTACTGCTTTGTGCCCCAGTATGATTGGAACCAACTATCTGTAACCCTAAACTGGCATCATGCAATGCGCAGGTTGCCTTGTGGACTCAGCCGAGGCCTGCAATACCACTCCGAAACAAGAGGTGTCGCTGTCACTAACTTGTTTCTATCTCCACAGCTCCAAGAAGACACCCAGTGAGGGGAAAATGACACCACCCTTTCTGGGTCAAGTCCAATAAAATTGTGCATCCCCAGAAGGAGGTGTCACATATTGAACTGAGCCAAACCAGAGGACAGAACTCTGCAAAACCTCAAGACCCGCTCAATTGAATAGCGTATATCAAATGAGAGAAGGCTGCATCCTGTATTTTCAGTTCTGCAGAGCCTTTGTCATTTAATTGGACTCTTAAGTAGTTTTATTTACAAGTCTTTATCCTGAGAATAAAGAAAATGTAATATTTGTGAATTTCCCCCTGGGATTAATAAAGTATCTATCTGTCTACCAAAAGCATAATATTCAGCCATATTACTGTCTTGCACAATCCTTCAGTCATTCATTTTCTAAATCCTTTTATTCTAGTCCAGGTTCCTGGGAGTTGGGAGGTCGGGGTTGTAGATTTTTTGGTAGTAATTTTAGTCATCTACATTTTTTAAAAATTTAAACCAATCATACAATATTAATAATTTACTACTGCTAAAATGTTATAAAGCATCCATTATTGAACCTGCTTAATTTATTTTGGGGGTCACAAGAAAACTATCCAGAAACCCTAAATAGAACACCCCACAACACAATAACGGAAAAACTGACTTTAGAAAATAGATTTTTTATGTGGAGAGTTGAGGCAGTTTGGAGGCTTTTTGTTTCAACTCATTAGGTATAACAAATACACTAATAGATGGTAAATATTTGGGATCCCTTAGGACGTCCCATTTAACGTCCATAATCAGAATATTGGAAATAAGAGTTGCCAAAGCACCAAAACAAACAAGGTCAGGTTCAGCAAATGTTGCCTTGAGATCTGACCCTTTTGGTAGTTGGAATCGCTCTGAATGCCGACTTCCAATCCTTTTTGCTGTTAAATAGTTTAAGGAGGGGAAGAGGTGGCGCCAAGACCGCCCTTCCAGAAGTGATGTCATAGTTCTTCCTGTTAGTGTAACTCCATTCTAAAGGCAGAAACAGACAAGTGCTTATTTTTTGTGTTACACCCTTAAGCTTCCCCTCATTTTCCCTTTGGCCGAACAAATTAAGCACTCCCTAAGCTCACATGCCTTCCATAGGGTACATATGTAAGAGCAAATTTTGGGGATTTGACACAGGTCCTGGTGAATTGCACAAGCCACCCTAATATCAGTACAGGTGCATAGTAATGAGCAAATAGAGTTCGCAAACAAATTCAAAATTTACACGAGAAGAAAGGTGTTTAATTCTTGTCTGGAAGCGTTTCATGCATTAATTTCAAATGTGCCTGCTTGTCATTTAGTTTTTAATTTAAGACCTCTAGTGAAAAAAAACAAAAATCACCAAAAGTGTTCATATCCTCAACTAGCATCAGGCTGTTGCTAGGTAACAGCAGGGGAGGAATCTTGGCACCACCTACTTCTAATGCAGTGAGGTTTCCCTGCGAAGAAAACCCAGTAATGTCCACAATGGTGTGTTTTAGTCTGCATTTGTATGGAAATTATGCAGCAAGTCACATTTTCAAAAAAACGTACTGCGTTTCTTTGCGGCGATGTGACCGAGTGGATTAACAGAAATGATTTTATCAGTGTGATAAGGATTTTATGCTTTATGCAGTTACAGGAAACAACTCAAGTAACATTGGAAGTGTGAATGTGGCTTTAGGGTGTGGTATTCCTTGTTTTCTACACCGAATAAACTTTAAAAATCTTAAAAATCTCCATAGTATGTTTCGTATTTCATAATTGAAATTGCCTGTGAAACAAATATTTGTGTCAGTTTTGCAAAACCATATGCCCAGTTTCAACCATCACTATTGGTTCCCTACAGGTGAACCCCCCCTTTACCAACATACATCAGGAGGATGGTGTGATTATATTATGGTAAATAGGGGACCCAAAAACAACGAGAATTTTTTTTTTAAAGTTGTATATTTCTCATAACATTTCTAAAATTTAACGACCCTCAAAATACTCTCCCTGAGACGTAATACACCTGTCCCACCACTTTTCCATTGTTCAAAACTGCTCTGAAACGCTTGCAAAGTGATCGGTTATAAGTTGATCTATTTGTATGGAATGATTACAATAAAAATTAATAAAAAAAAATAAAAAAAAGTGATAGCCTTCAGTGCCTCTGTCATTTGCTTCTTGACCTTCTCTACATCCTGAAAACGCTTTCCTGTAAGGTCCCTCTTCATAAGAAATAAGAAAAAATCTCAGGGTGCAAGATCCAGGGAGTAGGAAAACCATTGTCATCCCATTTTTCGTGAGAAACTGCCACACACTTAAAGCTGTGTGGGCAGGAGCGTTGTCGTGATGCAGAAGCCACTCGCCTGATCGCCACAATTCAGGTTGTTTTCTCCACACTGCATCACGCAATCGCTTGAGCACTTCAAGGACGCCGCTTGGCCCAGCGATGCAGAGGGCAGTCTAATACACACACCTAGCGGCAAACTTCGGAACTAACGCCCCTCCAGCCTAAAGAAAAATTGGGTCCCCCCCACCCCAATACTGTACTTACAAAAAATAATATTGTAGAAACCAATTGTTGTACTTACTACAGATCAGACCTCCATCCATCCATCCATCCATTATCCAACCCGCTGAATCCGAACACAGGGTCACGGGGGTCTGCTGGAGCCAATCCCAGCCAACACAGGGCACAAGGCAGGAAACAATCCTGGGCAGGGTGCCAACCCACCGCAGGACACACACAAACATACCCACACACCAAGGCCAATTTAGAATCGCCAATCCACCTAACCTGCATGTCTTTGGAATGTGGGAGGAAACCGGAGTGCCCGGAGGAAACCCACGCAGACACAGGGAGAACATGCAAACTCCATGCAGGGAGGACCCGGGAATCGAACCCAGGTCCCCAGATCTCCCAACTGCAAGGCAGCAGCGCTACCCACTGCGCCACCATGCCGCCCCAGATCAGACCTAGTATAGATAAACTCTTAGGAAAGACCTGTTAAAAAGAAACATTTGGACATCTTGCCTTAGGGAATACGGGTAAAAAGAGATGAACAGATGGGCAGATGGACTGCTAGAGAGGGCTGAGTCTATCTGAGATAAGTCATTGGGAACTACACACTCTTTGGTACAAGAGGCATACCAAGGACCATTAGGCATGGATACAAATGGGGAGTGCAGAGGAAAAATGTCTCTCTCTCAGCTGCTCCATTCATGCAGATGACCTTGTTGTTGGTATCTAAAATCCCATCCAAGGGCCATACCAGACCACACTGGACCAGCGACCAATCAACATACTAAGACGGTGAGCCACCTGGTAGCAAATTGTATTGATCTGCCAACACTCACATTTGTTCTCTGCTCATATTTTGGACATATCATCTGTCACACGTCAGTAAATGTGTAACGTTTTCTCCTGTCTTTTGTGGATCTCTATCTAATTGCCAGGGGATACAGATTTGCCTTAAAATAAAATCATCAAAGATCAGGGGGAAACAGTTGGGAACTTGTTAAGGGTAAATTTCACACAAATATTAGAAAGTTTTTCTTTACACAAAGAACCATAGACACCTGGAATAAGCTACCAAGTAGTGTGGTAGACAGTAGGACTTTAGGGACCTTCAAAACTTGACTTGATGTTTTTTGGAAGAATTAAGGGGATAGGACTGGTGAGCTGAATGGCCTGTTCTCGTTTAGATTGTTGTAATGTTTTAATGTAAAAGAAATACTGTAGGAAGATGTTGAACTAAAATAGCTGTCAATCCTGACATTGTGGTAAGAGTATGGGATTTGGAAGATTCTGTTATGGTCTATGTCAGGGGTGGGCAGAGTCAGTCCTGGAGGGCCGCAGTGGCTGCAGGTTTTTGCTCCAACCCAATTGCTTAATAAGAAGCCCTTATTGCTCAAGTAACACTTCAGCTTCACTTTAGTTGTCTCGCTCGTTAAGATTTTGAACCCTTATTGCTTATTTTAGTCTTAAACAGCTGTATTCTTGGTTTTTAATTGCTCCTAATTAGCATTAGCATGCAAATGACAAAAGAGACCAGCATTTCTCCATTTAGCTTGTTACCCTTTACACCTGTGTGTATTTATCGTGCACTATTTGGTTTAATTAAATACTTGGAAGGAAAGTGAAGAGAAAAAAGTGAAGCACTGAGAATTACTCATCTGTTTTAGACTTCAGATCATTTGCATGATATCCTTAGAAAGGAAAATAAATCTAGGATATGAGAATGACCTGACATGGCAGAGTTAAAGCACTAACAAGCCATGCAATTAAATAATTGACAAGGATTGTTTTTTAATTAAGCAACTGGGTTGGAACAAAAACCTGCAACCACTGCGGCCCTCCAGGACTGAATCTGCCCACCCCTGGTCTATGCAATAAAGAGCATAATAGGGAAAACGGGGTGTAGCCGCTGAAGTATAAGGCGAGTTCAAGCACGGGTTAAACGCGTGCCGAAAGAAATCTCTCAGTCCAGAAGTTTGTTTTTAAAAATATTTAGTGAAAATTAAAGGAAAATAATTCACACAAGAATAAAGAAATAGTTGTTACACACATAGAATAAAAGGCCAAAAAAAAATCTTCTAAACTTAGCTTTTCTTGAGAAACTTTAGTTATTTCAGTACTTAAAAGTTCTTTACTTCTTCTTCAATACTTAAAGATTCTTAGCTTCTTCTTCTGTACACTTTAAACATACGGCGCGACACTTAAATTAAGTGCATTTGTCTTACGTGTTACTTAACACACACAAAAGGCACGTAGGTATGGTTTAAAACCATGCGCCTTCTACACCTTACACATGGCAAGGCTGGTCACTAACTGAGAATAATGTTTAGTCAGAGCTGTTAGAAATGGCTGAATATACCAATTCAGTTCAACTGTAGGGGGTTATAGGAACCTCCCATAGATTATGCACTTTCATCTAGTAATATATTTATGAATCTTATGTAACTAGGAAATGGCTCTTACATAAGGTTACCCTAGGACCCTACCACGACACAACACTTTAAGTTCAAATAACAGTAAGGGGATCTATACGTTAGATATAAACAGCAACATATAGCAGGGAGTACATTAGAATACCGAACAGGCACCAAAGTCACTCAGCCGTTTTCACTTCAAACTCTAAATTTAGATTCTCAGGTTTAAATCTTATCCAAGTCCTGTTTAAGTGGCATTTCCAAATTCTCTAGGTACTTCAATTTACTCCCTACATCCCAAGGATACGTTTACTAAGTACCTTGGGGAGTCTGAGGGGACTCCATATGAGTGACTGTGTGTGTGAACCCCCCATCTTCCTGATCTGGATTTAATATGTTAGAAAATCAATGGTTGAAAAGATGGATATAAAACAACACATTAAAAAAATGTTATCTTTCATTGGCTTGTTAAGCCCCACTTTTCCTATGTAGTGTCAAATACTTTCTTTGGCTTGATTTTGATCAGAAAGAATTTACCAAAATCTCTAAGAGCCTGCTTCTTACCACTCGATAAGCAGCTTAAGTGAATTTTCTTAATGTGCTCTTTTAAAAGATGGCAGTGTTATCAAACTGGCAGCCTCACAAACGGAGTGTGCACTTGAAATGTTCAGACATGGGCTTTGTCAAGTTGTTCATAATAACTATGAATGTGTTGTACAGCTGCATACCTATGATACAAAAAAAAACACACGGAAAACAGCGAGAGGTTTAGCTCTGACTCATTTAGAGTTACAAGAGAGGCCATGAGGTTATGATTTCTTCAAGCTGTTTGGTTTCAGAAAGTGTGGAATGGGGATTAAAATCATCCATTACCTAATCCCTGTGCTCCAGAACCTCCAATGGGTTCTTTTATTGCCTTTAAATTTCCCAAAAATATGTTTTAAAAATTGTTGTTATAATATTCATTATTACTTTTCCATTCCAAAAACTTTTTTTTCCTAAAGTTCAATGTGACCTTTATTTTATAGAGCACCTTTTTATAGTTAGAAATAACCCAAGGCACTTCTAAGAGTAGACATTTAGTACAGTCTTTTTCCTTATTCTTCTCACAGTTGGTGTGCAGACAGGATATGTGGCCTGTTCAGAGTCACACAGCGAGTGACAGAAGTACAGTGAACTGACACTTTTGCGTAAAACTAACTGTTATAAAGTTACTTTTGTTTCATTTTTTACCCAGCCTTCTTTTAGATGTTTTCTTGGCCATTTGGGGTTTTGAATTATGTAGATTTCAAATATTTCATTCATTTTTATGAAAAAATTTAACATACTTGGAATATTTTTGAGTCGTTTCACGTCGGGCATCATCATGTTGGCCTGGCAACCATAGTGTTACAAAGCACGGTCAGTCCTCACACAGTGCATGTGGTATAATTGACATAACCGGATAAAGGTCAGCTCATTTACCATTTGAAACAGTGAAGTGGAGCTCAAAAAAAAATAGCGATTTGTCCATTTTATTTAGAGGACCCAGCCTTGACTCGACTCGCACACACTGACACACAGTGAAACAGAATGTATTAAGTAAATGATGAATGTAAAAACAGTTAAATTAAAACATTCTGAAATAGTATAAGTTAAATAGTTCAAATAGTATAAATAGTACCCTAATTCGGAGTGTTCATAAGAAACGTAATGATTTACTTCATGAGATAGAAGTACATAATAAATATTTGGTTTCAGAAAGTGTGGAATAATAATAATAATAATAATTGCATTATATATTTGAAATATTAAAATATGTGCTTCTGTTTAAATATTTAAAATATAAAAAATTTAAAATATAACAGAAGTTTGTCATTTTTCATATTTTGATAGAGGTCCATAGAGGACTATATCCCCAGTAAAGGATCAACAACCATGAATAACATCATATTTAACAGATAGATAGATAGATAGATAGATAGATAGATAGATAGATAGATAGATAGATAGATAGATAGATAGATAGATAGATAGATAGATAAAGTATCTATCTATCTATCTATCTATCTATCTATCAATAGCGAGGGAAAATTAAAAAATGATAACCGACATGCACATGTTTCACATTTGTCATTTCTAATCTTCTGGGAGTGGCTCTTAAAAGGCTAGAACCATTAGTAAAGAATGGAATATCAAAAATATTATACTGTATTTGTGATCGGCAATCTCAAAATAGCATAAAACACTTCTGATGCATTTACTACCAATCCCCAGTTTGTGAAATTGAGTCATTTTAAACCTTTCTATCCCATTAGGGGTTATACCCCCGGAGTCAGTTTATGTGGGACGCAAAATTTCAAGTCCTTCTGATCATTTTTGCTGAAGACAACTATTGTTTTATTCTTTATTAGAAGGATCATTTGTAATTTGCACAAAATATGGTCCAAAATAGCCTGAAAAGCAGGGATTTTTTTTTGGGGGGGGGGGGGGGAGTTGGGGTTTAGAATGCCAAAAATATAAGGGAACCCCAAGAAGCAACTCCTTGCATAACTAGACTTCATGATGAGTTGAACAGTGTGTCAAAAGTGAGGGTTTTCAGTGAGCCAAGGGGAGAAAAAAATGAAGTGATTTCAAAGCGTTTATAAGTAATTCTGAGTAAGTTCATAAGTAAACCCACCTGAATAAATCCTAATGGTGACGGTTATCTAAACACAAATGCAAAGGATAAACAGTAAACACTCATGACCCAGTCTTAAACACAGTCCATTTTTATAGACGCAAATATGGGTGGATGAATTTTATCCAGTAAATAGCCTTCTGAAAAAGATGTAAATATTTGTCCGTCAGTGATTCTGAATGTCCAATGATGATTCCCAAATGACTGGAGTGTGCTCTGCAGACAACAATTCCCCAACAGTCCACAACTACGTGAACAAGCAAGCACAGCATCAGAAAAATCCACAAATCCAGTGAAAACTGTAATCCTCGGAGCATTAATTAATGTAATCTGAATGTTTTTGCTGCAGTGCGATGAAAACATTACAGGTGATCATGATCCCTCCTCTTTTTTTATTGCTCCCTTTTAAATTCAGCGCCTCCTCTTCATTCTTCCAGCAGTCCAAGGGTAAAAAGCTCTGGGAAATGTAGTCAGTTTCAGGATGTGCTCCTACACATTCAAGTTTGTGGATGATAATCTCGAAGACATTGTGTGTGATTTTGATTTTTGTTTCTCTCAGGCATTACAAACTTTATATGTATTCTGACTACATCTCATTTCCAGAAGTATTTCATTTTTTGAGCTGGTATAGTATCAAGCCTGACTTAATCAGAAGCTACTTTCATTTTGCAAACAATTGAATCACAGGCAGGACACATGTGTCTCTCTCTAGGTTACAAATTGATTTTGAGATTACTTTATGGTGTTAGTGAGATGCCTTAGACATTCAGCAACATAAATTGCAAAAAAAAAAAAAAAATGTTAAAGGCTAAAGAATAAATAAAGACTCTATCCTGCCTAATACACTAATATAGATTAACTCTTTGGCTTCTTAAGATGCTGTTCATTTATTTTTTCAAGAATTTTCATTAGTGTTTCAGGTGGTTTATATAGTTTTTTCATTCAGAGACACTAACGTGATACCATTTTGGATCGCTGCCACCTGTTTCGTGTTAGTTTCTTATGGTCACAGCCATATACCATATAGTAATAATGTCTGTTGCAGAACTGTTATGATTGGCATTTTTCTTTAATTTTTTATGTGATATTTTTGGAGAGGCATGCACCTACTCTGGATGTCATTTTTCTTTTTTTTTATAGGTGCAATCATTTCACTTATAATGGTCCAGGACTTAGCAATGTGTCATGTGACCAGCGTGTCACATGAAGGTCCACGTGTGCATTTCCAGATCATCCAAGATTATAAGAACTTGTAGGCTGGCGAATGAATCTTTAATTTGCAAATTGTGGTAAGAAAATTAACTTCTGGTTTTTAAGGGGCTTTGATTCTTGGTTAGTGTTTTGTGTTTGATAAAAGATCAGTTATTGTAGACGTTCTGGATAATAAACTCTGCATGACTCTTGATTACATCTCATCTCCTGGTCTTGTTTCTTAAAAAGTTTACTGTCTCACCGTCGAGTCGATACACTGATGTAACACTTAACATCAGCATGTAGCCCCTATTTAAATCCCCAGCACCTAATATTCTCAACTTGAATCAAAATGAAAAACAAAATCTCTCTCTTATAATTTACTCTCTCTATGGAACTAGTGCAAGGAGTTGCTGATTTGCTTTCTGGACTTTGATTCCCATTTTGGCTCATTAACTATTTCTTTATTGACTGCCAGATATACTCACGTATAATTCGGGTCTTGAAACACGAAAAATCGATCATAAAATCAGACCCCGACTTATACACCTGTTCAAAAATGCGACACTTAATTTTTTCTTTTTTTACATCTTCTTGCTTCCTCCAAACCCACATCAGTTTCTCAGACACATCAAATTTTGTTGCGGCAGCGCAGTTACCAACTTCTTTCGCCACTTCAATGACTTTTAATTTAAAACCAGCTTCATATTTTCTTCTGATCGAATGCTCCATCTTAGATAAGGGATGCTCTTACGATAAGGGTGTATGAGGGTGCAAGATGCAAAAAACACAAAACAGTGCAAGCATCGCTTTGGAATAGTTTGGGTCACGTAGGCACAATAGAGAGAAAGAGAGGTTAGGATCACGCACTGATACAGCGCATTGCTGCACCCACATAGAAAAAAAAGGCCGTGTGCTCCGTGGTTACTCTCTCAGGTAGGTGTTAGCATATCATCATCTTTTGGACCAATAGTGTGAGTTTTCCACATTCAACTTATACGACCGACATTATAAAATACCAGAAATTATATGATAAAATCAAGTCCCAACTTATCCATGGGAGAATGTATCTGTGAGTATATACGGTACCTTTGTTCTGACTCTTACTTGGCCCTCAACTTAGAGTCTGCCTATCCCTCACGATGCTTTCATGCTTTACCAACCTTGCAGGTGTTTATTTTTTCTACCGAATGTTCTTTACATTATATAAATAAATCTACTTCCTCACATAGCCATTTTAGCTTTGGAGTGATAATTAATGTTGAGCCAACAATTTGCACAAACTTGAATTTATGGCAAAATTCACACCATTTGCACAAGAAGAAAGGTGTTTAGTCTCTGGAAGCATTTTACTTTGATGATTCCGCATATGTCTACCTGTCATTTACTGTTTAAATAAAGTGAAAAAAAAATACTGGACTCATTTCTTGTCACGTATATGTTTTATTAATTTTTAGCATCCCCAGCCACTACTGTCCCTTACAGTATTGGGGGAAACACATTAAGAGTTACGCGCATCACAAAGTCAGGTAACTTTTTTAAAGCAACAAATTGCTAAATGAAATCCTAATTTTATTGAAGGAAAAATATTAGCATTACTTTAAAATAAAAACAAAAAAGATTTGCATTACTGTGTTACTACAGAAACTTATTGCAGTCACTCAAAAATAAAAAATTATAATTATTATTATTATTACTGCATTATTTCGCAGAAGTATTACCTTTTTTCCCAAAAGACATTGCCTGCTGGAGCAGTAACATCAGGCACGTGAATGCTCTGGTCATCTGGTGAAGCCTAGAAAGAGGTTGAACACATGCGATTAAAGCAAATACAATAAAGTCAAAAGAAATGAACAAAAGATAAAGTATGCATTTAATTTTACATTTCTTGAGGAGTTAATTAGTCAGCCTATATTAGTGTCACAGGGAGCCAGTTATCATCTTAGCAGCACCTACTGTAGGACAAGAAGTAAATGTTTTGGACAGTACACAGCTCCTTTGTCAGACTCCATTGCAAATCCAATCAGAAAAGAGTGTGTTGCATGCAATCCAGTAACAGAAACCTATCAAGTGTCAGTTTAGTTTTAATCCAATTATTTGCTATAGATATACTGAAACAGTATAATCAGGTGGTGCAGCAGCTAGTGTTTGTAACACAAATCATAAGGAGCTCATGTTGAGGATGGGATTTTTGTAATTGAGAAGTAGTTGCCCACTACATTTAAATATAAAATAAGTTGTATTGGAGTTTATCTTCTACTGTACCTAGTGTTAGAACTTACATCCTAAGAAATAATATAGGCTTAAAATAAGGAGCACTAAAAGCTGCATACTAAAATGAATAGCATTGAATCTGGCTTTATGTTCACACCTTGATATGGAATGTGGTAGTAATGAATGTTACAATATTCTTTTTTTCCCTTTGTTCAAGAAAATAGATTGATTTTGACTACAAGTATGGTTTTTATATCTCCACACACATTGCACGCCCAACCTACCTGGAAGGAGATCTCTCCCTGAATTGCCCTTCTTAAGATTTCTTCATTTTTTTTACAAGGTTTTCTTGGGAGTTTTTTCTTGTCTTCTTAGAGATTCAAGGTTGTGGGCCCATAAAAGCCCACTGAGACACACTGCAAAAAATGAAATTTAAGCAAGTGAAAAGCACTTAAATTGTCACACACATGTGCATAGGAGATGGTTTACAGGCTCAAATTGTGCTATTTCTCAGCCTGACCAGGGGTTGGTGCTATCACCGGCTCCTTTCTCCTTTATTCCTCTGCAGACCATCCAAAGAACCTGCCTCTCAATAACATCACCGCCAGACATCACTTCCAGCACCCTGTGATGATGTCATATCCAGTACCCAGAACCACTCTTCCTGTCACGTCAGTTCCTGTTCCGGCCTCTCTGACTCCAACCTTTCCTCCGTTCAGCCATAATTATAGAGCAGCTTTAACATGTTAGTCAGTTCTGTTTTGGACTTCTGTCTGTAAAGATGTTTATTTTTTCAGTACCTTTTTTCAAGTATATGGGGTGGCCATGCCCAAACCTCTTTGTGATTCTTTTTCATCCTTATTACAATATCAATACATTAAATCTTGTTTTCCTTATTGTAAGAATTATTGAGTTGTCAAAACATTTTTTATTTATGATTACTTAGCTTACTTTAAGAAATCTTGTAAAGTAAATTTTGCATTGGCAGATTTTTTTTTGCTAAATAAAAGCAAAACTCCTATTTAAAGTTTATTTTTGTCTCATTTTTTGCATATACATTTTTTGTGGTGCATTCCTTGTGTGATTTTGGCTATACAATAAATAAATAAATTGTTGTTCTTGTACAGAAGGACACACAGTTTGCAAGACATTACATTTTATAATATTATAGCAACCTCCCCATAACAGGTTCCAAAAGAAGACACAGCTGAGCAAAGAAGAGATTGCAGAACAGTTCACTTGTAACAGTGTGAGACAAATATACGAATGTAAAACAGTAACAAAGGAAACTGAACAAGACCTATTTACAATTACCTATAACCCTCTTACTGTTGTTGTCCTTGCAAACGCACTGAAAGAAAACGCCAGTTCCCTTCCCAGAATCCTTCTTTCCCCGTACTCATACTTCAACCTTATATACCACACCTTCTCCTCATCCCCCGAACATTCCAGAAACCCCCGCCTCCATTTCCAGCTCCACTGTTCAGGGTACCACCACTTTTTTCCTTCTAGTGTCATCATTTCCCTGACAGAAGTCCTCCACATTGCTTTTCGCCCTCCCTGCAAGACTCATCAGTCCCTCAGTTTCCAGGTTTCTCCTCAGCCAGGATCCTACAATATGAAAGGATAGAACATGTTTAGTTACTTTTTTTGTAAGTAATGCGTAATTTAACTAAATTACTTTGAAAAGCACTGTTTCCTAACCCTGGTCCTTTGTGAACATTTGTTTTCTGTATCTAGATATGTTCTTAACAACAGAGCATGCCTTCAATGACCAGTGTAAATAAACCGGTCTGCTTAAGGAACTGGCTGAATGAACAGAACATCAAAAATGCCTTATCTTTCATCTTCATATCAATTTAAAGACAGAATTAGTAACAGAACCAATCAGATCGCTAGACTAATTTGCATCGTAATGTGGTACAGTCGTCCGAGGGAATAACAACAACAACAATATTTATTTATATAACACATTTGTCTACAAGCAATATAGCTCAAAGTGCTTTACAAGATGTCAAAAAGAAAGTTAAATGAAAAAAAAACAATTAAGATACAGGTAATACTTTAAAAAATAAGTAACAAAAGAAAAAGGTAAAGAATTTCATATAAAGAGGGTTTTGCGCAATCGGCAAGATCCTTTATTGCCCCCGGAGGAAATTCTGTACGAAAGATACCGCTTTAGCCGCGGGGGAATATTGTACCTCAAAGATTTATTAGCTCCGTATATTCGAAGTCAAACTCGGCGAAGTCGGGCTCTCACAGACAGTAGGCATTGCTTTGAGGTTTCTTGCAAGCAGCACTTTTTTATATACTGTAGGCGATGCGGAACATCAATCGAAAAGTGCAGTTTGCCAGGCAATTCGTAAAGTCTGTTTGGCTCTGAAACATTTCCTTCAGGTTTTCATAGTGTTTCCTGGACACCTGCATATGCAGACAATAAAAGAGGCATTTCATGCCATTGCAGGTAGGTAATACACAGGCTAAAACACCCACAGTTCCATAAAGAATCCCACAATCAGCCTAACATTCTCATTACCAGGATTTCCAAATGTGATTGGGGCACATGGGACTGATCAGAGTGGAGTTTGATCAAACATTATTTGGAAAATGTACCTCTCCTCCTGATGAATAATCAGACACAGTGTCTTCATCAAATATTTGACCTTCGTTAATATCTCGTTGGTCAGACACAGGTTCAAGGGATATGACATTCCCTGCAACTGACCCAACAAAAAAGAGGGCTATATGGAACATACCTATAGCACACATGGAGGACAAATATATGCAATGACCATCCTTTACCTGAAATGAAGTGACCACTGCATCCTGCCGCTGGTTCTGAGGAGGAGCTTCCCCCTGGAATGCCCTCAGAAACAGGGCGATGGGCATTTTGCTGGAGAGCCAACTCTTCTGCAGGGGTTAGGTCTGGACCGCGTGGACCTCCACCTGTTTTTTACTTGTCTGCCTCCTTATTAGCTTTAAAATTAATGTTTTTTTATATTATATATGATTCTTTATGTCAACAATTCTTTAAATAGTTATATACCAATATTTACCAGTTTGAAGTATATTCTTGTACTTCACTTTAACCTGTTCCCATGTTCTCCTTGTGCTCACGTTTGATCTGGAATTATGACATATTAAATAATAATTAATCTGACACATAGGAAATGAAACGCTGCATTCAGTAAGTACAATGTACACTACTTAGCGTTTAATTTTTTCGGCCACTTTTTGCCAGCCGTCTTTTCTGGTCTGGGCTGCTTTTGCAGTGTTACCCCTTGTGTATATTAAATCTTGAAATTCTTGGTGTCCTTCGAATAAAAGGTCTTGCGCCGCGTGTGTGAAAAAAAAATGCGCCCGTTCTTTCGTCATTTTGTTGCAGCCTATCAAAGACTTGCTGATCATGTTTTCTAGACTCAATATATATGGGCTTTTCACTCAGCGTGGGCGCGCACATTCATCTCGTATGATTAGATCCAGCTACACTAATCTAATACACAGCTGCATTTGAAAAACAGACTTATCTGGATGAGTTTCACTGGCATTAACTCATTCAAGATGAGGCACCTGATCTCGGATGGTTTAAAAGACAAAATAAAACAAAACAAAAAAAAACTCCATTTAGGCTGGAGAGAAAAACAAAATCTGCAGGGGTTCCACGGCCAAAAGACCACCCAGCCCACCCTGGGCATTCTACCTAACATAAATGTTCTTATATCAATCTTTTTTTTTTGTTTTTAGGCTTGACATGATAGTATTTGATGAGGCACCGATTTCATTGCATAATCGCAAGTAGCTGCAGGGTGCCTTGATCAGGTGGTAGGGGTGCAGATCACCACCACAGAAGAACTGGAAAAGACAGCAGAGGATAGCAGAAATTAGTAAAGATTGCAGATCCCTGAAGAATATGATAATTCTATGCCTACACTGTCTCTTAGGAATACAACTAAAATATAGCAAGGAAAAAGCCAAATTGAAATAATGGGTTTTTAGCAGTTTTTAAAATGTTCCGCAGTATTAGCCTGGTGAATTTTTATTGGTAAACTAATCCAGATTTTAGGTGCATAACAGCAAAAGGCTGTGTAGGGGACAGCCATTCCAAAATATTGAATGAATCAAGATTATTTAAGGCTTTATAAAACATTAGTAGTATTTTAAAATCAATTTTGAATGACACAGGTAACCAATGTAACAATGCTGGAACTGATTAAATGTGATCAGACTTTCTTTTTCTAGTAGAAATTCTGCCTGCTGCATTCTGCACTAACTGTAATCGATTGATGTTTTTCTTTTTCACTTGAACAAAATTTTCAGCTTTTTGTAAAGTTATAAGAAGTTTAAGTTTTGTTCTTTTCCTTAAGTGAAAAAATGCAGACCTAGTTATCTGGTTAATATGTGATTTAAAGTTGAGGTCAGAGTCAGTAGTTACCCCTAAAATCTTTACCACCATCTTGACTTCTTAAACTAAGGGATCAAGTTTATTTATAATACTCTTGCTGTTTTCATGGTTGCCAATCACTAAAATTTCTGTTTTCACCTTATTTTGTTTGAGGAACTTTCTAATCATCTAATGCATCAGGGTCATCAGGTGCTATAAATAAATAAAGCTGTGTGTCATCTGCATAGCTGTGGTAATTCTCCTTGTTCTTTGAGATGATCTAACCTAGTAGAAGCATGGTGATTGAAAAAAAGCAGCAGATCCAGAATAAATCCTTGTGGTACCAGTTAATTAGACATAGCAATTTAAGATGTTGGAGAGACTCATCCACTGTCTAAAGCAATTTATAAGAAAACTGTGGTCTATGGTGTTAAATGTGGCACTCAAGTTTAAGAGAACTAGAACAGATTTACAGTCTCAGTCTGCATTAACCTGCAAATCATTTACTTCTTTAGTCAGTGCAGTTTCTGCACTATGATTTGTTCTAAAACCTAACTGAAACTTAAAAAAAATAGAATGTTTATTCAAGTAGTCATTTACCTGCTTAAAACTACCTTTTCTAGAATTTTACTTAAGAAAGGCAGGTTAGAAATTGGTTTAAAGTTGTTAAAGACAGAGGAGTCGATATTATTTTTCATGAGCAGGGGCTTAACAACAGCAGTCTTAGGACAGTCAGGGAAGACCCCCGTATCTAATGATGAGTTCACTATATCAAGTGCACTATCAATTAGAACATTGGAGACTTGTTTGAAAAAGCATGTCAAGGACCCAAGTGGAGGGCTTCAGCTGAGAAATTGTTCTGCGTAGTTTGGGTAGATCTATTTCAATGAAGAAGTTTAACTTGCTTAAAAAGGTAGACTGGGGTTCAATATTAATTAATATTAATATTAATTACTATAATTAATATTCTATATTATTTTAATATCATTTACTTTGTATTTAAAAAATATAGCAAACGCATCACAAGTTTCACTAGTAGTTTTTAGGAGGCATTCCTTTGAGTGAGTTGGGTTTAGAGGGCGATCAGTTGTTGAGAATAAAATTCTCGGACTGTCTCTCAAAGTGGATCGTGTTGGTATATTCAGTGATTTTTGCCTTCAATATTTCATAGTGGACTATCAGTTTAGTTTTTCTCTATTTATTCTCAGCTCCATGGTATGTTCTCTGTAAATCAGAAACTCTTTGAGTCTTCCAAGGTATAATAGGATTTCTTAAGAGTCTTTTTAGGGGCGACTATGCCAGCTGTAGCTCTACCTTAATATTAAAATATTACACCTTACTGGTTGCACTATTATCATTATAAAGGTAAGCTCTACAATTGGACTGATTGTTTAGAATATTAATAAACATTGAAGCTGCAGATGTATTCAAATAATATGCTTATTAATTGTAGTTATTGATATTTATACATTAAATAATATGTAAAAGTGGTCTAATATATCGATATCCATGACCTGCCTCACATCACCTTTTAATTCTCTTGATATCACTATTTCCAGTGTGTGTCCTCCCTTATGTGCTGACTAAGATCAAAAGACTACAGTAAGTTCATGAATATTCTTGTTTACGGGCCACATTGGTTATCCACTTGAAAACTGAAGTTGCCTACAATTAGGAACGTGTCATAGTTAGTTATTATTATAGATACCAAGTCTGAGAACTCCTCAATAAATGATGTGTCATATTTTGGATGTCTATAAACGGTCAGTACAAGAGGCTGCAACACTCCTTGAATAATCATGGAAGATGCTTAAAAGAAGTGAAAATACAAAACCAGCATCTTTGCAGTTTTTTTGGCATGAGTAGATACTCACTAAACCGGCACATTTTTTGCCTTAGCAAACTAAATGAGCAAAGCTGTAATTCGGAGCAGCTGCTCCAATTAACACTGCCACCCCATCAGATCCGAGCCATGTTTCACTTAGTGTAAGAAAGTCAATTTTCTTGTCACTGAAAAGATTGTTAATGTAAAAAGTCTTACCGGCTAATTCTCTAATATATAAAGCCACATTTAAGGTCTCAGAAGACCAGAGCTGAATCAGAGTGTTATGGCAGCTTGAAATAGTAATTAAGTTGTTTGTGTTTATGTCGCTTTCTGCATATTTTTTTAAATCTATAATCTGTTACTATAGTTCTAATACAGTGCACATCTATAGGTGAAATGGTAAATAATTTATTTGTCTTTATACAACTTGCTACAGGTTTTCAATTTAGACTCTGGTTCGTTATTATAGTGCTAATACAGTACACATCTAACGAAGCAAAGTCCATCTTTAGAACCTGCCAACATCGAATGTCATTTACACCTCCATGGAGTACAATGGTCTCAACAGCCCTGTACTTGTGTCTCTCGATGACTGTCTGTGCTCTTTTTGTAATATCTCATGATTGTGCACTGGAAAAACAAATGTTTTATGTTTAGAGCATGAAATACTGAGGTGGCGTACAATTGAATCCCCAATAAGAAGTACATCACCAAAGTCTGCTGATACTTTAGGGGACCAGAGAGGGTCGAAGATGATGGAGGTGATCTAGCCTTGAGCCTCCCCCATCCCTGCATTGCTTAAGCAGCCAGATTCCATTGTCATCATAGTCATTTCAAGTAGGAACGAGGATAAAACACACTTGGCCCAGTGTTTGAGCTGTACAGCGCAAGGTTGATGTTGCCGCGTCGAGTCGAGTTGTGTCAATCTCTGCTGATATGGAGGTCTCGTGTAACAGGTGAGCTTTCTGTTTCTTGAGGTGCGTTTATCTAGCAAAGTGTTGCTGAATCTGGCACTCAAGGGCCTGGAGTTCATCAACAACACGGTGCAGCTTACAGTCGGCCATCTTTCACTAGGTGTGTGTGTGAGAGAGAGAGAGATAGAGAGAGAGAGGGAGAGTTTAGAGGTGCTGGCCTGTTTACCAAATTGTCATCTTCAGGCTTAAAAGTGAGAGAATTTTTGGTGCGACAACCCGGCCATCCCTGTTTACTTCATAATCCAAACAAAAACAAATCCACAATGGCGTTAAAGGAAACAAAAGTATTCACCACAAAGATAAGTTGGCTACAGTTAATTAGGCCTTCGGGTCTGCCTTTGAAAATTCTCAGAGCTCCTTAGCTCTATTCGTTCTGGGTAGAAGTGACACCTCCTTCCTGGCATTGGTGTTTTTATAGGGGCTGGAAGGGGCCGAGTCAGTTGTCCTCACTGAGCAGTTTCTCTGCATTGTGGAGGAAGAAAAGGACAAGACAGTTAGTGGCAGTGCCCCCTCTTGGCCCAGTGTGGTATAACATACCTGGGAAGAACTTGGGGGGCAATCCTCTGATGCAAATGCATGACAGTGGCTTAAAATAAAAATTAAAAACACTTCCTTTGAGCTTTTGACTAAAAAGAGTTTCACTGTTTATTCAATTGTTTTTGTTACACAAAACTGTTCTATAAACTTGTTCTAATTTGATATCAATAGGCAAGTGATTAGTAAAACCGTTTTGTATTAGGATTTAATTGCTGTGTTTTTTTCTGCCTTATAGAAAAATATTAATATGCTTGAAGAAAATAGACAATATTTTAATCAATATGTAGTTAATTTCGATTAAGCATTTTAATCATGCCATGCATTGCAATTACATTTTTAAATGAACAGTAGTCCTAATTTTTTAATCCATTGCTGAACATCTTTGCTGGAATTACAATAGAATATATCTAATCTCTATATATATATAAAATCCAACATCTGTCTGTCTGTCTGTCCATCCACTTTTCATGAAAGAACTTCGTAACAGATTTAGATTGGGTTTTTTTCTATAATTTGCTTGCATATTCTGGTTGATTTTGTGACTTCTGTCATCACACTAAGTATTGTAGTTCGTGAGACAGGCTGTGGGCCTATCAATATAAATTATTATCAATGCAAATTATTACTTTTTTTTTTATTATTCATTTTTAAAGTTTGTCCTGTTTCACTACTATGTGGGCGGAGCTGCAGGGGAAAGCTAGAATTTAATAAAAATGATTCTCAGATGGCTTACAGTATATAGCACTGGGTTAAGTATATCAGTCATTCTTTTTCTGAAGTCAGTTTTTCCGTTTCAGGGTTTTGGGAAATTGGAGTACATCCTTGGAGCATTGGGTGCAAGTGAAAGGTCAAGGCTGAATGGAATATCAGTCTCCTGCCGGTCACGCTTTTACACACACATTTACTCCCACTATGCCATCTTGCACGTCTTTAATAAGCCTGAACTCATAAACGAAAGCCCACATGGACTTAAAATGAATATGCACACTGCTCACTGCCTTTAAGGGGGCTGGGAACTGAAACAAAATCCAGGGGCTTTGGGTATCAATGCCAGTCACCGTGCCACCCATCTTCACTTAAAAATAATTATCATTTTCTTCTTAAACAAATAAGCATTTTCCTGATATGAACTTTAGTCCATTTCACACATGTTATGTTTTCAGTTATTTTCAGGATTTGCAGCCACTAAGGGTGGAGATCTTTCAGCCTACTTTGAACAAAATCACATCTGGAACACATTATTTTTTTTTTTGACTTTTCTATATAAAACCCCTATGAGCCGAGCTCTTTGCTAAATTCTGTCCAAAAGTTTTCAGATAAAACAAATCACAGGTTGCAATAAGTGAAGTCAGCAGGTTGCCTGCTGTGCAGTAACAGCAACTTGGAATGGATTTGCTAATGCCACAGCTATCTGGTAAATTTTAAAAAGAGCCTTTGTTTAACAGGGAAAACTCATTTTGCACCGAAAGATGAAGACCTATGTAAATATATTCAGCGATTCCCCAATTTGTATGGCGCAAAGGTTGACTTTGACACTTGTGGGCTGAAAGGCCAAGTTTCACATTCATTACTGGTTTCCCAGAGACAGGAAACTGGTAGGCGTACTTGTAGTAATTCATATTCCTTGAACTTTAACCCTCCTGGTAACCGTACACCTCTTGACTACCATCAGAATGCATGTGCCAAGATGGTCTGTACAGTGAGACTGGCCTAATAACTTTGGTGTTGGACTGAACCTCATAAAGCTGCCATTTCAGTTATTACCTGACTACATGGCTAATCCTGAGAGAGACACTTAACCCAACTGTGATCCAGTTTCAGAGAATTTACAGTTTGTAGCACTGCACTTGTAAAGCGCCTGGATTACAGAAAGGCATTATTTAAGATAAATGGCTGAATGTTGCTTGATGATACTTTTGTTACTTGTCATTTAGAGCAGCTTCCCCATCACAATTAGAGCTATGAGTTCTGTCAAAAACGATTGAAGACCTCACTCTGTTGGTCTTATGAGATCTGACAGCCTCTCAGACGGACTGCCGTGTCTTATCTTTTCTATGCCAATATGTGTCACAAATGCATTGTTATAATCAGTACCTGAAGTAGGCCACTACTTACCGGTACTGTGCGCCAGCACTTCCCTGTTCTGCCCTTAATGAGTACCGGAGCTTACTGTATGTGTGTACTAGCGTGTGCTGGCACTTTGTCCCATAAACCAACTCCTATTTAGAACAACAATGTGTAATTTCACTGAGCTTTTTCACTTCCAAGGTCTCCTTCACACACACAGAACCCCTTCCATGCTCTTCGCTAGTTTCAAGTTGTCATTCATGCCATCTTCCTGTGGATATTCATGTGAGGTACATAATACCACTGTTGAACGAGAGGGGGTAGTGGTGCTAATCATGGCCGCTTCAATTCTCTCCATAGTGCCAAAAAGAAATCCGCATGGTTGGAGCTCGTATCTTGTGTCCTTCATCGAAGAAAAAAATCCTCTGAACCATAAAGCGCCTTTCTACTTTGCTTTATTTCACTTGCTATTTGCACCATAGAGCGCCTGTTTTGTTTTGTGTTTCCCCAGATTAAACAGGGACGACTGGGTTGGCGTCCTAAAATTTATTCTTGTGGACTTGTTCCTCCTCACTTGTATATCAGCATGTTTTCAGACCTCCAAGGGGGAACCCAAGCTGTCTGAAATTGCTTCATTAGTAATCAGGCAAAACAACAGGGAGTCACACCCAATTATCTTTTTCCCTGTTCAACCACTGGTTATAGTCCAAGTGTTTCTCCATCTATTGTCTTGATTACTAACTCCAGTATGTGGCTGCAGAAATGTAGAGCTGATTGTTAGAAGAATCTGTACAATGGCGGATCTGACTCTAGACAGGAGGATTCCAGTCTATCATAAGGTCCGTTCATCCTTACCTGTCCTGTTTGGAGTCAAAACCCCAAATGTCATTAGAGTATAAGAGAAAAGCAGATGACGTGGTGTGAAGTCAAATCGTCTGTTTTAGGCTATTCAGGACAGATGATGGGCCATAAGATCCCCCAGTGGCAAGTGCACTGACAACAATAACAGCCTCTGTGACGTGTAGCATCATGAGATGCATTTAGAGAAGATATGAGAACTATTTATAGTCTATCTTGTTCCTTGTTCCAGTGTAATGCAGATGCCATTGCTGCTACAGAGAAAGAGCTTCTTCTAATTCTTTCAGCTGCTCCCATTAGGGGTCGCCACAGCAGATCATTTTCTTCCGTATATTTCTGTCCTCTGCATCTTGCTGTTTTACACCCATCACCTGCATGTCCTCTCTCACCACATCCATAAACCTTCGCTTAGGCCTTCCTCTTTTCCTCTTGCCTGGCAGCTCCATCCTTAACATCCTTCTCCTAATATACCCAGCTTCCCTTCATTGCACATGTCCAAACCAACACAATCTCGCCTCTCTGACTTTGTCTCTCAACCGTCCAACTTGAGCTGACCATCTAATGTCCTCATTTCTAATCCTGTCCATCCTCATCACACCCAGTGCAAATCTTAGCATCTTTAAGTCTGCTACCTCCAGCTCTGTCTCCTGCTTTCTGGTCAGTGCCACCGTCTCCAACCCATATAACATAGCTGGTCTCACTACCATCCTGTAGATCCTTCCCTTTCACTCTTGCTGATATCCGTCTGTCACAAATCACTCCTGACATTCTACTCCACCCATTTCACACTGCCTGCACTCTCTTTTTCACCTCTCTTCCAAAATCCCCATTACTCTGTACTGTTGGCCCCAAGTATTTAAACTCATCCACCTTCGCCAACTCTACTCCCTGCATCCTCACTATTCCACTGACCTCCCTCTCATTTACACACATGTATTCTGTCTTGTTCTTACTGACCTTCATTCCTCTCCTCACCACATATTTCCACCTCTCCAGGTTCTCCTCAATCTGCTCCCTACTATCGCTACAGATCACAATGTCATCAGCAAACATTATAGTCCACGGGGACTCCTGAAAAATTTCAAAGCTTCCATTATGATGGCTAAGTTGTGTATATTCTATAAACATTTTTTAACAAGATGTTAGGTTAGTGAGGCATGTTTTTTACTGTTGAGAAGTAGGAGACAGTGCTCCATCTGCTCTTAATACAATGACTCCACTGCTAAAGCTGATGTCACATTATGCAACTTCTATTTAGGGGTATGTCAGGGGATCAATATATATCAGAATATTGGAAATTGAGGAGTATGGAAAAGAGAAGAAATGTCTCATGATCTGATGAATACCACATCATCTGTGAAACATGGTGCAAGTATGACCATGTATGGCTGCAAATGGAATTCAGTCACTGGTGTTTATTGATGATATGACTGATGGCAGAAATAGCAGGATGAATTCTGAAGTGAAGAGGACTATACTATCTGCTCAGATTCAGCCAAATGCAGCAAACAATGCTTCACTGTACAGATGGACAATGAGCTAAAATATATTGAAAAAGCAAACCAACTGTTTTTCAAAGCAAAGAAATGGAATATTCTTCAGTGGCCAAGTCAATCAACTGACCTCAACCCAATTGCACATGCATTTCACTTTTTCTGTCTAATGAACTATCCAGACCTGCTTTACAATATAGCAGGAATTTAATAATGCTGTTGTTAGGTAAACATGCTGGGCCTTTGTTAACCTTTTAGAAGCTTTAATATCGTTGAGTGACACCTACATATTGGGACATCAAAACTGATAGCTCACCAGGAGGGTTGGAAATTATACTGACGTTAAAATTGATACACTAGCAACACTATACTTACTATATGCTCAAATGTTCTGTACAATAATACACTAATGCAATATTATAAAACAAAAGTGGGAGTAAAATAAAACAATCAATCATATTTTTTAAAGCCAAAAGTTAACACTACTAGGACTATACAGCAGTTTCTAAAATCTGATCTGAAACCTTTAATCTCAAACATTATTTCTGAAGACTTAAAAACATCTTCAATCATTTCATCTCTCATGTTCTAAAATCTCTTTTCCTGGTGAGGGTAGTGGTGGCTGCAGACCAAGCAGATCAGCCCAGACTTCCATGTCCCCAGCTACAGATTCCAGCTCTTACTGGTGAGTTTCCAGACGTTTCCCAGCCATCTGAGAGATATAAATCCTCCAGTATGTCCTCGGTCTACTACAGGTTCTCACCCAGTAAGACATGGCTGGAGCAGTTCCAGGGGGAGCCACCCAGGGGGCATTCTTACAACATGCCAAAACCACCTCAGCTGACTCCCCTCAATCCAGAGGAGCAATGACTGTACTCTGAGGCTCTCCCAAATTGCTGAGCTTCTTACCCTATCATGGAGAGTCAGCCCAGCGGCCCTGCAAAGAAACATTGTTTCTAACAGTTCAACTCATGATCTCATTCTTTCAGTCATTACCCAAAGCTCATGGACACAAGTGAGGACAAGGATGTAAATCGACCTGTAATACAAGAGTTTTGTCTTTAGGCTCGGCTCCCTCCACCATGGACCTGTAGAGAGCCTGCAGAACAGCTGCTCCCACTTCAATCAGCTTGTCAGTGTCATGTTGCCTTCTTCCATCACCATGAAGAAGAACTTGAGATACTTTAACTCCTCCATTAAGGGCAGTTGCATTATTATTGGTAAAGATATCTGTAGTTATGAATCCTTTTCTCTTCTTTGATTTACTTCTTTGACTTAGGCTTTGTGAAATATCTATGTGTTGACTCTCTCGCTATGTCTCTTGAGCAAAAATTTTCTTTATTTAATTCCTGCGCTCCTGGTTACAACCCTGGCTTGTTATTACAATTACCTTCTATCTTCTGATTCCATCTTGCTTTAAACTGCTGTTGTCCTCTGCAGTCAGTAGAAACAGAAGTGACATCAATAGTGTTATGGGCAGCCACGGCCATTGCCTGACCAGGATGCCAGGTGGATGGAAGGACCAGGGAAGAGGCATCTGCAATGCACTACCTCCCCATAGTCGCTAGAGGGCAGCCCTCCTGGGCAACTGTGGCAGCACGGATTCCCGCAGGGCATGCTGGGAGTTGGAGTTTGGTGCAGCCAGGGCAAGCTGCAGAGCCTTACCTTGAACTTCCATCACACCTGGGAGTGATTCCAGGTAACGCTAATGAGCCATCTGGAGCACTCCCAGGAGCTGCATTAAAGGAGCCCCCTCACTCCATTCAGGAAGTCAGAGTCGGGAGGATGTGGACAAAGCTAGCTGGAAGAGGAGTGGAGGTGGAATGAATGAAAGAAAGAGAGAGAGAAAGAAGAAGAGAAGAAAAGGACTGTGACTTGTACTTTGGTGCATTGTACTGCGCTGTGCTCTGGGGAGCGAGAAAAAGCGTCTCCCCACTGTAAATAAAGAGTGTTGTGTGTTGCACCTGCATCTCTGCCTGTCTGTGTTGGGGCTAAAGTGGCTGTATGCACCCCTGATTCCACAATAGTCATCTCAAGCCAGGCTGAGTTAGTTTGTGTCAGGGATGTGATTGACTTTCATTAGGTGTTTAAGCTGAATAATCATATTAATAACATGATTATATTTTTTGGGAAATTTAAATCCATTTCTGCCTTTATCTATACTAATAAAATGCAAAGCCCTCACTCACTGACTCACTCATCACTAATTCTCCAACTTCCCGTGTAGGTAGAAGGCTGACATTTGGCAGGCTCATTCCTTACAGCTTACTTACAAAAGTTAAGCATGTTTCATTTCGAAATTCTACGCATAATGGTCGACAACGTCCGCCATGTTAAACTTTCTTCTTGATGGCCCCATCTTCACGAAATTTGGTAGGCGGCTTCCCTGCGCTAACCGAAACCGATGTATGTACTTATTTCGGTGGTATGACGCCACTGTCGGCCGCCATATTGAACTTTCCAATGGTCTTTGTTACTTATTGGCCCATCTTCAAGAAATTTGGTACGCGGGTTCCCAATGCTAACTGAATCCTACTTACTTACATATATATGTCCATAGCCTGCAGCTTGGTTGCCGTGTGAGGCAGTGTTGGGTCCCCCATCCCCACGCCTCCCACGTAGTTGGCTGCCTGCCTATATAAAGCCGTCTGTCGCTCCAGTCTCTTCATTCCCTTCCTTGTTTTGCCACAGTATTCACGTCTCCCTGCTGATAACTGCAGCCTTTTTATTTAATCCACGGCTTCGCCGCTGTTTTATTGTTCGTTTATTACGATTATAGTTATTGTGTAGGTATTTTAGACTTAGTTTACATTGTTCAGGTACCCATTTCCTTTATCGTTCCAACCGTACCCCCATTAACATGTCTATCGAGGTGATCACCACCGATCAAAGAACTGTCACTTACCGAGTGGTTTCCATGCCCGGAGATGGCGACTGCCTTTTCCATTCTCTGTGTTACATATTGCACGGCCATATCAGGTTCACTCTTGATATCCAGAGAAACATTGTGTCTTATGTATTGAATGACTGGGACAGGTTCAAGGTGTGGACTGATGATACTACACAGGAGCACTATATGAAATGCTTAAGCCCTTCACCTATGGTTCTGCATGTGAGTTGATGGCTGCCGCTGAATTGTTCGGTTGTCGCTTTCAAGTGTACCGAAATGGCCAAATATTTTACACCTTTAGACAACCGCCAATGCCTCTTAAACATCTTAGATTCACAGGTGTCTCAGGGACAGACGCTACAAAAGGTTGGCATTGATTTGAGGCAAGATCGATTTTCACATGGCCAACTATACGTTGCATGCTCAAGAGTAAGCTCAGCGCACAGCTTGGTCATATTACAACTGGAGGGCCGAACTGACAACATGGTGTACAAAGAGATCCTTCTATCCATCCATCCATTTTCCAACCCACTGAATCCAAACACAGGGTCACGGGGGTCTGCTGGAGCCAATCCCAGCCAACACAGGGCACAAGGTAGGAACCAATCCTGGGCAGGGTACCAACCCACCGCAGACAGAGATCCTTAACAAATAATTATTGGTATATTTTCCCTCAGTTTAAAAAGGTTTACTTTTCTTCGTAATAAAAATTTTAAAGCAGTATTTCGCCGCTGCAAAGCGTGGGTATTTTGCTAGTTGATGATATAAGTCAAGTCAAGGCAAATTGGGGAGCATGCACTGGTACAGTGCGTTGCCACACCCACTAGACGACGAAACAACTCGGTATCCCGGTTGGCAATGATATAGATGTACTTGAAATAGACATAAAAATAGTATCTGAGTTACAAATTAGACTTTTTACACCCCAATACAGAGCAGACACCTATTGCAAAGATTACGTATTCTGAATGTATTTTACGTTAGAAACATTTCATGCAAAAAGGTTCACTGCA
Organism: Erpetoichthys calabaricus; assembly: GCF_900747795.2. Taxonomy (NCBI): domain Eukaryota; kingdom Metazoa; phylum Chordata; class Cladistia; order Polypteriformes; family Polypteridae; genus Erpetoichthys; species Erpetoichthys calabaricus. The sequence continues at coordinate 34,077,644 of NC_041403.2, forward strand.
AACTGTGTAGTGTAGTTTTGAAATATCGAACAGGCATATCTACATTGCTTTAATACGTATCAGATAAATATGCTGCTTGAGAGTTCGGCCTGTAACAAAGTACCAAGAGTACTAGTAAGGAAAAACAAACATCTGTGGAAATCATACAGATGGTGTATACAATGATAAAGCAAAATATGTTATCAGTCAATGTGGCTGACAAAGTAGGCTTTCAGCAGCAAACCAGGGTACCACATTCCATCTAGAGACACCACCACCAGCCATAAACACCCTATTGCGAATATATAAGATCCTAAATATTGCAATAATGTGCATATTATGAGACACTAAAGTGTCTAATAATTTTTGACATGAACAATAAAGACTAGGAGATGATGAACAAATACAAAAAAAAAATGGTTAGGACAAAAATCAATAATTGAAGACAAAACAAAGCTCAGGAAGTCAGGCAAACATCTAACACTAGGGCCTACTTGAGAAAAACACTAACTGTGCTGAGAAATATGACATGTAGATTAAGCCACCAAGGGGTAGCAGGTGTTGTGAGCCGGCAGCATATTATTAGAATAACATCCGGTGATAACAGCAGTGCAACAGGAGTGGTCACATGATGGGACATACAGTACATCTCATAAACAATAGAAAAAAAATGAATCTTTTCCAGAACTAATCAAAATAAAAAATAAACCACAGAAACAGAATCTCTGAGTGAAAAAAAACATGAAATATACAAAAATATACTTTAATAACAAAGCAACCACAGTGAGAATTTTTGGGGTACCTTTAGACAAGCCAATACAACCACCAGAGGCAGTAGTTCTTCTGGTTAAGACCGTTTCCGCCAGGAAGAAGTGGGTCCAGGTGGACAGACACCCGGGGTGACACCACTGGTGGAAAAGCTGTTTATCTTCCGGTTTATAGAGAAAGAGGAGGAGTTATCATAGAGTGCCAACCCCTGGAGCAGCGGAGAATTACCATCACCAGAGCCCTTAAACCAACCACTATCCGCATATGCATTACAATACAGTACATATAAAGCATGTCTTTCCATGCAACTGTTTAGATGAAAACTGGTAGGTGAAATTTGTGGTACTGCAGACACCAGGCAGACATACTGTATGCCTAGCAATCTTGAAGAGAAGACAACTGGTGCCATTTAGAGATAGTGACCCACGGGTAAAGTGGTAGCATGTCGGTCAAAAAGTTCTCCCAGCTCAAGTCTGTTTTTCTGGGTGTGAGGTGCCTGGAGTTGTACAGGGTAAATAATATATTGTTATTTGGAACACATGCATTTCATGTGTGTTTCATATCTACAATGATCTGTGTTGAGCACATAGCTAAAACAAACTTTTTTAATGTTATAGTACTAATGACAAAATTTTGACATGAAGTGTATAATGTGTGAAGACTGAAATATCAAGTAAACACTTTCACAAAATGTACAAATATAATGGGAGGAGCGTGAATGTGACTGAGAGAATAAAACTGAATAAAAAAAAAAAAACCTAACCTTTACAAGTACCATAAATTTGCACTGGCTGTTACAGACTCAAATCAAATGTATGTTTTTATTTTATAATAGTAACAATAAGAGCAGCTTACTACTCAAAATGGTAAATCTAGGAAGCTCCCAGAATCGAACCCGCAACCTATGATGCAGGACATGCAGGTGATGGGTATGAGTCAGCAGTTCTTACCATTGCACCATCCAAACAGTCGTGTCAGCCTTGTACCCTAACCTGATTTCTTTTTCTTCGGTCATATTCTTGAATTAAAGTGCACTTCTTTTCTGACAGACTGACTGAGATGACCTTTTGTGAAAGTGTTTATTTGATATTTGGACTTCAGTCTTCACATAACCAGACTTGAGCTGGGAAAACTTTTTGTCCTACTTGAGCTGTGGTGGTGGAGGCAATGGGATAGCAGGCTGCTTGCTGCTTGTGCTGATCGACACATTTGCAAAGCAAAAGACGCTATAAAAGAATTTAAGATTGCAACTTTGTTCGTAGGCTTCAGGGATTCTAGTGTTAAAGACTGGTTACAGGAAGTTCATTGTTACTTTGGGCCGGGCTTTTGACCATAAAGCATGACTTCAGAGAGGAAGTCATTCTCTGGCATCAAATGCCAAGCACCAGCCACTAAACATTGTAACCTATGGTGTGCCAAATTTTTTTGTTGTTTTTGTTCTATTATATAATAGCAGATAAGACTTTATCTTTGAAATTTATTGTTGCATAATTTTTGTGTTATTAAGAAGGAAGTCTCTTCTTGCAATTAATATGTATTAAACTGTCGAAGGGGTTTGGCTATTGTCTTTTAAACATGATCAAACTTTACATTTTTAATTTGGTTATATAGTACAGGTCGGCATCTCATACAGGGTTGGTCTATGTCTCAGTCACCCCACAACCCTACAATAAGCAGGCTCAGACAATGAATAGATTGGATGGAAAAAGAATTCATATTTGAATGACTTATAAAAGACCACAGCCTGTACCTTGAGGGGTAAATATAGAAAGTTCACCTCTGAAATCATAAGAAATAAAGAATGAGCTCTCAATTCTGCAGCCATAAAAAATCATTATTATAGCATACTTGACTGATGTTTTTATAGGGTCATATCCAAGATGTCTTATGACTATTTTCTTTTTACAGTTAAAGTACATGCAGTTTATATGACACACTTTGGGTTTGAGGTGTGAACAGAACTGGAAATTTTGTGATTTAAAGTCCAGTTACTTTGACGCACTGTCTCACACACAAATACAGCAAAACACAATAGTTGTAAAACTTAACAACTCACCAGTAAACAGTTCTCAGTGAGAGTATCCAGTTTAGGCCAGTTGGAGACCTAAAGGTTCTGACTGGATTTATAATACAATTACAGATAAGCCTACATGATGCATCAGAGACAGCAGGCTCATTTCTTACAGCATTGGGTTGCAACAAACAGATTCAGCTTGACGTTAGGCTCACTGCGGATTCACATCCAACTTCCAACTAAACGTCTAGCTTAAAACTGATGGGCATCAAACAACTGATCAAACATGTCATGATGTACAGCAATTTGAAATTATTAGGTTGGACTTCTTAAATAGATTTTTTACAATTAATTTTTATTCATATTTTATTCTGTTTTGCCACATTCTGCATGACAGCAGTGTGTCACACTGATTGCCATGGATGCTTGTGTCACTGAGGGGCCAGTGTCTCTTCACAGAATCCTTGGGTACCGCTGGTTTGACTTTGTGTTGAACGAGTGGTTGCTCATGGAGTCCCAAATAAGGCACATTACCTGCATTGTGAGGGAGCGTCAGTTATGGCACTATGATCAAGTGGCGAGATTCCCTGAGGGTGATTATTGAGGACCTGAGTGGCTGGACCAGGCCAAGGGGACGCCCACATAACACCTGGCTGCGGCAGATAGAGGATCAATTTCTAGAGGACGAGACCAGACTGCATGACTGCCTGTGGGGTTGCCAACCAGGATCCCAAGCTGTTTCGTCATGTGTTGGGTGTTGCAAGTACATGCATCACAACCTGACCTGACCTGATACAAAGTGCAGGGTGCAACTCAGTGCAAGAAATGCTGAAATAAACACCGTAAAACAAGAACTAACAGTATGTAAACAATATTGCAAGACCCTGGGAGACCTGGGGGGTGTGGTGTCCAGCCTGATTAAGCTGAATTAACCATTTGTGAGCCTAATGACCTGTGGGAGAAAACTGTTCTAATATCTGCTTGTTTTGGCCATATATTAATCTATAACGCTTGGCCGATGGAAGAAGTTCAAAAAAGGTTGTGGCTTGGGAGCACCTATGTTCATTGCATGAAAGCTAGATATGAGTTTCCCCAGTTTCTCACCTGCTGTTTGCATTTGAGATTGTAAAGAGTGCCAAGATACTCGGTGTGCACATTGCTGAGGACTTCACGTGAACTAACAATATCACTTCCTTAACTGAAAAGGCCCGGCAGAGATTAGACTTTGAGGTGAATGGAGCAAGTGAGTCTTCCATCTCCTATTCTCACCCAGTTTTATGGAGGCATCGTCATGGGTTTTGTGATTGGCTGCATTATGGTCTGGTGTAGCAATTGCAGCATAGCTAACACAAGTGAAAGCAGAGAATATTGAGGTCAGTGGAGAACATTATAACATTATAAGTGTGTCTACACCTCCTGCGAAAGACATGTTCTCCAAACACTGTGTCTGCACTGCTTGCTGCATTGTACAGAGCCCTTTTCACCCCTTTTATGGATTCTTCATTCTTTTGCATTCTGGAAAAAGACACTATAGCATCAGAACCAGGGGCCTCATGTATAAATGGTGCATACGCACAAAAATGTTGCGAACTCCTGTTTCCACGCACAAAAAAAACTAAACTTGGCGTAAAGCCATGCACATTTTCACGCTAGCTAAATGTTTGGTGTACGCAAGTTCTCCACTCGGTTTTGCAAACTGGCAGCACTCAACGTCAAAGCAATGCTTTTGTTCCAGTGCGGTTTCCTTTCTTTTTTAGATCCACATCCCTGACGTGGCTTTATCATATACACTGAAATTGTTTATTAGTTTAAGGCATCTGATTGTAATTAACCTGTAACGATACAATCGTCCACAGAAAGGCCAGACTATTCCAAATATAACTGCTTTAGCATTGTTCCTCTCAATGATCCACTCAGACTATTTATCCCACTGTATCTGAGTGTGCAATCTGATCGGAAAGAGAATTATCGGTATACAGCATCAAGCACACGCTGCCTCAGCCATGCTGTCTATTGAACTGCTCTCAAATGGCAAACGCTTCAGAGCTTTTCCTGTAGGGACATCACGGTTCAGAAACAGTTTTATCCCAAGAACTATAAACACACTTAATCAGTCCATCAAGTGCTCCTTGTAGAACTGTTTGTACTTATAAGTACAATTACCTCACTGTAAACTTGCGATACAGTTATAATATTGCACAACCTGAGCCACTTTATAAAGCACGTATTTACATATGATGGCGATATCATTTTTAAGATGAAATGCAGCAAAATATGTTCATTACATTATACAGATAAAATGTTAACATCATTTAAATAATGTATATTGTTAATAATTAAACGTTAGGACACCGTGGCGCAGCGCTAGCGATGATCTGGTGCCTCGTTCAGGGATTGTTCCTGTCTTGCGCTGTATTCCTGCTGGGCTGGCGCGACACTGGAAGGATAGATGGACAGAATAATTAAACATGTACTCCAAAGATATTTCAATGTTCCTTAAAAGTTTTGAAGAATCGGTGTTCTAAGCTTACAGATGGATTAACATCTATTACAGAGATGATTGTGTGGCGATTGGTTACTTCGAGAAAGAAAAGGAAGGACAGGAATTGGTTAGTATGTTTGGAAGGGACAGTCCTGCTGCAGTAAATTATTTCATTGAAGGTCGCGCACGGCGTAGCAAGAATCTTACATGAGGCAGTCTGTGGACAGGGCGCCAGTTCGTCACTATCACTGTGCAACTGTGTTCCCATGTTTAATAACATGCTTTAACTCTTATCATCATGAAAATTATATCAAGTGTACATCTCAGTATTTTAATTATTCAAAGAGCTGTAGTATCACAAATGTAATGGATTCTGTGTCTAGTCGTTTAAGAAGCACGTAGTGATTCACACACATAGAGCAGACAGAAGAACACATACAAAACAAAGCATTTAACGTGCTACTATAGATACAATAGTATTTGAGAAACTAGTAAATTAAACGATTTAAAGATGATGTTTATGATGTTCTATTTTAATGACAAAATAAACTACATGATTAAAATGGAAATTTCGAGATTAAAGTTGACATTTTGAGCTTTTTTCTCACTGTGTCACTATTTTTTTTTTCTTTTCTCTGTACCCTAATAAGCTTTCATATGACACTGACTGTGGGCTATGACTCACCTTTTCACAGCGACTTTAATATTTGACAACTTCTTTTTTATTTCGGGGCATTGTACGACTTTGTGAACTTGAGCTTTCGAGTTTCTCCAACACTCTATGTCACTTGATCAACTTCCTTTTGTTGTTTATACCACTGTTAAAACCAACAAATAGTATGTTTTTCCTTGCCTCCACTTGGTATTCAGTGAAATTCTTCTATTTTCCCCCGTGCTTTTGCTATTGTCTTTTCACAGAACCCTGAGCGTAAGGGCTATTTATATTGATTTACATATTCAAAGAGGTGTTGGTTCAGATGACATACCTATGGAAGCATGGAGGTGTTTATGAGAGATGGCAGTGGAGTTTTTAACCAGATTGTTTAATGGAATCTTGGAAAGTGAGAGGATGCCTGAGGAGTGGAGAAGAAGTGTACTGGTGCAGATATTTATGAATAAGGAGGATGTGCAGGACTGCAGTAACTACAGGGGAATAAAATTGATGAGCCACAGCATGAAGTTATGGGAAAGAGTACTGGAAGCTAGGTTAAGAAGTGAGGTGATGATTAGTGAGCAGCAGTATGGTTTCTTGCCAAGAAAGAACACCACAGATGCAGTGTTTGCTCTGAGGATGTTGATGGAGAAGTTTAGAGAAGGCCAGAAGGAGTTGCATTGCGTCTTTGTGGACTTGGAGAAAGCATATGACAGGGTGCCTCCAGAGGAGTTGTGGTATTGTATGAGGAAGTCGGGGAGTGGCAGAGAAGTACGTAAGAGTTGTACAGGATATGTATGAGGGAAGTGTGACTGTGGTGAGGTCTGCGGTAGGAGTGACGGGTGCATTCAAGTTGGAGGTGGGATTACATCAGGGATCAGCTCTGAGCCCTTTCTTATTTTCAATGGTGATGGACAGGTTGACAGACGAGATTAAACAGGAGTCCCCGTGGACTATGATGTTTGCTGATGACATTGTGATCTGTAGCAAGAGTAGGGAGCAGGTTGAGGAGAACCTGGAGAGGTGGAGATATGCTCTAGAGAGGAGAGGAATGAAGGTCAGTAGGAACAAGACAGAATACATGTGTGTAAATGAGAGGAAGGTCAGTGGAATGGTGAGGATGCATGGAGTAGAGTTGGCGAAGGTGGATGAGTTTAAATACTTGGGATCAACAGTACAGAGTAATGGGGATTGTGGAAGAGAGGTGAAAAAGAGAGTGTAGGCAGGGTGGAATGGGTGGAGAAGAGTGTCAGGAGTAATTTGTGACAGACGATATAAACAAGAGTGAAAGGGAAGGTCTACAGGATGGTAGTGAGACCAGCTATGTTATATGGGTTGGAGATGGTGGCACTGACGAGAAAGCTGGAGACAGAGCTGGAGGTAGCAGAGTTAAAGATGTGAAGATTCGCATTGTGTGTGATGAGGATGGACAGGATTAGAAATGAGGACATTAGAGGGTCAGCTCAAGTTGGACGGTTGGGAGACAAAGTCAGAGAAGCGAGATTGCGTTGGTTTGGACATGTGCAGAGGAGAGATGCTGAGTATATTGAGAGAAGGATGCTAAGGATAGAGCTTCCAGGGAAGAGGAAAAGAGGAAGGCCTAAGCGAAGGTTTATGGATGTGGTGAGAGAGGACATGCAGGTGATGGGTGTAACAGAGCAAGATAATAATAATAATTATTCATTACATTTATATAGCGCTTTTCTCAGTACTCAAAATGCTATCCACACAGGGATGCAGAGGACAGAAAGATATAGAAGAAGCTGATCCGCTGTGGCAACCCCTAACGGGAGTAGCTGAAAAAAAGAAGAGGAAGAAGTTATATATATATATATATATATATATATATATAATATATATATATATATATATATATATATATATATATATATAGAGAGAGAGAGAGAGAGAGAGAGAGAGAGAGAGAGAGAGAGAGATTTTGCTTACTAGTTTTCTCTTTTAGTAATAGTCATGTGAGAAATATGTTTCAATGGAAACAAAAACTTCAAGTCGTTTTTATTACATGGCTGATGTTATTGGTCTAATTATGGCTCCAATGTCATTAGGTTAATAGTCCTCTCCTTGTGTCCCAATACTTTACTGATTTTCTTATTTAGGTCATCAGATTGAAAAGTTTAAGAACCCCTGCCTTAGACGGCCATCAGAGCTGAGTTGAATGTTTCATAGAACATCTAACATGCAGTGGTATCATTTCATCTTCCTTCCTTAGATCCATCCATTAAAATATATGCCTGTCAACAAATAACGCTTGTAATTATGGGATCCCGACACATAACTATGAGATAAGAATGTTGATTCACCTAGCACTTCTAATATGTACCATAATTTCAGGCAGGGCAAAACAAGAACAATAATACAAAGACTATACTTTAAAAGGTGCTGTTCATCCCATCAACATCTCTCCTTTATTATGGAAGGAGAAAGTTGGAATGATTGAGAAAATCAACCCTGAACCATGGAAAAAAAAGGGAATAAAATCCGGGAAAGGATCAGTCATGAAGAAACAAACACATTTACTGTTGAAAGATAATTTCAATTTCTGCCGTCAATCTGAGCGAAATAATCTTACTAGCCATCTGTTGAAAAGTGTACTCGGTACATGCTCAGAGCCAAAAGGCAAATTTGCAGATGTCAAAAAATGCATATTAAAAAAAAAAGACAATCTAGGTCACACTTTATTTGGTGCTCGTGCCGCTGTGGATTTACTGTATGGGAGAACAATATGACAGATGGGTCAAATAGTCAGATCAGTGCTGGAGTTTTAGTTCAAGTGGACTTACAGGAGAGAGATTATTACTAGATTTATAATGCACCATTTTTTAAATTTGTTTTCAGCTTTTGTTTGTTTTTATGGCTGTTTTCAATAGCATTCCTTATCAATTCATTTTTATATTTCTGCTTTTGCAAAAGCGATTGATGTTAAATCAATCAGCTGTACAATAAACACTGATGACTGCATAAGAACAAAAGAACCCAACAAAGATTTTAATGAGAACAGGCTATTCAGCCCAGCACCGTGTGTCCTGTTCACTTGTGCAAAATATCAAAATTGAGATTTGAAAGTCTCTAAAGTATTACTGTCTGCCACACTACTTGGTAGTTTACCGCACTGTTTGCTACTGTGGGATGAAATATTTACTCATATTTGGATCAAATGTACCCTTACCCTGCTTCTGTCTTGGTTCTTACTGAAGGTACAATTTTTAGATAGCAGCTCTCATCCATCATAATAATCCCCTTTATAATGTTAAGCACTTTCATTATAGTAGTGCCCATCTGCTTAAGCTGAAAATATCGAATTCTTTCAATCTTTGCTTGTAGCTTATGTGCCACTTCTTATGCTCACAGTAAAAAGGAGACAAACTTTGAATAATGGAGGGGAATAGAAGAAGAAACATCAACAAAATATAAGCAAGAATACATCCTATCTGTCACCAGAAATTAAAGTTTAAGTGAAAAAAGTTTCAATTAACATAAACAAAGAGCACAATTAGAGATACACATGGATTTATGTTGAGTTATCCACAAACTTGGATAAGGAAAGCTCATCACAGGTGACCTTTGAAGACATTGTGTCAGTGACGTCAGGTAGCGTGACCTGCAACAAGACACTGTGTTTTTAACAACAGGATTCATAAATATGAGGGTTTTCCTTTGTGTTTTTAATTTCTATACATTTTTCCCATGGATTTTTCAGAAGAAACTGGTATTGAATCTGACCTTTATTTCTAGAAATTCCAATTGCTTAAAGAGTTATCACATTTTTAGCCTGTTTCATCTGCCATTTTGTATTTTTCATCATTGCCTCGTGTTTAGTTCTCATTTTTAGGACCAATTCACACATTGCAAGGGGCTTGATACATCTGCCTTGAGTCCTGGAGATTGGTGAGCAGCATTCTTGAAACACATTTAGAAGTGGCATCCTAATTTATTGTTGAGCAAAATCATCACTTCCACATGCTTCAGGATCACTAGAATTGGTCTGCCATACCATTTTTGAACCGCTGTCACTGTTTTCACATAGCAAATCATTGTCTTCTTCACACACTTTTTGCCGTGACAGTCCATACTCAGCTTGCCTGTGTCGGCAGCCACTGTTCACAGGAGACTTGAGGACGATGGTAACAAAGAACACATATTTTTTCACAAATGTTTGTTTAAATTTGGAGCACCTGCGCCACTGGGGCTCTGGGGTACGGCCCAGGTTAGTCCATGTCGTGAGTCTTGCCCTCTTATTAAAAGTTGCTTGAGTGACTACATTTAATGTAAATAAGGATAGTAGTTATTAAATGACCATTGTCTGTCTCTCTTAAATAAGTCCTATTATGACTAGTGATGATTTCTGACTTGTGCTCCTTTACATGACTTTAGCAGTTTTTTCACCCCTCAAGCATCTTTAACAGTGCTGGGAAATTGGATGCTATGAATTGGCTATTAGAATTTCAGTACTCTTGGTTGCCTTTAGTGCTAACAAACATTCTTGCGCATTCTAATTCAGTGCTCCTGCCGATTCTAACTTCCATTTACGTCTTTATTGCAGACTATCACATTTTCTGCCTCTGACTCCCTAGTGAGGGCCAGCAGAGCATGGATTAACTTTATTTGATTAAAAATCCCTTGCTCCAGGTAATACAATTTTAAACAAGGATGAGCCAATTAACAATTTTATTGGCCACCCCACAGCTACCGGATTTTTACCAGAGTCAAATGCTAAGATAAACTAAAAACTGGCATGGAGATATCTTAAGCGTTTTGAACACTGGGACTTAAATGCATATACTCACTGGACCAATTCCATACTAATACCGGGTAGGGCCTCCTTTTGCTGTCAGTTCTTCATGGCCTGGATTCCACAAGATGTTATAAACATTCATTTGAGATTTTGGTCCAGTTGACATATATTGCATGAAGCAGTTTCTACAGATTAATCAGCAGCATATATCTTGTTCCACCACATCTCTTAGGCCACTGAAGAACACTGAACTCATTATCATGTTCATGGAACCAGTTTGATTTTTGCTTTGTCACATCATGCATTATCCATGGGTAAATTGTGGCTATGAAGGGGTGCACATGGTCAGCAACAATACTTGTGCTGGACGGCCAGGATGCCCAAAGAATGGAAGGATGGGGGAAGGCTGCTACTTTGGGACCCTGCCTCCCCCAAGACACTAGATGGTGACTTCCTTGTAGCATAGCAGTGCCACAGATTTCCGCAGGGCACCATGGGATTTGGAGTTCGGCTTCACAGCCCTGCTGGGTACCATGGGTGCCGCCAGGAGTCGCTGCAGGGGGACCTGGGAGTTTCTACTTTTTGCATTGCCCAGAAGTACTCCAAACTCACGGGGACGGAAGCCCCGAAGTAATTCCGGGCTGAAGAAAATGCAAGTTTTCCATCAGACCCGGAAGTGCTGGCAAGTCACATGGATGGAAGGACAGAAGCACTTCCGGGTCGAGGACTATAAAAAGGACTGCTGTGAACCCAGCAAGCGAGCCAGAGTTGGGACATGTAGGACAAAGCTTGCTGGGAGGTGTGGAGGAGAGAATTGTGAATATTATTGTGTTCATTTAATTGTCTATTGGTGGCGGTGGTGCTTGAAGGGTACTGTGATAGAAGAACTCTTTAATAAATATCTTCTTGGTGCTTTTAATATGTGTCCTGTGCGTTTGTCTGTTGGGTTTAAAGGGGCAACAGTGCCACCTAGCGTCTTACATACTCAATTAGGCTGTGGCATTCAAGTGGTGATTGACTGGTATTATCGGGACCAAAGAGTGCCAAAGTGCACCATTACATTGCCACCACCAGTGTGGAATGTTGACACATGTCAAATTGGGTGTATGAATTCATGATGTTGCCATCAAATTCTGACCCTACCATCTGTATGCTTCACACCAGATTCCTCACACCAGGTTGTGTTCTTCCAGTCTTCATCCGTCCAGTTTTGGTGAGTCTGTGCCCACTGCAGCCTCAGCTTTCTGTTTTGGGTGACAGTAGTGGAATCCCAAGTGATCTGCTGCTGCTGGAGCTCATCCACCTCAAGGTTCAATGTGTTCTGCATTCTGCACAATTGTGTGGAGTGGTTATCTGAGCTATGGTAGCCTTTGTGATGGAAATTTAACATCTTATTTAAGAAAGAAACATCCTCTAACAGGACAAATCAGTTATCAGGTAGGAGAAAAACTGTTCATTGTATCTTTTTATTACTCCTCAGCAAAATTCCTTGGAGGGAGCATTCATCAAGAGCAGTCTGTTACAGCAGGGTCAGAATGTTCAGAGAAACAAAGAATAGAGCTTCATTTAATAAACTATTGCATTTACATACAGTGTCAATCAATGCAATCATTTACTCTGGTTGGTTTGTTGGTTTACACGCAAATGATTTATATAAAATAAAACTCTTATAACTATTATATTTTGGCTCTTCTTAAACCTTTCTTTGAGTTGAGCCACCAACCTTGAAATTCCTGTGCATATAACAACTGTCCATTCTGGTTCTTTTCAGGACATCTGCTGATTTCTTAGTCATATTTCAGTACATTTTATTGTTCATGTGACCATTATCTGGTTTCTTTATATGCCTGCAAAGGTTTCTGACATTTATTAACCCTTCCTATGATACCGTAAAATTATTCTTCCACACCTTTCTGTTATCCTCATTCAGTCTGGCCATTTATCTCTGACCTGTCATATCAACAACCTGTCATTTCCTTCAAAAGCTGCAGACACTCACTGGATGCTTTTTTTGTTTTTTGCACCATTCTGAGTAAATTCCAGAGACTGGTGTGTGTAAAAATCCCAGGGGATCAGCAGCTACAGAAATACAGAAACCAGCCTGTCTGGCACCAACGGTAAGGCCACAGTCAAAAGCACTAAGATCACATTTTTCCTCATTCTGTTGTTAGATGAGAAAAACAACTGAAGCTCAGGATTATTTGCATTGTGCTCCTGGCTGATTAGGAAATTGCACAGATAAGCAGGTGTACAGATGTTGTTAAGTGATTGTAGTATTTTCAGAGGCTCTAATACAAAGTAACATTAGAACAATCTGGATGAGAACAGGCCATTATGCCCAACAAAGCTCGCCAGTCCTATCCACTTATTTATTCCAAAAAAAACCATCAAGTCGAGTTTTGAAAGTACCTAAAGTTTTACTGTCTACCACACTACTTGATAACACATTTCACATGTCTATTGTTCTTTGTGTAAAGATAAATTCCCTAATGTTTTTTTGTGAAATTTACCATTAACAAGTTTCCAGCTGTGTCCCCATGTTCTTGATGAACTCATTTTAAAATAACAGTCTCGATCTACTGTACTAATTCCATTCATCATTTTAAACACTTCAACCATGTCACCTCTTCATCTACTTTTGCTTAAACTGTAAAGGCTCAGCTCTTTTACTCTTTCCTCATAACTCAACTCCTGTAGCCCTGGAATCAGTCTAGTCACTCTTCTCTGGAACTTTTTCTAGTGCTGCTATGTCCTTTTTGTAGCCTGGAGACTAAAACTGCACACAGTACTCCAGATGAGGCCTCACCAGTGTGTTATAAAGGTTGAGCAGAACCTCCTTGGAATTGTACTCCACACATCAGGGTGCTAAATAACCTCACATTTGTTAGCCTTCTTAATGGCTTCTGAACACTGTCTGGAAGTCGATAGCTTAGAGTCCACTATGACTCCTATATCCTTCTCATAAGGTGTACTCTCGATTTTCCCAACCGCCCATTGTGTATTCAAACCTAACATTTTTACTTCCTATGTGTAATACTTTTTTTATTTACTGACATTAAATTTCATCTGCCACAAATCTGCCCAAGCTTGTATGCTATCCAAGTCCTTCTGTAATGATATAATGGATTCCAAATTATCTGCTAATCCACCTATCTGAGTATCATCAGCATGCTTAACCAACTTGTTTCTTATATTCCTATCTAAATCATTTATATCTATTAAAAATAGCAGCAGCCCTAGCACTGACCCCTGCTGGACACCACTCTTAACATTGCCCAATTCTGATGAGGTTCCTCGCACCATCACCCTCTGCTTCCTGTGTCTGAGCCAATTCCTGCACCCATCAGAAAACATCACCTTGAACTCCCACATCGTTTAATTTGATGCCCAACCTCTCATGTGGCACCTTATCAAATGCTTTCTGAAAGTCCACATAAATAATATATGTTCCACTTTGATTGTATCCTTTTGTTGCCTCCTCATAGAATTCCAGCAAGTTAGTAAAACAACGTAGTAACGTTGATAGAGACGCAACATTTAATCACAGTTACAGAAACAGTTAACACAGTAACTTTTAATGACAGTTACATTTTAATCCAGGAAATGATGTGCTGTTTTATGGAAGGTTTCATCAGAGACATATGTATTGTTATGTTTTAAACCTCCTTTTGTGATTCTGTTTTTCAGTTGTTATTAAACTACAAAATCTGTCTGAATTATCTTGTCCTAATGGTTTAACATTATCTGTTCATTTATGAATTCATTTTGTGAATCTGCTTGTTATAATGCATTGCCTTGGGAGACTTCAAATCGGAGACTAACATTAAATGGGGTACTGGACTACTGCAGAACATAACACCAACTAATTACTTTAAATAAAAAACAAATTCACAAATTCAAGTTGAAAATCACATTTTCAGCAGCTAGAAATACAGATGAAAAAGTTTGGAAACCCCTCTTAATTCTTTGGATTTTTGTTTATCATTGGCTGAGATTTCAAAGTAGCAACATCCTTTAAATATTTGACATGCCTTATGGAAACAGTAGTATTTCAGCAGTGACATATAAGTTTATTGGATTAACAGAAAATATGCAATATGCATCATAACAAAATTAGACAGGTGCATACATTTGGGCACCCCAACAAAGATATGACATCAATACTTAGTTGAGCCTCCTTTTGCAAATATAACAGCCTGTAGACGCTGTCTTCCTATAGCCTTTGATGAGTGTCTAGATTCTAGATGGAGGTGTTGTTGACCATTTTTCCATACAAAATCTCTCCAGTTCAGTTCAATTTGATGGCTGCCGAGCATTTACAGCCTGCTTCTAATCATCCTATAGATTTTCAATGATATTCAAGCCAGGGAACTGTGATGGCCATTCCAGAACATTGTACTTCTCCCTCTGCATGAATGCCTTTGTAGATTTTGAACTGTGTTTTGGGTCATTGTCTCGTTGGAATATCCAACCCTTGCGTAACTTCAACTTTGTGACTGATGCTTGAACATTATCCTGAAGAATTTTTTGATATTGGGTTGAATTCATCCGACCCTCGACTTTAACAAGGGCCCCAGTCCCTGAACTAGCCACACAGCCCCACAGCATGATGGAACCTCCACCAAATTTGACAGTAGGTAGCAGATGTTTTTCATGGAATGCGGTGTTCTTCTTCTGCCATGCAAAGCGCTTTGTGTTCTGACCAAATAACTCAATTTTTGACTCATCAGTCCAAAGCACTTTGTTCCAAAATGAATCTGGCTTGTCTAAATGAGCAGTTGCATACAACAAGCGACTCTGTTTGTGGCGTGAGTGCAGAAAGGGCTTCTTTCTCATCACCCTGCCATACAGATTTTCTTTGTGCAAAATTGCGCTGAATTGTAGAATGATGTACAGATACACAATCTACAGCAAGATGTTCTTGCAGGTCTTTGGAGATGATCTGTGGGTTGTCTGTAACCATTCTCACAATCCTGCGCATATGCTGCTCCTGTATTTTTCTTGGCCTGCCAGACCTGCTGGGTTTAACAGCAACTGTGCCTGTGGCCTTCCATTTCCTGATGACATTCTTTACAGTTGAAACGGACAGTTTAAACCTCTGAGATAGCTTTTTGTAGCCTTCCCCTAAACCATGAGACTGAACAATCTTTGTTTTCAGATCTTTTGAGAGTTGCTTTGAGGATCCCATGCTGTCACTCTTCAGAGGAGAGTCAAAGGGAAGCACAACTTGCAATTAACCACCTTAAATACCTTTTCTCATGATTGGACACACCTGTCTATGAAGTTCAAGGCTTAACAAGCTAATCCAACCAATTTGGTGTTGCAAGTAATCAGCATTGAGAAGTGACATGCATTCAAATCAGCAAAATTACAAGGGGACCCACATTTTTGCATGGCCAGTTTTTCACATTTGATTTAATTTCATACAACTAAATACTGCTTCACTAAAAATCTTTGTTCGGAAAACACCCCAGTACTCAGATATTCCCAGGAAATGAAAGACCTGCCACTGTTATCTTTTTTGTTGAAAGGAGAGTAAATTATTATGCAGGCTGAAAGGGCTTCCCAAACTTTTTTATATGACTGTAACTGTAGATGTGGAACATGAAAAAGAAATTACACAGGCATTTTCATGGATGTTTAAAGGATTATCTGCTATAGGCAATCTAACATTTCTCACTGCCAGATATGCCTCTTCACAGCCTTCCCATCATTTTTAATTTTCAGATAATCTGAATCATTTGTGTTTTCTGTGTATTTCACACATTTATCATTCTAATGTGAATATTTACGGTCATTTTACCAGATAACCAATGCGTAAGAAATTCAGTTCAGCTGTTCTTACAATATACATTGGCAAAAATATTTAATCAGTTGTCTGTCACGTGATCATCACTCTGCCTGATGAATTATATACACAGATAATCAGAGACGAGGTATTGTTCATTCAGTGTATACTTTTGCCATCTCTTGGATTGATTTGCTAAATCATGGGCATATAAGGCCAGCTATGAAGAAACCCAACTGTGTTTATCTCCCAGCCTCAGCACTAAACCACTAGTTTAAACAGTTAAATGTAAAAAAGTGTACACACATATAAAAAGCTGTTCAGAGCACAACTTAATGGCAAAATATACACAAAACGATTTTCAAATTAAATCAGAGCATGATATAAACCATCCTCAGAATCGTACTCCGTGAGCAAGGGTGGGATTATTAAGCACACTGACCTATCCATTGCTTAAAGTAACTGAATGGTGATTGATGGTAGGGAATCCAAAAAAGTAAATGCAGTGGATATGACTGATTGGTGTATAAAAGAGATTCTCATAATTTTCACGAGTTAAACTATGTTCAACGTTCTTTTATTTAATTATTTATTAGTTATACACTGTCTCACACGTGCACATTGGAGGCAACTAAAGGGCTCGAAAGAAGGTAATTCCTAGTTGGACCAGAGGGTGGTAAAGTGCACTGACTCTTTCTATTTTTCCCCGCAGACCAAATGTGGGAAATTCTGCCTGGGCCCTTTAACGTCACTTCCGATTCCACCCCTAAAGACGTCACTTCCTCCTTATAACTTTAAAACCCACCCTGTCTGTACCAAACCTCAGTTCTGTTTTGGACTCTTGTCTGTAAAGACCATTTTTTTGAAACCTCTTTCTTCAGTTTTGCAGCCATTTCCAAGTATACGAGAGGCTGCCCCAATCCTCTTTTTGTGTCAAGGCTTGGTTATTTATCACAACACACTATTTCTATGTTTTCATTGTGTTGTCTACATATCAATGGAAGTGTAGAGTAATGAGATTTAAAGTGGTCTTTTGTTTTTAAGTGCGTTTGCATTTAATGCACAAAGCACCTATTGCAAAAGCACATGACTGTCTGTCTGTTGCATAAAACTACTCAGCCCCCAGTGGACCAGTTTCTTTAAAAACTGCCATGCTAATTCTTCAAGGATATTTACTGAGACAGTTTAATTTTTGTTGAGATATCTCGAACAGATCGTGCTGTACAAAGTTTTGAAATTTTAAAATACCCCTTTGAAAAGCATTGGTGAATTTGTGAACTGTCTATCTTAAAACATACATTCTGTGCGACATCTGCTATAAGTTAATATACTGTTTTATCTTTATCTTGACCGCAGTTACACCAACTTGTATTTTTTGTATATTTAGCTGTATTTCAACGCCGATAGCTGCTACAGTCTGCAAACCGACCCCCAGTACAAGTTAATGAAACACCAACAGACTGCATGTGCGGGGATTAAGTCGCTGATTAACCGCAAACAGCTTGAGTACAAGCAGAAGAGAACAAGTGTGTCAGCACCTCAGTCCTCCCGATTCTTGAAGTTGTAACAGGTAAGTTAAATGATCTTCCTAACCATAACGGTATAAACGTAAGCAAGTAAAACAAAACGTCTACTTGTATAGGTATTAATAAAGGCCCCTGTGACATGTAAGCTGTTATACACAGAGTTAAGGAACAGTATTAACTTTTCATTAAAACAACCTCACACCTCCATCATTTCCAGTTTATATATATACGGTAAATATATATATATGTCTGTATGTCTGTCTGCTTTTCACGAGAGAACTACTTAACGGATATGGATCGAGTTTTTTTCTATAATTTGCTTGAACATCCCGGTTGATTTTTCGACCTCTCTCATTGTGCTATGTATCATAGTTCACTTGCGGTACCGATTTATTTGTGGAACTCCAAGACACATGCAGGGGGTCATGGGGATGGGGGCGGGGCCTTCGTCACTCACGCATCAGCCTCGGGCATACCTTACTTCCGCTTAGCTAGCGGATGAGAGAACTACTTAACAGATTTAGATCGGGATTTTTTCAATAGTTTGCTTGAACATTCCGGTTGATTTTGCGACTTCTCACATCGCGCTAAGAATCATAGTTCGCTTGCAGGAGCGATATATTCATGCTAATCCGAGACAGAGGCTGTGGGCCGAGGGGAGGGGGAAGCGTGACATAAGGAGTGGGGAGCTGAGCAGGGCCTTCCTCACTGTCCTGTTTCACTACTACGCGGGCAGAGCCGCGGCAGATGGCTAGTTATCCCAATTGGTTAATCCCAATTTCACACCCAGGTAAAAAACTGAACAATATCAAACTGTCCCGGTTTAAACAGGTTTCCCACCTAATATACGGCCCTGCTCCTGAATTTTATACCATCTGTACATTCTGTAACTTGTTTGGATCTGGCAAGAGAATCATCAAGGTCATTAGCAAGGTTGTGTCACAAACATGTCATCTATCTTTCACCTTAAGACAAAAGAGGGCCTCAAATGTTAAAATTAAGCACCTTACAAAGCCAGTAATTTTTCTCCGTTATTATGTTTTAATGTATTGCTTGAGTACTAAATTTCTCACAAGTTCTTTTCTTTTTTTGGTCAAGGTTCAGAAACTGTACTGCACCATCTTTTAAAGTTCAATCAATCGTGTTAATGTTACACAGTGGCAGTTAAAGAGGAATATTTTCAGACAAAATTAAATAAATACATAAATGCACAAATAAATTAAAGCTGCATGAAATGTGAGCATGAAAAAATACATGCATCATGAAACATGTTTTTTGTTGCTTATTTGTTTATTTAATTTTGTCGTAATATTTCTCCGTGAAATACGGCTTGAAATAAAACTGTCACTTTCACTCATCAAACCTGAGAGGGTGGGCTTTGGCGGATACTGTGTTTTGATTGGTCAATCGTCTTCTGTAGATTTCTCATGTCTAATTTAATATGTCAGTGCAGGAGGTAAATAAGATAGCAGAAGAATTAATTAGAAAAATACTTACTACTGACAGTGAAGTGGATTCTGCCAAAGTTATTTCAGAGAGAAATTGAAGATTTATCAGAAGAAATTACAATGTTGGAGGCCCTTTCAGACTACAATATCTATGAAACTATTTATGAAAACATCAAAGCACTGGTGAAGCGGACCAGAATACACGCCAGTTTAGGTGATGAAGTTACCTGCCCTGGACGGCCATCCTTTGACATTCAGGCCAAGTCAATAGAACACTTTATTTTATGCAGTTGAAAAGTACGACAGATTGCACAGCTGTATGGTGTATCAGAGAAGACGATCACAAGGCAAATGAGGCAGTGTGAGATATGGCGAGCTGCACCGGCTGTATCAGTTTAGACATATTGACACGGGAAGCCCAAAGGAGTGCCAACACTGAATATTTCACCCTTGTTTAAAAAGTCTAAAGTTACAAGCATATTCGCAGCTACTTTTTCTAACAACCTTATTTATTTATTTATTTATTTATTTAATTTTGTCCAAAATATTCCTCCATAGGTGGTATCCATAAATTTACTTGTGTAAAATGAAGGAGCCTAATGAAAAATAAAGACATGAAATAACAACACAGTGATGTTAACAAGAGAAGGTGAATAACCAAAACAAGAAGTCATAAAAATAAATGAAATATGAGAACAAAACCAAAAATGACAAAATCTAATTACCTGATGTTCATAGCAAAATGAAGGCATTTTTGCATTTTCTTTTTTCCATTTGAACTTCACATCACACTATAAAGATTTGTTTCCCTAATTTGGATTCTGGTTGGTATGACATGGCAACTCTAGGGGGTATCGGTACTATATATGTGAATGTGACTCCAGGGAGGCAATTTTATTTAAGACCAAGTTGCTTGCCCACTCATTGTTTATTCACAAATGGAGAGATGGTTTGGAAAAGAAAGTTATTTTTCCTCAAACATGTCCTGCCAAAAGGTGTTTAATGGCAGAGATAGGAAAAGCGACCAGAAGATTAGATGTTGTTGTGAAACCAGAAAGTATTTGACAAAGCCAAAACACTAAGGAAAATCTGAAGTCGAAAATCAAAGCAAAAATGTTGCAATCAACAAATCTTATACATTTTTTGTGGGTTTCCTTGACCTGATTTAATTAAAATATACATCTATTTAGAGGTTTTGGGTCAAAAATAACATTTATTTTGTCTACAAGATGTTCAGTGAAAGTTGGAATGTTTTAATGTTATGCTGCAAAGCCATCTTTGGTTGTTTATTTGTTCAATTGTTAGCAGAACTTTATGCTGCAAAGAGTTCCAACTAGGGATTTTTGAAGGCAAGTAATTCAGGTCTTTCATTTATGTTTTGCTACAATATCAGTTTTTGGATTTTGAAAGTTATTTAAACCTTTTCCACCACCGTTTTTGTTTATGACAAGTGCCTCTATATTGAATATCCATTGGTAGAATATTATTGCTTTAGTTAGGGGCGGAGTCATGGGGGTCACGACCCTAACGCTAACAGCACTATGAGTTAAAAGGACATCCTTAAAGTGGAATTTTCTTACCATGCTTGCAATCCACAATATCATCTTGTACTTCATTATTTCGTATCTTTGTTGTTTTTGATCAACTGGTATTACACTTTTGCCTTCCTTTAGACGCTGATATTTACTTTGTGCTTTGCCTTTGTTTGTACCTGCTTCTGTTTTCCTGGTTTTGACTCCTGCTTTCATTATACTGTGTCCCAATTTCCCAATCTGCCTCATTATTTTTCTCTGCTATCTTGTATAGCACAACAGGCACCACCATTTTGTGAGCATCATTGTCAAGATGTGGCTCCTGGTTGCTGGAGGGTTCTCACTCAAGTCTGCTGATTATTGTTATTTGGCATTTTGAATTTAGATTAGTGAGTTAAACTTGTCAAAAGATTGAGTTAACCTTTGGTTTTGAATTTGGCTCCTTCTTTGAATTAATTTCATCCTCTGATCTTTATCATCAAAAATCCTTACTGTCTTAAGAAACTGAGTGTCATTATGAACAAAGCTGCACTTTCAGCCAATGAATCATTCAGAAGAAGTGTGTCAAGAAATGCGACAGGGTCTCCTTTTATACCAAAGGCAATACACCTGCATAATGCTTCACTGGGACTTGGACTGCCAAGTCTGAAGTTTTCTTACTTTTTATTTTTCTTCTCTTTTAGTTATTGTGGTGCATTTTCAGACTATAGTGTGTGTGTGTGTGTGTGTGTGTGTGTGTATATCTATCTATCTATCTATCTATCTATCTATCTATCTATCTATCTATCTATCTATCTATCTATCTATCTATCTATCTATCTATCTATCTATCTATCTATCTATGCTTTGGTCAACATACTCCTAGTTCTTTTGACTTCAATTTAGATTAAGAAGTTTTTGAATTTTGGTGACTGGTATTAAAATCTTCCTTTGGGTATTCAGAACAGTTGCCTGACCCCAGACAATGTCTTATTCGCTCCAAAAATTCTTTTCATCTCTTGGTATTTCTTTTATCTCTGTCCCTGAGCATTTGGTATTCCTAGCAGACGCATTCCAGCTCTGCATTGATTTCCTGTCTAGTCTTGGTTGCCACCTAGCACTGTTGTTGTTGAGATTGGATAAAACTTCCCAATTGTAGAAAAGCAGGGTCACAAATTGCTTGAATATTCAATAATTATTTGGTGGTGCAGTGCTGAATAAATATGGTAAAAGATGGGTTGGAGTCTCATCGCGATCAGTGCCTGTACATTTCTCTAAATATCCACACAGATTTAACTCTGATTACAGTTCTGTACAATCTTGGTAATTAATAACTAAATGGCTAGTTATGACTGAGTTCTGTTGAACGTATTTATATTAAGTGCACTTCCACTACTTACTAATCCATCCATCTAGCCATTCATTTTCTAGACCTGCTTATCTGGAGCATGCTCATAAGAATGCTGGAGCCAATCCCAGTAAACACTGGGCTCAAGACAGAAACATTCCCTGGATAGGGCTACCCGTCCATTGCAGTGAACATAAATGCACACTCACACATGCTAGGGCCACAATAACATCGTCAGTAATCCTAACCTGCATGTCCTTGAACAAGCAAACTCCATGCAGGGAAAACCCAGGACTTGAACCCTGGTCTTTTTGTTGTGAGGCAGCAAAGCAGCAGCGCTACCACTGCACTACTGTGCTGCTCTCTACTTGCCAATATTATATGAAAAAAGAAGTACAACACAAAACTTCATGCCGACAGATGAACAGAGAAATATCATGCATAGGATGAAATATACTTATGCATCTATACTGTATACCTGTATAAATATGTACACTTACATATACACAGTTGACATCCTATGCAGCCCGGTCCTTGCCCAGTGCTGCCAAGTTATCTCCAAATTCCCTTCCACTCTATAATGGAGAAAGCAGTCTCATTCAACGCATGGCTATATAATAATTATTTATCTTAATTTTATCCTATGAATTCTGAACAGAGATTGTTATGAATCCACGGTTTGCGTGGGCAGCAGAGAAAGCAGCATTTAGTTGACATTCATGATGCACCCAGCAACCATCTTCCAAGCAGCCTTGACTTCTTGTGGCAGCTCTGCATCTATGACGTCATTTGACAGTGTTCTCTGTGATGCGGCCTGACAGCGTTAGTGCGATGCAGGCGGACAGTGCCTGGAGTCAATTCACTCCACTGAAGATCAACCCCCCACCCACACACACACACCCCCCAGGTTTCTTCTGAACCATCTCGCCCAACTGGGTTTCAGTCAAGCACAAACTGTAGAAGTTGCTCATTACAAAGACACTCATATTTTAATCCATCATCTATGTTGGACATGGGGAGCAACGATCCTGGTGGCCCTTAATGGAATATACAAAACAACTAAATATGAGAAGAGGGCATCGGGGAAGCATGTAGAGCCTGAAATGTTATATAAGAAAAGAGAAGAAAAAAGAATAGACCCTAAAAGTCAAAGACATTCCCTACTTCTGTACAGCATGTTTTTTTATCTTTGTTAAAAATATTACTCTGAAAAAGTCGAAAAAAGAAGCAGGTGCATGCATTTTATATGAAGGTGTTTAAATTGTCAGGATTTATGGTTTATAAAATAATTTTCATGATAAGTTTAAATTATTAATCCAACCACTTCTGAGTTTCCTATGCAGTCATCAAACAATATAATGCATCCTCCCAGTATGCCCATCTTCATTCTAGTCTGTTATAATCACAACTGGCACAGAGACAAAATTTTGTTTTATTCTTTTATATTATCTTAATTATATTCTGTCCATAATTCAGGAACTTTCACTTAGAGTATGTACTAGTTTCAACTTTTTTTCACTAAGAGTGGGTGTCTCATAGTGCATATCTATCTATCTATTTAGAATATACTGCCTTTCTTATCTATCTATCTATCTATCTATCTATCTATCTATCTATCTATCTATCTATCTATCTATCTATCTATCTATCTATCTATCTATCTATCTATCTATCTATCTATCTATCTATCTATCTATCTATCTATTGTATGAAAAGCTCAAAATACAGGAGAGAGCTTTACGATTCCACTAGAGTAATCCCCATATAATGAGGAGAACAAAGCGTAAAAATACAAAAACAAATGACAACCATACAGGTCATAGAAAATCAATCCATCCATCCATTTTCCAACTTGCTGAATCCAAACACAGGGTCACGGGGGTCTGCTGGAGCCAATCCCAGCCAACACAGGGCACAAGGCAGGAACCAATCCTGGGCAGGGTGCCAAACCACCGCAGAGTAAATCAATATCTTTCAACTAATAAGTTGCTGCTGTGTAGGTGATGTAACTCACTCAGCTGCCAGATCCACAATGAATGCCTACTTCATGTATCTATTTTCCTTCTATTCTGTCCAGGATGTAACAGGCAGGACTTCTAGTTTGATGGCAGAAGATGTGATGTCAGTAGACTTGTGGCAGGTCTTTCCTGGAGGCAAAAGAGGAGATGGTGTTACCGTGCTCAGGAGTAGTATTGCCCTTCTTATTGTAGCCTTGCATTTACCCCCTTTTTGTGCATATCTGGCACTATCTTATAGTTCTTTTACATCTACCTATCCTTTACATAGTCCCCTTTTATCTATGTATCGATATTTTACACAGTCTTTATCTGTCTATCTATCTATCTATCTATTGTGAGGGACGGCCGTAATTCCAGTCCGGCCAGGACGTCCCTCAACTGAAAGAAACAGACTTTGTAGGACACTACATCCCCCGGAACACTAGATGGCAGCTCCCCTGGATAGAAATGGCTCCTCGGATTCCCGCAGGACAGCATAGGACATGGAGTCCGTAACCTCAGCCCTGTTGGGTGCCGTGGGTGCCGCCAGGGGGAGCTCACCAAAAACCAGGGGGATATTACAAGGGCGTCCACCCAGAAGCGCTTCAGGGTCACGAGAACGGAAACCCGCAGTACTTCTGGAGCAATTAATAAAAGAAGATTGGTTGGTGACCCGGAGAAGAAATACTTCTGGGTCAGAGACTTTAAAAGGACTCTGGGAAACCCCAGCAGATCGAGCCGGAGTTTGGTGGGAGTGTGACGGAGCTGCTGGGAGTTGGAGGATTGTATTTGTGTTATTATTTGGATTATTGGAGAACTGTGGAGTGCGGTGCTTTGTGCACTACTATTCTAGAAATTATTATTAAAATTATCTTGGTGTTTTACACGTGTGTCCGGGACGTCTGTCTGGGGGGTTCAACGGGGTGCTATAGAGCCCTATATTCCACACTATCTATCTATCTATCTATCTATCTATCTATCTATCTATCTATCTATCTATCTATCTATCTATCTATCTATCTATCTATCTATCTATCTATCTATCTATCTATCTATCTATCTATCTATCTATCTGTCGGTCTGTCTATTTCACTTTAATGTTATGAGAAGCAGAATCAGGCATACCCAACCCAACTAGATCCAACCAAAGATGAGACACTAATTTATTGGAGGATACACAATTATATGCACAATCACACACACAATTATCAGGGCTAAATCAGAGTTAATATTCTACTTTATCTACTTTTTGGGATGTTCAGGTGAAATCAGTGCCTGTGGTGGAAAAGCTGTGCCAGCCAGAGCAGAAATGGTGGCTGAGCAGGTATTTAAACCCAATTTTTTTTTTTTTTGGAGCATTGAGACAGCAGCATTACTTCTCTGCATCACTTTTGCCATCCTGCAGGCCAGTTTAGAATTGGCAGCATGTGTCTGATATGTAGGAGGATCACAGGCGTATGGGGGATATCCCAGTCCAGACATATTAAGGACATGTAAAAACTCCACACTGACAGTGACATTAAGTGTAAAGCAATAGAGTTTACCATTTTATCACCCTCCTGTATATAGCATCTTTCTTAAACATGGAGCTCAGAGTGATATACACTTTGCTGAACATGAAACTGCTCAGAGATTAGAAAAGATAAAGTACTAAACTAATAGATAATCATGTACTGTATGTCACATGATGATGTTACCCCAACAGAAGCCGCTTCTGTCCACACTGGAGATAGCTACCAAAATCGACACCCCAACACTTTTCTGACTGCCCGACCTGTCTTCATTTCATTGCAGATAGCGTTCCAAGTTGAAAAGCTCAGCCAATGTTCTCAATCTGCCTTAACAAAGCCTGACATTAATAGGAAGGCGCTTGAGGCTTCTCTTCATTAGATTAGAGCTGTCAAAAAGAGCCTTTATCAAATACCTCAATGACCCGAATCACCGACATTAAGGCAAGAAATTTCAATAATGCTGCATCTTGTGGTTCGAGTGCTGCTGAAAGGCAGAGGAGGGGGTTGAGCGTGCAGCTTGGTACACAAAGAATGAAAACTGTGACATTTCATGTGTTTGAAGATATGCTAATGAGAGAGGATAACTTCTTGCTGCTGCCCTACTGTTTAGCATACCTAGTGGCTAATCTGCCCGCTGGCACATTGTGTCTCAAGACACGTTTCTGTTGCTGAAAAATCATTTCCTGGCATGGTCAGTAAAAACTTGAGGGGTTTTCTGAGAGTATGAGGTACAAACAAAATGGAAAAACACTCTAGGACAAAAGTCAAAATTATTGTTCACAGCAGTGGCATTCCAATTTCGTTTGAAAGCTCAAGCTGACCAGGTAAGCGTATTATGAGATTTTTACGTCAGTTATGCTCATGGCAACCTCTAGAGGCCCGAACAACACATTCAACATTAAACGATAACGAGAAAGCGTTGGATTACGGTGACCATGTGGCCTCCATAGTGCACTAAAAATTTTAAAATATTTTCATCCGTCATTTGAACAAGTGAATGAGTTTGGTCTGGGATGATTTGTTGGTTTTTGTGAGGTGGTCAGACTGTTTTTTGACATAAATGAATCTGAAGTTAGCGGTTGCACTGCTTCAGCATGCATGTGCAAAGAATAAAGGTTAAAGGTTAAAAAGGAATGAAAGCAAAAAAAAAAAAAACAACGTTACGGCTATATAGCTTTTATCAGGTGTGCAGCTGAAAAGGAAAGAGAAGGTGACATACAAAGGAAGGAACAAAGCCCGGGCAGCTGAAAAGAGAAAAGCTGCCAGAGAAGATAAAAGGAGAGACTAATAATAATAGTTGGTCAATCACAGGGTGAAAATGAGCTTAGCTTCTTCTGGTTTTCTTTGAAAAGAGTCTTTAAAGCCCTGCAGAAGAACACAAACATCGATCGGTGTGACCGTGATCAAGGTATGTGACGGACTCTACAATAGGCTTTGTAAGGTCTTTGATTTTAACGGCCTGACTGTGATCCTAGAAAACAGTCTGCTAGCTGTCTCCCTGTTTCAACTATGTAGGTGGCTGGACAATTCCTGTAAGAAAAGCAATGCATGAAAATTTGTAGACTGGCAAGAGGCCCATTATTTAATACTGAATTTACCAGAGGGCCCAGATACAAGGGTATTGTTGGTGACTTATTTGCAAGTCTCCGGTTACATCTCGAAATGCCTGGTGAGGGAAGATGGTTCTCCTCTTTGAAGTGGGTTGGGCAATGCCCTGTAATCGGCACTTGCTCCCAACCTCCTCCTCCTCCACTGTGAAGTGAGCTGTGGACACGGAGCTTGCATACCTTAGGTTGCTGACAGAAGGAGACCAGGTGAGGGTTAGGGAAAAAAGGCTCCTGTGGAAGGATTAGAATGCAAAATCGGGAAGTTTTCTTTGGTGTCCCGTGGGAGAGGGTGGAATGGGAAAACCAGCAGGATGCGGGTTTCATTATTGAGGTTCCTCTTACAGTGGATGTTACGAGGTCTACTTCTGCCTTCAGTGAGGGCGCTGTCTGCAATATGAGAAGGGTATACTCTTTTAATGAAGAAAATTTTTTACAAAAGTCAACCTCATCACTGAAGGGAAAGCAGTCTAAGGAACTGTCAAAAAGGCAGAAAGTTTTTAGCATGGCTGTGATGGAAGGAGCTGTAGAGAAGATACAGTAACTTTGTGAGTCAGCTGACTTATAATGGACAAGGATTTTAAGTCATGGAAAGTTGATAGAAAAATGGTGGAAAAAATATACTGTAAACCTGAGAGATAGACGGAACTAGTAAAATCATGAATACATTCCTGTAGCTGGCTTCTGAAGAAAGAAGCAGCACCAAGACAATAGTTGATATATCTTTTATATAGGTCTAGTATGAAGCCTAGGAAGGAAGAAAAGAAATGATCTTCCACCCAGCCGATGAAGATTTTGGCAAAGCTAGGTCCAATTCTGGTACCCATTGCAACTTCACTTCCATGGTGCAAAATATTATCTAAAGAGAAGTCATTGAGAGTAAGAGCCAGTTTTGCCAGTCTGATGAGGGTGTTCATGGGAGGAAGCTGGACTAGATATCTGTTGAATGCCTGTCTGAAGGCAGTGAGATCGTCATCATTACACAGATGTGATGTCTACGGTAAAGATGAAGCATTCAGTACTGTGAAACCTAAAGCTGTCAAACATCTGAAAGCATGGTTAGTATCTTTTAAGTACAAAGGTAGACCCTCAACCAGTGTCTAGGAAAGATGAATTACGAGTAGTGGGACAGTTGCATGAGGAAATAATACGGTGTCCAGGATTGTTCGGTTATCGTCGTTAGGCAATTCCTTTCTGTGAATGAGAAGAGAAATGCTAGAACTTACCTCCTGCTGGTAATCATCTGTCTGATCCTGTTTTAGCAGAAGATACTGTACATGGCTGTTATGCATCTGTTTGTTTCAGTTCAAAAATCGATTAAAAAATGTTGGGCATGGCAATGTGACGGTTTGTGTGATGGCACGTACAGCTGATAAAGTGTGATCAACATAAGGTGAGGGATTTTTATTAATATAACGGCTGTCCAAAACTTAACTCTGAGGAGCCTGTCAGTGCTTCCAGAAAGGTAAAAATGACAGGGATAGATAAGGGGGTGACAAGCTTGTTAATTGTCCTTCCCCTTTTCATTTTAAAATGGAGGAGGAAAATCTCACCAGACCGTGAGGTTACTTCTGCTACACCACCGGAAGTACCACCCCTTTCAAATAGTGTACCAAGGTCGCACCCCAAATTATTGGTGACGTTTCTCCAGTCCTCTATCAAGGTTTTAAAGTTGACTGAGAAGGAACAGGCAGATAGACAAGGATGAAAACATTTAGATGGTTGTGTTTAGGAGAGCAATTGCATTTTGTGTATAAAGAAATTATATGAACATGAAAGTCGTAACTTTTAAACGGCAAAAATCTGTCAAGGAGCAAAACCAAAGAGGTAAATAGAAGTCTTTAAGACTAGAAGTGGGCAAAAATTCAAAAACTAAATGATAACCTCGAAACAAATGAAAATGTGAAGAAGGCTACTGTTCTTTAGCTGACGACTCTCTTTTTATAGGTGGCACATAAAGCACAGATGTATCTTAAATAGACAGCCATCGTCAAGTCACAAGTCATACCTGACAACATTCAGATCCTAACTATTTTGGCCTGAGGGGTGAAAAAAGTAAAAAATGTAGCAAAGACTTGCATCCAAGGGGTGTAAAAAAGAGAAGAGTCCAAAAAATAAGCAAGGATATGTGCGAAAAGTCTTAACTGACCCGAATTATAACATACATTATCCTTGATGGCTTTAAATTAGGATATCATGTGCTGTGTCAGTGTCAGGTCATGTGCACAACTAAGTGTTGTTCCAAAAAATATGATCATGGATATACAGTAAGAAGATAGCTTGAAATAGCCACAGCCATAAAAATACTGAAAAACAAAATGCAGACAATGATGTTGTTGTGAATGCTTGTTTTCTTTTATTTTAATATAGGAATTAATTATTATGAAGTATGCATTAGTTAAGGGATTTCTACAACAAGGAATACACACATGGCAATATTTTTTTCTGTAGAATGTATCCATTAAAAGTTGAAATAAGCTGTGCATCGTGCCATGACGTCTTTTTACTTTCTCGTATACAAAGTATGGGGAAACTATCGTCCAAAACTTTGACCTCGAGATTTTGTTGAATCTCAACATTTTAGACCTCCCTGAGTTTAAAAATACCATTTTTGGAATTATGTCTGTGTCTGTGTGTGCGTGATTGTAAAGATGATAATTTGAGTACGCTTTCACTCAGGTCAACCAAATTTTGCATACAAGGCGTAGGTACAAAACATAGATTTCTATCAATGTTTGAGCTATTTCCACTAACTGGAAGTTGTACTTATTTATTCAGGCAGCTGCAGAATCCAATTTATTCAACTTTATTTTAATAATAATTGTTCAATATATTATTAATTTGATTTGCTTTGTTGTTGGTGAATTCTTTAATGTACATAATATAAAAATATAATAATTGTCTTGCGGTTTACTCCTCAAATATCCATCCCTATATCTGAGTATACGAGAAAGTCTAGAGGAGACCACTTTTGATTTTTTTTTTGTTTTGTTACAGCAGCCGTCATTTTCATTGGTATGTTTCCCTGGAAATTTTACCCAGAGGTCCTTGGGTGTGCCCCACTTGTTATATCATCAAAAACGCCATATAAAGGGTAAACCATCTACTTTTGCATTATTCGAGATGTGGATAATTTCTGCCTTTGTAAACTACACTGTGTGTGTGTGTGTTTTGGGCTTGACAAAAGATTTAAGATAGGCTGTAAGTTATCAAACTTGCAGTGTTATTATTGTCTACATCTCGTTCTCCCAGTCCTTACTCTTAAAAAACCTTATTGTCTCTTTGAGGCGGTTAAAAGCCATACAGATGTCAAATAAATCGTGATAAATATAAGTAAAACACAAAAATAATCACAAACTACGAATCAACTTAATCTAAAGTTTTTAAGTCTTTATGGAGTGTTTCAATCCGAGTCACGGGAAATTTTTATTCATACAAAGTAAATGCACTTTTCCTTTTGTTGCTTTTAAACGTAATCCTCATATCTCTGGCCAGTCTCTTGGGTGTGGTTCCTGCCTTGAAGCTGCCAGAGGTCAAAGAGACTATCACTGATCCTGTCACTACCTTATAATGACCCTTGGTCACTTGATCAGAATGTGCCGTAATACAATTCTTGGTCTTGACCTTACTGGGTTTAATAGACCCCCAGAATGTTTGGTTCATTTGGGAGGATTCTAGAAAATTAAGAGTTCTCTCAAGAACATGCTTGGAAGCATCAGGAGTTCCTCACCCTTTACTTCATGGTTTTTCCACTGCTCCCGACTGGTTCTCAGAAGGAGGTAATAGCTAATAAATAAGAGCCATATAGTCCGATAACTCAGGTATGCTTTCTTTTAGTGTTATCACTGTAAGTGCTTCATGCTGCCAGATCCACCATTTGTGTGACTGCATGCTGTGGGACTACTGCCCCCTAGTGACATCTAAGAGGCCAGACACCAGAGACCACTGTTATCTGGCCCAAAACATGTCCCAGTAATGAAGTGGTACAGAATTAGAGGGAATCACTTGGCTTTTCCTGAGTTGTTATACCATATGGCCATAAAAAAACATTTTTTTTAACAAAATGTAAATATGATAGCAATCAAACGCTTTCACCAAGCATGAGTTTTTTTTTTTTCCTTTGTGGCTTATTCCCAAATTACTCATCTGTGGCTTTTCTTTTTTTTTTCCCACATCGGCACGGGTACAGACGTTCATATGACTCGGTGGGATATTTTCCCAATGAAATGATTTATCATATCCTGTGATGAACTGTGCCTCTCTGTCAGGGCAAATGCGAGAGTGAGCATTAACAAGGCGCTCTCATCTTGTGACTTCTGCCAGCTCCGCTCGCTGAGTGCCGATACACAGGTGCATATTCTGACACTTACGCAGACACTCTGTTTTAATTAAAGGCTAATTAATATGGTGGCTGGTGCTAAAGTAACATGAAGTGACAGATGACTCTGCACTTCCTTCAAGAGCAGCGGTGGAACCACATCTGTCTAACGCTTGTTGAAAACTACGCTGAGTAAATGTTGCAATTGAGCGCAGTGCCTGACTTCATGGGGAATATTAACTTATGTGTCAAAAACAGAAGATTCTAGCTGCTCAGTTCAGTAAAGCAACCTTTGTACTATATAGCACATTTTATAAAACACCGAATCACAGTGTCCTTTTTAGATAATGTTGCTAATAAAATTAAGCCATTGATTTACTGTAAATCAAAACTATTTAAGCTCATCTTTCTCTAACAAAAAGAAAAAGTGAATTTGCAAACTGGTTTCTTGCTATGATCATTTTTCTTACTTAACTTAAAGGGTGAATTTCATTTTCATTTATGCAATAATATGTCAATCTTTATCTTGCGAACGGCATTTCAAGCAGTTGCTCTAAAAGCAGTCTCGCCTCCAAGTGTTCAGGTGTTACGTGTAAGTCACAAAGTTTGACCCCACTACTAAAAAGCAACTGAACATACACTTTATAGAACCAATGAGGGTGTAAAGATTTGTAAGCTGCTTTGTATAAAGCCTTAATTATGAAAATAAATATACATGGAGTGGTTGATCAAACAAGAGATGTGAAATCGACTCAGCTAGGAGGCTAAGAGAGACAGAGAAACTGAGAGAGAAGTTTGCAGAGATTATGGTGAAGGCCGATGTCCCATGTTGGAAGATTACAGAAGCATAAAAAGCACTGACAAGGGTTTTTTGTTTTCGGTGGGTTTTGTTCGGGGGGGCGGCCTGTGGGTTAGTAGTAAGGTGGGCATGAAGCAGTAGTAAATGCCAAAGGAAGGTGGAGCACTTATGGGGCTGTAGGCCAGCAAAATGTTAAAAACACTTTAAAAGTTCACTTAGGGCATTAGTTATGGTCAGGCTTGGCTATAAAAATTGTCGCCATTCTGTGTCCACTGGTAACCAGATGATAGTTATGATCCCTTGCAACTATAAAAAAAAAGTATGTTTTATGCTCTGTCAAGGGAAGATGGTCTATAAAAATTGGGTACTAAAGTCCTTCTGTTTTATAGTATTGAATGCAACAGAACAGGTTTCAATGGACTGGCAGGTAATGGTGAAAGAATGGGCTCCGTACTCCTACCACACTGGCTTGAATTAGTGAATGTTGGATTTGAATTAATGAATAAGTGTGAAAAAAATGAATGAAGTAGACTGAAGTGGGCCGACACCCCTTCCAGGATTGTTATGGATAGGATTAGAAACGAGTACATTAGAGGGTCAGCTCAAGTTGGACGGTTGGGAGACAAAGTCGGAGAGGCGAAATTATGTTGGTTTGGACATGTGCAGAGGAGAGATGCTGGGTATATTGGGAGAAGGATGCTAAGGATAGAGCTGCCAGGGAAGAGGAAAAGAGAAGGTTTATGGATGTGGTGAGAGAGGACGTGATGGTGATGGGTGTAACAGAACAAGAGGCAGAGGACAGAAAGATATGGAAGAAGATGATCCGCTGTGGCAACCCCTAAAGGGAGCAACCGAAAGAAGAAGAAGCAGTGAAGGGAAAGTATCTGTATTCACCATACTTTATACAATTAGCATGTTCTAAATATAAACAAATGTATGAATGAAAATAGAATATTCTGGCATCCCATCCGGGATTGGTTCCTGCCTTTCACTGAATGCTGAATTAATTAATAAACTCTTCAGCCCCACCATACAGCATGGAATTAAAGAAATACAAAAATGAATAAATAAATGCATGATGCATATAGAATAGAAGAAACTACGAGGGACGTTCAAAAAGATTCCACACTTTTTTTAACTCTATTTATTAAGAATTCAAAAACAAATGACATCACTTTTCTACATAGTTTCCCATAGTCGTACCAACTTTTTAATGCCCTGTTACTACTCCTCCCGGCTTCACTGTTTCCAATGAAAATACGAAAGTGTGGAAACTTTTCGAATGTCTCTCATATATTGAAATGGACTGGTACTGGTCTTTACACAAAGAATGATAGACACTTGGAATAAGCTACCAAGTAGTGTGGTAGACAGGAAGACTTTAGGGACTTTCAAAACTCGACTTGCTGTTTTTTGGAAGAATTAAGTGGATAAGACTGGCGAGCTTTGTTGGGCTGAATGGCCTGTTCTCGTCTAGAGTGTTCTACCCCATCTAGGGTTAGTTCCTGCTCTGTACCTTTCAAAGTCAGATTCACAAAACCAGTCCAGAATGAGAAGAGTACCTTTAATGGCTTGTAAGTGGAGTCACTCTGTACATGAAAAGATATGATTGACTCACAGATGATGGTAACACTTCTTAAATACACTTGTCAATTACAGATTTGCATTATTAGCTTCCTTTCTCATGTCCTTACTTGTTACTGATAAACAAGACTCCTGGAGTCAGGATTCTGCCATATTAGATCATACTGGTTCTTTTATCAATACAGGTCCTTGTGCTAAAGTAGCAGCGGGACTGGGTCACAGATCAAGAGACTTTAATTAAAATGCTATCTTAGAGTACTAAAAGCAAAAACTAGCAATTAACGAGGACAGAATTCATTCAATATAGCCAATATATAATCAATTTGTGAAAATCATATTTATCAGTAAAAATCAGCTCTCACCTACCCAGTGGTTTAGGAATATCCTGTGCACTCCCGCCATAATGTATGCAGTTAGCAGATTCTCTATATTTAGAAATGAAAGAATGAAATTATAGAATAGAATAGAATAGTCTGTTAACCCATTCCATTCTAAATAGTGTGGTGCTAAGGTATCACCCGTTGTACGGCTGCACTAATTTAGGATCCTGAGGTGGCTCGTCATGTGGTGGGTGCAGCAACATGCTGTTATCGGTACATGCTCTTAACCTCCTCCTCCTCCTCCTCCATCCAGGGTTAGTTCCTATTTTGCACCTGATGCTGAATTAGAAGGCTCTTCATTCCCAAAACACAGTATGGAATTAACAGATTCTGAAAATGAATGAATAAATGCACGATGAATATATAACAGAATGAAATAGATTAAAATGGGTTGGCATCACGTCCAGGTTTGGTTCCTACTTTGTACGCAATAGTGAAAGAAAAGCTTCTGTATTCACCTTAGTGTATGTAATTAGTTTGTTTTGAATATGAACAAATGTATGAATACAATTAAAACAGAATTGAACTCAATAGAATAGAATTGTCTTGCATCCCATCCAGGGCTGATTCCTGCTTTATATCCAGCAGTGAAGGAAAAGCTCCTGTGTTTACTATACTGTATGCAATTAGTATAAACAAATGAACCAATAAGAACAGAACAAAATAAAATGTAATAGAATAGAATAGTCTGGCATCCCATTCTGGATTGGTTCCTGCCATGTACCCAGTAGTGATAGGAAAGCTTCTGCATTCCGCATACTGTATACAATTAGCAGGTTCAGAATAAGAACAAACATATGAATGAGAATAAAATAGAACAGTCTACCATCCCATCCTGGGTTAGTTCGAACCTACCACCCAATGCTGAATTAACAGGCTCTTCACCCCTGAACACAGAATGAAATTAAAGGATTGCAAAAAAGAATAAATAAATGCATGATGCATATAGAATAGAACGAAACAGATTAGAAAGGACTAGCACCACATTCAGAGTTGGTTCCTGATTTGTACTCAATAGTTAGGGATATTCTGTGCACTCCCGCCATACTGTAGGCAGTTCACAGGTTATAAATATGAACAAGCACATGAATGAGAATGGAATAGCCTGGTGCCCCATCCAGGACTGATTCTTGCCTTGCACCCGGATGCTGAATTATTAGGCTTTAATCCTAACACACAGCATGGAATTAACATTGTAAAATGTATGAATTACATACATGATACATTTAAAATAGAATAAAATAGTTTGAAATAGACTAGTTGGTTTCTGCTTTGTACCCAATAGTGAAGAGAAAGTTTTTGCACACCAAATACTGTACAGGCTCTGAAAATGAACAGATGTATTAATAAGAACTGAATAAAATAGAATAGAATAAAATACAGTAGAATAGCAAGACATTCCATCTAGAATTGGTCCCTTCCTTGCACCTGATGCTGAATGAATAACCTCTTCAGTCCCATGATAATGGAATTAAAAGATTGAAAAAAAGAACAAATAAATGCATGATGCATATAGAATAGAATAAAATAGAATAGATTGAAATGGACTGGCACCCCATCCAGGGATGGTTCATTCCTTTTACCCAAAAGAAAAGAGAACACATTCTGCATTCACCATATTGTATAAAACTAGCAGGTTCTAAATACGGCAATCATACGAATGAGAATAAAACAGAATAGAAAACTTAGGGTTGGTTCTTGTGCTGCACCTGAGGCTGAATTAATTAGCAATTCAGACCTAAAACACAGCATGGAATTAAAGGATTCCAAAAACGAATAAATGCATGATGAATATAGAATAGGGCCGGTTCCTGCATGCTACCCCATGATTTAAAGTTGAAAAAATGAATGAGTGAAAGAATAGAATAGAATAGAATATTATGCAGTGTTGATTCCTGCTTTTGTGAGATCAAACATAGTGAGTAGAGAGTGAAGCCTCCAAAATAAGCTACCAAAGTGGGCCAGGGGCTTCATAAATATTTTCCAAATTGGGGAGCTGGTTTTAAAAGTTCCAAATACAAAGACACTTCCAAACTTTAACAAAAATTCCTTAAAGGGAAGCGAGAAACCGTAAATCTCTGGCTAGTGAACAAAAGTGTAACAAACAGAGAAAACAGGGGCAACAAGTCAAAAAGTATTTGTTTGGCTGAAAGGCAATTCAAAGCAGGCAAGTCCCAAGGCATGTGTTGTGATTGGTACAATGTATTAATTTTTTGTCATTCCCGTTGAATTTTTTGAAGATCTATGAAGCTAATTTGGGATTTTAATGTCCAGGGAATCCAATTTTGACATTAGTTACTCCCTAACTGAGTTTTTATCGTCTTCTTGCTCATTCCATTTTGGATTGCTCATCGTTGTTGCTATTTTGCAAGGTTGATTCCTTCATTGCTTCTGATGCTGCTTGGGAGGATTTTGCCCCTTTATGACCATAATAGCAAAAGTTGTGCTGAAGATTTTAAACAGATAAGAATGGAATAGAATAACTATAGAGCTGAAGTGCAACGATTCTTATTTTGTCCTGTTTTGCACCTGATGTTGCAAGGACTGGCTCTCTGTAAGGCCCTGGATGCTCTTCTCCTGAGACATCAATAGTCATAACCGTAGATGGACTAGGGCAAGTGAGGACATAACAACAGTTATCTATTTTTGCATGTGCAAAATGCAAGTTTATTCAAACAAAGAATTGTTAAAAAAGTGCAATGAAAATGTGCAAAAGTGTTTAATAATAAATAATCCGTAAAACAGTACAGTGTAGGAAACTTAAAAGACCAATAAATGAACACAATACATAAAGTAAAACCAAAGAGAACATCAAAGTCTCCTTTTTACTAAACCCCAGGGCATGTAATTCTCTCTCTCTCTTAGTTTTCCCACTCACCCTCAGGGTCTCGCAACGGGACTGGCTCTTTTCCTAATTCTATCTGTGTCCATTGAGACCCACTGTGCCCGACTCCATCGTCCTGCCACCTCTGTCAGTGTTCGCAGGAGCACTTGACCCCTCCAAAGGGCAACAGAAGAGGTCAGCCCCTGGAGCACTGTTCTCCTTAATTCACCACAGGGCATTACCAACTGCTTTGCCTCTTCTCATCCTTACTGGCTTGACCAACTGATTTTGCTGTCTCTTCTTTAATCCCTCTCAGTTGTTCCTTCCTTCCATTCAGTCTTTTTTTTTTCTATCCTACTCAGATCTTTTATACTGTGGTGACTGTAGAGGCACTAAACAATTCACAGAGCACTAATGAGGAATGGCTTGTGCACATGAACGACCAATCAACGAGTTCCCCCATTAAGCATTCCATGGCTAATCGTCTCTCCCACTCACTCCTGCATCCATGGAATCTGAGCCACACTATTCGGAATAATACCCAATGCCTGCACTGGTCCTCTGGTCAAAACACAGGGACCTTATTTTGGAATTAACAGGATAAAAATATAAATCTATTCTAAAGAAAGTTAGACAGACAAGATCAGGGTTACAGTGCATCTTGGGCTTCAATCCTAACACCCAGCATGGAATTCTGAAATGTATGAATAAATACACGATACATTTAGAATAGAATACAATAGCTTGAAATAGACTAGTTTGTTCCTGCTTTGTACTCAATAGTGAAGTGAAAGTTTTGCACTCACCATATTGTACATTTAGTAGGCTCTGAAAATTAACAAATGTAAAAATAAGAACTGAATAGAATAGAATAGAATAGAATAGAATAGAATAGAATAGAATAGAATAGAATTTCAAGGCATCCCATCTAGAGTTGGTTCCTTCCTTGCACCCAAATGCTGAATTAATATAAATATAAATAAGAACTGAGTAAAACAGAATAGAATAGGCATCCCATCTAGAGTTGGTTCCTCATCTTGTGCTCAATACTAACACACAGTATGGAATTAACATTCTAAAATGTAGGCTGCCATTTGCCATTAAGTTTTAAAGATAGTTTAAAAGTATTATTGTGGGTGTGGGTGTGGGTTTTTTCTGGATGTCATCTCTACATCTCTACCTCTATGGTGGGTTTGAAGATGGCTCAACAGCGTCCTCTGTGTTTCTCACTGTGTATTCTCCCCATGTACCTCCTGTTAACTTTAGAGAGACAGTGACTAGGTTGGAATTCAAGTCAAAGATCCTGTACCCTTAAGGTAGAAGTGCTACCTACTGTTCCACCCTGCCACCTAAAAAATAAACGAAGGAGCAAAATAGTATAAAATTTATTGTAGTGAAACATAAAAAACACAAAGTATACTGGAGGTTAACATATTTCAAAATCATTTCATTACATTTAGACTTGTAACTTACGACATGTGCATCTTATAACCATTTGACTTAAGACCACTACCACGTCTCTCAGGGAAACGACAGTTTTTGCCACACCAGTTCTGTATGCCGTGACTCATTCATCTTTATCTCAGTTTATTACCTGCGGTGGTTCTGACTATGTTCAGTTACATTTGTCTTACAATTACAGAAAAAAAGGCAATTGATCTCGACACAAAAATGAAGCTGATCAAGCAGTATGAGGGAGGAAGGAAAGCGAATGCAATCACGTGACCTTAACTAATCCAATTGTAGCCGGTGTTTGCTCCACATGCTGTACTGCTGCGTTCTGGCTTTAAATCCGGTCAACCTCTGAAGCTTCTGTGTTGTGACTCACAATGTGCCACCTCGTGCAAATCGCTTTGAAGAGGTAATGAAACCACACTGAACACCTTTATCTTTTAACGTTTATTATTAACAGGCTGAAATATTAAAACAGAAAGCATACAAGCACAGGTTTGTTTGCACAGGCATTTGTCTGTCTTACAAGTAGTCGCGTGTGCATTCTGTATTCCATACTTGATGCTCAGCAGATGGAACTGCCGTTCCTCTTCCTCTTCTTTCTATTAACATCACAGCAATGCACTT
This sequence comes from Erpetoichthys calabaricus, assembly GCF_900747795.2. NCBI lineage: Eukaryota > Metazoa > Chordata > Cladistia > Polypteriformes > Polypteridae > Erpetoichthys > Erpetoichthys calabaricus. The sequence continues at coordinate 34,117,009 of NC_041403.2, forward strand.
CACACTCAGTAGATGTTGCCACTGTTCGTTTCCTTTCTGCCCTGTCACCGCGCTGAGCAGTTTGCTGAATGGAAGATGCAAACCTTGATAATTTTGTGGAGGTTGCCTTTACCCAAGACTTCAATTGAGACCTCGATCAAGGTTCTAGCCCCAGTGGTTCACAAATAATCATGTGACAGATGGACACAACCCTTGGCATTTTATCTATTTAGATAATGCTGCTGATTTCAAAAATGTAATTTGGCACTGTGTGTGCAGGAGTGAGCCATGGAATGGACTAGTGTCCCATCCAGGGTGGGCCCCTGCCTTGAGCCAAGTGTTTCTGGTAAGGCCATCCTGTGACTCTGAAATGGATTATGTGAATTTGGGAATGTTTAGGTGTGTTTTAGAAGGTTCTACCCACCTGTCTGTTAGTATAACCTACATTGTACAATATAAGATTGTAGAACCTGGAGATGATTCCTGGAGCATCAGGCACCCTGGATGAGACACCACTAGATCACACACATGAACCCTCTCACAAACATTCATATTGGGCCAAGTTAGAGTTACTAATTAACCTGACATGTTGTTGGGCTAAGGTACCTAGAATAACCATATTTGGCCAGAAGAAGAACAGTCAAAGTCCACAGCAACACAAAGCATTGTGATACTGTGAATGGCATTAGACAAAGTAAAGAATGATGAGGCTGGGAACTGAACACCGGTCTCTGGAGTTGTGAGAAGAACAGCACTACCACTGTGTCACCATGTCACTTATGTATACAACACCATAAAATTTCAAAGAAAGGCAGAGAAAAATGAATGTTTTTAAATGTAGTTATACATTTTTAATTTAGGAGGACCTAAATAATTAGAAAATCATGTATCCTGATTAAAAAATGTACCCTAGGAAATTATCCATTTAAATATATTATGCATATTCATGCTGCGGAAGTCTGCTCTAATAGATGTCACTCTCAGACGTGTTGCTAAAAAAATTCCTGTTTTTGACACTGGGAGAGGTGCAGTTTATCTAAACGTTGCTCTAGCGTTTGACATGTTAAACGTGAATGTGTGGCCGTGCCAGTGTAAAAGACAACCCCACCGAAGAGCGGATGCAATCACATCTCATTATCCCTTCGCATATGGGTTTAAATCATTCCCGGTCACATTTAATTCGAGCTTATTAAAGCCCCTCAGCTTTTATGAATGGGAGTTTAGCAGCAGACGTCTGTTAGCCGAGATTAATTTTAACATCATGAATAAATCTGTGCTGAGCCCATGGGAAAGGGCCAATCAGTGAAATGCATAAATAAATAAATCATGCTTGAACCACGCTCAGAGACCGCTTTAATAGCAAGGACGGCAAGCAGGGCTGCAGGAGTTTATAGTTATTTTTCTTGGCATTCACATGTTTTGGCTAATTTTCATCTGAATGGCCCTTTGGCTCGGCGTGTGGGTGAATGCCTTGGTATGCCATCATGTCTACTACATGCCCATGGGTAGCTATGGGTGATGGATGACTCCCTGGAAGGGTTTTGCTGCATTTAGCCTGTAAAGTAAATTGCTTTCCTTGCTGCAAGTTGTGCAATGTTAGAACTGGGATATGAAATTATACTTCATTGCTTCATGGCAGAACAACTGTTATGCTCATAATACAGATGAGCTAAGAGTGCCAACAAGAATAGGACCCATTTGTGGCTGGCACTTCCAACAGTGTCCACCACCACCCCTTCCTAAGAGTGGCTTCTTGATAAAAATCTGCTGAGGCTTGGGGACTAATGTAAGGATATTGATGTTCCAGATTGAAGGACCAATCATCTATCATCTCTAGGCTGCCCTAAATGTGCAGTGATAGCTAGACTGATGGAAAATGCATTGGCCTCAGCTGTGCCATGCTAGAGAGTACAAAAAAAAAAACACTTCAATGAAAAAAGAAAAATAAGGCAAAAAGGAGTTCACAAAAAAGGCAATCAAAAGCAAACAAGTCGCAATACACAATCCACGAGCAGAATCCTATAAACAGTAACACAAAAAAATCCAGCAAACCAGAAAAAATCAGGAAATAACAAGAATCAGTAAACTCCAATACAACCTCAATGCTCCACTGCTGGGTTTCACTTCTGACTAAGAATATAAAGCAAAGCAAGTTGGTATTACCCTAACCACACAGGCATTTAATTTTTATTTTTATCTTTTTCATCAAAAATTAAAGGGGGTGACACTGTGTACAACACCAAGCATTACAACTTACATTCTGTTTTCTTCTCCAATATTTGACCTAATATTTTATTGAGTACTCCTGCAGTTTGCCTAGACCAGGGGTGCCCAACTCCAGTCCTGGAGGGCCGCAGTGGCTGCAGGTTTTCATTCTAACCATTTTCTTAATTAGTGATCTGTTTTTGCTGCTAATTAACTTCTTTTGAATTAATTTTATTTGACTTGGTTTTTAAGAAATGTTTCCCTGAATTTCTTCATCATACCTCTGAATTGCTTCATTTCTTTACTTAAATGGCATCCAAACAGAAGTGAAATGTGAAGTGAGTGAGCCAACAGAGGACCAACTAAGTCAGGGCCTCAAACTCCAACCAATTTCACTCCAAGCAGTTGCTTAATTAGGCGCAGAGTCTTGTCGTTAATTAAACCCATTCTTTAATTCCATGGCTTGTTGCTGCTCTCATTGTGCAATATCAAACATTACAGAAATTGTGAATTTTCTCTTTTCTAAGAGCAGATCTGCATTCCTGAGACCTTCACCTTTCTTTATTTTCAGATTTTGTATGACGGTTTGCTTGCCATGTTTTGGCTCATTGTGTATCTCATTATTGTTTGGCTGCTAATTAAGGAAAAAGAAACCATTAAGTAGTCTGAGTGTTCAAGAGCAAGTCAATTACAATTAATTCAAAAGAAGTTAATTAGCAGCAAAAACAGGCCACTAATTAAGAAAAGGGTTAAAATGAAAACCTGCAGCCACTGCGGCCCTCCAGGACTGGGGTTGGGCACCCCTGGCCTAGACAATGAGATTGTTGCAACAACATAAACCCCTGTGGACTGTAGGGGCACCCAAGAGCTACAACCACCAGACACAACACAGCCAAACACAATTTCAAGGGTAAAATAAAATAATGTTTATTTGATAATTGTACCTTAAATACAGTAAAAGGCAGTCTGACACAATGTAATTGAAAGAACAAGCACCTCTGTGAGCCTCACCTACCTCATCCTGAATCTAACCCTGAGATAGAATGACCTCTTGGGCACAGCCATCAGCAGTGTGTCTGTCTGCGGAGAGAGTGTTGACCTTGTCACAAGGTTTACGTACCTTTTCAGTGACATTCATGTCTCTGGTTACTCTTCCTATGAAGTCAGTAGACAGATTGGGATAGCATGGGAGGTCATGAGGTCACTGGAAAGGGGTGTGTGGCACTCCCGATATTTATGCAAAAGGACGAAGGTCCAAGTCTTTAGAGTCCTGGTGCTTCCTCACTTGCGATATGGTTGTGAGACATGGACACTATCCAGTGACCTAAGGCGAAGACTGGACTCCTTTGGTACTGTGTCTCTCCGGAAAATCCTTGGGTACCGTTGGTTTGACATTGTGTCAAATGAGCGGTTGCTCATGGAGTCCCGAATGAGGCACATTATCTGCATTGTGAGGGAGCGTCAGCTACAGCACTATGGCCATGTGGCGCAATGGGTGATTCGGATCGCAGGATCCTCATTTTTAAGGACCCAAGTGGCTGGACCAGGCCAAGGGGTTGCCCACGTAACACTGGACCGCGTGTCTGCCTGGGAGGTTGCCAACCAGGATCCCGAGTTGTTTCGTCGTGTAGTGGGTGCGGCAATGCACTTTTCCAGTGCATGCTCCCCAACTTGACTTGACTTGGTAGCTAAGGCTCCCTCTTTTATGATTACTTCTTGTGCTATGGCATTGCCCAAAAGAAGCACTTCTGGGTCATACAGAAGTTCCCCACGATACCGATATTCGGTTTTCCCAGTGCCCTCCTGTGTCACACAGAAATCCAGACAGAGATCTCTTCCACACTACAAGTCTCCGTCAACCCTGCGGGTATCCAATCTGGGTCCCTATCAGAGGAGTACTGCCACTTCTCACCATGGGGAACGAACTGCTCATGAAATCCCTTCGTCCCTCCCTGTTGTCTTGCCATTATGGCCTTCCAGCCAGGTAGGGAGTTATCCAAAATCTTAGTTGAGATAGTAGTCCATCTGCTCCCACATTTACATTTACCCTGTGAAATGATTGAACAGACACAGAAAGAGGTTTGGGGGCAGCCACCCGTATACTTTAATCAGGCTGTCAAAATGAAAGATTGGTTCCAAATGACATGTCTCAACAGACTTCAGTCCAACAATAGAACAACCACAAACAAAACCAAGCAGGGGAAGTAATGTCATTGGGACAGGAACCGGAAGTGATGTCATCGAGCTTTGGTGAAATTTCCTGTGGTTGGTCTGTCGATGAAAAAGAGGAAGGAATAGTGCACTCTGCTGCTCCCTGGTCTGGTACGGAATTATCCCTTTGTGAGCCCTTTAGCTGCCACCCATGCGCACAAGTGTGACAACCCGTACATCATTTTCAGAAGGTGGTTCCTGTAGGTCAGCATTCCCTGTCTTATATTGTTTATGTAATAGTGTATACTTCAAGTTTCTTTAGCCCCAGTCTAGCACGTTTTTACATTAAACTACACTTTCCAAGCATTCGTCCAGTTCTGCAGATTGTCTACATCTTTTTGAATCATTTTTTAATGTCTCCTCTGTGTTTGCTAAAGCTTCGATTTTAGGGTCATCTTCACATTTTAGAAGTTTATTATTAATATTATAATTGATGTCATTAATATATAAATTAGAAAAAGTAATGGCCTGGGAACACACCCAGAGGAACTGCCCTTGTGTCCCATTCTATCTTATCTGTGCTCCTTGTCTCCAGCTTATTAACCAGCATAAAAGGACAAGGACTTCCAGTTTCAAAATGAATCTTCAGTGTGGAAAATGATGTGCTCATCAAAAACATTAGCAAGGATGTCTGATTGTAGTAAATGAAGAAAGGAATTTGAAAAGATTGGCACGTGTCACCATAAAGTGCTTTGAAATAATTTTGACAGCATCACAAAGCCCACAAGCTTGTTGTGCCAGAGTGCAGTGAATGTCTGGTTTTATTGAAAAAGAGAATTACTGGGTGCTCACAATGCCCCTACTGTGTGCCATTACAGCTTTCCTAATAATTAAATAGAACACACCAAGAAGAGGTCCATGACCACGATGGATGTGGTATACGTGTTAGACACTTAAAATAAGAGGTGTAATCATTCTTTCTGTTTGACTCTGTGACGGATAGGGGGCGTTCTCGCTCCCTTGAACCCTCGGATCAGACGCCAGAAACCAGATAAAAGTCCAATTCTTGACTTTATTATAATAATCAAGTGCACCAAGCACCCTCCATTCCACAATACTCATAAATCACTACAATACAATTCTCAATAAACAATCCTCCACTCCCAGACGCATTGCCACCCTTCCTCCCGACTCAGCTCGCCCATCTGGGATCTATCACAGTCTCTTATAGTCCTTGACCCGGAAGTGCTTCTGAACCCTCAGTTCATGTGACTTCCCAGCACTTCCGGGTCAGATCAAACTCTTCTTTTTCATCCCGGAAGTACGTCATTCCCTCTGTTGCTGTGACTAAGTCACACCTCCGGGTTATAGGGAACATACAAGTCCTTGAGCCTCCCTGTAGCATCCTCTGGTGGCCCCCACAGTATTGAGCAGGGTTGTGAATAGAAACTCCATTGTCCAGGATTCCCTGCTGGCCTTCGGGGCACCTCCATGCTACAAGGAGGGCTCCATCTGGGGGCCTGGGGGTATTGGCCGGGATGAATAGCCGGCCATATCCCACACTCATTTAGTGAGCTAACACCTAAGCTGACACAGCACCTCGGATGCTTTGTGAAAGTTGCCAAGGTTATGTCATGTTTGTCCATCTGTCCTCATGAAACAACTCAGCTCTCAGGGGTCCGATCTCATTGTAATTTGATACACTACCTCTTCAAAGGAAGAGTCGAGAAAGTTCAGTTTTCATTTTGATATTTCAAATAGAGTATGCTCTACAGTTTTTTGGAAATTTGAAAAAGTTCAATATAAGAAAATTATACACATACAATTACTTATTTGGCTGACACCTTTATCCAAGGCAACTTACAACATTTGAGATACTATAGGTTATATTTCCTTTGTTTTTTTCTTCAATTGGAACAGAAGCAAGTAAAGTGACTGATTCGTGGTCGCACAGTAGCAGGATTTGAATCCAGAGCTTTTGAACCACTATGCCACGCTGCCTACTAAAAGCATTACTTGAAGCATTTCCAAATTTACAAAATCTCTCTATTATAATAAAAAAAGTCCTGTGATGAGATGAGACTTTTTGGAAGACAAGACTTTTTGAAAGATATTTTGAAGTCCCACGAGTCGAGACTTTAGCCATGAGATGTTTTCAAGTCACACCCTCCTCTCAACCATAGAAAACCACGCACACGGTGCTCTCCCCTCTCGTTTTTGTGAATGCTTTTCACAGACACAGTTCTTGTTCCGACGAGATGAGACATTTCATCACGAAGGGTTATCAACAGTAAAAATGAGTACATGGGCAATCCTAGCAACGAAAAACAATGAAGTCAAACGAATTAATGCCAAAAATGACAATCGGTTACACTGCCAATTGATTAAATGCATATCAAGAGACTATGTTGAAACAGTTTGTGGTGAATGTGCGGGAAGATGAAAACATCAACAGAATATTTTGAAGAATATCTATAACCGTTAACACCATCTGGTCATCCTCCGCACGAATTACTGTACAAAGAAAGATGTATCCAAGAAAGGTAATGCAGTACATCTTCAGGGGATAACATTAGACAACAAAGGATATCTTGATATGCCATTCATATTAAAATGTTAACAGTTTCAACGTTAGAATAGCTTTTGCAAAGACAATTTACAAATCTCAGAGCCAAACATTCGAAAAAGTTGTTTTATTTTGTAGCAAGGCTATATAACTTGTCAGTCGGGTTGGCCTTCTGGACCATCCGTCACTTTATAGTGTGGCTGGGAGGGTTAGGGTCTATAAATAGTCCTTCAGGCACTTTTGAGGATGACCCAGTGCTGGGCGAATATCGCCCGGTCAATATTCCAGCTGCCAGTTGCCAGTGTCATGTTACCATAACAACCAAGCAGGGAAAAGATGTTTTGGCGTGAAACTTTTTCTTTTTAAGGGGAATGGCGGATCGAGGAAGGAAGGAGAAAAAAAGGAAGGAAAAAGCTGAAGGCAAGGAGGCGACTATCTACGCTTTAAGAATCATCAGGATCTGACTTCACCCAGAGACGTCTGCTATTTGTGGGTGGCCACCCCGAAGATATAATCAGTGTGACATATCCCAGAGAAGAGGCCAGGGTCTGGTTTTCTCCGGGTGCTCCCGTTTGGTGAGGCGGAAAGAGAAAGAAACGAAATTCAGTCACGTGCAGTTACAGAATATGTGGCGTTGTCAAGATGAAAGTCCAACAAAGAATCACAATTCAATGCGATATTGACGAACATTTAATTCAAAACATTGTTTTTACTTAAGTTTTACAGTAAAAGTGTAAGTTTAAAAAGTTTTTGCATGTTAATTTCAAAGCCCTGTGATGGGCTGGCGCCCTGCCCGGGGTTTGTTTCCTGCCTTGCGCCCTGTGTTGGCTGGGACTGGCTCTAGCAGACCCCTGTGACCCTGTGGTTAGGTTATAGCAGGTTGGATAATGAATGGACGGATGGATGAATTTCAAAGCCAAACAGAACAAAATCGTATTACGCAATGAATAACTCTAACGCAACATGAAGCATAATTTACATTCAAATGATTACATTTTACACTTTTTAATATGGTTAATTACTCACTGTAATGTAAAATAGGTAGTAAATCGTACATCCGCATCCCCATATGCGAGCGGCAGAACTACAAAGAGGCTAGCGTGTAGCGCAAGAACAGGGGTTGGCGAGCAAAGCCCCCAAGTTTTCTATATTTAAAAAGAGAAATATTCTGTGCAACTAATCAACAATTGATTAGTAGTTTACTGTTTCAAAGTTACCGACAGAACTGTAGTTTCAGTTTGTATATTTTCCTTTTTTATGCATGTGATCAATGCATTGTTGGCAAAACAGATCATGCAATTGAAACACCAGCAAAATCACACACTACAGGTAACACAGGGTCACTTTAGGGGCTCTGCTACACTAATTCATGTCTTCTGCTGCCTGAAATTGTACCAGGAAATTTAAAAGGCCCTTCTAACTGCAAAAGTACAAAATGCAAGCACAAAAAACAAAAATTTTCTTAACTTGTGTAGAAATTCACAGAAAAGATAAGGAGCTAAGTAGCAGTATCTCTGTAATCTATTGTGCACATAATAAAATAAACATACAGTAACGTGCATGAATGGCATTATCTGCAGATTATAATTCACTGATATGGTGGATTATTGGCAAAGTAATATAATTATCTGCTATCCATCATGGCCTTCTGCAGGCAACAACTTATCTTGACTTTCTTTCAAAAATTTTGTGATTAAGAACTTTAGAGTAGTTTATGAACTACATTTAGCCCCATGCACTGCACAGACAGCTAACACCAGTGTAAGAAATGCAGTTTTTACATCACTTGAGTTGGAAAGTGGTGCCTTAGACTACTATTTCAGTCACCGTAAGTCTGTTTGTGCTCAATTTTTAATTACATGTTATTGATGCTATAAAACATACATATTTTATGTGTGTTGCTAGCACAGAATTGCATTTTATTATCACTGTTATCCACTGTGGAGCACCAGGGGGCGTACTGCTCCCCAAATCTTGACACAGACAGGCTGAGACACAAGTTCAACGCAGCACACACTTTAATCAGGTTGGGAAGCGTTCTCTGTTCCTCCCCGCTTCACAGCACAGTACAGAAAGTACCCATCACAAAACAATATAACACAGCCCTTCTTCCTTTTCTTTCTCTTTCTCTCTCTGTTCTTCTGTCGCCTCCACTCCTCCTGCAAGCTTTATCCTTCACCTCCCAACTCTGGCTCGTCCCTGTGAGGCTGGCAATTCCTTTTATATTGACCAACCCAAAAGTGCTTCTGTTCTTCCGCCCACACGCCATGCCATATGTCTCTTCCACAGCATCCCCTGGCAGCACCCACGGTACACAACGGAGCTGAGATATCGAACTCCAAGTCCCATGGTGTTGTGTGGGAATCCAGGGCACTGCTGTAAACCAGGGGAGCTGCCATGTTGCATTTTGGGAGAGGTAGTTGACCTAAAGCAGCCACCTTCCCCCATCCTTCCATCTTTTGGGCATCCTGGCCAGGTTGGGCCACTGGCTGTCCCTTACACTATATTATATAAGTCAGTTTCTTTCCTCAGGGCAATAACACTCTGTTCAGCAAATTCTCTGCTAATGTTTACAATTCACCATCCTTTGGAATGTATTTTCTTAGTGCGTGTAGTAATAAAATACATTCCAGTTTTTAATCCAACAGATGGCAAAACAAACATGACCACTGCTGTTAAAAATCCTTTACTAAACGCCATAAAATGGAGGCAAGAGAAAAACTGACACCATAACTTAGTAAAGGAAAATTTAAACAGAAAAAATATAGGAAGTAAAAAAAAATGGTAAAGTGAGTACTAATCTCATTTGAGACCTTTAAACCTTCTGGTAATCTGGCTTCATTAATGTAGAAAAATGAGAGCAGGAATAAATCATGTCAATAAATAACGCATTCCATTAAAAGCTATAAAGGAAGCACACTGGTCTCCCAGGAGGTGACTTTGAGACCCCTGAAGTCATACAATCATCTACTTCCTTCTGTGTGGCAGTCAGTAGGCTCCAATAGGATTAATACTTCCTCTGTGAGATTTTCTATTTCCCATATTTTTTTCTGTTAAAATTTTCCTTTATTATTTTAGAACACGGGTGTCGAACACCGGTCCTCGAGGGCCGCAGTGGCTGCAGGTTTTTATTCTAACCATCTTCTTCATTAGTGAGCCGTTTTTACTGCTAATTAACTTCTTTTGCTTTAGTTTTAATTAACTTGACTCAGGCCCCTTAATTGTCTCTTTTTCCTTAATTAGTAGCCAAACAATAATGAGACATCAAACAAGCCACCATATGACAGAAAAAACAGAAAAATCAACAGATTTGGAAATGTCTGCTGTGGCAGAATGAGAGCAGCAACAAGCCATTGAATTAAATAACGGGCTTAATTAACAGCAAGAATCAGCTTCTCATTAAGAGACTGGATGGAGTTTGAAATCCCAGTTTAGCTGGTCATCTGTTGGCTCGTTTCACGTCTCATTTCTGTTTGGCTGCCATTTAATGAAGAAAGAAATCAATTCAGAGGACTGAATCCTTAAAAACGAGGCTATTGAAATGAAGAGAAAGGGAGTTAATTAGCAGTGAAAACTACTCACTGATTAGGAAAACGGTTAGAATGAAAACCTGTAGCCACTGCGGCCTTCCAGGCCCAGAGTTTGACACCCCTGATTTAGAGTGTTGGTTGTATGCACAGTCTGTTGGAATGAAAAATGAAATGCACACAATGAGAATGGTGTTTTTGATGCAGCATGTCATGAGTGACCTCGTAGGTACTGTATTATGGCCTGCAGTTAAACTCTGTTGACTTTGTTTCAATTACATGATGCTTCTGAACGTAGATTTAAGCTTTAAACCATTAGACGATGAGGACCAGCTAGTTTTTGGTTATAAGTCACGGTTACAAAGATATTTAATAAACAAAACTGTGATATCTTTCTCTTTGACATCTACTCTCTCTATATATAAAATCCTAAACCTAAAAGTGCAACAAATTTGTGCAACGATTTTATGTGACATTTTTGTGTCATGTTTTTTGTCACGTGCTAAATCAGGCTTATTTTAGCCTGATTTTTCAGAATTTACCAAACTTTAATGTAATGTTGTTAGATTTTCAGATTCTTATTCTATTTTTAAATTATAAACTAAAAAATATCAAGACTTACATCCCGCGAGACGAAACGTTGTGCCAAGAGATTTAACCATGCCCAGGGCTGGAAAATAAAAGACAAAGAGTAGGACAGCTGCTGAACAGGCTTTTAAATGTTCGAAGTGCCGTGCGAGATGCAGATCACGCGGCATGGCAGCAGCAGCAAGTCAGCAGCTGATTGAGCAAAGAGGAGGTAAAAAAAAACCTGTTATTTGTTTCCCATTGTATCACTGTCTAAGAGGGGGTTTCAGAGGAGCAACCACATCTCCTTGGGGTGCGTTCAGCCCCCCTCTTCACAACACGAGCGTCAAAGACGTGAAATAGCTGGCACATAGCGAAGGCCGGGAGGGTTGGTGAGCGAAACGAGCAGGAGGCGAACCCCCTAGTAAATAAATAAAAATCTTCCAAACATTTAACTGAGTCCCAGAATGCACCTGAATGATGCGCCATGCATACATTTTCTAACTTCTTATATTTTGTTAACCAGAACTGCACACAACACTCTATGTGCTGCTTCAGGAGAGCATTATGGAGTCCAAGGATACATCAGGTTTTTATGCAATAGTTTTATTGCATAAAAGGTTTTATGATATAACCTTACATTTCCTTTACCTTTAATCACTTCTGCATATTCTCTTTTTCATTAAGACTAAAATATAATTTTATTCATCCATTTGTTGTATTGACTTAAAGATATTGTAAATCTATACAGCTATGTCAGGGTTTGGTGTAGGCTTAGTCTGTAGTTCAAACTCTTTGACTTGTGTTTTCTTTCACCTGCCTGCTCAGGTGTAAACTTTTAATGTAATCTCTACTTTTTATAATATTTATTTTAACAAATATTTTATGAGGGCTATAAGCCTGTGCCAGGCTGATTCTTAGTAACACAGAAGTTATGGACTTACAGAATAAAGATGAGAGCAACATCTTTTCCTTGGAGCCACAATTCTGCTTTTAGTTTCACCTCCTTTTTGGGATTTTAGTCTTTCATTTCTTCTGTTATTTGTTATGATCTGCAAACTCTTAAAATTGTTAATGGGTGTAAGGCCTCTAACAGACCCATAATAAAGGCCAGGGCCATCCCTAGCCTGCACGTAAAAGGCCTCACTCAAGGAAGCCTGACCCAAAACTCCACAGGTAGGCTTCAGCCATATCTGGCCATATCTGGCCTAAAAAGGGATCTCTCTCCAAATGTATCACAACTCAGAATAGGAAAATGGTCATAATCGGCTCAAAAATCTCAGAGTGTCTCAAATTTGGTCTTACTATTAGGAGTATGAGTAACATTTTATCAGTTTTCCTAATTTAGGACACTAGCCCTAAAATTCATAAGGATTTAGAAGAGTTCATGAACTGTCACAAGAACTTAGAAGTGACATGCACATTTCAAGAAAGGCAGAATGTTTTGGAAAACTTATTAAAAGATAAAGATTTGATAAAAATGGAATAATATTAGTAACAAATCGTGTACGCCGTGCAATCAATCGCTGCATCTAAGCAAAGAAGTCAAGCGCTTTCAACTGAAATGAAATGTATTGGTAACGTTATGTTTTTTGACCATAGGGAAAATGGAGCTTTGCATTAGCGATGACTTAAGTGCGCCACAACCAACCATTTCTCAAAATTTGCACTGAATTTTAAACACCCTTACAATGCATAAAGTAATACGTAGATTCATATGTTTCCCCATCACTCCATGGGCGTTAATGTTAAAGCAAGCTGGATTTATACAAATTGCTTGTTTTCCTATAGTTGTTGGTGTGATTGATGGCACACACACCTGAATCGCTGCCACAAATGTGCACGAGCAAGCGATATCACAGTATCAACACTCAACTTATAGATGCAAACTGTATTGTAGTAGCCAGCATATTAACCTGAAGATAGGCAGGACAAGATAGGAAAGTGACAGCAAAATGTCACACAGGTATGCTAAGCTCTGCATTCCACAAACCTCTGGAATATTAGCGTTACACTTTACAATCAAGGAAGGTTCAAGAGCACACGCACAGACTCCCAAGGCACTGGGTACATCGAGCCTTGCAGACATTAAGGAGGGATCACAGAGACAGACAGACATGTCATGTGACTCAGGAAGATGTCAGGAATACTGGAAGAGTGAACATGTCTTCACAAACAGCGCAAGAGTAGCCAGGGCTAGTTTCAGTAAGAGGAGTTTCCTGTGGAGGGAGATTCTTCCAAATGTGCGGCCGCGGATCATTTTCTTGCTAAAATAATCCTATTATCAGTCTATACCCTCATTTGGTGTGTGTGTCTCGGTCTTTCCATCTCAGTGGTTGCTACGACATTAGTCCTGATGTTGTTGCAAAATGGCAACAATTACGTGCAGTCTAGTGCAATATCCTACCTTATTTTGTTTCCTTATTCTTTATCTGCTACTTTGAATATTATTGTTATTATTATTATTATTAATAATATTAATTGTAATTGTTGTGGTGAAGCCTTAGCATTAGTATTAGAAAATCAATGATTTCCAAGAAAACTACAAAATGCTGACTTCATGAGAGCCATTTTGCAGCCATAACGTCATTTATTCTCAAACCTGAACTCCTGTTCCTTACTTGGGGTGGGTGTAGGGTGCTCCATAACTACTTTTCCCGTCCTACTCTGGAGTAGGCAAAATTATTATCCTAGTCAGACTTTTAGTGCAATTCTTAGGAGTAATTCTGAGTTGCTTGAAAATAGGTATTGTTGTCCACCAGGGGGCGTACTGCTCCCCAACCCTGATACAGACAGGCTGAGACACAAGTTCATCACAGTACGTTTTTTTTTATTTTTCATTGGGGAAGCATTTATCTTTTTGCTCCCCACTACACAACACTGTAAAAAGCACCAAATACAATTAAACACCTTTCTTTCTTTCTTTCTTTCTTTCTTTCTTTCTTTCTTTCTTTCTTTCTTTCTTTCTTTCTTTCTTTCTTTACTTTGCCTCCACTCCTCCTCACAAGCTTTGTCCTCCACCACCCAACTCTGCCTCTCTGATTAATAGTGAAGTGGCCCCTTTTATAGTACACCTGGAAGTTCCCCCGGTGTTTCTTGACCTTCATCTGGTTGTACCTTTGGGTGTGGCAGAAGTGCCGCTCCAAAGGGTTCAGCTGTAGCTGCAGCACCCCCTGGTGGCACCCATGGAGCCCAAAAGGACTGCTCCAACCTACAGCTCCCAGCATGCTCTGTGGGTATCCGTGGTGCAGTAGCAACCCAGGAGGGCTGCCTTCTAGCATCTCAGGGAGGGTACTGTGTCAAAAGGGTTCACTGCCGCAGTCCTTCGACCCAGCCGGTGTTTCTGCTGGGTAAAGGTCCTGGCCAGTATTTGTTTTAAAATTTCAAAATGTATCTTTAAATGTCACAAAATACTCATAAATTCCCCTCAAGGGAGAAGAACCTTGAAAACCCCTGGCTTAAGGGACAAGTCCAAACCAAAATCTTTATAAATGGTGATGTGAATTAAAATAAACAAAAGAAGAAAAAAAATGATATCTAGGCAAAAATGTGAAGACTAAAAGGGTTTGCCTTTGCCTAACAAGGCAACCCACAGCAACAAATCTAAAGCTGTAGTGGAATAATGCAAATTGAAAAACAGAAACAAAAAAAATCAAGAAGCCAGAAAATCAGCACTCTCCAGACATTAAAGACCACTGAAGAGCCTGCTACCCAGCCTGAGACATCAGGGTGGTCCTGCCTCTTGGGGCTACACCCACAAAGCACAAAGAACAACACAAAATACATAAAAACTAAACAATGAATAAACAGAACAATTTTATCAAAGTTTACATAATTCATTAAAACTCACAAATAATACATCACAAATAACAAAAAGTATAAAAGAAATTAAAAATCAACACAAATAATAAGCTCACCCTGGATGAAACCTAACAGTTCTGCCTTGGTCTCTGCTTCTGGTTTGGTGTTTTTCTTTGGCTCACGTCTTGTTAGTGTTCTCCTTCTCATTTAGGATTTTGGGGCATCCTCTCTCTTGTTAGTGTCCCTGTGTCCTCTTTCAT
Source organism: Erpetoichthys calabaricus (assembly GCF_900747795.2). Taxonomy (NCBI): domain Eukaryota; kingdom Metazoa; phylum Chordata; class Cladistia; order Polypteriformes; family Polypteridae; genus Erpetoichthys; species Erpetoichthys calabaricus. The sequence goes on from NC_041403.2 coordinate 34,132,065, forward strand.
ATTTAAATTTTTGGTCATCCTCTCTTTGTGCTTTTAAGAGATGGCCATCTGAGGCATAGAAGAAATGAAGTGTTATGTTTCTTTTCTGTGTTGTTTCAGCTTCCTTGTTCCTCAGTTTTGCTAAGTTACTTTTTTATTTCTGTTAAGTCTAATAAGGTAGTTTTCACTTAATTGAACTGATTATGTATTTATCTTGTGTTGTTCTGTTTTCCTGGTTGCTTACTTTCTTAATTGTTAGTTAAATGAAGTCCAAAGATGTTGATTGCTCTCGATTAATGTTAAACAATTTAACTTTAATTTGACGTTGTCAGGTCCTCATTTTTCAGTGTTTTCTAATTTTGGGTTTTTCTTGTCCTCACAAATTTACATTTACATTTATTTATTTGGCCGACACATTTATTCAAAGCAACTTACAACATTTGAAAATACAATTGATTTCATTTGAGTTTCATTTGGAGCACAGGTGGGTGAAGTAACTTGCCCTGGGTCACAGTGTTAGTGGTCTGGTTTTGTACTTACAGTCTCAGGGTTTGAAGTCCAAAGCCTTAACCACTGTGCCACACTGCCTGCCTAAATTAAAGTGCCATGTGAATGGGGCTCCAGACCAACGCAAGGCTATTGCCTTTTCGACAAAAGCAGGAACCAGCCCTGAATAAAGCACAAATTCATCATAAGGCATGCTCATGCGTGCAAGTGCATCTTCTCAAAATGGAATAACATAAAGTTTCTGGTTAACGAGAACGGGTACCTTTGAGAAAAGCCCACAAGAACACATAGAGAATGTTTAGACTTCACACAGACCAGACCAGGAGAAAAGTCAAACTCAGATCCTTAGAGCCGTGAGGGACCTGCGTTAACCACTGTGCCATTGTACCAACCAAGACAGAAGCATGAATTGATATATTAAAACTGAAAATTTATACATGCACCAAAAGTATTACTAATTCTAGGAAAAAAAATATGGTCTTTTTAAAGTGAGCTATGAGCACCACTGATGGAAAATGTCTTTTTTTAAAATGGCGACTCAAACTAAGTACTGAAATTATCAGACATGTTACTCTGCTGGCTACGAGGGGCCCCAAATTCACACCCACAAAAGCTTCTGCTGACTGGACATGAGTGCTTCCTGTGCTACTAAATATATTGTTTCTGCCTTTGTTGTGATGTTATGGTTTTCAAAGTCTTCGCACCAACTGAAGGCTGTGGCCTCATTTCTGCATTTGTATTTTGGTGAGTTATTTGTTGTTGACTGGGGCGGCTCATTCGGTTTTTGTTGCCTTTTTTTGTTAACTATTCATTTGCTGTAGACTTATAACCTGAACAATGTGAACATCTCAAGAAAACTTAATTTCCTTCAATTTTCCATTCATACATCATCCATTTTCTACCGTTGGTCCAGGTCCCGGTCACAGGGGCAGCAGTCTAAGCAAAGATGTCCAGACATCCCTTTTCTCCACCACCTCCTCCAACTCCTCCAGGAGAGGTATTCCCAGGCCATCTAGGTGATATAATCTGTCCAAGGTGTCCTGGGTCTGCCCTGAAGTCTCCACTCGGTTAGATATGCTTGAAACACCTCCACAGGGAGGCACCCGAATCAGCTGCCCGAACCACCTCAACTGGGTTCTTTCAGTGTGGAGGAGCAGTGGCACTACTCCTGAATGTCTGCACTCCTCACTCTGTCTCTAAGACTGAGCCGATACACCCTGCAAATTTCCACCATTTTTATTTGCAATTTAGGTTTTTTTGATCACTACCCAAAACTCGTGGCCATGGGTGGGTGTAGGAATGAACACTGACCGGTAAATCGAGAGCATTGCATTTTGGTTTAGCTCCTTCTTCACCACAACTGACCAGTACAATGTCTGCATAACTGTTAATGCTACTCTGATCCACCTGTTGATCTCTCTCACTCCCTTCTTCACTAATCATGAACAACACTACAAGATGCTTAAGATAGATAGATAGATAGATAGATAGATAGATAGATAGATAGATAGATAGATAGATAGATAGATAGATAGATAGATAGATAGATAGATAGATAGATAGATACTTTATTAATCCCAGGGGGAAATTCGCATATTCCAGCAGCAAAAATATTAAATTAAAGAGTAATAAAAAATGCAGGTAAAAAAAAACAGACAATAACTTGAATAATGTTCAACATTTACCCCCTCTGGTGGAATTGAAGAGTCGCATAGTTAAATACCTCTGCTTAAGGTAGCACCTCCTCTCCACCCTTTTCCAGCTAAGAACCATGACCTCAGATTTGGAGGTACTGATCCTGACTCCGAATGCCTTACATTTGGCTACAAACTAGCACAGTGCGCACCACAGGTCACCATCAAGACCACATCATCTGCAAAAAGCATAGACTTGATCATTAGTTTACTGGACTGGACCTCCTCCACCACTTGGAATGTGCCAATTACAGTTAAATAAGTATAATTTTCCATAGCGAACTCATAACATCATTACAACTGTTACATCTATCCGTTCTCTATCCCTGCTAACTTCTTTAAAAGATAATGCTGAACAACAGTCAAATAGCAAGAAGCAACTCTAGATGGGATGTCACTCAACACTCATACTATACGCACTCATCCATCCTTCAGCTTTATTAAAATACTTAGGAACAGTCACAATAAGCCCAAATCCTACCCTTGAAGCATCAGGAATAGCCAGCTTTGGAAAGGAAGCTAGTTCATCAAAGGACAAAGTCATGCCAGCCAGGTCAGCTAAGCTAACATACAGTGGTGTGAAAAACTATTTGCCCCCTTCCTGATTTCTTATTCTTTTGCATGTTTGTCACACAAAATGTTTCTGATCATCAAACACATTTAACCATTAGTCAAATATAACACAAGTAAACACAAAATGCAGTTTGTAAATGGTGGTTTTTATTATTTAGGGAGAAAAAAAAATCCAAACCTACATGGCCCTGTGTGAAAAAGTAATTGCCCCCTGAACCTAATAACTGGTTGGGCCAACCTTAGCAGCAATAACTGCAATCAAGCGTTTGCGATAACTTGCAATGAGTCTTTTACAGCGCTCTGGAGGAATTTTGGCCCACTCATCTTTGCAAAATTGTTGTAATTCAGCTGTATTTGAGGGTTTTCTAGCATGAACCGCCTTTTTAAGGTCATGCCATAGCATCTCAATTGGATTCAGGTCAGGACTTTGACTAGGCCACTCCAAAGTCTTCATTTTGTTTTTCTTCAGCCATTCAGAGGTGGATTTGCTGGTGTGTTTTGGGTCATTGTCCTGTTGCAGCACCCAAGATCGCTTCAGCTTGAGTTGACGAACAGATGGCCGGACATTCTCCTTCAGGATTTTTTGGTAGACAGTAGAATTCATGGTTCCATCTATCACAGCAAGCCTTCCAGGTCCTGAAGCAGCAAAACAACCCCAGACCATCACACTACCACCACCATATTTTACTGTTGGTATGATGTTCTTTTTCTGAAATGCTGTGTTCCTTTTACGCCAGATGTAATGGGACATTTGCCTTCCAAAAAGTTCAACTTTTGTCTCATCAGTCCACAAGGTATTTTCCCAAAAGTCTTGGCAATCATTGAGATGTTTCTTAGCAAAATTGAGACGAGCCCTAATGTTCTTTTTGCTTAACAGTGGTTTGCGTCTTGGACATCTGCCATGCAGGCCATTTTTGCCCAGTCTCTTTCTTATGGTGGAGTCGTGAACACTGACCTTAATTGAGGCAAGTGAGGCCTGCAGTTCTTTAGACGTTGTCCTGGGGTCTTTTGTGACCTCTCGGATGAGTCGTCTCTGCGCTCTTGGGGTAATTTTGGTCGGCCGGCCACTCCTGGGAAGGTTCACCACTGTTCCATGTTTTTGCCATTTGTGGATAATGGCTCTCACTGTGGTTCGCTGGAGTCCCAAAGCTTTAGAAATGGCTTTATAACCTTTACCAGACTGATAGATCTCAATTACTTCTGTTCTCATTTGTTCCTGAATTTCTTTGGATCTTGGCATGATGTCTAGCTTTTGAGGTGCTTTTGGTCTACTTCTCTGTGTCAGGCAGCTCCTATTTAAGTGATTTCTTGATTGAAACAGGTGTGGCAGTAATCAGGCCTGGGGGTGGCTACGGAAATTGAACTCAGGTGTGATACACCACAGTTAGGTTATTTTTTAACAAGGGGGCAATTACTTTTTCACACAGGGCCATGTAGGTTTGGATTTTATTTCTCCCTAAATAATAAAAACCATCATTTAAAAACTGCATTTTGTGTTTACTTGTGTTATATTTGACTAATGGTTAAATGTGTTTGATGATCAGAAACATTTTGTGTGACTAACATGCAAAAGAATAAGAAATCAGGAAGGGGGCAAATAGTTTTTCACACCACTGTATGTGTCCTTGAATGTGAGTGGGAACTGGAGACAACACAGGAAAAAAATGAGGTCAACATGCAAACTTCACACAGTAGTAGTCAACAACAACAACATTTATTTATATAGCACATTTTCATACAAAAAGTAGCTCAAAGTGCTTTACATAATGAAGAAAAGAAAAATAAAAGACAAAATACAAAATTAAAATAAGACAATATTAGTTAACATAGAAAAGGAGTCGGACATTGTATTGATTACAAACCCCTTGAGCAACCCTGTTTCAAAAACTCCTGGGCTCTGAGTTCAAATCTGTGTCAAGGGCTTTCACTCGTAACATTATGCTAACTTATACTATTGTGCACACGCTAAGAAACACCCCTGTCTATGTCACAGAACATAAGCACACTAAATCAATTTAGGGCTGCCAATTAATCTAACATGCATATCTTTGGAATGTGGGAGGAAACTGGAGCGTCTAAAGCAAGCCAGGAATAAGCCCCCTATAGGCCCCAGGGTGACTAGAGTTGATCATACCTTTAACAATGCAGAGCATAGTCACGTGGTAGTTTAATGCTGCAAGCACGCTATTTCCTGCACATGCGTTCTGCACATAGAGACGCGATCATTTCATCAAACAGTGAGGACTAAAGTGCCCCTTAGTCATTTTGCCATGTAGAACCTCAAATGAAACATTGAGCACTGGGGCTGTGTGTGCCCTTTGGTCATTTCAGCATGCAGATCCTAAATTGTAAAATCCCCCTTGGTCAATTCAGCATATCAAGCCTCAAAAGTTACATTGATTGGAGATTGTTTCATTGACCCCTTTGCCGTCATGGGCTCCTGGGTATGCACCCAGAAAACCCTGATGGTAGATCTGTCTCTGGTCTAAAGTAAAAAAAACACACACAGATGGAGAGAAGATGCAAACTCCACAGAAACAAAGTCCTGTTCTCTGATTCAAATCTAGGTCCCTCGAGCTGTGAGGTTGAAGTGCCATCAACTGTATGGCCATGCCAACACAATGACGGTTTACTATTTTTAATGTTTAATTGTGTTCACTGTTTTTGATTTATTGCTTTATGTGTATTCTTGTGGTTGAATAACATTGCCCTCCTGGTTCTCCAACTGGCATATGGATGTGTAATACATCTCTCTCTATATAAAATCCAACATCTGACTGTCTGTCTGTATGTCTGTCCGCTTCTCACGAGAGAACTACTTAATGGATTTACATCTGTTTTTTTTTCTAGAATTTGCTTGAACATTACGTTTGACTTTGCGCCTTCTCTCATTGCGCTAAGTATCATTGTTCACTTGTGGTAACAATTTATTTGTACTAATCTGAGACTTAGGCTGTGGGCCGAGGAGAGGGTGAAGCGTGACATCAGGAGTAGGGAGCTGGGTGGGGCCCTCCTCACTTACGTGCCAGCCTCCGTTTGAGTCAGTCTACCTCTCACGACATGTTGGAGTGTACGTTGCCTCCGCTTAGCTAGCGATACCTGTTTGTATATTGGTTTTTAAAGTTCGTCCTGTTTCACTACTATGCAGGCATAGCCACAGGGGACAACTAGTTCATAATACAATACCAAATAGGCTAACATAAAGTAGGTACTGTTGGCTAATTATTCATGATCCCTTGTGGTACCTGTAGGGGGCACTGTGACAACATATGTAACATATTATCACTCTATCTTATACCAGTAGCGAATTTGTGAAAACATATGTAACATATAATCATTCTGTATCATACTAGTTGCAAATTCTTAAATCTATCCAGCTGAACTGCAGCTCAGACACTACTCTGCCTGCCTTTTCTTATTCCAGCTGACATCTTCATATTGTCTGCTGTACCAGTGGATTGTAAGCAACTCCAAATACATTGTTAAAACAGACCAGGAGATGTATGCATTTTTGAAAAACTGAAACAAAAACAGCTAATTAGAAAACAAAGTATTGCTATTAAAAAGCAAAATTCCGAGGGCTAGATTGTAAGCAAAGTTAAATCTGGTATAGACAGGAGTTCTTCCCAAGACCACAAGAATATCACTGGAAGTAAAATGGTAAAACTGAACCACATGAAAAGTGGGAAGCTATGAGTCCTTAACCAGAATACCCAACACTATGGGTTCAAGAGTAACACTGTTCAAGGTTTAAATCCGTAACCTTGGACAGAAAGCTGTAGCAATGAGCTGAGCTTTATAGCTAAGCCTTGGTGAAGTGAAGCTGGGAAGCTGTTGCATTCACTGCATCCTGCTCGTACATCCACTACATCCCATTCTCTGATAAGGATTTCTATAACCTTAGGGCTACTGACATATATGTGGCTGAATGGATGTTAAGCCGCGGCTAGATGTATATCATCTGGTGTTGCATTACTTGTCTGTTGGAGGTCTGTGGGAGACATAAGCAAGAAGAAATCACATTGCAGCAGGTGGTTGTTGGTTTAGATAGATAGATAGATAGATAGATAGATAGATAGATAGATAGATAGATAGATAGATAGATAGATAGATCTATATCTATCTATCTATCTATCTATCTATCTATCTATCTATCTATCTATCTATCTATCTATCTATCTATCTATCTATCTATCTATCTAGTTTTACATCACATTCAATTTTTCATCTGTTTGTCTGCCTCTAATATACTGAGGCTCTGGTATAAACTCACGTCACACATGTTTTCCTCCTCAAGGAGCCTGAACAAGGGCAAAGTGGTGAAGGATAGCTTTTTTTCCCTCCAAGTGGGCTGTGAGCACTCTAATCATCTAACTAAATCTATCTGTGATCACACATTGCTTCTAAGCATTTCTTCATTTATTTCATTCAGCATCCTATCTATAGCAAGTTTCTCTATAGAAACTTTCATGGGAACCTCCAAGAACCAGCTCTGAATGAGATTCACAAAGTCCTGAGCTTGAGCTCTTATTGGATGATGATCATTGATTTGCCAAACTCGGAATTTGCATTCTTTGGCTTGATAACTAAAAACGTATGTAGAAGAATTCTGTGTTTTATAAAGTCATAATCATTCATCCTACAAAGTGTCAAAGATAGCAGCCGACTTTCCTCTGTCCACGTGCATCCTCCTGGCGGTGCACTCCACTCAAAAGTAAATAAAAAGCAATTGGGGTCATTATTAGCAATCATGTTTGGCAGCATGTGTCATGCACATACTTATATGAACCCTCTCTTTGCGATCAGCAGAAAGAGCAACATTTTGCATGAAGTATTACTGCTGTTGCTCAATTTTTGTGCAACCCCACTCATGGTGGTGAACTTGAACCATCTGCCAAACAGAAAAGCCTTGTTTTGGCAATTAATTAGTAATAAAGATTTTTGTTACCCTAAATTTTGAGACTTGTGCAAAACTGCAGCTGGTCCTAAACCCCCCAGTCTTCTCACTATTACTTCACTTATTTCATTCACCAAACTATTCATAGAAAGCTTCTCTGTAATACAGGAATCAGCTCTTAAAAATAACATCACAGCCTGATTCTTCACAATATTTACATATATTGTAGTGTACGGCCGGGGTCCTTGCCCGGCTGGGACGCCTCCATGCTGGGAGAACCAGGGGAGCATGCGGAAATGAAGTCATCAAGCACCTGGAGCACTTCCGGGTGCATTATAAAAGGAGCCAGCAGGCACTACTCCGGGAGGAGGGGGACAAAGCTGCCGGGAGCTGTAGATGAAAGAAGAAGCACATTTGATTTGTGTTTTGCTTTTGTGTTGTGCTTGTGGGGACTGTGTTGTGTCTATGGGTACGGGGAAGACGTAGCCCACAGACAAAGAAAATAAATAATTAATTATTTTATAAGCATGCCTCCTGTGTCTGTCTGTGTCGGGTCGGTACTCATATAGCGCCTTTTTGTCACAACATATATTGTCATAGAAGACAGAGGTCGACTGGCACCCCAACCATGGTGGATGGTTCCTTACCCAGCCAGGAAGCCACAATAAAGGAAGAACACAGACGGACAGGCATCCTGAAATGGTTGGTTAGTGGTACCTTTCCCGGTTAGGAGGCCATTATGAGATGTGACCGGGTTGGTTGTTGCTACCTTTCCCAGCCATAATGGAAGGACACTGCTTATTTTATATCTCCCCTATACACCGGGTGGCGTCATCCCCCTGGTGGAATTCCCATTTGTACACCTACAGGGCATATTGGGAGCTGTAGCCCTGAGGGGCAGTCCTGTTGGGGTACTTGGGTGCAGGGGAACACCTCTGCTACTTTTGGGCGTGTACTGTGGCACCAGAACTAGCATTAAAGAAGCCACCTCCTTTACATCAAGGATTCAGTGTTGGGAGGAGGTGGATACTTGCTCGGAAGAGAGTGGAGGCAGGAAAGGAAAGGAAAGGAAAAACACAAAACAGAACTGAACTAAACTGATTTATAACCAGCAGAAGGTATTGTTTAAATGAGAAATGTCTTTCCTTAAACCCGTGACTGCATAGATTGGTTGTGTCTGGGTGTTTGGTGTGCAGGTGCGCCACCTTACGGGTCACAATATGTATATAAATATGTATATACTATATACCTTCTATCTACCCCAGTATCTCAGCTTATCTCCCTGGGATATCTTTTGCTATTAGCATACCCCCATAAAGTGTATCTTGAAGAATCCCAAATGAATGAGATAGAGCACTGAGAGGAGCCCTCTGTTTTGATTAACAGCACCATTGGACATATAAAATGACAACTTGGCAGAGTCATGGGCTGAGAGTGAATGATTTCTGAATGGTATCGCACATCTGCAATCCTCAGCTCTGCCACCCAACACTTGGAGCTCCAGCCAATGTAAACACAGCTGTTAAATATCTTCGTTGACTGCACAAGTAAGAAATCTCCGCTCTCTACTGAATTATTGAGCTGCCTTTTTTTTTCTCCTGAAAGGGACAAAAGCTATGTTTATCCACTTGTAGCAGAAATAGATTTTTTCCTTCAACAAATTCTCTTATTCATGGGATTAATACAAGGCATGCATTTTTGTTTCTTTATTATGCTTAGAATAGTGTTCACTTTATAGCTGCTCTTCCTGTAGCCGTTTCCTTCTTTTGAGCTACAGAAATAAATTTGTTGAATTATCTAGTGGCCATTAATAATTTGTAGTCACTCGGCAGGCTGAACAGAGCTGTCATAATCATGTGCTAAATGTTAATAATAGCCTAGGCAGAGAGTAGGACTTAAATAAAGTTGCTCTCTGAGAGCAGGAACAAGGAAAACCCCTGTCCTTGGAGGCATGGGAGTGGAACAAATCACAAAGATGTCTTCCTGAACTAATTGTAGATTCCAAATTGGCTCCATATGGGTGTGTGTGAGTGGGCTCTGTGATGGACCAGCACCAGGGTATGTTCTTCTTCTGCTCTTGATGCTATAACATTAGTCTTCAGATCCCTGCAAGTCTGAATTAGATTAAGTTCGATTGAGCACATTAAGCACCACAAGACTTTAATGCAACGTTCTTCCAATCATTCTTAATTACAAATACACATTAAGGAGAGATCATCAGGAGGCAAGCATTTTCAAATAGATCTAACCAAATCTGTATTAATGTAAATATTTATCCTAATTAAACTGACAAATCTGAATTGGCATACAGTATTTAACAATGTAAGACACAATATGTACAGATCTCAGGAGGAGGACGCCGCCATGGAGACAAATGTTTACTTTTAAGAGAGGCTTGCCTGGGAACTTGGGAAGGAATCTCTAAAGCCAAACTTTGGAGAGTTATTTTAATCCTGATTCTGTCTGTGTTTTCATGAAGTTTGCACATTCTTCTTGTGTCTGTCTGGATTGTTTGCTTCAGTTTTCATCTCAGATATTAAATTTGTGCACATTAGTCTCATTGATGGCTCTAATTTGGCTCTGTGTGAGTCTCTGAGGGCGAGGAAAATCGGCGTGCCCTTTGGCAAATTGTGTTTGATTCCTACCTTGCACCAGATGCTGCCGGGTGAAGGTTGTGTCTCCATAACTCTCTACTGTGTGTTTGATATTAAATGGATGGACATTTCTCTGTATAATCATCCCTCCTTTCTTATTATCTGGTATCTACTATTCTTAACATAACATAACATGATATTCTCAAACCTGTTTAATCAAATTCTGGTTTATTGGGTGTTATGGTACATTGTTGCTTTTTCTCAACTTTATTTCTTGTTTATTTAGACTTATTATTGTTAGTTTAATATACATACAGTATATCATGTTATAATTCTGTTTTTGTTTTGTCTTTGTATTTTTGTAATTGTATAATTTTCGCTGCTATTGTGTTTCCATGTAGTGTTGCTTGCGGTCTGATCTGACTCTACATGGAGCCTAAGAAGGTGTGGCCACATAATTATGCACAGCCAAAGGAGGTGTGGCGACATAACTATGCAGAGCCTAAGAAGGTGTGGCCACATAATTATGCAGAGCCTAAGAAGGTGTGGCCACATAATTATGCAGAGCCTAAGAAGGTGTGGCCACATAATTATGCAGTTGGGCTTCTGGCTCCAGCAGTACATAAGCAGAAGGTTTGGGATGTTTCAACAGCTTTGGGATAGTTAGTAATTGTTGTTTGTGTTAGATTCTTTCTTTGTTTTTGACCATGGATGGATTCTCCGGCTTCCAATCCTAGCATTCATCTTAAGGTACAGTTTTTGGATTTTGTATTGAATTTGCATTGCAGAGCCTAATTTCTGCTCCGTTTTTCCATGCCTTCTTGTTTTTGTGGTCCTATAGAAGTTTACTTAATAAATCTTTAAATGTAAAGGATCTTGCTTTGTTTTGATTACAGGCTTTATGGATTTCGTTTTCTCCATTGTTGTGGACCTTTGAACCTTTGCTATATACAAATCTGAGTCCCATTTTTAGGCCTGTGTTTTAAGTTTGGTGCCAAGCTTTCTGGGGCGAGCCCAATTCAGTGGGCCCAAATCTTAAATAACAGGGGGCCTTTCCTTGTGTGTGTATTGGAGGTCTGCATTCATTTTTATTGTATTTTGAGATGGAAAGTTATGATAACAGTGAATGGTCAGAGCCTATCCTGGCCGAACTGGGCTGAAGGCAGAAAGCAGTCCTAGGCAGGGTATCTCTCTCTACTGGGGAGTCCACTCATGCACATGTGTCATCTTTTTTTGGTTTTTGCATTTGGAGTGGCACTGGTATCAGGTTAGCCGAGATTTATCCTTTCCCTAGCTACATATTCCAGCTGTTCCTGGGGTATTCCTAAGCATGCCCACACCATCAAAGAGAGATATAATCCTTCTTAACATCTCCTGGGTCTGCTGCAGGGTTTTTCCCCAGTGGATTGTCACCAGAGCATATCCAGGGGGACCTGCCAGGGGACATTCTTAAAACAAGAGCTGCGACTCCACCCAGAGGGTCTCACAAATCGTCTGGGAGAAGAGCTGGCCTACTGTTCCAAAGCCAGGACAGCATCCACATTATACCTAATTTATCTTTGGCTTGACCAACAGACAAAGTCTTCTCCTGAGTACCCTTGAATATGCCTTACCTGGGAGGTTGAGCAATGTGGTTCCTCTGTAGTTGGTATACACCCTTTGGTTACCCTTCTTAAATCTGGAGCTACCGCACCAGTCTGCATTCCAAGGGAGCTTTACCTGCCTTCAGTGCAACACTGAAAAGATGCATTAAGCACACTATCCCAACAATGTCCAACAGTTTCAAAATCTCCACTTGGATTTCATCCATCTCAGCAGCCTTACTCCCATAGACTTCTTGGACCACCACACTGCCCCCTGTTAGGAGGGTATGTCCATCGGGTTGATGAGTTCTTCAAAGTGTTCCTTATACTACACAACAATTTCTTCAGAAGACATGAGCACCTCTACAACCCTGCTTAATAAAGTCTTTGTAAGGTCATGTCTTCCGCTCCATAAGTGTCAAACAGTTTAATTGAGGGCATTCAGTAATGTTTCTCCATGGCCCGTCCAAACTCTTCCTATGCGCGAACATTTGCTTCCAGAACCACTTTTGCAGGTCTTCTGTCAGTACCTCTCAACCAAGTGCAGTGATTCCACAGAAGGCATTTCCCTGAAGGCCACCTCCTTCAATCTGACAGTTTCCCTCACAGCTGGTGTCCGCCATTGGGACACTATGAGATGCTCATGCACACGTGTCTTCACCCAACCTAAACTTCACATGTTTTGAATGTGGTAAGCTGGAGGTAAACTCATGTAGACACATGGAGCATGTGCAAATTCCACACAGGTAATGACCAAGGTATCTATCTATCTATCTATCTATCTATCTATCTATCTATCTATCTATCTATCTATCTATCTATCTATCTATCTATCTATCTATCTATCTAAATATAGAATTTAAACCCAGGAACTATGAGGCAGCAATGCTAACTACTGTACCACTCTGTCTTTTTAATATATAAACTAACCTTTGGTACACGTGTTGTGAACTGGGAGTCACACAGTGGTGTCCCTGTGCTATATTTAGAGAGAAAGAGCATCAGCTGCAAAGCTTGAATAAGCTCATTTATTCCACCATAAAGATATATTTTAAAAAAATATTGTGCTGTAGATGCAGAATCTAAATTAATTCATTCACACCTCCATTTTCATGACATTTAAGGCTGTGAATTAGGGTCACAGTAATGGGTGCAAAGAAGATTTTCACAGATCCAGCACAGTAACTTACATGCCCCTTCTTGGCCTACATACATAAGCAGAGCTTTTGTAGCAGAGGTGGCCTAACATTTCATGTCATTCTCAAACCCACTTAATCCAAAGCAGGGTTGTAGGGCTGTGGGGGCCAGAACCTACCCCAGCAGCAATGGACAAAAGGAAGGGAACAGCTCTGGACAGGTTGCCAGCCCATTGTCGGGCCCACTCTCTCACTCAATCATTAACTCCTCCTAACTCATACTGGGCCGATCTGAAATCGCCCAGATATGGGACAAAGTCCTACCTACAGTATGCAAGTCTCAAGTCATGACCTTCAAGTTTCAATTAAATAATGATTTCGTTCAACCAGGTCAAATCAAGTCTTTGATTTAATTCCAGAAAGTCTAGTCAGGGCATAGATGAGAAGGCTTAAGTATAAAAGTGCTTATACTTTCACCAATATCTGCAATGAATCGAATGATATGGTACGATGAACCAAAACATTGTGACTACCAGCATAATATGCAATATGCCACCAGAACACCTCTGACCCACCAAGGCATCAACTCTGTAAGATCTCTGAAGGTGTCCCGTGGTACATGGCCGCAGGACATTAGCAGCAATTCCTCTAATTCCTATAAGTTGTGAAGTACAGCTGCAACAGATCAGACTTGTTGTTCCAACCATGGGGAACTTGGAGACCAGGGCAAAACCATGAGCTCTTCATCATGTTACTCAAAACATTCCTGAACAAATCACACTGTGCCGAAGGGTGCATTACCCTGCTGACAGAGGCCACTTCCATTGAGAAAGACTGCATGCAGTGATGTTACGGTAGGTGGTACGTGTCAAATTAAGGATGCCTGAAGCCAGGGTTACCCAGCAGAACATTGCCCAAAGCATTGCAGTCCTTCCACTACCTTGTCTTCTTTCCACAGTGCTTCCGGGTTACATCTTTTCCACAGGTAAATGACACACACTTTTGGTTGTCCACATGACACAACATTAAACAGAATTCAGCAGACCAGGCAACCTTCTTCCACTGATCCAAGATCCAGTTCTGATGCTTGTGTGTCCATTGTAGACACTTTTGACAGTGGGCAAGGGTTAGCATGAGAACTCTGATTGGCCTATGGCTATGCAGTCCCATCTATAGGCAACAGGGTTTGTGGCACTGAGTGTTGTGACACATTATTACTGTAACCATCATCAAAATTATCTGTGATCTGTGCCACAGTAGTCCTCTTGTTGGTTTGTACCAGATGATGTAACTTTTGTTGACCTCTCACATCAATGAATCTTGGTTGCCTAACTTCCTGATGATGGTTTGTGGTTTTCCATGGCTTTCCACGGCTGACCATGAGCATCTCACAAGTGTTGCTGTTTTCGGAAATGCTCTTATAGCCCAAAACTGAAGACTGTTCTGACCATCACAGATAGTCAAATTTCTCTGCAATTTTCACTACTATCAACACTTAGGTCCTGTTGTTGAGTAACAGAAGTAGTAAAATGCTTTTGGGTTTGGGGTCTGCTCAACCTGGTTTGCCTGATCCACAACCATCACTAGTAAACAAAAGTATATAGAAATAGCAAAGGTTGCTATAAAAGATATTAAAACAATACAGTTTTAAACACCTAACATCTGTCTAGGAACATGCAATAATATGGCAACTATCGATTTTATTTGGCAGTGTTTAGTTTGTGTAATGTTTGTTTATATTTTCTCATCTCCCACGAAACAAGTCAAAGTTGTCACATTACAATGATACAGCACGAGGGTCGCCAGTGTGAGATCTCCATATTGGCACTCTAATATCACTTAGTTTAAGCATCTAAACATCTTATTAATTTTATCATTATCTCATTCCTGTATCTCAACTCAGGCAGCATAGCACAGTTAGCATACTGTAACATCTTGAAAAAATCTAACAGTAACCTTGCAAAGAGCACTTATAGACCCTCAATTTCTATATGGTGGACCACTTACAGCAATCTCCTCTACAGCATCCATTTACACTGGGATTAATAAAGTATCTATCTATCTATCTATCTATCTATCTATCTATCTATCTATCTATCTATCTATCTATCTATCTATCTATCTATCTATCTATCTATCTATCTATCTATCTATCTATCTACACAGCTTGACAGCGGAAGAGATCGCGACTTTGATTGTGAGTTCAAAGAGATGCAAAAACAAGTAGACCGTGGGCCCCACTTGCACCCATGTAGGAGAATGTGGACTGGTGTGAGAGAGGGACAGAGCAAAACAGGGTCTGCAAAGTTCAGACGGGCTGAAGCACACATTAGTTTTGATGTTGACACATCAATCACGGTATTTGGAGCTAACTGTCTACTAGAGTATCTAGCTTTATGAATCTAAAATGACAAAGTATGAAGATGTTGTGTCTGTGATTATTGATGCTCAGATCATACCGATGGCTATTCCATTCTTTGCAGTGTAGTCTGCAGTAAATTGAAAATATCCAAAATTGATTATCCTTTCTGCTGATCTCTCCACTGCAGTTGATCTCCAACATACTGATTAGTCCTGATGACTGATGCAGGTATGGAGCGTGAACAGTATATTAACAGAATGTGAATTAAAGGAATGCAATTTGAAAAATAATAATTGTGGAAATATAACTTGAGACTTTAAAAGTCACTTATCTTGAGTCAGCTTTTTTAATTTTCTTTTTTTAATCAGCTTTTTACCTTGCCTGAAATTAATCGGTTGCCTTATTTTAACTTTGGTGAAATGGTGCTCGAAATTAAAAAATACATTTCGGCAATAGGAAATAAGGAGGGGGAAAGGCTCACAGGGCCAGGAGGTGAGACAGAGGAGGTGCAAGGACAGGGGGACAGGAGAGAGAGGAGGTGTACAATGTAATATAGAGGAACCGAGTAATGTTTTGCCTTAATATTTACATTGTCTGCACAAGCGCAACAGGTCATATGTATTCTGCGAAAGAATTTCCTAGAAGTACAACAATCAAATGAGGATTTACAAAGGTTTAGGATAGTTACAGCGGATCACAGAAATAAAAACCTGAAAGATCTTTTGGTGCATGCTTCCTGCACAAAAAGTAAATAGATGTGCTTGGAGCATTCCCTTTATTAATAAAAAAATGTTTGTTAATCCTTTTTCAAAAGTTGAACTACCGATCTTTCAGAATCTACAGATTA
Organism: Erpetoichthys calabaricus; assembly: GCF_900747795.2. Classification (NCBI taxonomy): domain Eukaryota; kingdom Metazoa; phylum Chordata; class Cladistia; order Polypteriformes; family Polypteridae; genus Erpetoichthys; species Erpetoichthys calabaricus. Next base: position 34,148,237 of record NC_041403.2, read on the forward strand.
ATATGACTAATTGCATTTATGCAATTCAGTGCAAGACATGTTTGTTGATTTACATTGGTGAAACTAAGAACTCTATCAAGTCTAGATTTATTCAACAATTATGATTAATAGAGGAATCAACAAAAATCCACAACGTTGTAGGTTCATTTTTCTCAGCCTGGCCATTCACCGCAGATGTTTGGGTTAGAACATGCTACGTTCTGAAATAAAACTAGGAGACTTCACAAAGAGACAGAATGGGTTACAAATCTAATTACATATATTCCATTTGGCTTAAATGAGAGATAAGAAAATGTTGTTGGGTGTTTGTTATCCTAGACAATTGAACAGATTAAAAACTAATTAAAATTAATTACAGGGTCTGTTTGCCTGCGCATGGCCATTTTGGCTATAATCCCTTACCTTAAGCCTAACCTGCATTTCTTTGGATCTGTAGGAGGAAAAGTAAAGTAGCCGAAAGAAAAACCACAAAAAAAACATGGGACAATATAGATAGATAGATAGATAGATAGATAGATAGATAGATAGATAGATAGATAGATAGATAGATAGATAGATAGATAGATAGATAGATAGATAGATAGATAGATAGATAGATAGATAGATAGATAGATAGATAGATAGATAGACTTTATTTAATAGGCACCTTTCTTAGCACTCAAGGTCACCTTACAATAAAAATAAACAACATTAGTAAAATAAAAACAAGAGAATGATAAATCACAAAGCAATAATTAGCAAACAAACAAAGATAACTGGGAGTAACAGTGTAGAATTCACAATTGGTATGCCAGCTTGAAAATATAAGTTTTGATGGCAGTTTTAAAATGTGTTATTGAATCGAGATGACATATATGAGAGGGAAGAGAATTCCAGAGTTGAGGAGCACTATGAAAGACGCTTGAGCTCCCATAGAACAGTTTGATGTGTGATGCAGAAAGTAGAGCTGCAGATGAGGATCTGAGTGAGCGAGAGGAGTGTAAGTCTGTAGGAGATCAGTGAGGTTGTGGAGAGCTTTAAATGTTAAGAGCAGTATTTTATATTGTATTCTGTAGTTAACAGGGAGCCAGTGAAGTTGAGAGAGAATAAGTGTAATATGTTCAGTGGATTTAGAGCAGGTTATTATTCTGGCAGCAGAATTTTGAACAAGTTGTAAGCGATATAAGTTTTTGTGGGATGCCAGATAGAATATCATTACAGTAATCTACACGTGAGGTGACTAAGACATAAACCAATACTTCAGTACTGTGTTGCATAAGAACAGGACAAAGTCTAGAAATGTTTCGGAGATGGAAGAAGGCACGCAGTCCGAGAAATGTTACTTATAATGGAAGAAAAAAAGAGAGTACTGTCAAGAATAACGCCCAAGCTCTTAACTTGGGAAGAGATGTTTGTGTTGATATTGTTAATTAAAATAGAAGAATCTGCGGTGGGATGGCGCCCTGCCCAGGGTTTTTTTTCCTGCCTTGCACCCTGTGTTAGCTGGGATTGGCTCCAGCAGACCCCCGTGACCCTGTAGTTAGGATATAGCGGGTTGGAAAATGGATGGATGGGTGGTTAACCTTAGCAAGTGTAGATTTAGAGCCAATGAGGAGAACCTCCATTTTATTGCTGTTTAGTTGAAGAAAATTGTGAGTCATCCATGTCTTTATGTCTTGGAGACATGCCATAAGATCAGGGCCGGATTTATATGAAAAGAGGCCCTAGGCTATTCCACTTATGAGGCCCTTTCACCTTCCATTTTTAAGTTTGTAAATTACATGAGAGATAATAAAATTTTGCTAACAATTTGAATGTAGGCCCCTCTTGATCTTGAGGCCCTAGGCTGAAGCCTAGTTAGCCTATAGGAAAATCCGGCCCTGCATAAGATAGATAGATAGATAGATAGATAGATAGATAGATAGATAGATAGATAGATAGATAGATAGATAGATAGATAGATAGATAGATAGATAGATAGATAGATAGATAGATAGATAGATAGATAGATACTTTATTAATCCCAAGGGGAAATTCACATTTTTTTTTTAGATAAGATAAATTATAACAGTGTTTCTCAATCTGTGGGTCTATCAATTAAATAGTGCCTTTCACATCTATCTATCTATCTATCTATCTATCTATCTATCTATCTATCTATCTATCTATCTATCTATCTATCTATCTATCTATCTATCTATCTATCTATCTAGTTTTACATCACATTCAATTTTTCATCTGTTTGTCTGAGGCTCTGGTATAAACTCACGTCACACATGATTTCCTCCTCAAGGAGCCTTCTCCAGCAGCAGCATACTGATACAATAAATAATATTAAATTAAAGAATGATAATAATGCAGGTGAAAAACAGACAATAAATATGTATAATGTTAAATGTTAACATTTACCCCCCGGGTGGAATTAAAGAGTCGCATAGTTTGGGGGAGGAACGATCTCCTCAATCTGTCAGTGGAGCAGGACAGTGACAGCAGTCTGTCGCTGAAGCTGCTCCTCTGTCAGGAGATGATACTATTTAGTGGATGCAGTGGATTCTCCATAATTGATAGGAGCCTGCTGAGCGCCCTTCGCTCTGCCACAGATGTTAAACTGTCCAGCTCCATGCCAACAATAGAGCTTGCCTTCCTCACCAGTTTGTCCAGGCGTGAGGCGTCTTTCCTCTTAATGCTGCCTCCCCACTGCGTAGAAGAGGGCGCTCGCCACAACTGTCTGATAGAACATCTGCAGCATCTTATTGCAGATGTTGAAGGACGCCAGCCTTCTAAGGTAGTATAACCGGCTCTGTCCTTTCTTGCACAGCGCATCAGTATTTGGCAGTCCAGTCTAATTTATCATCCAGCTGCACTCCCAGATATTTATAGGTCTGCACCATCTGCACACAGTTACCTTTGATGATCACTGGGTCTATGAGGGGTCTGGGCCTCCTAAAATCCACCACCAGCTCCTTGGTTTTGCTGGTGTTCAGGTGTAGGTGGTTTGAGTCGCACCATTTAACAAAGTCCTAGATTAGGTCCCTATACTCCTCCTCCAGCCCATTCCTGATACAGCCCACGATAGCAGTGTCATCAGCGAACCTTTGCACGTGGCAGGACTCCGAGTTGTATTGGAAGTCCGATGTATATAGGCTGAACAGGACCGGAGAAAGTACAGTCCCCTGTGGCGCTCCTGTGTTGCTGACCACAATGTCAGACATGCAGTTTCCAAGACGCACATACTGAGGTCTGTCTTTAAGATAGTCCACGATCCATGCCACTAGGTATGAAATCTAATCCCATCTCTGTCAGCTTGTCCCTAAGGAGCAGAGGTTGGATTGTGTTGAAGGCGCTAGAGAAGTCTAGAAACATAATTCTTACAGCACCACTGCCTCTGTCCAAGTGAGAGAGGGATTGATGTAGCATATAGAGGATGGCATCCTCTGCTCCCACCTTCTCCTGATATGCAAACTGCAGAGGGTCAAGGGCGTGTTGAACCTGTGGCCTAAGGTGGTGAAGCAGTAGCCTCTCCATGGTCTTCATCACATGTGATGTCAGAGCAACAGGCCAAAAGTCATTCAGCTCACTAGGACGTGATACCTTTGGGACTGTATGTCACGTCAAAATCCAGGTGTGGAATTCATATCCAGGGGCCTCATGTATAAACGGTGCGTATGCACAAAAATGTTGCGTAAGAACGCACATTCAAATCGCGATGTATAAAACCTAAACTTAGCATAAAGCCATGCACATGTCCACGGTAGCTCATACCCTGTTGTACGCAAGTTCTCTGCTCGGTTTTGCAGATTGGTGGCACCCAGCGTCAAAGCAGTGCTACTGTTCCTGTGTGGTTACCCATTCTTTTTTAGATCCACATCCCTGACGCGGCTTTATAAATACACTGAAATTAACCGCACACTGTTTATTAGTTTAATGCATCTGATTGTAATTAACCTGCAACAATATAATGGTCCACAGAATGGTCAAACTGTTCTAAATACCATAACTGCTTTAGCGTTGTTACTCTCACTGCACCTTCATTTTCTTCTTTCAGGTGCTCCCGTTAGGGGTTGCCACTGCGGATCATCTTTTTCCATATAACTCTCACTGCACCACTCAGAGTATTTATATCACTGTATCTGAGTGTGAATCACAGCTGTACAGTAGCTGATCGGAAAAAGAATTATCAGTATACAGCATCAAGCACACGCTGCCTCAGCCATGCTGTCATTTGAACTGCTTTCATACGGCAAACACTTCAGAGCCTTTCTTGTACGGGACCTTGCGGTTCAGAAACAGTTTCATCCAAGAACTATAAATGCACTCAATCAGTCCATCAAGTGCTCCTTGTAGAACTCTTTGTATTTATAAGTACAATTACTTCACTGTAAACTTGCGATACAGTTATAATATTGCACAACCTGAGCCACTTTATAAAGCGCGTATTTACATATGATGACAATATCATTTTTAAGATGAAATGCAACAAAATACGTTTTATTATATTATAAAGATAAAACTTTAACTTTAACTACATGGTGCCGCAGTGCTAGCTAATTCTGGGACTGTTCCTGCCTCACGCTGTATTCTTGCTAGTGCTGACGCGACACTGGAAAGATAGATGGATAGAATAATTAAACACGTACTACAAAGATATTTCGATGTTCCTTAAAAGTTTGAAGAATCAGCTTTCTAAGCTTACAGATGGCATAACGTCTATTACAGAGCTGATTGTGTGGCGATTGGGTATTTGGAGAAAGAAAAGTAAGGACAGGAATTGAGGGTTAGTACGTTTGAAAGAGACAGTACTGCTGTAATAAAGTATTTCATCGAAAGTCACGCATGGCACAGCAAGCATCTTGCATGAGACATTAGCAATCACTGCGCCACCGTGTTCCCATGTTTAATAACATGCTTTAACTCCTATCATCATTAAAATGATATCACATATACATCTCAGTATTTTAATTATTCAGAGAGCTATAATATCACGAATGTAATGGATTCTGTGTCCTGTCAGAGGAACAGAAAGCCCAGAAGCACGTAGTGATTCACACACATAGAGCATATAGAAGATCAAGTACAAAACAAAGCATTTAATGTGCTACTTTTAGTTACGATGGGATTGAGAAACTAGTAAATTAAACAATTTAGGATGAAGTTTATGATGTTCTACTTTAATGACAAAATAAACTACTTGATTAAAGTGGAAATTTAGAGATTAAAGTTGACATTTCATGCTTTTTTCCCACTGTGTGCCTTTTTTTTTTCTCTGTACCCTAATAAGCTTTCATGTGAAACTCAGACGGTGGGCTACAACTCGTCTTACATGGCGACTTTTATATGTGACAACTTCTTTTTAATTTTGGGCACTGTGCGACTTTGTGAACTTGAGCTTTCGAGTTTCTCCGACATGCTATATCACTCAATCAACTTCCTTTTGTTGCTTATATAACTGTTTAAACCAACAAATATTATGTTTTCCCTTGCCTCCACTTGGTATTCGCTGAAATTCTTCTATTTTCCCTTTTGCTTTTGCCATTGTCTTTTCACAGAAGGCTGAGCTTAAGGGCTATTTATATTGATTTGCATATTCAAAGAGGCGTAATTCTAGGAGGAATTGGGGCGGGACAGCAGGCGCATGCACGTGCATTACTTTTCACTCTGATCGGGATTTATGGAGCGGAAGAACGTGGAAGTTATACATCTGGATTTTTTTGTGCGTAAGCACATTTTCGCTTTTGTGCTTACGTGATGTTATAGCAGGAATTCTATGCGCGCCGTTATGCATGAGGCCCCAGGTCGCTGAATCTGTGGAGATGCAGCAACACTAATCACTGTGCTGCAGTGCTGTCTGGCAGGTTAGCAACTCATCACTAAGTCATTCACGTTAGACTGTTCATTGCATTGTACACCTTTCATAGTCAGGGTTAATGTGTGATGCTGTATAAGTTGCTGTATTTTATAGGTCTTTGTCAACCCCATGTACTGTACTTCATCACCCCAGTCTCCAATGCATATTAGAATAGGAAGCAAACAATGACAACCTTATCGCCCATTTATTTGAACTCTTAAAAGTCAATATCACCCCTTCCCCTCAATAGATCTTTTTAAATCTGTGGTATGACGATCCAACCATCATAGTGTCCCTTTACTGTCATTCACTTGTGGAAATTGTTGTGCTTATGGGTCCTCCTGATATTAAGTGTACTTATGTATCAAAAGTAAATGTAAGATCTGATTTATATATACATAGTCAAAAACATTCATAAATAATTCAGGCTACCTTCTGTTGCTTATTAGTCATATTGCAGTCATTAAAGCATGTGGCAAGTAACTGCAACTGGATGCAATGACATTCTATGTAAGCAGACATCTTAATGATTGTATCCTAATTCGATGAGGAGGGTGCTAATAGGAAAGGTTTACAGGTTTCCTCTGCTTTAAGAAGGAGCTAATCTGATACTGATCACCCCTTTGTAAAGTGAATTTTCAAAGTGTGAACACCTAATTCCAATTAACATAAATGGAAAACACTTTTAAGCATTCTTGGCCATAAATATTGGGTTCTCTGACCCCATTTCTGATTCAAATAACACAGATATATGTGATAATTAACAGAATTAATTTAGGAATTACATTAGTTATCAAAAGTAACCCTAATAAGACATAGTTCTTCATTAAAAAAGATTTAATAAAACACTTTACTAAGACGTTATCATATCTAATTTCATTTAAAAGGTATGGCTTTTCATAGGTTTTTGCAGTTAGTTAATGATCTGCTTTGGAGCTGTGATGCGCAGGTTAATGTAAGAAACACACAAGGCAAGGTAGGTGACACACATGCGAATGCATGAGTACACCTCGCTGAAGCCTGTGAATCACTACCACTCCGTTTGCCAGTCTGCCAGGAGCAAAGCATCTGAACACATCAGCATCATCTCTGGAAATAACGGAGACCAGAGATTTGTATGCCATCAGCCCCGCCTCAAGTTTCTAACTCTGCTCTGTTCTGTGGGCTGCAACAAGTTGGACATAGAATGACTGTGTAGATGATTGGTGATAGTTCTATGGAGTGTGCATTTGAAAATCATCCCAGATTCTTCATCTGTGCAAATCTTCCTAACATGGTTGTTCCCATCCAAAAGTATGTACAGTACAGTATTGAATGTATCTAGAAAAATATCCATCCATCCATCCATCTTCTAAACCTGTTGTATTTCTGAGCATGGTCATGGAGAAGTTGACATCTACCCCATGCGAACATCAGTGTAAAAGTAGCCATTTGCATTTGAAAATATACTGAAGTAAAAGTGAAAATAAACAAATTTTACTGACACTCTTCTCCACCCATTCCACCCTTCCTGCACTCTCTTTTTCACCTCTGTTCCACAATCCCCATTACTTTGTACTGTTGATCCCAAGTATTTAAACTCATCCACCTTCACCAACTCTACTCCCTGGATCCTCACCATTGCACTGACCTCCCTCTCATTTACACACATGTATTCTGTCTTGTTCCTACTGACCTTCATTCCTCTCCTCTCTAGAGCATATCTCCTCCTCTCCAGGGTCTCCTCAACATGCTCCCTACTCTCACTACAGATCACAATGTCATCAGCAAACATCATAGTCCATAGGGAATCATGTCTGATCTCATCTGTCAACCTGTCCATCACCATTGCAAATAAGAAACGGCTCAGAGCCGATTCCTGATGTAATCCCACCTCCATGTTGAATGCATCTGTCACTCCTACTGCAGACCTCACCACAGTCACACTTCCCTCATACATATCCTGTACAACTCTTACGTACTTCTCTGCCACTCCCGACTTCTTCATACAATACCACAACTCCTCTGGAGGCATCCTGTCATATGCTTTCTCCAGGTCCACAATGACGCAATGCAACTTCTTCTGGCCTTCTCTAAACTTTTCCATCAACACCCTCAGAAGAAACATTGTATCTATGGTTCTTTTTCTTGGCATGAAACCATACTTCTGCTCACTATTCATCACCTCACTTCATAACTGAGCTTCCACTACTCTTTCCCAGAACTTAATGCTGTGGCTCATCAATTTTATCCCCCTGTAGTTACTACAGCTCTGCATATCCCCCTTATTCTTAAAAATCAGCACTAGTATACTTCTTTTCCACTACTCAGGCATCTTCTCATTTTCCAAGATTCCATTAAACAATCTGGTTAAAAATTCCACCGCCATCTCTCCTAAACACCTCCGTGCTTCCACAGGTATGTCATCTGGACCAACAGCCTTTACATTCTTCATCCTCCTCATAGCTGTCCTTACTTCCTCCTTGCTAATCCATTGCACTTCCTGATTCACTATCTCCACATCATCCAACCTTCTCTCTCTCATTCTCTTCATTCATCAGATCTCAAAGCATTCTTTCCATCTGCTCAACACATAATCCTCATTTGTGAGTATGTTTCCATCTTTATCCTTTATTACCCTAACCTGCTGCACACCCTTCCCAGCTCGGTCCCTCTGTCTAGCAATCGGTACAGGTCCTTTTCACCTCTCTCTTCACCTTACGCCTTATCTCCTTGTACTTTTGACCTGCCTGCATAGGATATTATCTACCTGTGTGCCTCTTCTTCCACTCTTGTATGTCACCCTATGTTCTTCCCTCTTCTTAAAAAACGTATTCACCACATCAATGCCCATAATTTTTGCAAAATCCACTATCATCTGACCTTGTCCATTCCTCTCCTTGACACCATACCTACCCACCACCTCTTCATCCTCTCTGTTCCCTTCACCAACATGTCCAATGAAATCCACTCCAATCACCACTTTCTGTCCCTTGGGTACACTGTCCATCAATTCATCCAACTGACTCCAGAAATCTTCTTTTTCATCCACTGCACACCCAACTTGCAGGGCATATGCACTAACAACATTCATCATCACACCACCAATTTCCAGCTTCATAATCATCACTCTGTATGACACTCTTTTCACCTCCAAAAGACTCTTGACATACTATTTCTTCAGAATAACCCCTATCCTATTTCTCCTCCCATCCACAATTTTGAATCAATACACCTGGCCTTACTCCCCTTCCATTTAGTCTCTTGCATGCACAATATATCAACCTTCCTTCTCCCCATCATATCTGCTAACTCTCTCCCCTTACCAGTCATACTGCCAACATTCAAAGTTCCTACCCTCAGTTCCACTCTCTTTACCTTCCTCCTCTCCTCCTGCCTCCAGGCACGTATCTCCTCCTCTTCTTCAGCCAACAGTAGCCCAATTTTCACCAGCACCCTGTTGGCTAACAGTACTGGTGGCGGTCATTGTTAACCCGGGACTCGACTGATCCAGTATGGATATCTGTATTGTTGTCTGCATGTTGATATGGCAAAATTTTACACCAGATGCCCATCCTAACATAACCCTCCCTATTCATCCGGGCTTGGGACCGGCGTGAAGAAACACACTAGTTTGTGCATCCCCTGTGGCTGGGTTGCATGTAGTAATTAAATACATTACTAAAAATGTTGGTGATGTGCCATCTGTTGGAATGACAAATGTAATGTATATGTTTATATCTCATATTGAATGGAATTCGTAAAAGCAGAGTTAATGTCTGTGATTTGCCATTTATTGTAATGACAGAAATATAAGACCTGGCCAGACAAAAAGACAGACATGCTGACACTTATCCTTTTATTAAGGTAGATTCATTTGTGAAAACACTTGTCCAGTCCAGTGTTGAGCCTATCCAGGCAGCATTTCTTCAATTATTTAGTTCTGAATGGCACAGAAGTCAAGCAGCCGGTTGTATCGTTTTCTTTTAGTTTACACATGCGAAGACAGGCAAAGTATAAAAGTAAATTTAAGCAGTAGTGGTGATGAAAAGTTTTGTTACAACATCTGTAAAATGTCTTGAGCTCAGACCAAAGTTTTGTGTTCTTGTCAACAGTTGTCAAAGCTTTAACCAAACAAAGTTTTTTTCTTTCACGCTGGAGATAATCTTGCAGAACTTCACACTCATATAGCAATTTATGTTTCACTCATCCCCCATGTTGAGGATGCTTATCTCCATGTTCCATATTTTCTACAGGGAGATGGTTTGAATTTACTGCTAATGCACTACATTTTTTTATGTGTGATGTCAGGAAAAAGTATTACAGCCCTAGCTGTTACAGTTCAACAAGCACAAAGCTTGGGATTTGACACCAGACTGCAAACAAGTGGCACTGGGTGCTGAAGGCAAATCCACTTTTGATTTTACAGTACATTTGCAAAACCCAAATGCATGTCTTGTTCAGTGTTGTGCAATACAAGAATAATACTCCACACACACACACACACACACATACACACGCACATGCACACACACACATGTTCTGTCTTTTTAAATTGTTTGACAATGTTATCATCAACATTCTCCTTGAATGGGCTTCTAAGTCACTCTTATTAAAATGGCTGCCAAGTTGTATGGACAACCAGCTGATATTTACTACCATGGCAGGGTGTCAGTTATTTAACTACCCCATCAACTTTAACCAAAGTAACTGCAACTATGAATAAAATGACATGACACCAGTTACAAACTGGTAACCGTAAATGCCAAAAGAGACTCTACTTCGTTGGGCCCTTAAGCAAAGCCCTTAACCTGCAATTGCTCTGTCCTGAGTATTATGTTAATCTACAGTATATCCAGGCCTGCATGTAGGCCCTCCAACTGGCAGGGAAAATCCTTGGGATTAGTGGAAGAATTGGCACTCCAGCCACCATAAAAAAACTTCACACTGTTCCACTCCATCTGAACCAGTGTTTTGCTGAGGTGTCACCTGTTGTACGGCTGCACTCAGGTCCTAATCTGGGATCCTGAGTTGGTTTGTCATGTGGTGGGTGCAGCGATGTGCTGTATCAGCGCCTGCTCCTAACTGCGCTCTCTCTCTCTCTCTCTCTCTAGGTAGCAGTGGAAAAAATGGAACCCTGCTGCATGTTACGAAGGGAGGCACAACAGGCCTGTGAATTAGGGCTTAGGTGTGCAGAGATAGAGAAAAGCCAAGCAAAATGACACCTGTGTCATTTTGCTTGGCTTTTCTCTACATTCACAATGGCTAACATGGTACAACACACTAGTGTGCAGAGATAAAAAGAGACAACATATACATCTATATATGAAGCCACTAACCTGTGCAACTGGAGTGTGTGGAAGGCTCAGCTATGGAGGTAAACTAAGGGACAGATGAGGGTGAGCCACAGTGGAGGACGAGGGTCTCCCCTAAGATGGGTGATATCCCTTCCACTATGCCACAAAAGTCCTGCCCTGTTATGTTTCAACCAGGGTTCCTCCACTGGCTGGTGTTCAGATTCCTGTTTTATGTTTTTTTTTTGTTCATTTTTGATTCTTTAATTTATGTTAATATTGATACTTCTGTTAATTTTTTGTATTATTCTCTGTTTTTACTAGTTTTGTGTATCATTTTATTTCTACGTATCCAGGCCCATGATACTATGTTCCATGTGTTTTCCCCAAAAGGCGAGACTGCCTAGGGACTGCCCTCAACCCTGTAAAGGCTGAAGAAACAAGCAGTCCCTCACGGTTTATTGAATGCAAAGGCAAATTGTTGCAATATTGCATCCCGATTATTTCCAAAGGATTTCAATCTTCTGCAACATGACTTGGTAGTTTCTTCCAGATTTCCACAATCCTTTGTGTAAATAAATGAATCATTGAAAGAAGAGTGATGAAATCTTTAGCCATAACTATTGTCACACACGTGCGATTGGAAGGCAGCAAAAGGGCCTGAATAACAGTAGCACCATGCCAGACCAGGGGGTGGCGAGCTGCATTGACTTTCTCTTGTAATCCTCTGCAGACCATCCACAGGAAATCCCACTAGGTCCCGGCGCTATTGATGACATCGCTTCCGGTTCCGGTGTTATTGAAGACGTCACTTCTGGTTCCGGTCCCAATGACATCACTTCCAGTCCCAACCTTTAGAGCTGCCATTTTTGCACTTTCAAATCAGTTCTGTACTGGACTCCAAGCTGTGAACAACTCAACCAGAAACGCCCATTTGCAGTCAAGGCATAATACACGGGTGGCCGCCCCAAACCTTTTTGATGGTAATTACCCCTTGGTAATATCTTTCATAAATATAACATTAGCTTCCACTGTTATGCTGATGACACCCAGCTCTATCTCACTAGCAAACCTACTGCTTCTTTCCTCCCTCCTCACTTATTGATTGCATAGCAGAAATCAAATCCTGGTTTTGTTCAAATTTTCTTAAATTAAATAGTGACAAAACTGAGGTTCTCCTTATTGGTACGAAATCAACATTATCCAATACTGATCATTTTTAATTTGTTATTGATAATTCCTCTGTCTCCCCTTGCCCACAGGTGTCATCCTTGACAGTACTTTATCCTTTCAGTCCCACATCAATAACATCTCCCGGTCTGCATATTTCCGCTTGCGTAACATTAATCATATTCACCCCCCCTCACTCCCCACACCACTGCTATCCTTGTTCATAGCCTTGTCACTTCTTGTCTGGATTATTGCAATTCCCTTTACTTTGGTCTTTCTCACAAATCTCTTTATAAGCTTCAACTGGTCCAGAATTCAGCTGCCCGCATCATTACTAGAACCCCCTCTACTCACCATATCACTTCCATTTTGCAGCAACTTCATTGGCTTCCAGTTCAACAACAACAACATTTATTTATATAGCACATTTTCATACAAAAAGTAGCTCGAAGTGCTTTACATAATGAAGAGAAGAAAAATAAAAGACAAAATAAGAAATTAAAATAAGACAACATTAGTTAACATAGAAAAGGAGTAAGGTCAGATGGCCAGGGTGGACAGAAAAAACAAAAAAAAACTCCAGAAGGCTGGAGAAAAAAATAAAATCTGTAGGGGTTCCAGGCCACGAGACCACCCAGTCCCCTCTGGGCATTCAATTCAAAATTCTTCTACTAACTTTTAAGGCTATCCACAACCTTGCCCCTCCATATCTGTCTGACCTCATCCATGTTGCCATTCCCTCCCGTACCCTTAGATCCTCTTCCTCCATCCACTTGACTGTCCCCTTTGTCCGTCTTACCACTATGGGGAGCAGAGCATTCAGCTCACTCACTGAGCTTAGAAATATTGAATCGTTCTCACTTTTCAAATCTAAACTTAAAACTCATTTGATAGCTTTTTCTCTTTGATTACAATTGCTCTGTCTGATTTGAACTTTTGTATTTTACTTTTGTTTATAATCTGTGTTTTTTCTATTGTTCGGTGTCCTTGAGTGTTTAGAAAGGCTCCTACAAATAAATAAAATGTATTATTATTATTATTCTGCAGTGGGTTGGCACCCTGCCTGGGATTGGTTCCTTCCTTGTGCCCTGTGTTGGCTGGGATTGGCTCCAGCAGACCCCTGTGACCCTGTGTTCGGATTCAGCGGGTTGGAAAATGGATGGATGGATTATTATTATTATTATTATGTCTGGGGTCTGTTATTGTGACACTATATTAACACACGGAGAGCAACTGGACATCAGCGACAATGCGTGCACGGCCATTTTAAATAGTGTCAATGAGATGATACTACCCATCACAATCCTGTAATCACGTGTAAAAATTGGAGACCACGAACACACAGGAATAACACAAATGGCAGCAATTGTGAGAAAATGTAAACACCAAATGTTGACGTGATGATGTTACCAAAATAACACTGTCAAAGCTAAAAGTGCAAAAATTAGAACGGGAACAAAATCAGCTCATTCCAGAACCTCCTACTAGTAGAAACTATTGAGAGATTCATTCTGGAGAATGTCAGTGAAGATGATAGATCAAAGTAGACTAGTCTTGGGTGACGCAGACATGACACTCAAAGAGGGGCCTTTATCCAAAGGAAAACAGAGAGCTGTTCACGTAGATGGAGACAAAGCAGTTTGTTTTTTTTTCTCTAAGCCAAGTAGAATGTCATTGAACAAGCCAAGGTTTAGTGAAGAAAGAAGATCACTTGCAAGTGTGTAGGATTACGTGTTGGACGCCATGTCGGGTGATTGAAAACAGGAATAGTGAAGGGGTTTGGTGAGAAATGATACAGGACACACGTCATAATAAAGTAGCCGCATATTGGAGACAACAGGGGGTTCAGTTTATTTGGGGGAATTTGGAAAGGGAAATATTAGTTAGAAGGTGATTGGCTATCTGAGGTTGTGATTTAATGATTTTACATGAATTATGCGATTTACATGTATACAATTTTCTTCATGATCTTGTTGAGATGCTGTAGTTTTTTTGAATGTTGGCAACTTATTTTTAAAAAGCTGCATAAGGCAGAGAAGATCTTGTCAATGACGTTGTCATGCTTACTGACATTTGTGCACATCCAGCAAGATTTTATAATTTGGTCTCTAGGAGTTGTGAGGCAGTAGCAATAGCCAAAGTGATACTCAATAATAATAGTGATAATAATAATAATTAAATGGGCTCTTGAACCTTTTTACTTGACATGGAATGAACAGAGTTCTCCCAAATAAACCATTTAATTTCTAAAAGTCAACAAGCACTGCACGCGCCAGTCTCCTCAAGTGTCTTTAATTAGAGCGGCTCTTTTTGTCATATCTCCAGATTTCCTTTGCGCTGCCCATATTATGTTTTTCCCTGTAACTTATGTTCACCACACGCTGTCCTCTTGGCTTTGGAGTTTCTGTTTCATAAGCAACCCAAAAGAGGGCAGCCAGGAGAATGTTATACATTACTTTAGAGATGTTCCTTTATCCTAAAACAAAACTGCAATTTCAGTTGTCATTTCAATGTCCTAATAAACTGCACAAGTTCTTCTGTGTTTTTTTTCGGGGATTGTTGTACATAAAGTGCCCAGATCACAGCTTCTATATTTTCAAGTCTAACAAAATGGTCCATAAAGAGTGTCCAAATGGTAAAGTGATCTACAAGTTATAGAGTGATAGACTTAATTTCATATTATTTTGTTGACAAAACCAAAACACAAACCAAAACTCAGCATCTTAAAAAGTCAGTCAGTCAGTCAGTCATTATCCAATCTGCTATATCCTAACGCAGGGTCACGGGGGTCTGCTGGAGCCAATCCCAGCCAACACAGGGAGCAAGGCAGGAACAAATCCTGGGCAGGACACCAGCCCACCACAGGGCACACACACACCAAGCACACACTAGGGATAATTTAGGACCGCCAATGCACCTAACCTGCATGTCTTTGGACTGTGGGAGGAAACCGGAGCACCCAGAGGAAACCCACGCAGACACGGGGAGAACATGCAAACTCCACGCACTGTGTCTCCATGCCACCCGCATCTTAAACATTTTCTGATTAAAACAGTGTTTTTTGGACGGACGGACAGACAGACAGACAGACAGACAGACAGACAGACAGACAGACAGACAGACAGACAGACAGACAGATAGATAGATAGATAGATAGATAGATAGATAGATAGATAGATAGATAGATAGATAGATAGATAGCCAGTGTGCTGAGTGAGGTGAGGAGACGATTGTGTCAGGCAGCACTTTGGTAAGGGTGGCTTTTTCATACAAGAATATTTTTAAAATTATAAAATGATAATACTGCAGGGACCAAGGAAGGAAGAGGCCTTAATTCACTTATTTCCGTGTTTAAAAGTACGTCTTACCCATAACTCAGTTATCTTCATTGTCATTCAATTCAGTTCAATTCAGCTTAATTTTTACAAGACTCTTCACAGGGTGCTATGACAAGTTTTCAGGTAAAATGCAATTATGAACTTTAATAACTATACAATGAGTATATAAACACACAAAACAGATTAACTTAAGCAGAGCCCAGCACTACCTTTCCATTAATAAATTGTTGAACTATGTGGCCCAATGACAGTAGAAAACACACAAGTGATGTCGGGTGCAGCAGCAGAGCAGGGCAGTCGATTGCTCCCAGCCTCAGGGTTTGGACGCATGTCCTGTAAAGCAGCATCTGACCAGCTGCAGTGTTTATGTGGTGCTGAATGTTCCTGGATCCTGCACGTTTTTTTTTTTGTTTTTTTTTATAAAGTGTTCCTGACGGATATTTTTGTTATGGACAAAAAAAAAACATGACATGATAAAAGATGAGAGGTAAGTATGAACTGTAAGAATTACAAACACATCCACTGCCTTATTTATATACCACCTTTTAAATGTTGAGGATTTTACAGTACATAACAGTACATGATATTGGAATTCATTTTTCTCAGTTTCACATGTTGTATTGTTCATATATTAATTATATAATTTTGTAAAAATTGTTCAATTTTTGGAATGTTGTTAAAGTGTCAGACACTTGTACTGTGCAACGTCTGTTAAGTTTATACTGCACGTGTTTAATTAAAAAGGGCAAGCACCTTTTAGAAAAGCAGGCAGGATGAGTGAAACAGCCGAGTATTTTTTCACATTAAATTTCACAATCACAAAACTCGATAAAAATACAGTCAAAGAAAACCTTAAAGCATTTACAGATTTTTTATTGTTTTTAATTACCTTTTTAGTAACTTTATTGCTTTTCAACTAATATTTTTTTCATGTTTCCAAAACTAATTTTAGTTATTTGCTTGTTCCTTTTGGGGATGCACTGTTTTATTGGAGTATTACATTGTGAAGCAGGTATCACAATATATTTTGTTTGTGGATTATTTGTTTGGTCTTTCGTGTAAGAATATGGAGTGCCTTGCCTCAGGCAGAATTATTTAACACATTAGCTTCCGTTATTATGAAAACAGACAGAATGACTCTGTAACACTATGAGTTTCCATGCTCAAGAAGTTATTTGTAATTCTGTTTAATTATTGCTTTGTATACAGGTGATCCTCAGGTTACGACACAGTTCTGTTCTTATAACAGTGATGTAACCCGAATTTTGGTGTAAGTCGAAACACACCCTAGCCTAAGTCACTTACCTAACCTAACACATTTGCTAAATCATAATCTAGAACATAAAAACACAACTAAGCCACAGAAAAAGGAAAAAGGACATAAATATACTATTACAGTACAGTGTACAGTACAACAGAAAAAATGACAAAAAATTAGTGCAAAAAAAAAATTCCTTACCTTTATTCCTTCTGATCTCTTTACAATGTCTAAATTCACTTCCATCATGATGGATTTCCTCTTCTTTGAAGCACTACCATCTGCAGACTCTGACTTTCGTTTAGGAGCCATGATAAGGGCCACAAAGTCGCCAAACAAAGCCACACTAATGGAACACGTCCCCCGCGCACAACCAAACTAGTTCACCCATGTAGTCAGTAAGTATGACGCTAATGGTGTAAGCCAAAACGCTCATGTCTGAATTTTTTAAGTTTTTAGGGGAGTGAGCGTTGTAAACTCGAAACGTTGTATGTTGAGACATTGTAACCCGAGGACTCCCTGTATACATATACACATATCCTCTGATGAAGACCCCTGGCAGGGGTGAAAGCTCAGGAATAAAAACTACTTTATGATACGCGATTCATTTTTCTCCCTTTGTGGATCTCCAGCTGCAAATATGCAAGCCGTATCACAGACCTTCTCTTCTACACATATATAAATATACGTATGCATATGAACAGATATTCTGTGACTTGGATATTTTTTTTGTCTCTATACCTTAACTAGTGCTTTTCAAACACCTTTGCACTGAGTTGCTCTGGGTGTTGTTTTACCCTCGTTGTGTAGGTTAGCCCACCTTACTACCCACCACAAGTTGGCCCTTTCCACGCTCAGATGTATTTCTACGACAATCAACTGAAACCCCAGACAGGTGATCTCCTTGAAGTAATTTTGTGACTTCTGGCTGCACCACTGATGATTTAAATGTGTCAGACTTATCTGGGTGAATAATTATGCAATCTGTTATTTAGTTTTTTTTTTCTATTTGTAATTAATTTAGTCCACTTTGCAGAGATCTGTTTTATCCTTGATATTCTGTAGATCAGCATCAAAAAAGCCAAATTAAATCCAGTGTGATTCAAAGTTATATAATAATAACATGAGAAAACTCCAAAGGAGTGGATACATTTTATAGGTTTTGTACACACACACACGCACACACACACACACACACATACAGTTATGTTACAGTATTTGTTCTTTTGATTGGCTTTTCAATAACTGATAGAAACTGCCACTGCATCTACTGCTGTGAGGGCCAATGGTTTTGTACCCTTTACCTGAAGGGAAGCTTGACACAAGCTACTGTGCAGGAAGGCTGACATGTGTAGTAATACTGCTTGCCGTCTGCACAGACGTACACAACAAATATATCAAAGCTGTGTCTCCTTGGGGGTGTAACAAATTAACATCATTCTGGACAAAAATCTGCGACTGCCTCTCAGATAGTCTTGGTGTCACCATCACTCCTAATCCATTAACAGCCATGTTTGGTGGACTCCCGGGTGGGCTTAAAGTGGAGAAGGACAAATTGACAAATTACCACACTATTGGTATGTAGACTTATTTTGCTCAACTGGGGGAATCCCAGACCTCTACTTTTACGTCAGTGGGTAACTGATGTTACAGTATATACTATTTGAAATTGGAAAAAGGATCTGTTCAAATGCTTTTTTTATAATATGGCAAAATATAATCAATAATATTTTAGAATAAGCATCTATATTGGGAAAAAGGATACTCTTCCTTCTTTGCTGTCTTTAAAGATTTGCTCTGGTTGTTTGCTCTCCTCTCTTTCTCATGGGTGGGGGTTGAATTTTAGTTTTTTAAGTTTAACTTGATTCAATGCAATGCTATTTCTCTCTATTATCATAAAGAATCCAGGGATGAGATAAGACTTTTTAGCCTTGGACGAGACGTGACTTTTTTAGAGAGATACTTTCACGTACAATTTAACCACACCCGGAGCCGGAAATAAAAGTCAAAGAGTAGATGACAAAGTAGAACATCGTAAAGAATTCAAAAACGTTGGCGCAATTTCATGCAGAGCAGGTTAGAGATAATGAAAGTAGGAAAATTCCAAAGTCTCAAGAAAATAATAGTAAAGATTGCATTAGCGCAAACAAACAGAAATTACTCAGTGAAATAACGGAATAGCGGAAAGAGATCGAATATATTGTTTGGATTTAAACTTTAATTCGGAGACTTGTAGATTGTCTAATTCTTGTTGCCATCAAGGGGAAAAGTAGTGTTTCTTCTCAATGAAGAGGTGTATCTGTGAGAATTAAAAGATTTGTTTTTTGGTGAAAGTGAAATCCACATACACGAGCTGCAGAGACGTGAAGTGGCTGGTGCGTAGTGCAGGCCGGTGGGTTTGCGAGCGAAGCCCCCTAGTGCTTCTAATTAACTCTTTCAGGGATGATGTCAGCTTTTGTCAAAAGGAGCAGCTGACGATGGTAATCAACTGTAAACTGTGACAAAACCAGCCGTTATGTTTTAGTTGGACTCTCGTTGCTAGAAGGAAAGTTAGATTCTTTGCTTTGACCGAGATTTCCTGCGCTCGTATGAGTAGCAAGGCACAAACAACGGCAAAAATGGCACTGACATCTGGTGAGAGATCAAAGCGAATGCGTAAAGCTAAATACTCCATGGACAACGTTTTTGCCTATTATCTCTGAACTGGACTATGACTTGTTGGACTCCGATTTTGATACAAGTGATTGAAAATGAATGTGAGGTTCCAGCTTCAGCTGATTGGTCCCCAGCTAGTTGTGGTACTGACAATGTTTGCCAGAGAGGACTGACACTTAACAATGATAAGAGGTAGAAACCAGATTGCAATGCACTGTGACTTTGTCCCAGCCACGCAAAGACAGCCTGGCAACAAGACTTCCGCATATTCTTGGCAATCTGACAGCCACAGCATGCAGCAACAGACGTTTTATGTTGATTTCTGTGTGAAACCATTGCTTTTCAGAAACGTTTTGGAAAAAATATTCAGCCCTCAAAGAGTTAAAATCAATAAAAAAACTGTCTCTTTCAGAAGCTCTGTTGTGTACTTACTTTTCATATACAGCATAGTTGGTCCTTATTTTTTGAGAAGTTAAACCACTCTATGCTTGTCTGTAAAGCAGTTCTGATCAGTCAGAAATTGGGCATTCTTTCCCAAGTAGAATAGACCATACAGCTGCCCCTCCATTACCATTAATTCTGTTGTGGACTGCCACTGATTGTTGTGAACTACTATCTCAACTTCAAATCAGAATTCCCAGAGTAAGTCCAGAGTGGAAGTCACATGTATTACAAGATAACATCGCCTTCTACCTTTTACCGATTTACCACAAACTGCAGCAACTGCTTGCCCACAAAGGGGCTGTCATGGGTGAGGCCAATGACTGAGACACTCCATGATACGATCGATAGATAGATAGATAGATAGATAGATAGATAGATAGATAGATAGATAGATAGATAGATAGATAGATAGATAGATACTTTATTAATCCCAAGCAGAAATTCACAATTCTATGCTTATTACTAGACAATCATAATGCATCACACCACAGTTTACCAAAGAACACGATCATTTTCATTGCATGTTAATCACCGTGAATGTTATGCAGGTTAATGGGGGGATTCCCGACAGACATAAACATACTTTCTAACTTGGAGAGAAACCCACATTGGCAGAAACATCACACAGTATTTGAGTGCCCAAAAAAAAAAACATCACCTGCTGCACCTAATATTGAGATGAGCTCCGGACTCTTGCTAGTTGTCTCTAACTCCACCGCTAAACTGTTCTAAGCTCCCCACCTCACCACTCTTTGGCTACACTCCCTTATTTTCTGAACGTGTTCCCTGCCGACTACCCTCTGGCTCATACCCAGGGATTACCAATCTCTTACAGTGCCTGCTTTCTTACTCCAGCATGAGGAGGCCTTCTCCTGCTTCCCGGAGGTCTCCTTGTTGGAGGCTTACCCTGTGGCAGCTGCCAGCTGCATGCATTTTACTAATATTTGTAAACTACAAGATATTTTAGGGCCTTATCGCATGAATGTGACACTAAACATTACATAATGAAAGTCTTCTGATCAAACTGGTATAGTGTGATGTTTCAAGGTATGCACTCCTACCATGTCAGAGCTCCAGTTTACTGCCTCTTGACTTTTCATGTACTATTTTTTACAGCACAGTGTCTGAAGTTCAATTGATTTAAACTGATCAGAATCTCAGTGCCTAGTGCTTCGTTTCCAGCAGGCATGCCCATCCGTAAACAGGCACTCAGAGACTGGTGACTTCATTAACGCACACCCAGGAGCTGCCCACAGCTCCTGATGTCCTCAAACATCCACTAGAAAAGATCATAATCAGCAGCCGCCACCAAACATGCAGCCTTGTGTGTCTTGGAGTGATAAAAAATAAGGAGCATATGGCAAACGCCACATGCTGAGCATGTTGTGAAAAGTCAGCCTGTCTGCTAACATCTTGCATGGCTGTCTTCCATGTTCTCCTCGCATGACCCTACCTAAAGTACAGCCTTTGAGGTTTCCCGATGTTTAAAAATACTTGGTGCTAAAAATTTTAGCCCAGCTAGAAATATTCAACAATAAGTTATCTACGCTCACATTGGCACTGGAATCTCTCTTTGGCATTCCAAATGCCTAACTGCCAATATTTGGGTTTTCTTGTGGCTGGCCTGTCTTTGTAAAGAATGGAGTTTGACCTGCACTGCCATCTAGGCATGAGACAGGGAACTGAAAGCAAGTACAGAAGGTGTTTAGGAAAAGAGAAGATCCACGCCCTGACCCCTCTTACGGCTGAGAAGGTGCCAAATAGGGTCAGTGCTGGGGATCCCCTTACATGCGTAAGTTTCCTTGCGTAAGTCAACTGCCAGCCAGTTCTGTTTTGGAAGGATAGCCAATGTAGATTTGGAAATGAATGCAAGGATGAAGATCTGCTGTAGTGCCAAAGATGTATCAAAAATAAAAAGCCACTAGTGTATGAGTAGAAGTCTGTTGGTTTAGTTTTACTTTTAGTTGCATGGCCTCACAAGACAGAACATTTGAAGACTATCTCAACATTCTCTATAACTTTCAGTGCCATATGTCCATCCATTCATTATCCAAACCCAAATTCAGGAGTACTGGGAATACAATATGTAATGATAAAAACAGGAGTATGTTGGGAAAAAAAAACATAAACCCTGGGCCGGTCACCAGTCTACAGCAGGTCCTATACAGCCACCCACATACACACAGGCACAGAGACACATATTTACTAACACCAGGCCAAGAGTTAAGATGATGTGTTCCTGTATGCAGTGTGACGGAGTGAGGAAGGTGATTCATCATAGACTTGGTGTTTTGCTATATTTAAAAGAGCAGAATGAGACCTGGGGCCTCATGAATAAAACTTTCTGGAAGCATATACAAGCCATTTCTTCCACAACAGTCGAGATTTATAAAGCACTAGCTGTAAAAAGTACTGTACTGTAAAAAGCCCAGGGTCCTAGAAACTATTGAAATTGTCAGGTAATTGAAAGGAACTACTCTGGGTATCTCTGTCCTAAAAGGTTTTGTTTTGACAATGTGCTTGCATTGTTTGTGCATTAGCGGCGGGAGGAAAACTTAAAGGGACTTTGTCTTTCTTCTGAGGTTTCGGTTTGCTGATGTACTGGCCTCGCTTGTGTTATTAGTGGCTAAGTGAGTTTTCTGTTCCCTCGGTGGTGGAGCCCTTACCTCGACTCCACACACGCTTCCACGCATAGACATTTATATATAAGATGAACTTGGTGTGAAAACTGGCTAAGCATTACAGCAAGTTTTGAACATCTATCAGTCGGTAAGAGATTTTGGTGTTGCTACTTTAGCAATTCCAGACAGCAAGATAATAAAGTGAACAGAAAATTGTCTCATTATGCTTTCTACTGATGTGTCAGTCATTACATTTATTTGGGTGACACCTTTATTCAAGGCAACTTACAACATTTATGATACAACTGGTTACATTTCTTTCAGTTTTCCAATTGGAGCACAGACAGGTCAAGTGACTTGCTCAGGGTCACACAGTGTCAGAATCAGAATTTGAAAGTATTAACCACTACACCACACCGCCTGCCTTGTTGTTCTTGAACTAATTATATCAGAGTTAACTGACATGTTCTCTCAATACAGCAGTCTTCAATGCCGGTAATGACATCTAATTCAGGCGCTTAATGTCAGTTGCTTGCTGTGTGTCGTCTATCTATTTTATTTATAAAAAGGGTGTGCTGTGTGTTGTACGACATAACTGGCAAGGGCAGCGTTAACTCTTTTGGAGGATACTGACAATGGCAGGCTATGCAAGAAGCGAGTTTTTAGAGGTTGCAATGATTTAGCCTATGATGTTAACTGGATTATAAGCCCATTTAGACTTCTTAGGGCCATCCACTTGGAGTTGTATGCTGAAACGCATCCTACATTACAGAGACTCTCATGGAGAAATCACGTGATCCCTGGTCCATTACCGGTTTTAACATCCATAGGGTATTTGGTAAAGGGCAATTTTTGGTACATGAACTAGCTGACCAGTTAGGAATCTCACAGTCATCTCTGACTTGTGTCACGCCATCTGTATGGGATGATATAATTAAGGTACTACCCACATACATCCAACTTCCTTATAGTCAAGGGTGAGCAGGCTTAGATCAAAAGGCAATTTGCAGTGACTGTTGATTTTCCTAAAGTAATCGGGATGATTGACTGCACATATATTGCGATAGACTCCATCACTGAATGAGTTGATTTTTTAAACAGAAAACACTTTCATTCAATTCATATACAACTAATATGTGATGCTTAAATGTGTCTGGCTACTGTTGTTGTGAGGTGGCCTGGCTAAGCCCACAATCTCTTTATTTTATCAGTAAGTAGTGTGGCAAACAAAGTTCAGTGTCACACTGTATGTGAAGGTTGGCATCTTAGTAAGTAAACCTAATTGCTAGAATCGCAGTTAAGTTTAGTACATTATAAACAGCTTGAATAGAGGGCACATCACAAGAGAGGAGATGTAATAAAAGGCACTCCAGCACATGATCTGTGACTTAATGGACCATTGGTTCATTAAAAGGTAGATGACAGTGTTTGGGCTCGCCAGGCGGCTCACTGCTGTACAGCCTCACAATACACAGAATAGAGCAGAAACGTCAATGCGACAGCAAATGAAAGACATTTGGATGTTGAACATCAAATGTAAACAGACTTGAATGTATTGCAAAATCTACATTTCTTTAGCACAATTATTTTTTTTAGAATTTTAATAAGTCAATTGTCTTAATATCTTGCAGTACTCACATACAGCCAGCTCCAATTCACACTGTACAGGCTGCAGTCCTGGTTCTGCATAATGGCACATTGCTGTTGCACTATCTACTTAGATGCTACCATTCATATTTTTTTATTTATTTGTGACTCCCACAGAGAGACCAGAAAAGAGAATATTTTTGCAGTTCTCTTCTTCAGTCAGTAACTTGTCAGATTCACATTAACTGAAATTTTGTCGTCTGTGTTCTCCCGTTGTTTGTAGTAAAGATGTCTCTCAGAAACATGACCAAAGTTAGGGTTTTGTGTTGATTAGATTATTAATGTTAAAAAAAAAACTTTCTTTAAACAATACATGGTTGAGGTGAGGTTGTAACGGCCAACCCCTTACCTAGACTGGCAACTACACAACTAAGACCTGTGGCCTGGCTAAACTGAGGAATCTAAAGACAATACCAAGCTGCACTCCTTACAAGCAATCTTTTTCTCCAATCTACGAATAAACAGGCATCGCAAGTCAGTGTGTAAAATTAAGTGCAGATATATTGAAATGTGAAAACTAATACTGTATATATATACACATATACAAGGACAGACAGACACTCAATAATATCCATCTATCCTTTATCCAACCCGCTATATCCTAACTACAGGGTCATGGGGACTCATATATATTATATATATTATATATAAACTCCTATTCTGTCTGCATGTCTGTCCACTTTTCATGAGAGAACTTTCTTTTTTTGGCTACTCCCATTAGGGGTTGCCACAGCAGATCATCTTCTTCCATATCTTTCTGTCCTCTGCATCTTGTTCTGTTACACCCATCACCTGCATGTCCTCTCTCACCACATCCATAAACCTTCGCTTAGGCCTTCCTCTTTTCCTAGTCACAAACTCGACTCAGAGTCCTAGAAAGGTTTGGGGTAGCCACCTGCATATTTGGTTTCCTGGCTGCAAAGTCATCAAGTGTATACAGCATTGATGTGCACAAAACCGGGTCCAAAACAGAACTGAGTGAATAGGGAAAAGGTGAAGGCCTTTAAAGGGGAAGACAGGAAGTGAGATCATAGGGGTCGGGCTCATGAAGGTCTTCAGTCATAGGTTCAAGCCCGGACGTGACATCACAGGGGCCAGAGGCAGCAAGGTCTCCTTCCATAGGCTCGGTCTCAGAAGTGACGTCAAGAGAGCCAGGTGGAATCTCCCGTGAATGGTCTACAGGAAAGGGAGAAAAAGAGTCAGCGCACTCTGCCACATCCCGGTATGACTCGGAACTGCCCTTACTCAAGCTCTTTAGCTGCCTCCCATGCGCACGTGTGTGACACTATATATACACACACAATTCCCCACTATCCCAAAGACACCAATGAAAGACAATATATATTATATATATATATATTTTTAACAAGCACACAAATCTATATAATCAAAATAATACAAAGCCCTCCCTTGCCCCTAAATAATAAATGAATAAACAGAACACAGATCAAAAACAAACTGCAATTGAAATGGATGAAATAAACGGAGTCCAAAGTTATTAAAGTCCTAAATTAAATGAAATACTAGTTGATATGATTGTTTTTGAATTATTTTGGGAAGGAGCAAAACTATCTCACTGTGCGAGTCTTCGGCAATGGTTGAACGAAATCCAAACCCCGGGGTTTCTTCGCACTGGCTGACGTAATGTTGTTCTGGACAGTGGGAAAAGCAAATAGTAAATTTGTGCAATGAATGTAAATGATAATTTGTAAAATGAATGCGAAAATGGCTCCTTTCTCCTCTCGATCTCCTCTCTGGCTCCTTTTTTGATACTTCCCTCCTCTTGTTTAAATAAAAATAACCCAGATACAATTGTTGTGGTAACAGGAAATGCCAGAATAGGGGTCGCTGCCTCCCTGCTTCACCCTTCCCCACTTGTTTCTTGGGGACAACATTTACATAAACACACAATGGAGTAAACGCGACTCAGCACAAAATACACATTAAATATCTACAATTATGTAGCTCCACTACAGGGTGGAGTGGCTAAAAGTGTATAATTTAAAATTTATTTGAGATTTATAAAGAAATTTGCCATGGCATGTAGAACGACTAATGCCTTTTGAGTTTAAGCAAAAATTATGGAAAGTGTGGAATCTAAGGAAGCTTTTATATGTAAACTAGCAAAATACCCGCGCTTCGCAGCGGAGAAGTAGTGTGTTAAAGAGGTTATGTAAACATATATATACATAAACATATATACTTATATATACATATCTACATATACACATCCACATATATATATACATATATCAACATATATATACACATCACATACATACATACATACATACACACACACACACATACACACATACACACATATATATATATATATATATATATATATATATATATATTTATATATATATATACACATACAGACACATATATATACATATACATATTTACATATATATACACATATATACATACATACACATATATCTCTATCTATATACATATATATCTCTATCTATCTATATATATACATCCCCATGCTTTGCAGCGGCGAAGTACTGCTTTTAAATTTTTATTAAGAAGAAAACCTTTTTAAATTGAGTGAAAATCTACCAATAACAATTTGTTAAGGATCTGTTTTTTTGTAAAGCTGACTTCACACAGCCTCTCCGCTGTTTTATAAACGAACGTCATATAAGGTCTTCCTTTTTCGTTGCTTTGCCAACGGAAGCAGCCTTTTTATTTAATCCTGTTTTTACGATTGTTCTGTTTGTATATCATGTTGTCAGTTCAGCACTCCGGTTGTAATATGACCAAGCTGTGCAAGCACACTCTTGAGAATGCAACGTATAGTTGTACAGGAGAAAAGCAATCTTGCCTCAAATCAATGGCAACCTTTTGTAGGTCTATGAACTTAATTTAAACTTTAGGTTTACACGGTGCTCTCTTTCCAAAGTACCTGCACTCATGAATATGTCTGTATGCGTCAGTCGCTGAAATCCCCGCGGTTCACACCGCCGAAGTTCTGCTTTTAAATTTTTATTAAGAAGAAAAGAAAAACCTTTTAAAATTGAGGGAAAATATAGCAATAACAGTTTGTTAAGGATCTGTTTTTTTTGTGAAGCTGCCTTCACTCGAGTGATCACTTCGAGCTTTAAGCCTGAGAAATCACCCCGTAAATGCACACGTTTAATTGCACATCTGTTAATATGTATGCTTACAAAGTATTAAAAGACACTCAACAATTAATGTCATTTACCTTCGTTCCGCGTTTGACTTGTGCTGTAAATCTCTTCCTTGTTTTCACTTCACGTGATTACGTAGGAGACGTCATATGTGATGACACGATACGTGACTCCGCCTCCTCCATTAGAGTATATGGACAAAAAACAGGTTCCAGTTATGACTATTACGCGTAGAATTTCGAAATGAAACCTGCCTAACTTTTGTAAGTAAGCTGTAAGGAATGAGCCTGCCAAATTTGAGCCTTCTACCTACACGGGAAGTTGGAGAATTAGTGATGAGTGAGTCAGTCAGTCAGTCAGTCAGTCAGTGAGGGCTTTGCCTTTTATTAGTATAGATCCAGAGGATATGAAAGGGCTACCAAAAATGAATGAGGAAAATTCAATTTAAAAATAAATGGTATGGGGGTCAAAATTAATCAAGCTGAACAATTCAGACATCAAAAATGAAAGAGATTTTAAATTTGTTAAAACTTCAAATCTAAAGGCCCAAAAACCAAATTAAGAATTCTCCACGTTTCTAATGAAAAAACAACAAATGAGAATAAGCAAATTGAATTATCCAGGAGCTAGGATGCCAGATACTGCAGATTGTTATCATGAACAGATGGAGGATGATGTTAAACAAACAGTGTCCTAAGATGGTGTCAAAATTGTACTGACACTGTATTTTTTTACATAAAAACAAAAGAAATGTGACAAATGTAAGGAGACCATTCAGTTCATCAAGCTTGTTTGTTTAGCTAATAGCTAAGCTGTCCCAGTATTTCCTCCATGTACTTCTTAAAGGTTGTCAAGGTTTCTGTTTCATTTACATGCCTTGGTAGTTTGTTCCACATTCCCACAGCTCTTTATGTAAAGAAATTTCCCTTGTTTCAGTCCTACATGCATTTCCCCTTAATTTCCACTGGTGTTCTCAAATATGTGATTCACCATTGAGTTGAAAGAATTCTGCTTTATTAACACCGTTAAGAATTTTGAAGACCTGGATTAGGTCCCCACACAATCTCCTCTGCTCGAGACTAAATAGGTTTAATTTTTTTGAGTCTGTCAGAGTTGGACATGTCCTTAAGCCCTGGGATGCACTTGGTTGCTCTCTTCTGCACAGCGTCAAGTGCTGCTATGTCTTTCTTGTAGCATGGTGACCTGAACTGCACACAGAACTCCAGATGCAGTTTCACTAGCGCGTTACATAGCCTAAGCATAACATACCTTCATTTATATTCAACACATTTTACAACATACTGTAATTTAACATTTTATTTGCATTTTTAATAGCTTTTGTGCATTTCGCAGATGATGAAAATGTTGTGTTAAGATAAACCCCTAAATCCTTCTCAGAGTTTACTTCCTATATGACAGTGTCTCCCATCTTGCATTTATAATTGATGTTCCTTTTGCCCACATGTAGCACTTTGTACTTTTCTACGTTAAACTGCATTTTCCAATTGTTCAACCAGTTCTGAAGCTTCTCCAGGTCTTTCAGAATTGTCTGTCATTTCAAATTTCACAGGTTTAATAGCTATATTGGAAATAATTGTGTAGTTGATATAGACCTTTATAACTACTGTATGTAATTTAAATAAATCAGTATAAGTAACTGTCCCAGGACAGATCCATGAGGGACTCCACTGAGGACCTCACCTCTTATATGTATTCTGTGTCCTGCACGTTAACAATCTAGAGATCCAGTTTTGTAGGTTACCTCTGATGACAACAGCTCCTAGTTTCATAATTATTTTTCGGCGTAGGACCATATAAAAGGCTTTTTGAAAGTCTAAGTAAATTATGTTGTGTGCTTTGCTTTTGGTAGCTACTGCAATTGTCTGTTCAAAAAAATCTAAAAGATTGGTTTGGCATGATCTTCCTCTCATAAGACCATGCAGGCTGTCATTAAGTATGTTATTATTATTATAGAGGTACGTTTCTCATTTTGCATGGCACAGAAGAAAGTTTTCTGAATGGTCAGGAGATCAGAACATAAAATGACCAGAAGAAATGACATGAGCCAGAAAAACAAGCAAAGATTTGTTACTAGGAAGCCAATTGAACACTATAGCCAAGCCAAAATCAAAAACTTTTTTGTCAAACGTTTAGTCAATCAAAACCAAACTTTTTAGTGAAAATAACTTAAATCAGGAGTCTTTTACCAGGAGTTCTCACTAAATAAACACACACTATTCTTTTCTAATTTGTTTGCAATCTCAGATATGAAGGAAGTGCTTCAGGAGACCTTTATACCTTTGACCCTGGAAGTGAATCCCACACACTTCCTGGTCTGTTGCCTAGCAATACCATAACAAAACTCCACAAAATGGTGACTGAACAGAATTCAAAATGGCTTGCAAAAAAAAAGGCTGAAATTAGTAATGGATATCTTCTAGAATGGTAGTAACCACAGAATGAAGTTCTGCAACGTGTAAAACCTATATTTACATAAAAAGGAAAGCAAAAATAGGTCTCAAACGTGCACAATAAAATAAAACAATAATACCAATCATAACAGTCAGGCCTTTGTGCCAGAGCCGTAGCCAAAGAATGCAAGCTGATTGAGCATCAAGTTCAAAACACAAGACAAAATCAAAGGAATGAAAAAAAATAGCAATTTGAATAGCACAGATTTGTTTAAAAAGAATTAGATTTGTGCCCCGATATTGTTTTTATCCTTAATGTGATGATACGAGTCGTGCATTCCTGGGCTGTGCTGGGATATTTTGCTATGGCACTGCCCAACGCAATCGCTGCAAAACAGGTGTTGCTCATAATAAAATAAATATGGTGACACATACTTACCAAAGTATACAAACTGAAACAGCAGAAAGAGTTTCTACTTTTTCATTTCGGCATAAAGTGAAAATCCAATGTTATGTTTTAGATTTTGTCCAGTTAATTATTGAAAATTGATCCAGGAAAAGCTACATAAAAATGAATAAAGCCTGCTGATCATAATAGAAATTATGTAGCCCTCCTCAAAAATAAAAATAAGCAGATGCAAAGAAAACTAAGCATACATTGAACAAAAAAAAACAACACAAATCATTCCTGAGAAGAAATAAAAATCAGTAATCATTAGGAGTGTTCTCAGCATGGAAATACAGAATGATGAAAAAGGTGCAGGCGTCAAAAATACCACAAGAACCAGCCCAGGCCCTTCACTAGTCTGTTCCAAAACAGGCATCACCACAGGCAGCCAGACCCCAAACTCAAGAGGCAAGAATTCAGGCCTGAATGGGCTCCAAATGGGGGTACTAACTTTAAAAAGGACAAAAATACTTTAACATATCCCAAAGAAAAAGGTTTGACTATTTCATTACTGGAAAGGCCTGTGCTACAAAGTGCACTGAAACGTTGATGCTGTTGAAAGTAACAAATTTGGTGGATGCTATTAAAAAGTCAAGGGTCTTTGAGAGGCATAAGAGGTTCAAGGAGGAGCAAGATGTGAACATCAATGCCAGAAGTGGATCATCCATCATGACAATGGCTCAAGCCATGATGCGCTCAATGTTCGTGACTTCCTAGCTCGGAAACCAATTACCAAATTGGATCATCCACCCTATTCACTTGACTTGTGAATAATTCCTTTAATTGTGATTTCTGACTCTTCTCAAAAATAAAAACTGCCATTAAAGAGTGAGGATGTTCAGGCATTTTTGACATCCAGGATAATGAGACAAAGAAACTCAAGGGTATTTCAGAAACAGAGTTCCAGTAATGGCAACATTATCTAATTAAATGCATAGCTGCAGAAGGAGATTACTTCAAAGGTGACATCAGCAGCTAGTACACAGATAGATAGTACACTTGAATAAACTGTTACACCACATGCACAAAAAATGCCCTTTAATGGAGGATGTGACTATATGTCATCTGGCTTAAAGATCAGAAATAAAACAATTATCTTTTAATTTGATACAATTATTTTTATTAAACATTAAGTATTAAATAAATAAGAATGAACAAAAACAGTAAGGAAAATAAAAAGGAAAAAAAAAATAGGCAAAATGGGTATGCCTGAAAAGGCAAACCCAAAGCTATTAAATCAAAATCTGTATCTTGAGACAAAAATCCAGAAACAAACACTCAAAATCAGAAAAACCCAAAGAAAACAATATTAACAAGACAGACTCTCTAATACCTCACTCTGGTACTGTGCTGGAACCATCTCTTTCACCTGAATATAAAGGTGGAGGGCGGTTCCTCAGCTGTGACATCATGGTGGCTCCACCCACAAAACACAAAGAATACGACTTACATGCAGCAATGCACAATAAACTACAATTACATTACAAACAAAATTACAATTACAAACATGACATTATTTTTTAAAAAAAAGAAACAAATGTAAAATAATACTTTGTAAATGACAGAAAAGACAAAAAAGGAAAATAAACAAGCTAGAACTCAAATATAATAAAAAAAGTGAGAGAAAACCACAGGCAATCTGATTTTGTATGAGTGTTATAAATGTAATGCTTGTGTTACTTTACTTTTGTTTAATTTCATGAACAATTTTTTTATTTGTGTTTTTCATTTTTTTATCATTAATTTGGCCATGGGGATTGCAGATCTATTTGATTTGTTGTTTTAACATGTCCACCACCATTTTGTGTGTGTTTTCTCCTGAGCACCTTATTGTTTTCTGCAACAATGGGGTAGCATGTAAAGTCATCATATCACCACTCTCTAAGATAGTGGAGCACTGAGGACAGTGTCCAAACTTTGACTTCTCAAGGGAAACATCTCATAAAAAAAGATGTTCTTGTTTTTATTAAAAGGGGTTTTATTTACTTTTCAAACACAAATTTTGGAGAACCTCCCTTTCAACTTAGATGATGTCTCTGGCCAGACCTTCTCCTGTCCAATGTGAACATAATAATTAATTAAATGTCTGAAGAGTCTTGAACATTAGTTAACAGTCTTTAAGGAGTTATTTGATTCTAAGAGAAGGAGGTTGAAATAGATGATCTCACCAGGAAAATGTGTGAATTAAAGTCAAGTAGGGGTCCAGACACTATACAGTAATCCCTCGCTGTATCGCGCTTCGACTTTCGCGGCTTCACTTTATTGCGGATTTTATATGTAAGCATATTTAAATATATATCGCGGATTTTTTTCTGGTTCGCGGATTTCTGCGGACAATGTGTCTTTTAATTTCTGGTACATGCTTCCTCCGTTGGTTTGCCCAGTTGATTTCATACAAGGGACGCTATTGGCAGATGGCTGAGAAGCTACCCAACCAGAGCAAGTATTACCTATTAAATAAAACTCCTCAAATAGATTGTGAGCACGGGGGCTGTTCTGCTCCTCAAAAAACACTGAAAGATTACCTTCACATTGCTCTCTTCCTTGCTGGGCTTAAATGTGGCTGCTTTGTCAAGTGATATGCTTCCCGCATGGTGCTTCGCATACTTAAAAGATCAAACAGCATGTATTGATTTTTGATTGTTTGCTTTTCTCTCTCTCTCTCTCTTGCTCTGACATTCTCTGCTCCTGATGGAGGGGGGTGTGAGCAGGGGGGCTGTTCGCACCCCTAGACGATACGGACGCTCGTCTGAAAATGCTGAAAGATTACCTTCACGTTGCTCCCTTTCTTGCAGCTGGGTTGTCAAGCGACATGCTTCCCGCATGGTGCTTCGCAGACTTAAAAGCTCGAACGGCACGTATTGATTTTTAATTGTTTGTTTTTCTCTGTCTCTCTAACTCTCTCTGACATTCTCTGCTCCTGATGGAGGGGGTGTGAGCAGAGGGGCTGTTCACACCACTAGACGATACGGATGCTCCTCTAAAAAATGCTGAAAGACTACCTTCACATTGTACATTCTTGCAGCTGCTTTGTCCGGCGGTGCTTCGCATACTTAAAAGCCAAACAGCCCTATTGATTTCTGATTGTTTGCTTTTTTCTCTCTATCACTCTGACATTCTCTGCTCCTGACACGCACTCCTTTGAAGAGGAAGATATGTTTGCATTCTTTTAATTGTGAGAATGAACTGTCATCTCTGTCTTGTCATGGAGCACAGTTTAAACTTTTGAAAAAGAGACAAATGTTTGTTTGCAGTGTTTGAATAACGTTCCTGTCTCTCTACAACCTCCTGTGTTTCTGTGCATATCTGTGACCCAAGCATGACAATATAAAAATAACCATATAAACATATGGTTCTGGAATGCAACCCCAGCGATCGAGGATGGATTACTGTAATTGAAAACTATCATCATAACACTAGGGGCAAAAAAAAAACTTAAAATCTTAACTTAAGTAGCTGAATCTTTGTTTTACTCTTTTAATTAGCTAAAGTAGTAATTTATTTTACCAAAGTCAAAGAGTAACATCACCCTTATATATTAAATGACTGTGGTGAAACTACATACAAACGCAGTGGTGGTCATACACTTAGCAAAGGCAGCTGCACCATTGAAGACCTCTGCAATGGCCAGAAAATTGATATTTTAATAGAAATACAAGACCTAGTGAGCAAAACATAATCAAATGGCAAAAAAAATTAGTTCTTAAATAAAAAACAAAACAAGAATTAACATTGACCACACCCACAAAGTGACAATCTGTTATGAAGAAGAAGGAGAATATATGAGGGGGAGTCAAACTAAAGTCATAAAATGGGATTTATCAGAAAATGGAACAAACCTTCACAAAACTGATCACGTCATTTCTCAATGGAGTCTCCATCCTTCTCAATGCACTTGCACCACATGCCTAGCAGTGCCTGGATTCCAGCAGAATTAAAGGTTTTGTCTTGTCCTCTTCACCACTCATGCACAACTTTCTTCATGTCATCATCTGTCTTGAATCGACGACCATCCAGATGTTTTTTTAGTGGCCCAAAAAGATGGCAATCACACAGTGCCAAATCTGGTGAATAAGGAGGATGTGACAATACCTCAAACTTCAGTTTCTCCAGAGAAGCCTTGGTGTTCTTAGCAGTGTGTGGGCATTGTCTTGCAGCAAAAGGACTCCTTGAGACAGCAGGCCCCATCACTTGGATTGAATAGCAGGCTTCACGTTGGTCTCCAGCAAGTCACAGTAACTTGCACTTGTGACTATAGTACCCCTCGACAAGTAGTGTGTGGAAGAATAATTTTAGGGTAACGTAGCAGTTATCTTAAACAAATAGCATAAAGGGTTAATAAATGTCAGAAACCTGTTCAGGCACACCAAGAAACCAGGTAAAGGTCAAGTGAACAACAAATTGTACACTGAAATATAAGAATTGGTTTAGGAAAAAGGGCAGCACGGTGGCGCAGTGGTACCACTGCTGCCTCGTAGTTAGGAGACCTGGGTTCACTTCCTGGGTCCTCCCTGCATGGAGTTTGCATGTTCTCCCCGTGTCTGCATGGGTTTCCTCCGGGTGCTCCAGTTTCCTCCCACAGTCCAAAGACATGCAGGTTAGGTGCATTGGCGACCCAAAATTGTCCCTAGTGTGTACTTGGTGTGAGTGTGTGAAGAATAAAAAAAACGTACTGTGTTGAACTTGTGTCTCAGCCTGTCTGTGTCGGGGTTGGGGAGCGGTACGCCCCCTGGTGGACCACAATACCCATTTTCAAGCAACTCAAAATTACTCCTAAGAATTGCACTAAAAGTCTGACTAGGCTGCAGTGGGCTGGCACCCTGCCTGGGGTTTGTTTCCTGCCTTGCACCCTGTGTTGACTGGGATTGGCTCCAACAGACTCCCATGACCCTGTAGTTAGGATATAGCGGGTTGGATAATGGATGGATGAATGGTTTAGGAAAAATACTGAGATGGTCAAGTAAATTAAGAATGTACCAGAAGTAAGGTTGAGATAATATAGAAAATGAACTGAAGAATGACTAAGAGATGGCTAAGAAATCAGCACATGTCCTATATAAATGAGAATGGGCAGTTGTTATATGCACCAAAATTTCAAGGGTGGTAGCTCATCTCAAAAGGTGTAAGAAGAACCCGAATATAATATAATAGACTTTTATTTTATATAAATCCTTTGGGTATAAACCAATGAACCAACTAGAGCAAAATGTTTGCATTGATTGACACTATATATAAATTCAACAGTTTATAAAATGAAGCTCTATTCTTTGTTTCTCTGAACATTCTGACCCTGCTGTAACAGACTGCTCTTGATGAATGCTCCCTCCAAGGCATTTTGCTGAGGAGTAATTAAAAGATACAATGAACAGCTTTTCTCCTGACTGATTATTCAATTGTCCTGTTAGAGTATGTTTCTTTCTTTAATAAGATGTTACATTTCTACCACAAGTGTTCGACAAGTGGACGAGTGGTTGCAAGGACATACTTTACAATATACTTTAATGTCCCAAAATATCAAAAATGCCCTACAAGGGAGAGTAAAAAAAATAACATAAATCTTTGGCTTATGTCATAATAAACATGAGAATTTTGTGGGAAGATATGAAATTAATGTTGTCATTGGAACAAGTAACCAGTATAATTTTAAAAAATGAAAAGAAAATACTGAACACTTCAGAGAATGAGTGATGCCCAAATGTTGCATCATCAGTGATTGCTGAGTTCTGAATGATTCTTGCTTGCGTTTCTTGTGGTTTGATCCTCTTACTTAATCACCAGAGTATTATGTTACAGCCAAGGTGTTTGATTTTGCCTGGCTTGTATTAAATTTTTAATTACCATTTTTGTCATTAAGTTTTTAATTTTCATGTTATGATGTTATTTTTATTAGATTTGTTTGGTAATTATTATTTTTTATTCTGTCCCTTTAAATGTGAGACAATTCCTTGTGTTCTATAGGTGGTACCTCAAGAGGCGGGATCACCATGATGAGACATTCCTCTGGCTATTTAAGTCAAGGAAAAGAGAATCTCAGGAGGACCGCATTGAGTTTGATCTGAGTGTTTATGTAAGTACCAGTAAGGGCACACTGCACAATAACATGCAGTCGATACACTTGTCTTTAGCATTCATAGTTTTCATACTTTTTCTCTGTACGTTTAGCATTCATTTGCTCAGAGGTTGATGCACTTCCTGAGTAGCTCTTCTTTTCTCCACCCTAGCGGTTCACTTCTTCTCTTCTTTCGTTGGCATCTTTTCGCGTTAAAACTGATTAAGTCAGTGTTTGTGTTATAATTACTTAGTATGTTTTCTTTAATTTTTATCTGCCTCAAGAATGATTTAAGATATGAAGAGGTAGGGGAAGTGACGGTGAAGGTGGTAGGGATGAGAACGGTGCCTGTACACATGTGCCGCATGGCCGCCCCTGCTGGCCGCTGCCGAGAGTTGATTCTACAATAAAATAAAAAGAGGAATAACCTTGGAGGTCAATCATCACCCCGAACGTGGATAATAGATGTCATGTAGTATATGTGTACCAAATTTCAGGTCAATAAATCAAACTGTTTGCGAGCTACATTTGATTTAAAATCCTGGACAGACAAACAGACAGCCACAGTAGCTTATTATATGAGAAGATTGTTTCTTTTCTCATTCTAGTTTTTCACTTCTGTTGTTGGATTTTGCTTGTCGATAGTATATTGGGACTTGTTTCCTTTTATTTATTTTGTTTGCTCTTTATTATCATTTATAAAGACTTCATTTATAAAGATTTCTCATTTTAACTTGTCTCTAAAAGCCAGCATTTATGATTCTTTCTATAGCTTTAAAACATTTGGAGCTTCCTTTTATTTTTAAACTTTTAAAGCCAGCACTTCATTTTTAGGCCTGCTTAGGCTGAAGCCTGTAGGTAGCAATTGAGGGATTAGCTGATTTAAAGTGAGGCTTTGCTAGGTAGGTCGGTGAAGGTTCTGCCCAGCTTTTTGGCTGTCTTAGTGGCCTCATACAGTGGACAATTAATTTGTTCCAGACCGCACGAACTGTATGTAAATATATTTTTTTAAAGATTTTTAAGCACAAATATAGTTAATTATACCATAGAATGCACAGCGTAATAGTAAACTAAATGTAAAAACATTGAATAACACTGAGAAAACCTTGAACAACAGAGAAAACTAACATTGTAAGAGTTCGCGCTATAGCGCTACAAACTGCTCGCTAAAAACACTTTTTTTTATGAGTTTTAAGCACAGGGAAAAAAATTAACATTTGAAAAATCCGGAATTTAATAAGCAACCAAGAAAAGTAACATTGCAACAATGCACGCTATGAACCGATCACTGTAAACAGAAGTGAAGTGGAGGTTAAAATCCAATAGAAAAAGTCTTCATTAAATACGAGGTTAAAACAATGCTGGAATAGGTCTTCTCGGCCTTATGCTAGTCCTCTCTCTCTCTCACGCTCGTGCGCGCGCGCGTGTGTGTGTGTCTCTCTCTCGTGCACGTGTGTCTGTGTCTTGCTTGCTACACAGGGAATGCACAGAGAGAGACTGAACACGTGCGGAAATCATCTGCGAGCACAAACCGAAAGGGAAACTGGCTTGTTCGTATACCGAGTGTGTGGTCGTGAACAGATGCAAAAGTTTGGCGAACTTTTTGGTCGTAACCTGATTTGTACGTGTTCAGAGACGTTCGTGAACCGAGGTTCCACTATACATGCTTGTCACCAGTTTTGAGACTCCATCTCATGACACTGAGAGCTACAGCTAGTTTTTCTGTGTATTAAAATATTGAATTCATGCAAAAGAGTCTTAGCACAGCAAGTAGAAGAGGGTGTCTGCATTGTGAGGCTCCTTTATCAAGAGAGTCAGAGACACAGATCATAGAGCAATGATGGCAGGAATCACTTGGTAGCAGCTTTTGTGGCTGTGAGACTAAACATGCCTAATATGAACAATGGAGAGAACTGAGAGCAGTGAAAGAGAGAGCAATGAGGTATAAAAAGCAGGACAGCTGTCCCAGTTGTGAGTATTAATATTGAATGTTGTGTTTGTCAGTCTGCAGAAAACAAATCCTTATGTGAAAATTAAAGTTCCATTTTGAGGTAAAATAACCATAATCTAAGTAGTGCTGCTGTCACAAGTGGTAAATGTCCATTAAAGATTAAACTGTTTTTTGCTTTTATTGCATATGCTAATTGTAAATGTTGGCTGATGTGAAACAGGGTCAGGGATATTTGTCTGTCATCTGGCCACATGGATTTAGGAAAAGCCAAGAGCTGGAGTGAGGCATTTTGTTTACTTTAGAGTTTGGCGTCTATTGTATTAGAACAGCCAAATGTGTGGTTTGAAGAAAATGAGTCACAGATACCCAATGACAGCCAAACTTTGAGCAATAAAATAAGATGAAGCACAAAAAAGGCACAGCATGATTTAATGATAAACAAATCAAACAACAGGAAATCCAAAGAATAAGATATCTGTTATATAGTGTCTCTCACAGCTCCCTAATATAGTGGTTTTTTGTATCATCTGATAATAATAATAGTAATAGTTATATTTTTATAGTGCTTTTCTAACCTACTCAAAGTGCTTTACATTGACTGTGGGGAATCAGTTCTCCACCACTAATGTGCAGCATCCACTTGAATGATGCAATAACACACATTAACTATTAGATGGTGAAGAATTGGTAAGATAGTTAGCCAAAGGAGACAGGGGATCATTAGAGCATCTGAGTGATCATGCCATTGTGGTCAGTTTAGCAAGAACATCAGGGAATGCACTACAGATGCCCAGGAATCTTTAATGAACTAGAGATTCAGGACCCTGGTTTTATGTCTCATCTGAAGGACGATACCATTTTTCAGCAAAGTGTTGTCGTCAGTACAATGGGGCATTGGAATCAATACACAGACCAAAAGGGTAAGAGCCCTTTGATGGCCTCACCAACAACAAACCAAGCTTTTTCTAGATAGTCTCCCATGCAAGTGCTGGCCAAGCCCAAACATGCTTAGCTTCAGGCAGAAGTGCTATCTATCTATCTAAATTTTTTTAACTAATAAGTCACTGTTGGTGTGGTGATGTTACACACTCAGTTGCAGGTTCGACAATGAAAACCAACTTCAGGCATCAATTTCCCTTATATTTTGTGTGAGGCAGAAGGGATGGGACTTCAGTAGTCTCTCCTGGATACAAAAGTGGAGTAGGTATTACAGACAGTGCACTCTCATGCTCTGGAGTGGTAAGGCCCTTGTAATTTCTATCTATCTATCTATCTATCTATCTATCTATCTATCTATCTATCTATCTATCTATCTATCTATCTATCTATCTATCTATCTATATATCTATCTATTTCATATCTATCTATCTATCTATCTATCTATCTATCTATCTATCTATCTATCTATCTATCTATCTATCTATCTATCTATCTATCTATCTATCTTATGGCATGTCTCCAAGACATAAAGACATGGATGACTCACAATTTTCTTCAACTAAACAGCAATAAAATGGAGGTTCTCCTCATTGGCTCTAAATCTACACTTGCTAAGGTTAACCATTCTTCTATTTTCATCCATCCATTATCCAACCCGCTATATCCTAACTACAGGGTCACAGGGGTCTGCTGGAGCCAATCCCAGCTAACACAGGGTGCAAGGCAAGAAAAAAACCCTGGGCGGGGCGCCAGCCCATAGCAGATTCTTCTGTTTTAATTAACAATATCAACGCAAACATCTCTTCCCAAATTAAGAGCTTGGGCGTTATTCTTGACAGTACTCTCTTTTTTTCTTCCATTATAAGTAACATTTCTCGGACTGCGTGCCTTCTTCCATCTCCGAAACATTTCTAGACTTTGTCCTGTTCTTATGCAACACAGTACTGAAGTATTGGTTTATGTCTTAGTCACCTCACGTATAGATTACTGTAATGATATTCTATCTGGCATCCCACAAAAACTTATATCGCTTACAACTTGTTCAAAATTCTGCTGCCAGGATAATAACCTGCTGCTCTAAATCCACTGAACATATTACACTTATTCTCTCTCAACTTCACTGGCTCCCTGTTAACTACAGAATACAATATAAAATACTGCTCTTAACATTTAAAGCTCTCCACAACCTCACTGATCTCCTACAGACTTACACTCCTCTCGCTCACTCAGATCCTCATCTGCTGCTCTACTTTCTGCATCACACATCAAACTGTTCTATGGGAGCTCGAGCGTCTCTCATAGTGCTCCTCAACTCTGGAATTCTCTTCCCTCTCATATACATCATCTCAATTCAATAACACATTTTAAAACTGCCATCAAAACTTATATTTTCAAGCTGGCATACCAATTGTGAATTCTACACTGTTACTCCCAGTTATCTTTGTTTGTTTGCTAATTATTGCTTTGTGATTTATCATTCTCTTGTTTTTATTTTACTAATGTTGTTTAATTTTATTGTAAGGTGACCTTGAGTGCTAAGAAAGGTGCACTATTAAATAAAATCTATCTATCTATCTATCTATCTATCTATCTATCTATCTATCTATCTATCTATCTATCTATCTATCTATCTATCTATCTATCTATCTATCTATCTAGTGCAACAGTGAATGGGGTCAGGGTTTATATCAGCAGCTACAGAAACACACCCAAGACAGAAGGCCAGGGATTCTAGGTGAATTACTCAAGAGATATAAATACAGTGAAGAGACATTGGGTTCCCATTCCCCAGCCCTGTAACTGCTGGCAGCAGGAGGCTACCATTGAGGCCCTGGCAGGCTTGTCTATCCCTTTGGTTAGAAATGGGTCGGCAGGATACCTGGGGCCACCATATTGAATTCTTTAGCAGACTACCCCAGGAGTTTTGTAAGGTTATGCCACACCCAGAGGTACTTCAGAGTGGGCTGGAATTGACCTCAGAAATAGTCCAAAGATTGGATATAAAAGAGGTCAGCAGCCACAGCTTCAGTGAAATTGGAATCTGGCGGAGTGTGGATGAGATTTCATTTGGCAGAAGGATGGAGAAGACAAGAGGTGCAAGAAGAGAGAAAGACAGAAGGTATAGATAGGGGGAGGCATGAAGGATCTTTTCATTTTTGCCTTACTGCCTCCAAAGTCCTGTAACCTTCTTAATTCAGTTGTATTAGCCTTCTTTCCCTTATATTTTTAGGGGTTTTTTTTAGCATTTTTGGGATTGGATTTTGGGTTTCTGACCCCACAGGCCACACTATCTGCCTTTAAATATATTTATGTGTCTGTACTTCAACCTGTCTGGCCATAAAGTGACATTATAAGAAGCCATTTATGTAATAATACTGACCAAAGGCCCCATATTTCCACTGACAAGTGAAAACACTGAATTTGCTGTATTTTTCTGAATAATTCTGCTTTTGTGTGAGATATGTATTGCTCTTTGTACAGGAAAAAAAAAAAACCCTTTTGCATAACAATGCCTGCTTAAGCTATTTAAAGTGATCTGTTACTGAGATGTCCAGACAACAAAATGGCAGTAGCCTTAATGGCATGCTGTTTAAATTAACAGAAAAGATAAATAAAGTGTGCTCATCCTTTGCTGTTTATTTCCTCTCATTTAAATGTTGTATATGCCACGTGTCACTACAGATCAGTTTACCGTTACATATTTTAAGCCTTTCTTAGAACTTGACGGTCTTCTTAACTGGTTTCCTGGTTTACTGGCTCTGAGGCTAGGGATCTGTACTGGCAATCGGAAGGTTGCCGGTTTGAATGAACCGTAAATGTCAATAGGGTCTCTGCTCTGTTGGGCCCTTGAGCAAGGCCCTTAACCTGCAATTGCTGAGCGTTTTGAGTACTGAGAAAAGCGCTATATAAATACAAAGAATTATTAATATTATTTCACAAATGAAAAATCCCTTCGCATCCCTAAGAATAATATCTTTATTACTATCTCTACACATGTAAGCTGCAGTTGACAATTATGGTGTTTCTCCATAGTGGAGATGGTGGAGGGTAAACTCAGTCAATTACTATCTATCCATTCTTACAAGTTTCTTTCACAAACAAAATTAAAATAAATTAAAACATCACAAGTGTTAAACCCAAGGTGAGGTCATGGAGAATATGCACACAGCTTACACAGACCACAAACAAAGTGGCTCATGACAGAGTGACCGAGGAACACTAATCGGTCTGAGAGGATCAAGATAAGAAATTTGAGAATCAAGGTAACTTGAGAAGAACACACAAACTACAAACCAATGACCACTGGTGTGTTAGGACATCAGTCTGTGCCTTGGTGCATTTTCTGTGCTATTTGAAATTTGGTTTACTAAGATACTAACATGGTAGGTTGCCATCTATCTTTGCCAGTTTAAAAAAAGCTCCCCGCTGCGAAATCAAATGCCACTCTGCTAATATTGATGGAGTGCATTGTTTGGATCCTTTCTAGGCTACTGGCCATCGAGTGGCCTATTGGCTAAGGCAGGGGTAGGCAACGTCGGTCCTGGAGTGCCACAGTATGTGCAGGTTTTTGTTCCAACCCAGTTCCTTAACGAGAACTCAATTATTGCTGATGAAGCACATATTGCTTAAGTGACATTTTAATGCTTCATTTTAGTGGTCTCGCTTGTTAAGGTTCTCCAACCTTAATTGCTTATTTCAATCTTAAACTGCTGCATTCAGTGTTTTAATTGCTCCTTATTAGCAATAAGATGTAAAACAGGGGTAGGCAATGTCGGTCCTGGTGAGCCGCAGTGGCTACAGGTTTTCATTCCAACCCAATTGCTTAATTAGAAACCAATCATTGCCAATCTCAGACCTTATTTAATTTTA
This sequence comes from Erpetoichthys calabaricus, assembly GCF_900747795.2. Taxonomy (NCBI): domain Eukaryota; kingdom Metazoa; phylum Chordata; class Cladistia; order Polypteriformes; family Polypteridae; genus Erpetoichthys; species Erpetoichthys calabaricus. Next base: position 34,191,281 of record NC_041403.2, read on the forward strand.
TGGCTTGTTAGTCTGTGCAATGTAAGGCTTTTATATCGTAGATTTTTTTCCTTTCCAAGGATATCATCCAAATGATTTGAAGCCTAAAACAGATCATTTTCAGTCTGTCACATTTTTCTATTAAGTGTTTTATTAAATCAAACCGTGCATGATGAACACACACAGATGTAATTGGAAAAAAGCTAGCTGGAGAACTGCTGGCTGCTTTGTCTTTTACATCTTATTGCTAATAAGGAGCAATTAAAACACTGAATGCAGCAGTTTAAGATTGAAATAAGCAATTAAGGTTGGAGTATCTTAACAAGCGAGACCACTAAAATGAAGCATTAAAATGTCACTTAAGCAATATGTGCTTCATCAGCAATAATTGAGTTCTCGTTAAGGAACTGGGTTGGAACAAAAACCTGCACATACTGTGGCACTCCAGGACCGACGTTGCCTACCCCTGGGCTAAGGCATCAGACTGTAAAGCATAAGGTTATCAGTTCAAATCCACACATTAACTTGCTGTGTGACCCTAAGAAGTTCACAAACTTCCAGTCTGCCAGCTGTAAAAATAATATGAAATAAATACACCTTAGCTCTGGACGTGTTTTTGTTCGTTCATGTAAGGAGCTAGTCCTGTATGGAATTCCAGTCTGTTGTAGGACACACTCAAGCACACACAGTCAAATAAGGAGTCTGTCAGCAATGCCCATGACACTCGTCTCACTGGTATGGTGGACTACTGGGAAAAAAAAAGTCAAATAAACAAGAGGAGAAAATGCACACTGGACAAAGATATGGGACAGGCCTGTGAAAGTGTGATGTGCAGCACCACTAATGTGACTGAGGTGTCACACTTACAGGTAATCTAACCTAGACCACATTAAAATATCCGACTACGCCACCCAGTTTTATTAAGAGACTGGGAACTCATGAAATTTACCAATAATAACACACAGGTTTCTTTACATTGGGCAGTGAGTAAACACAAAATGAAAGACACAGCAGTAATTTCAGGAAAAGCCACAGTAACTTCTATTACATAAGACAATATAAAGTACACTAAAAAGATTAACAAACATAAAAAATTAACAATATCAAGGGAAAAAACCCTTTATTAAAAAGGAAAGCACACAGCCCACACTCTAAAAGTCCATTAAAAACACAAAGTGGAGGATACAACCTTTAATGGTGCACAGTCCAGTCTGCGCACTGTGTTACCTCAACAATTGATCGTCCAACTGTCCACGGATACACTCTGTTCACCAGACACTCATTTCCCAACAGAAGTCTTGTCAAATTGTTGAATCCCCGTCAGCGTCTGTTTGTCGTTCTTTTTTTCCCCACTCTGGGCTCGCTTCTTGTCCTCCAGCTTTGCTCTGTTCTTCCATGCGGCTTCCCTTTCTCGCTGAACCCACAGCTCTTCTTGTGGAGCTGTCTCTTCCTCCCTGGAGGTAAGTGTTGCTGTCCTTGTGCCTCACGTTGTACCAACCACTTACCCTTGTCTGCCAGCGAGCCCCTGTGCTCTGTGTGAGTGGCCTTGACAGCGTTCTCAGTGGACTGTCCCCTCTCTAAAATACCTATGCCATCTCCTGCCTAGATCAATGTGACAATGGATTAAACAATGGCACATATCAAATTTCCTGGGCTTAACAAATGTAAACACAGGTTAACAAAAAGTATCGTTTGCCAACTATCAATGAGTACACATATGCTGATTAGAAACCAATATCCTCAGCCATGTTAATTTCCAAGGAAGAAGCAGTTCTGTTATCACAATTTTGTATTGTTTGTATGCTTAAGAAGTTCAAACTTCAAGCGGTGACTCTTTTGCAAGATACCAATTATCTATGTCTAGTAGACAACCATCACATTAATCAATAACAGGATTATTCAGGAAATTTACCTTTTGTCACACACGTGCGCATGGGAGACAGTTAAAGGGCTTGAGTGAGGGCAATTCCAATTCAGACCAGGATGTGGCAGAGTGCACTGACTCTTTTTCTTCCTTTCCTGTAGACCATTCACGGGAGATTCCACCTGGTCCTCTTGACATTACTTCCGGGAGACCTTGCCGCCTCCGGCCCCTGTGATGTCACGTCCAGGCTCGAGCCTATGGTTGAAGACCCTCATGAGCCCGACCCCTTTGACCTCACTTCCGGTCTTCCCCTTTAAAAGCCTCCAGCTTTTCCCTATTCCCTCAGTTCTGTTTTGGACTCGGTTTTGTGCACAGCAGTGCTATCCTTTAAACAACAATTTGAAGCCAGGAAACCAAATATACGGGTGGCTGCCCCAAACCTTGCTCTGGCTCTTTGTGGAGTTTGTAACACTTTAAACGTATCACCCCAGTCCCAACAATGGGTGCCTATTGCCCCTTCGTCCTTTATTTAAATATAATATTTACATGTTTCATTGCCTAAGAGAGAAAAAAAAAAACACCCAGTGTACAAAAAATGCCCCCCTCTGACACAGGAGGTATCAAACACATTCAGGACATGAACTCAAGTTCATACATCCAGGGAGCAAACCTTAGTGAAGCCAACAGAGGACTACATGAGACATCTGACTGCAAAGATGTCCATTTTCAGCAGCAGGCTCTTACTAATTGATCTCCTCCTGTGGCAAGCGCCCTTGCCCAGCCGGGACACCTCCACACTGGGAGGACCGGGGGAGCCAGCCTATCCACAGTGTTACCTCTTCCAGAGCGCTAGATGCCCCCTCCATCCCCTGGTTTGCAGCAGTGACTAGGACTCCCGTTGGAATGTGGTGCAGCCCTGTTGGGATTCCTTGGGCACCGCCAGGAGGTGCTGTAGCTGTTGCTGAGCCCTACAGGAAAGCTCTACCGCCACACCCAGAAGTGGTGCCGGAAATAGGTCATCAATCACCTGGAGCACTTCCGGGTGCGTTATAAAAGAAGCCAGCAGCCACTACTCCGAGAGCCAGAGTCGGGTGGAAGGTGGACAAAGCTTATTGAGGAGGAGTAGAGAAGAAAAGAGAGAAAGAGAAGGAAAAGAGGAATATTGTGCTTGTGCATTGGGACTGTGTTGTGGGAAGACGTTGTCCACAAGTGAAGAAAAATAAAAGCACTCGTGTTTTTCTAAGTGTGCCTCCCGTGTCTGTCTGTGTCAGGCTGGGTGGCTGGCGCGCCCCCTAGAGGTTCTGTCACACTCTACAGTATCAACTAGACCACTGTGCTGTTTAGGACTTCCAGACTTCATTTGTACCAGCACAATTTATATTAGAAAATGAGATCTTATGTAAAATTTAACTTTTGTTTTTTGTTTTTTGATAATAGATTACATATACATACATACTGTACATATTATATTCTCATGTCTTATACCTACAATGTTTAACTAGATTGGAACTTTACATAATGATTAGCTCAGAGGTGTTTCTGAAGTATACCATTTATTTATAATAATTCATCACATTTATATAGCGCTTTTCTCACTACTCAAAGCACTTTACACAGGAGTGGTGAGCCACTTCAACCACTACTGATGCGCACCATCCACCTGGACGATGCAACGGCAGCCAATTTGTGTCAGTACTCTCGCCACACATTAGATGGTTAGACAGTCAGAGACAGGGGATGGTTAGGGGGCCAGAATGACAAGGCTATGGTGGACAATTTAGCCATGACATTGGGATACACCCTACAATTTATGAAGGATGCCCAGGGATGTTTAATGACCACAGAGAGTCAGGACCTCGGTTTTACGTCTAATCTGAAGGACGGTGCCATTTTTACAGCACAGTGTCCTTGTCACTGCACTGGGGCATTGGGATCCACATTCAGATCACAGCACTTCTTCCAGCAGCAACCCAAGCTTTTTCCTGGTTGGTCTCCCATCCAAGTACTGACTGGACCTTAATGGGCTTAGCTTCAGGTGATAATTCAGGTGATTGGTGGAAATTAAAATATATTGACATAGATTATGTAAATGATCTTAACTGATAAAGGAAGCTTTTTTGCTTTGAAGAAGAATCGGGGGTCCACCTACAGGTGCAAATAAAGGACGGCTATGTTTGCATTTCAGATATAATAATGGATCAAGCCTCTTCTTTATTTTATATTTTCTGCAACAAGGTACAGAAAATGATGCATTTTTTCAGGAAATACAGTGTCTATAAAAAGTATTTACCTCCTTTGAAGTTTTCGTATTTTTTTGTTATACCACATTGAATCAAAATGAATTTCATTCAACTAATATAATTAACACACATCTCTCGGACTGACACAGACAGCCTGTCTACTGATCCACATTGTATTGAAAAACTCATCAGAAACTTCAAAAGACTTTGTTGGACGGTTATCTTATCCAAAGATCTTGACTAGACATTGTTCTTCTCTCTTGCTAAATGAATCTTAGCCTGAAGAGGTCTATTAATTTTTTACATTTAAGATGTCTCACTTAAAGGTTTTCCAATGTTGTATCTGACCTAGTGTGTATATAATCACAGGGAACTCCAGTTTCTGTATTACATCTTGCCTGAAGAAGGGGCCTGAGTTGCCTCGAAAGCTTGCATGTTGTAATCTTTTTAGTTAGCCAATAAAAGGTGTAATTTTGCTTGACTTCTCACTACAACAAAAAGAGGGAAAGCAAATTTCTGCCAAGTGGTCTTAATTAATGACAAGTATATAACACATGTCACACACGTGCGCGTGGGAGGCAGCTAAAGGGCTTGAGTAAGGGCATTTCCGAGGCATACCAGGATGTGGCAGAGTGCACTGACTCTTTTTCTCCCTTTCCTATAGACCATTCACGGGAGATTCCACCTGGCTCTCTTGATGTCACTTCCGGGACCGAGCCTATGGAAGGAGACCTTGTTGGCTCTGGCCCCTGTGATGTCACGTCAGAACTCGAACCAATGGCTGAAGACCTTCATGAGCCCGACCCCTATGATCTCACTTCCTGTCTTCCCCTTTAAAAGCCTGCACCTATTCCCTATTCCCTCAATTCTGTTTTGGACTCGGTTTTGTGCACATCAGTGCCGTATTCATTTAAACGACTTTTGAAGCCAGGAAACCAAATTATACGGGTGGCTGCCCCAAACCTTTCTATGACTCTGTGTGGAGTTTGTGACACACAAAATAATTGATCGCATAAATGTTCACCTCATTTACTTTGACACACCTAAATCAACATGGGGGCAGCCAACAGGTTTTAGAAGTCATAGAATTAGTTCATTGGAGATCATCTGTCTGGTTTCAGTTAACTACAGTCTAAATACACCTTATCTGGAAGGGCCAGCTTGTAAGGAGTTAGTATGGTGGGCTCACCTACACAATGAAGACACTAGAACATCCCAAGGAACTCCATGAAAAGGAAACTGAAAAGCACAAGTCAGTAGATGGAAGCAAGAAAATATCCAAGTCACTGAATATCCCTTGGAGTTCAGGTAATCAATCAGCAAGAAATGGAAAAATTTGCAAATCTGCTAGAGCAGGCCGTCCACAAAAACGGTGTCGTTTTGCATACTTTGAATACTTAGGCAGTCAATTATTTAGTGTTTTAGGTTTGTCATTAATATAGATCACTTTGCAGAGATATTAAGAAGTTTTTTTTGTCTGCTGATCAATGTCAAATAAGCCAAATCAATCCTCTGTGTTTCAATGTTGTACAAGAATAAAATATGAAAACTTACAAGTGGTGAATACTCATTACATGTACTGTAAAGTGTGATATGAAACTAAAAGTGAATTTATTGTTATTGATAACAAATTAATTTACTGGCCAAGTGGCTACTCCTGTATCTTCTTTGGTTAGCTGGATACTTCAAACCCACTTCATCCAATCTTGGGCACAAATGAAACAGAACCTAAAGAAGATGCCAGTCTATTGCCAGACACACTCATGCACATATCCATGTGACTCAGGGCTGAAATTAATCTAACGTATTGTGTTTGGAATGCGCAAGGAGAACTAAAGGATCCAGTAGGAAAACCTGATATAAAAATTGAGACAGCAGTGGTAGAGTATGAGTTGAATCCAGGTAACTGGAGCTAGCACAGTATTCAGCACTGCTCCCTTCAAGGTTACTGAATAAAACTGTCAAAACAGACTATTAAAATACCACAAAACCAGCAAATGTGAAATGTGGATTGCATTAAAGTCCAAAAAAATCTATCAACTCCTGACTAAAAGCACATTCCATGACTTGCACAAGCCCTCATTTTACTGATGAGTTTTAAATATTCAAAAATTGCCAAAATCCAGCCAGTTAAACTCCTTTTGAGTGGCCTGAGCATGCCTGTCTGATCCTTACTGTGTAATTTTCAGTTCTTGAATAACAAAGTCTGCACACATGTACAGGATTAACACTTCGTTCGACGTTAACCACGTCCTTCATTTACCAAAACACAAGACTAGAAAATGAGCAGGGGCTCTACTGCCCTCTAGTGACTCTCACAGAAATGACCACCGCTGTCCACCCAGCTCTCCACCCATGCATTTTCTGAATCATGTTACAGCATCATGTACAAGGCAGGAACACACTCTGGGTGGGATGCCACAAACCCACACTCAATCATGTCATGCCAGTTTGCAGAAGGTTCATCCAGACATTTTCTTAAAATGCAAAATAGTGTCATTGGAGCCAAAAGCTATTTCAGAGATACTAAACAAGATGGCGTAGCATCTGAACTTTAAACCCAAGGCTGCTGGTTCCATTCCCACTTGTGATTCGCTGTCTTACCCTGAAGAAGACCCTGTACTCAAATGGCAGTCGCCTTTGCTAAAGATGTCAACCAATCCTAAAATGTTAACTATAATTGGACACAACACAGCAGCCAACCCTAGACAGGATGAATATTCATTTACTACATGGTGCACAAAATCATACCTAATAGCCCATACCCTACCTGTCTGACATGATGCCTCCAGTTTGTGGATACAGGCAACAACAATTTTCATCCACTCGTCCAGCACCCTATTATGCAGTTCAGCCAGACTGGTAGGACAGCTCCACCAGCATTTTACTCGTTGGTCCAAATAGTCCAACAGATTTTCTAAAAGATTTTAAATCAGTCGAGATGCAAGAATGCTTCATAATATGCAAGTGACGATTGTCATCTTGGGAGACTGGGGTAATGATTCTCTGTTCACTCTGGAGATGAAGCACAAAAGGTAAGCACAAGGTCATCCAGAAGCCCAGTTTAGCCCTTCTGGTTCAAGTGTGTCATCATCTCAACCAAATAATCCTAAACTGAAACACCCCCAGAACATCAGAGAACCATCACCCACTTGAACAGCACATTGCACATAATCCTCATTAAAGGTTTCATGTGGTTTTTACAATGTACCCGTCACCTCATATCAAGCAGAAATGCAGCTCATCAGAACCGATAACACGTTTCCAGGTTTCCAACAGTCCGGTGTTTGAGGCTCCAGGCCCACTGTAGCCATGTAGCTTTGTGAATAGCTGTTAGCAAGGGTCTCTCTAGCGGTACTCTGCTCCAGATATCCATTGAAATGCAATTCACTTCTGAGCGTTTGTTCAGAAATGGCTTGTTGTAGGCGTGCATTGAGTGTCTGCAGCAATTCTTGCCTGGTGGCAAAGTGGCTTGTTGTCGTACAGACATGACAACGGTCCCTATCTATGAGCACTTCCTGTGACCGCAGTTCTGGCAACAATTAGTGGTTGACTGCGACGAACACCACTTCAAGTAAACCCATTGGAAGGTATTTTTTGAAACACCTGCAAAGTCTGCAACGTTCCATACACTATGTCTGTTGGCACAACCAAACACAATAAACCCTTTTTGCTAATCATTCACGTCAGTTGTGTGAACCATTTTTCTTGGAGAGAACCAAATACACGTGACACAGCACTACTCTTCGTCACTCAATAAACCCCAAAACGCACAGTTTTTGTAGAATGGTCTTCACCTGGAATGCTCTCTGTGGGTGTATCACCTCTGCCAAGGGAGGCGACTAATTTTTTTGTCCAGTGAGCTTACATAGTTCTAACAAGGTGCAAAATGTACAGAACATTTGGGGATTTAATTGTTTATAAAATTGGAAAATTTTTGATTGTTTTTATTATTTTGTTCTATGTCCTTAAATACAAAAAAATCTATTTTTTTTTTCTTTTAAAATATTTTTGTAATAATGAGTCATGTTGAAAAAGAATGTTGTCACACACGTACGATTGGGAAACAGCTAAAGGGCCTGTATAATAGTAATTCCACTCCAAACCAGGAGGTGGTGAGGTGCACTGACTTTCTTTCTCAATCCCTTGCAGACCATCCACGGGAAATCCCGCAAGATTTGACATCACTTCCGGTTCCAGTGCCTCTGATGATGTCACTTCCAGTCCCAGGGCCTTTGATGATATCATTTCCAGTCTCGGCACACAAAGTCGCCATCTTTGTTAACCAACATCAGTTCTATTTTGGACTCTGACTTGTGAACATCTCACAAATACTGTATTTACCCATTTGCAGCCAGGGCATATTATATGGCTAGCTGCCCCAAACCTTTTTTGATGTATTTTTGTCGTTCTTGTGACAATGTATTAAATTGCATACAATCCATGTTTTAAATGGCATTTTACAGTGTCATGTAGTTTCAAACTGAGCCCAAATACACTTGTGAAATACAGTGGCTTTTACAGAAAGAAGTACCTATGACAAGTGATGTAAGTGAAAGTTTTCTTTACTTTATTCACACTTTATTATGTTGTACGAGGGACAGTCAAAAAGTTTCCGCACCTTTATATTTTCGTTGGAAACAGTGAAGGTGGGAGGAGTAGTAATTGGTCGTGTCTGAGAGTGTCATGTGACTGAGAAAACTGCATCGCAAACAAAGGTGACTGTGTAGAAAGTGATGTCATGTGTATTTGATATTCTTAATAAATAGAGTTTAAAAAAAGTGCAGAAGTTTTTTGAATGTCCCTCGTAGCTTTGAACATTTTCAATATTTGCCAATCAATCTACACTCAATGTTCCATCATGGCAAAGTGAAAATGTGTTTTCAGGAGGGTTTGAAAATGTATTAAAAACTGAAATCTCTCATTCCTTAAAGTATTCAGGCCCTTTGCTGTGGCACTCCAGATTGTGGTCAGCTGCATCCTGTTTGCTTTAATTCCCCTTGAGATATTTCTAGAAGTTGATTGGAGTGCACCTTTGGAAAGCTGAATTGTTTGAGCATTATTTAGAAAGACACACACCTGTCTATATAGTTTATAGTTCACAATTCAAACTGCGTGACAGGATAAAAACCAAGCCATGAAGTCCAAGTAACCTTCTGTAGACCTACGTTATCAAATTGTGGTGAGGCATTGATCACAGCAAAGGTATAAAATCATTTATAAAGCTCCTGGAGTTCATATGAGCACAGTGACCTCAATAATGTGAAATGGAAGAAGAATGGACTTTTCAAAGAGTTGGCTGTCTGGCCAAACTTATTAACAGGGCAAGAAGGGCCTTGATCAGGAATGTGACCAAGAACACAATGATCATTCTAGCAGAGCTTCAAAAGCCCTCTGCTGAGATGTGAGAACCTGTTGGAAGGGCCACCATTTTCAGCAGAACCACATCAGGCAGAAGCCACACTTAAGTAACAGACATAAGACAAGCCTCTTGGGGTTTGCTAAATGGCATTTAAAGGACTCTGAGAGTGCAAAGAAAAATATTCTCTGGTCTGATGAGACAAAATCTCAACTCTTTAGGCAAATGTCTAAGCATTATGACTAACGAAGACCAAGCACTGCTTATCACCTGCCTAATACCATCCCTATGGTAAAAGTGTCCTGCCTGACAGAGCTGGTGCCATACGAAGGGTTTGAAAGTTTGGAGATTTCAGCCACAATCTCATCATGCCTTTCTTTTATTGTTTCTATTCTGTCATGGAACATAAAACATGAGACATCAGAGAGATGAACTGTTAGTGAGGTCCAAAACACCTAATTGTTGCATTATATTCCTTGGACTTCCAGGTGAGCATTCGTTGGTTGTCAGCTGTGATGAACACAAATCTTGCCCCTACAACTAAAGACATTTGTTTTTGTTGATGTGAGTCATAAACTAGTTGGACTGAGTCACTGGATATGTCACACTAGGCAACTGAAAGTCATGGGCGCACACAGCCAACTGACTCCGACTTGCCAAAATTATGTAAATGAAGGCTACAACTGCAAAATTACTGGAAAAATTGTTTAATGTGACTTTGCCTTAAGCCAGACTGGCAGCTGATTAAGTTAATCTAATAGCCAGTGACATAGGATTATCTCCTGATAATTTTTGGATAAAAATGGGCATTTCACATGTTACGTGTTTTCTTTAAACCACAACCAAACTCTGCAATGATTCCAAATAAACCTGTTTCATTCATTGGATCTGAGCGAGAATGGCATACGAACAGCTTAGTTCATAGTGGCAATTAGTATGGTGGCCAAAAAGTGCAAAGAGGCTGCATCCTTTTAACAGAACAACATACACGCTGTCTATAGTGTGTGGAAGTGGGCGGCAACAATTCAAAGACAGGGGTGTGGCAAACCTAAGAGAAGAAAGGGAGTGTGTGTTTAAAATTCAAAAGGGGTGTGAACTTTTATAAAAAGGGGACGGGGCATATTTAAATTAGCATCGTTGAACCGCATTTAGAACAGAGCGCATGCAGCATTTTTCAGAAAATGTCTGCCTGAAATAGAAATGCATGCCAGAAAGGATGTCACGTATACAATACTAAACAGTAAACGAAGCCTCACCACACTTATGAATGTATATGTTATTTAAAGTGAGTAATTTAATTTTCTAGTTGGATTATGTGGATCAAAATGTACACAGGACTGTGTCTGTTAAAAATGTAATAAAAAATTAAGTAACTTTTGTTTTTATATTAATTTCATTTTTCATTTGCACAAGAGTAAGCTTGTTTTTCCTCTGATATTTCTATACTTTAAAACAATTACACATTAAAGTACATACATTTTAATTGAAAATGACTTGTTTGAGGCCAATCAAGTCTAATCAAGCACCCACCCACTCCATTCACTATTTAATATCGTACAAGTGATGCCATTTCTGGCATGCATTTTTATTTCTAGCATGTGTCTACTAAAAAAATGCCACATGTGCTCTCTTATAATTGCTACCCACCATGTTTATTAAATAAATGTTCTGCCCCTTTATAAAAAGTTCACACCCACTTTTGAATTTTAACACACCCCTTCTCTTCTCTTTCTCTTTGAATTATTGCCGCCCACTTCCACACACCAGGCCGCATGCATGTTCTGTTAAAAATCCTGCAGCGTCTTTGCATTTTATGGCCAAAGCACTAATTGCCACTATGAACTAAGCTGTTCATATGTCATTCTCGCTAAGATCCATGAATGAAAGGGGTTTATATTTTGGTCAGGTAGAGATCAGCTTATAAAGACTGGCATATCTTGTATAGCACACGTTTCATCATATACTAAATATGGATAATAAAGCTATTAAGGCAGCTTTTGGTAAATAACTTGTCATATGAACAAGCTGGCACCATCTTAGATTCTGTCTGGCAATATACCATACTTACACTAGATAATTAGAAGGCTGAGTTCCTTCAACATCTGCAATAAGATGCTGCAGATGTTCTATCAGACGGTTGTGGCGAGCACCCTCTTCTACGCGGTGGTGTGCTGGGGAGGCAGCATAAAGAAGAGGGACACCTCATGTCTGGACAAACTGCTGAGGAAGGCAGGCTCTATTGTAGGCACGGAGCTGAACAGTTTGACATCTGTGGCAGAGCGACAGGCACTGAGCAGGCTCCTGTCAATCATGGAGAATCCACTGCATCCACTGAACAGGATCATCTCCAGACAGAGGAGCAGCTTCAGTGACAGACTGAGGAGATCGTTCCTCCCCCACACTATGCAACTCTTCACTTCCACCCAGGGGGGTAAACGTTAACATTATTCAAAGTTATTGTCTGTTATACCTGCATTTTTTATCACTCTTTAATTTAATATTGTTTTTTATCAGTGTGCTGCTGCTGGAGTATGTGAATTTCCCCTTGGGATTAATAAAGTATCTATCTATCTATCTATCTATCTATCTATCTATCTATCTATCTATCTATCTATCTATCTATCTATCTATCTATCTATCTATCTATCTATCTATCTATCTATCTATCTATCTATCTATCTATCTATCTATCTATCTATCTATCTATCTAATTAATCTTCTCTTACACACTTCACTCCGTAAGCACTGAGATGTCACAGCACTATATTCACTTTTAAAAGGAAGGTACCAACTATAGTTAGAGGTACGCCTTCAGCACCTTACTGTTTGCTCCTGAGCTGTTATTGCTGTTCCTTTATGTTCTATAAAGTCACATAACATAAAATCAAACCACAATGAAATCAAAATTTCCTAATGCCCCTCTTCTCCAATCCACCTACCCACCAGGCAGACATGCATTGCTAGCATAGCCACCTATTGAAACCCCATTTTCATTCCACCTTAATGTTCATGCTTATTAGAAATGGGAGGACACTGGAGATAAGACTTGACGACACAGAGACAGTGGTTGCTCCAGGATTAGAACCATGGTGCATTATGTTGTCAGGGAGCAGAATTAAATTTCATACCAATATGTTGTCCATCTCTGCCAGTTATCTGCCTTTTAAGCATCAGTTCACAAGGAAATTGAAGAAGGCATCATGTGGTCATATGCAGAGATGGCAGGGACAGAGCACAGGGGAGTCATTCTCTGCTCCACCTAAAAGACTACCTTGCAGGAGCAAAGCTGTGAGAGGGGTCATATGTGACGCCACTCTGCAGCAATGCATTAGCTTCCACTTCAGTGAAGCAGATACAATACCAGAAAGAGCAATGCATCTCACTTAAGGTCACAAAGAAATGAAAAAATCTGTGCTTGGGGACCATTAAGTGAACAGTACAGAGCCATCTTGATCTTATCTCACTGCTGATTTTATATTTATTAACCCCCAACAACCTCCAGCTCAGTCTACATGGAAAGTAATTCTACATCGTATCATTGTTATCTTTATTTAGAGATAAACAATGTCATGGGGTGACCACTTAGAAAGCAGAGTTAGAGAACACAATCTTGCATTTACTAAAGAGGCCCAGAAGAGAGTCAAGTGAGGATCCAATGGATTCACTAAGTATTGAGACCCCTTCACTTTCTGCACACTTTATTTATTGTGTTTTTGATTTCATTTTAAATGGATAAATTTGTCATTTGAGCCCATCAATCTACACTCAATAACCCATTATGACAAGTGATAAAATTTTCAGAAAGGTTGGCAAATGCATTAAAAACCAAGATTTACGATCTCTCATTTATAAAAAGTATTCAGACCTTTTGCTGTGCACTCCAAATTGGAGAAGAATCCAGCTGCAGTCAGGACGGTTTTAGGCCTCTGACAAATTTGAGGACTTCAGACACTATGAGGCCCGGAACCTCCTTGTGTTCATGTGAAAAATACAACGACATTTTTTTTTACCACTTGTATAACTGTACAGTTAAATAATTTACTAACTGGATTCAGTACACATTTTAATGCGATATGTTGCTTAACCTAGAAAATTGATTCATTTTTTCACACAAAAATGTTACATTAACTTATGAAAAAAAACAAATACATATATATTTATATAAAACCAATTACAAAAGTCACATTCATTCTGTGGTTTTGCTTCAGATGCAGAACTGAGAGAACTCAATAGTTTAGAAGTTTAATAAATGCTGAATACACAATTATCTAAACTACTGATCCTACCGGTTTGAGAGTAGGAACTAAAAAGGAATTGAAATTGATATGACGGGCATGCAATATAGGCGTCAGTACACCGGTGAAAATGGGGAGTGGCTCCTGTGAAGTGGGCGGAGTCAAATACATGCCGCTGATAGGGGTGTCATCTTACGGGCCTCAGCATATCTAATATCACTGAATCGGTCTGAGACTTCAGACTGTCTGGACTCTCTTGCCAAATTGTGATCAGGTGCATCCTCTTTGCTTTAATTCTCCTTAAGATGTTTCTAGAACTTGATCGGAGTCCACCTGTGGCACATTGAATTGACTGAACATCATTTAGAAAGGCACCCACCTGTGTATATGAGGTCCCACAATTCACACTGCAGGTCAGGAGAAAAATCAAGCCATGAAGACCGAGGAACTCTTTGCTGATCAAACTGTGTGGATGCATGGAAAGCTTTCAGTGTTTCCAGGAGAGCAGCGCCCTCAACAATAGTGATATGGAAGAAGTTTAGACCTACCAAGACTCTTCCGTGAGTTAGCTGTCCGGCCAAACTGAGTAACCAGACAAAAAGTGTTTTGGTACAGGAGATGACCAAGAACCCAATGGTCACTCTAACGGAGTCTCAGAAATCCTTTGCTGAGAATGGGAGAACCTTTTGAAAAGAGTGTCAATCGAGTGTTTGGCATGGTAGTATTGCTAGGTAGAAGCCATTCTTCAGTAACAGACATATAGTTTAATTAACTCAATTAGCATGAGGAAAATGATTTTCTGGTCTGCTGAGACAAACATGGAACTCTTTGAGCTGAACTCCAAGCATTATGTCTGGTAAAGACAACAGCCCATTACCTGCCTAATACTATCCAATGGTAAAGTGTGATGGGGATTCTCAATGGCAGGTACAGGGAGACTGGTCAGAATTGAGGGAAGGATAAATGCAGCCAAATACAGAGCAAAAACTACCCTCTCTCGGCTCTCATTCTTTTCATGACAGTCCTTTTGGTCCTTTATCCTCTTCCTCATTCTTCACATATTCCTGAAATGAATAAATGGACGCACTGCTTGGCATCTAAACATTTTTTTTTTAAATACGGCTTTTCTTCAACAACACCCTTTTGTGGGCTTCATCCTGTCAGTGCCTTGAAATGACAGTTTGTTTAGGTGTTAGCAGCTGCTCATGTTATCATCCTAACCACACAAGCGCCTCCGTTGTGACTTTAACCACCAGCAGACCACCTGTGACAGAGCCACATACCTTGGCTTATCCTGGTGCACACGGTCAATTCAAGTTCTTTTTACTTAACTGTTCTCCATTTTTATCCTCCACCCATCAAATTCATAGTGGTGGATTACACATATGACTGTTTACCAGAGAGCTGGCATTGAACACCGCTAGGCTTACAGTTTCAAACCTGAAGTCATAAAAAGAGAAGAAAAAAGTGTCCCTGCAGGAGTTGTTGTCTGATCCTGTCTTAAAGCACATATATACAATAGAAAAGGCTGCTTATCCTCCTCCCTGCGTGGAGTTTGCATGTTCTCCCCGTGTCTGCGTGGGTTTCCTCCCACAGTCCAAAGACATGCAGGTTAGGTGGATTGGCGATTCTAAATTGGCCCTAGTGTGTGCTTGGTGTGTGGGTGTGTTTGTGTGTGTCCTGCGGTGGGTTGGCACCCTGCCCGGGATTGGTTCCTGCCTTGTGCAGACCCCTGTGACCCTGTGTTCCGATTCAGCGGGTTGGAAAATGGATGGATGGATGGAAGGCTGCTTATCCATGAAGCCATAGATCAATTTCCTGAATCTTTCCAGGCTACTCCATTTAAAAGCACACTTTTATGGTGTCACAGGTGCTGCCTACTACATCGGACATTCTGGGCCCAAGTCCCTTGCCTGGCTGCAATCTGTCTGGGTGGGTTTTTGATTTAGGGCCTCTTCGAGGATGTACATTTTAAGTTCATTTTGTGTGTGCGTGAGAGGGCCCGGCAATGGACTGGTGTCCTGTCAAGGCTTTTCTGACTTGTGTCTGCTTGTACCAATCTTTCAGCCCTCACTTGGGCTAAGCAGGTTTGAGAATATTATGATGAAGATGTCTTCAGGGTGTGGAATGACTCTGGAACATGGAAAGAAATCCTATAAGATAAAGCAGACCATGCAGACTTCACCCAGGTAGTAACCAAGTAAATGGGCAGCAGAGCTAACTAGTGAACCATTGTGCCACCTTGAACGATGCTATATAAAATACATTTTAAAAGAACTGCTGACCTGTGCCCCTTCAAGGAGTGATTCCTGCTTTACGCCTGATGCTATTGCTTTCCAGTCTTCTTGACCACCTTGTATTGGATTAAACAAATTTAACTATAGATGGGTGGGTGGATGACTGATTAGACAGGTATTGTTTAAACACCACTACCTTTAGTGTCTCTTGCCATTCTCTGAAAGGGACACTTGTATAACAGATACCTCATTTCCCAGATTACTACTCTAATTCCATACAGCTACAGTGACATATTACTGATGCTGTTTAACAAAATCAAATACTTTCGTATAGTACAGTGGCCAGAACTGCAAACAGATATTTCAGTGTCTTACTTTACCTGAGCATCACCTTGTCCAATTTTTTCTCCAGTTCTCTAAATGTAATACAGAAGAATTCTGAAAGGATTCCTCACCCTGTGCACATTTCAGAATGTTCCACTGGTCAGGATTTCTCTCAGACCCCATAGAGATGACTGATAACCTTAACTGAATATTGTAAATTATGAATATGTAAGTATGCTCATGTGGCTCATTGGCAACTATCCATCCATCCATCCATCCATCCATCCATCCATCCATTGTCTCCCGCTTATCCGAGGTCGGGTCGCGGGGGCAGCAGCTTGAGCAGAGATGCCCAGACTTCCCTCTCCCCGGCCACTTCTTCTAGCTCTTCCGGGAGAATCCCAAGGCGTTCCCAGGCCAGTCGAGAGACATAGTCCCTCCAGCGTGTCCTGGGTCTTCCCCGGGGCCTCCTCTCGGTTGGACGTGCCCGGAACACCTCACCAGGGAGGCGTCCAGGAGGCATCCTGATCAGATGCCCGAGCCACCTCATCTGACTCCTCTCGATGCGGAGGAGTAGCGGCTCTACTCTGAGCCCCTCCCGGATGACTGAGCTTCTCACCCTATCTTTAAGGGAAAGCCCAGACACCCTGCGGAGGAAACTCATTTCAGCCGCTTGTATTCGCGATCTCGTTCTTTCGGTCACTACCCATAGCTCATGACCATAGGTGAGGGTAGGAACATAGATCGACTGGTAAATTGAGAGCTTCGCCTTGCGGCTCAGCTCCTTTTTCACCACGACAGACCGATGCAATGCCCGCATTACTGCGGATGCCGCACCGATCCGCCTGTCGATCTCACGTTCCATTCTTCCCTCACTCGTGAACAAGACCCCGAGATACTTGAACTCCTCCACTTGGGGCAGGATCTCGCTACCAACCCTGAGAGGGCACTCCACCCTTTTCCGGCTGAGGACCATGGTCTCGGATTTGGAGGTGCTGATTCTCATCCCAGCAGCTTCACACTCGGCTGCGAACCGACCCAGAGAGAGCTGAAGATCACGGCCTGATGAAGCAAACAGGACAACATCATCTGCAAAAAGCAGTGACCCAATCCTGAGCCCACCAAACTGGACCCCCTCAACACCCTGGCTGCGCCTAGAAATTCTGTCCATAAAAGATATGAACAGAATCGGTGACAAAGGGCAGCCCTGGCGGAGTCCAACTCTCACTGGAAACGGGTTCGACTTACTGCCGGCAATGCGGACCAAGCTCTGGCACCGATCGTACAGGGACTGAACAGCCCTTATCAGGGGGGCCGGTACCCCATACTCTCGGAGTACCCCCCACAGGATTCCCCGAGGGACACGGTCGAATGCCTTTTCTAAGTCCACAAAACACATGTAGACTGGTTGGGCAAACTCCCATGCACCCTCCAGGACCCTGCTAAGGGTATAGAGCTGGTCCACTGTTCCGCGACCAGGACGAAAACCACACTGTTCCTCCTGAATCCGAGGCTCGACTATCCGACGGACCCTCCTCTCCAGGACCCCTGAATAGACTTTTCCAGGGAGGCTGAGGAGTGTGATCCCTCTGTAGTTGGAACACACCCTCCGATCCCCCTTCGTAAAGAGGGGGACCACCACCCCGGTCTGCCAATCCAGAGGCACTGTCCCTGATGTCCATGCGATGTTGCAGAGGCGTGTCAGCCAAGACAGTCCTACAACATCCAGAGCCTTGAGGAACTCCGGGCGTATCTCATCCACCCCCGGGGCCCTACCACCAAGGAGTTTTTTGACCACCTCGGTGACCTCAGTCCCAGAGATGGGGGAGCCCACCTCTGAGTCCCCAGGCTCTGCTTCCTCATTGGAAGGCATGTTAATGGGATTGAGGAGGTCTTCGAAGTATTCCCCCCACCGACCCACAACATCCCGAGTCGAGGTCAGCAGCGCACCATCCCCACCATATACAGTGTTGACACTGCACTGCTTCCCCTTCCTGAGACGCCGGATGGTGGACCAGAATCTCCTTGAAGCCGTCCGAAAGTCATTCTCCATGGCCTCCCCAAACTCCTCCCACGCCCGAGTTTTTGCCTCAGCAACCACCAAAGCCGCATTCCGCTTGGCCTGCCGGTACCTATCAGCTGCCTCCGGGGTCCCACAGGACAAAAGGGTCCTGTAGGACTCCTTCTTCAGCTTGACGGCATCCTTCACCGCCGGTGTCCACCAGCGGGTTCGGGGATTGCCGCCACGACAGGCACCGACCACCTTACGGCCACAGCTCCGGTCAGCTGCCTCAACAATAGAGGCACGGAACATGGCCCATTCGGACTCAATGTCCCCCACCTCCCTCGGGATGTGGTCGAAGTTCTGCCGGAGGTGGGAGTTGAAGCTACTTCTGACAGGGGGCTCTGCCAGACGTTCCCAGCAGACCCTCACAACACGTTTGGGCCTACCATGCCTGACCGGCATCCTCCCCCACCATCGAAGCCAACTCACCACCAGGTGGTGATCAGTTGACAGCTCCGCCCCTCTCTTCACCCGAGTGTCCAAGACATGTGGCCGCAAGTCCGACGACACGACCACAAAGTTGATCATCGAACTGAGGCCTAGGGTGTCCTGGTGCCAAGTGCACATATGAACACCCCTATGCTTGAACATGGTGTTCGTTATGGACAATCCGTGACGAGCACAGAAGTCCAATAACAAAACACCGCTCGGGTTCAGATCAGGGGGGCCATTCCTCCCAATCACGCCCTTCCAGGTCTCACTGTCATTGCCCACGTGAGCATTGAAGTCTCCCAGCAGAACGAGGGAGTCCCCAGAAGGTATGCCCTCTAGCACCCCCTCCAGGGACTCCAAAAAGGGTGGGTACTCCGAACTGCTGTTCGGTGCATACGCACAAACAACAGTTAGGACCCGTCCCCCCACCCGAAGGCGAAGGGAGGCTACCCTCTCGTCCACCGGGGTAAACCCCAATGTACAGGCTCCAAGTTGGGGGGCAATAAGTATACCCACACCTGCTCGGCGCCTCTCACCGGGGGCAACTCCAGAGTGGTAGAGAGTCCAGCCCCTCTCAAGGAGATTGGTTCCAGAGTCCAAGCTGTGCGTCGAGGTGAGTCCGACTATATCTAGCCGGAACCTCTCAACTTCGCGCACTAGCTCAGGCTCCTTCCCCTTCAGAGAGGTGACATTCCACGTCCCAAGAGCCAGTTTCTGTAGCCGAGGATCGGACCGCCAAGGTCCCCGCCTTCGGCCACCACCCAACTCACACTGCACCCGACCTCCTTGGCCCCTCCCATAGGTGGTGAGCCCATGGGAAGGGGGACCCACGTTGCCTCTTCGGGCTGTGCCCGGCCGAGCCCCATGGGTGCAGGCCCGGCCACCAGGCGCTCGCCATCGAGCCCCACCTCCAGGCCTGGCTCCAGAGTGGGGCCCCGGTGACCCGCGTCCGGGCAAGGGAAAACGCCGTCCAAAATTGTTTTTCTTCATAGGAGGTTTGGCAACTAGAGCAAGGTTACTTCCTTATGTCACATGTATCTTAGTGATGTGTTGTTTGTGAACAATTCTTTGTAGCGAACGAGAAGAGCAGACTCCCGTCGGGTGGAGCCGAATCTTCAGCCGCTTCTGCTCAGCTCTGCTGAGAATTCATGCAGGTAGGGGCAGGACTTTATTTTGATGGGTTTAAAAAGTTAGAATTTAACGACAACAGAGCTGCAGATGAGACATTTCAAAGAATAACTGCAGCAGCAGCAAGATGCAACCCGAGCAGCCTGTCAGCTCCTCCATCAGAGGGCCAAGAGGAAGACGAAGTTGGAGCAGGGGCAGGTTCACAGGAACCACAAGCTTCTGCTGTGTGGAGGCTCTTGGACGAAAGAGCAACAGGAGACACTGCAAGGAGAAATCCCACAGGTGATGCTGTACTGGAGATGAGGTCCTAGCTTGAGGAGCCTTCATCCAAAGAGCTGAAGACTCACTGAACTGGAGGGACGCCAAGGCGTCAGTCTACCCATGCCTGGTTAAGGTAATGCTAGGAAGACTCTGCATCATCACAACATCGGTCTTCTCAGAGAGAGCTTCTCAAAAACAGGACAAATAATCACGGAGAGGAGAAAGTGCATCAGCCCATCCAAGCTGAGGCATCTGGTGTCCCTGAATGCCAACTTGCATTAAAGACTTTTATCTGAAGTGTCATAATGTTAAGACTTTGGCCTTTATTTATTTGATTTGTTTGCTGTGGTTCTGTGTTCAGTTGTTCATTTAAAGGTTTGATAATGTGTATTTTATTTATAATGAAAAAATGGATAAAAATAAGGCTTTTATGAAAACACTGAACAAAAAATTGCTTACCAACACACAAACCATTCATAATTGCTAAATTAGGCTAAAATAGAAGGCTCAGAGTGATACTAAATGAAGAGCCATTTGCGAGCTGTAAGAGCTGAATCTTTGAAAAGAGTTGGACCTCCCATCACTAGTGCATCTGAAATAGGCATCAGCGTCCTATGGGTTAGAAAATAGCAGGATGGATGGTTGGACATGAATCTACTTGGGCTATAAACCAACAAACAGAGGAGCATGGCAGCTCTAGTCATGGTATGACACTACTCATTACTCATCAATGCTTAGAAATTCTTAACATCATTGCGCTCCACATTCACTCACATTAAACACAAGCTTCATGTGTAACAAGTACAACATGTCCAGATGCTAATTTTGATCCTCATCCTTGAAATCCAGGGGCTTTTTGAAGACATTGTGTCTGCTATACTCAACAGGGCCTGTAAATACTGAAATCTGCCATTTTCTAGCACCCATTACATCCATGGATTGCATACATAAAATTATCTTTGGCTTCTTTGAAGTCTGATGTCTGTAGCATTGATGACAGAATCTCATTACTCCACAAGACAAATCAAATTGAAAGAAAGGATTAAGGGTGCTTTGGAGGGGATGTTGGGATTGGGGGTTGCACTTGTCTATTTTCAAATGTCGTCTAAATACTAGAACTGAATGCAGCATGAGATTTTCGATCGTCCCCCTTTCTTTCTGAGATCATTAAGTATATAAAAGATTCTCCATTTTCTAAGTGTATTGACTCACGGTGAGACAGTCAATCAGTCGTCAAGATTAAAATACTAAGCAAAACTTTAAAATTTTTAACAACAACAACAACAACATTTATTTATATAGCACATTTTCATACAAAAAGTAGCTCAAAGTGCTTTACATAATGAAGAGAAGAAAAATAAAAGACAAAATAAGAAATTAAAATAAGACAACATTAATTAACATAGAAAGGAGTAAGGTCCGATGGCCAGGGTGGACAGAAAAAACAAAAAAAAACTCCAGAAGGCTGGAGAAAAAAATAAAATCTGTAGGGGTTCCAGGCCACGAGACCGCCCAGTCCCCTCTGGGCATTCTACCTAACATAAATGAAATAGTCCTCTTTGTAGTTCGGGCTTTTCACGGAGTCACTTGATGCTGATGGTCATACAGACTTCTGGCTTTTAATCCATCCATCATTGTTGGAACATCATGGTGCTTTGGGTAGATGGTGGTGGCGTACGCCACTACCAACAGGACACCGGAAAAGGAAACAGAAGAGAGTGTAGGGGTTAGTACAGATTTTGAATGAATAGTTATTATAATGAATTAGATATACAGAGTATCAGGATTAAATTACAGTGAAGTTATGAGAAGGCCATGTTAAAATAATGTGTTTTCAGTAGTTTTTTAAAGTGCTCCACTGTATTAGCCTGGCGAATACCTACTGGCAGGCTATTCCAGATTTTAGGTGCATAACAGCAGAAAGCCGCCTCACCACTTCTTTTAAGTTTTGCTCTTGGAATTCTAAGGAGACACTCAGTTGAGGATCTGAGGTTACAATTTGGAATATAAGATGTCAGACATTCCGATATATAAGCCGGGGCGAGATTATTTAAAGCTTTATAAACCATAAGCAGAATTTTAAAGTCAATTCTGAATGACACAGGTAACCAGTGTAGTGACATCAAAACTGGAGAAATGTGTTCGGATTTTCTTTTCCTGGTAAGGATTCAACCAAACAAAATGTTAGTTTGTAGCCATGAATAAAGAAATCAAAATATGCAACACACACCAACGTGGGACTACTAATATCAGATACTGTGGAACAGAATGTTCTGATCTTCATGCTGGTGTCCTAAATGACACCACCTGTTGCATACTCCCGGGTGATTCTGGGAAAGAGTACCTTGGCAATAGATGATGCCATCCATAAAAATGGTGATGTTCTACTGTAAACACTATGGTGTTGCGATAAAACAATATCAAAATTCAACTTTGTTTCAAGATACACCTTATAAATTCACTAGGATGCATCATCAGTGATGTTCCTGGGGTCCTCAGGTGTTTCAGGTCTTTCAAACATCAAACACCCTCGCCTATTTGACCCAACCAGGGTCAATCACATACCAGTGCAAAATAAATTAATTTAGCAGCTTAAACAGGTCACTAATTAAGTAAAGGGTTAGAATGAAAACCTCCAGGACCAGAGTTGGGGACCCCTGCTATATACTGCAAACACACACATATTCATTTTAAAATTTAGATGCAGTAAGCAGACCACATGAATACATTTCAAGTAAGTATTAAATGAGCTCTGCACCTTTTATTCCACACTTATGTTGCTGCAGCTTTTATAGGTCAGTTTGATTTTTTTTTCCTGCAGATTTATTTCTTGCAGCTTCCTCGGTTTGCTCTACTGTAGGTTTTCAGAGCAGTCTAGCAATCATCATCACTTATTAACGGATTGGAGGCAAGAGAGCTTTAATCCTTATGAGATTATGAACTTCTCTTTGTGCATGCGAGGCTACAAAGCTGACTAAAATATACTTTTCATCTGCAGGGTTTTACAGAATAAATGCACTGTCAGTTTATAGCCTGAAGGAATGAAAACCGAATACCTTATCATCTTTTCTAAACAGCACTTCAGCTAGGGGAAAAAATGCATAAAGCCAATAATGGCTAAACTTTTTTTTTTTTTTTTGAGTCATGAGTGTGGTTCTGCTGGTTCACACGTTATAGTCTGCTGGGTTACAGTGGGAAGGCTGGATGTCCTTTCAATTGTGTTTCTTCAGGTTCCTCGGGTGTGAATGCTAGAATAGCATTTTTGTTCTCAGAGAAAAAGCAAATATAATTCACTTTTCTCATGTGCAAAAGATATTTAGCAGAATTTCAGAGGGTTCCCTAGTTGCAGTTCATCTACCATAGAGCTTAACTCAGAACCATTAGGCAAAAAGCAAAAACAGATGGAATGCCAGTCTATTGTGCCACATGCAAACACTCACTCATACTGGGCCAGGTAAGCTAATCTGCTTTGTCACAAAAATAAGGGAACACTTAATCACCACAGTCAATGAAGCCTCAAGGATATCAATCTGTCCAGTGAGGAAGTATAAGAGATTGCGAATCAACTTCACTGGCTTTAGTGCAAATGAAAGTGACAATAGGTGGACTGGGGAGGCAACAGCAAGACAACCCCTAAAAGGGATGGTTTGGCAGGTGGTGGCCACAGACAGTTGCTCTCTCCTTATCCCTCCTAACTGGATCTTCTCTAGTTTTGCATTTTGCTAGTGTCCCTGTCAATACTGGTAGCATAAGGTGGTAGCTGCAGCTGATTCAGGTTGCACAGATAGTCCAGCTCCTCCAAGATGGCACATCGATAAGCGCCATCACAAGAAGACTTTCTGTGTCTCCCAGCACAGTCTCAAGAGCATGGAGGAGATACCTGGAGATGGGCTGTTACAAGAGGAGAGCTGGACAGAGCTGTAGAATGGCATCAACCCAGCAGTAGGACCAGTATTATATATATATACTGTATATATTTATATATACTGTATATATATATACATACTATATATATATATATATATATATATATATATTATAGTATTATAGTAGTTCCTCCCCCACACTATGCGACTCTTTATTGTCTGTCTGTATACCTGCATTGTTATCGGCATTGTTATCACTCTTTAATTTAATATTGTTCTTTATCAGTATGCTGTTGCTGGAGTATGTGAATTTCCCCTTGGGATTAATAAAGTATCTATCTATCTATCTATCTATCTATCTATCTATCTATCTATCTATCTATCTATCTATCTATCTATCTATCTATCTATCTATCTATCTATCTATCTATCTATCTATCTATCTATCTATCTATCTATCTAGTATCTGCTCCTTTGTGTGAGGAGGAACAGCTGGCTTCTAGTGTGCGTGTTCTTGTCTAAACTGTCAGATGCAGACTCCATGAGGGTGGCATGAGGGCCCAATGTCTCGATTGGCATTCACCAGAGAATGCCACAATTGGCAGCTCCACCATTGGTGCCCTATTCTCTTCGCAGATGAGAGCAGGTTCCTACTGAGCACATATGACAGACATGAAATAGTCTGGAGACACTGTGGTGAGTGTTATGCAGCTGGAAACATCATCCAGTGTGACTGGCTTGTTGTGGGTCAGTGATGGTTTAGGGAGGCATACCTTGGAGGGTTGAAAAGACCTCCATGTGCAGTTAGGTACTGGGATGAAATCTTCAGAGCCATTGTTAGACCTTACGCTGGTGCAGTGGGCCCTAGGTCCCTCCTTGGGGAAGCAGAATACTTGACCTCATGTAGCCAGAGTGTGTAGGCAGTTCCTGGGTGACAAAGGCCTCGATGCCATTGACTGGCTTGGACGTTCCCCAGACACTGATTCCAAATGAGAGATGTTAGATATCGGTGCATCTGATTCCGCCAAGTAGTGCCACAGATTGTCCAGGGGGTCACTGATGCCCTGATCCAGGGCTGGGAGGAGATCCCCCCATGGCACCATCCGCCATCTCATCATGAGCACGCTCAGACATTGTCAGGAGAGCATACAGGCTCGTTGGGGAGCCATACACACTACTGAGTCACATTATGAGCTGTCGAGATTAAATTTGCTCAAGTTGGCTTAGCCTGTGATTTCAATTTTTGGCTTTGATTTTTGGCATGATATTGAATCCAGCCCTCAGTGGGTTGGTGATTTTGGTTTCTGTTGAATGTTGTTACACATCATTTTGTTCTCAATAAATTACACAGTATTACTTAGAAAAAAATTTCCACTTGAATACTTCGTTCATCAAGATCTAATGTGTGCTTTTAGTGTCCCCTTAATTTTTTTGAGCAGTGTATTTTGACTTGGCTGTACTTAATAATACCAGTCATCAGAACCTGCGTGTATTTAGAATGTTCTGGTCAACAACTCATGCAGATGTAAGTGAAATTCCACATAAGAAGTAACCAGGATGGCATCTGAACCCTAGACCCTGGAGCTGTTATGCAGCAGTGCTAACAACCTACTACATTACTACATGTACTACTACCAGTACTACATTAGTACTGCAATAAATACAGTAAAGCATACTAAAGCGCAATGCAAATCCTCAGACTGTATTTCCTTCAAGAACTGTGCACTTCTTCTTCTACTTCTTCTTCTTCTTCTTCTTTCGGCTGGTCCCATTAGGGGTTGCCACAGCGGATCATCTTGTTCCATATCTTCCTGTCCTCTACATCTTGCTCTGTCATCCTTCAAGAACTGTGTACAAAGTATAATTTTTCTATTTTTTGTCCTTAAAGGCTGTTTATTGAAAGGAATAAAACTGGCATAAATCTGAACTGTCACTGCACAATTCCAAGGACTGCTTTTGATTAACATAGTCAGTAATGTTTTAAATTAATCTCAGAACACACTCTGATGTCATATTTACAGCCGGCAATTCCTGTGTTTTGTCTGACGTTCATTTATCCAGTGTCCATGTTAATACTCTACAGTCCCACTGTGGACATTC
Organism: Erpetoichthys calabaricus; assembly: GCF_900747795.2. NCBI lineage: Eukaryota > Metazoa > Chordata > Cladistia > Polypteriformes > Polypteridae > Erpetoichthys > Erpetoichthys calabaricus. Next base: position 34,217,371 of record NC_041403.2, read on the forward strand.
ATCTTGAGTTTATTTTATAACTAACAGAATGAAATTCAGTCTGTGCTAGGATGTAATAAAACAATCATAGGCCGGTGGAAATCACAGTTTTAACTGAACATTTATGAATCTTGTACAATGTGACAACACACTTAATAAAGGATCAAAAGACAATTATTATTATTATTGCCATTATTATTTTGTTAGTGGTGAGAATATTTAGACTTTAAACAATTAAATGGAAGCACACATTTTAAACTTTTCCTTTTTTAGGTACTTCTATCTCATGAAGTAAGTCATCACATTTCTTATGAACACTCCAAATTATGGTGGCATATGCTAATTCAGACTTTTTTGATGAATACCATCTTGTTCCATTTGTGCCACTGAGTCTAGAAAGACAAAACCATGAACCATTTCTAAATGTTTGGTTTAATTGAAGTGAATTTTACTTTAATAATCTGTAATCTTCCTTATTAATCTTCATCTGTTCAGTTACATCAATCAGCTTAAGCTTGGTCTTGCCTAACTTGAGCACCTAACTTCAGCTCTCTTCGGTTCATCCTTCATCTTCAAAACTTTCCCATTGTAAATTTTCATACTTTTCTTCTTGTACCCATTTTTAGAATTCAGGGTAGGTTTGTAGTATGGCATTTTTAGTTAAAGTATATACTGTATATACATACACACACACATTTATGTATATATATTTATATATATATATATATATATATATATATATATATATATATATATATATATATATATATATATATATATATATACTGTATATACTAGGGTACTTTGCCCCCTACTTGCTTCGCTATGCACCAACCACTTTGTGTGTCTGCCACTCGCGTATGTGGATTTCACTTTAACTAAACAACAAATCTTTTAATTCTCGCAGATACGCCTCTTCATTGGGGAGAAACACTACTGTTCCCTGATGGCAACACGAATTAGATGATCTACAAGTCTCCGACTTAAAGTTTAAATCTGAACAATATATTCAATCTCTTTTTGCTGTTCCGTTATTTCACATAACATGTGACAGTGTGGTATGATGACAAAGAGCTGACAAGAAGTGTTACTCACTGTCTGGTAATGGACAATGACAACCCAGGACATGAGTGGCGATATACTAACTGCTGCCATCTGCTGGTCTCTCCCCAGGCTCACCACTACCTTGGACTGATTCCAGGCTGGCTTTTCCTAAAAAAAAATAAGACGACATTACTGTATATATTTAATTGACCATTTTATCAAAAGAAACTTATAATTAGCAATGAGGTTCTGAGAAAATAGTAAAGAGTAAGCTCTGACGTGATGTGATGTGAATCCCTGAGGATGGCACAGTATGTCAAACTTTACATCATGGCACCCCATTTTGCTAAGTCAAATTTTTCCAATAAAATGCACCCCAGGTGTTCCTCTGGTTGTTTCCCCACAGCAGATCCTGAGTACATAAGATTTACCCATTTGTTGGTCGCCCCCAATGATTCGTGTAACCTCAATTTTTCCTCAAGGAAAGAATTTCTGTTATGATGTGTATGTTTGTGAATAGAAATATTATGGAACAGAGTATCGTTCTGTTCAACTCTTTATCTTTGAGCCAGTGGGAACATGAGGGCTTTGAACCCCAGTCAGGGTGCCAGTCCTTCACAAGGCCTACACTCAAAATTGTTAACGCCAATGATCCAAACCTGCACATCTGTAGCACTTTGTTAAAGCCCTGTAAGACTTCAACCAGCAGTAAATTAAATGAAGACATTTGTTACTTTTTTGCAATTCAATGATGAAAAGCAGAAGGGTTCTGTCTTTGCATATGACTACCTTATTAGAAAGCAACTGAGACAGAAAAAGCTTCAAGTAATGAAAATTTGGAAAACACAGAAATACATAAATGTGCATGAACTCAAAGTTTACATTAGTCTGTTTTTGGAGTCATATTTTTCTATAATTATTTTTGTAAATATAGCAGCAAATTGAAATCTAGTATAAAAATAGTCTTTGTGGAAAACAGGAAAAAGCCTCCACCCTGTAAGGAAATAAATGCTAGTGGCTAAGACCCTTCTGGACCTTCAAATAGAAGGGCTAGGGATGAGCTGCATGAATGATGATTTGTGACCCTAGGTGACACCAGCATGCTTGAAGAACTCCACCTAAGTATTCAAGAATATTCATGCCTGCCATCCACTGTGGTGACGTAAGGGAATGTGGTGTAGCATCACTTACTTATAATTTAAAACATTACTGTTCCCAGCAGTCCCAATATCAGCCATTGCCCTCATTTATTTATTCTGAAGATCATTTTATTCTAATCAGACAGAGGGTTCACAAAGCACTTAATGATCACATCACCAGGGACTTAGGCTCATTTCTTAGGCTGGGTGGATGGATTGAGATTTATTTACAGTACATTTGCCTTTACCCTAATCTTCAAAAACTCTGTCATAACTGTTCAACCTAAAACTAACCTATTTTTGCCACTTTAAGGAAACATCTTAAAGACTAGTCAAACTGCCTTTAAATTCATTAGAAGAAAATGTTGGTGGATTAAGTGAAACATTGTACTCCGAGTACAAAACTGAAACAAGAGGAAAAGCCAAACTTCCATTGAGTTATCATTGGAGGGAGTGTGGTGCCCTCTAGTGGCTATGGCTGTGAACTTTAACCTGCAGGCTTACAGGCTCACTGTAGACGGCTGACTCACAAAGTGACCCTAAGTAAGGCCGTGTTGGAACTGTAAAAAATTAAGGGCAAAATTTTAGACTGAACAAGCCGGAGAATATTACATTTGTGCTACTTTAGAACTGGGGCTTTAAGGCCTTATTGGAGCGAATAGTCTTTTCTATTATTGTCCCCTCTTGCTCACTTGGCTTTTAAGATGGTGTTGACCTGAGTTCCTTTTGAATATATTTAGTCTAACTAGTTCTCAGCTTTTTATTTTATCCTTCTTTCCCATGAACGAACAATCTAAACACACTTACTGACACCTTAGTAAAACACTAATGCTCCATTCACCATTTATGTCTATAACCAGTAAATACCAAAAACACACTATTGCACAATTTGTCAGCTTAAATGTATGAACTATTGTTCACAAATATGAAAATATATATCAATGAAACTTACTGTGGCGGACGGATGCCTTGACAGTGAAGGGACCGGGCGAGAGAGCCTATTCAGGGCATTACCTCCCCTGCAGTGCTAAGTGGTAGCCCCCTTGGACTCCCACAGTGCTCCATGGGAGTTGGAGTTTGGCGCAGCCCTGTTGGGTCCCATGGGCCCGCCAGGGGGTGCTGCCGGAACTGCTGAGCCCTTTATTACAGCACTTCTGCCACACCTAGAAGTGCTGCAGGAAGAGGGTCATCAAGCGCCTGGAGCACTTCCAGGCACCCCATAAAGAGAGCCAGCTGGCACTACTCCGGGAGCCAGAGTCAGAAGGAGGTGGATAAAGCTTGCTGGAGGAGGAATGGAGGCAAAGAGAGAGGAAGAGAAAGAAAGAAGAAGAAGTAGAAAGGGAAGTGTTTTATGCTGTGTTTTAGTGCAAGGGCCACAGTGGCTGCAGGTTTTCATTCTAACCTTCTTCCTAAACAGTGACCAGTTTTCACTGCTAATTTTATTCATTTTCCCTTCATCTTAACAGCCCTGTTTTTAAGGATGGATTGATTCTTCATCTCAGTAAATGACAGGCAAACAGAAATGAGACGTGAAATGAGTCAACAGATGACCAGCTAAATTGGGCCTTCAAACTCCAGCCAATTCATTCCAACCAATTTACTAAGTAGAAGCCCACTCTTGTTGTTAAGTAAACCCGTTATTTAATCCCATGATTTGTTGCTGCTCTCATTCTGCCACAGCAGACATTTTCAAAACTGTTGATTTTCTGTTTTTTTCTAAGAACACCGTTGAAATGTTTTGGTGACCTGAGAGATCAACCTTACAGAGATCATCGCCTTTCTTTATTTTCAGATATTGTGTGAAGGGCACAGGTGAGCTGGTCATATGGCGGCTTGTTTTGTGTCTCATTATTGTTTGGTTGCTAAGCTAAACTAACAACTAAGGGGTCTGAGTCAAGTTAATTAACACTAAGGTAAAAGAAGTAAATTAGCAGCAAAAAATGGTCACTGATTAAGAAGACGGTTAGAATGAAAACCTGCAGCCATTGTGGCCCACCAGGACCGGAACTTGACACCCCTCTTTTAGTGCTTGAACTGTGCTGTAAAGGTGGAAAACGAGGGAAGGTGTTTACTCCGCGGAAAAAGAAGAAAAAATAAAAACGTGTGTGCTGAACGTGTGTCCTGCATCTGTTTGTGTCGGGTTTAGGTGGCAGAAGTGCCCTCTGCCGGCCACACTTTGACACATCAATAACACATTCTCACACTATATACACAGGTATCAGTGACTCACAAAATTTTACTTGGAAATATTAAATTAAAAACCTTGAGGTAGACTAAACGTGACCCAAAACTACTTTACATATACTAATACTAAACATCAACAAACCATAGAAACTGGTTTTTGACTTTTGCTGCACCAAAGTGCCTCTATGTCCAGTCACAATTCAGGGAGCGAATGCAAAGGTGGTGCACTCCTACAAGTACTTGGGGGTCCACATCAATGACCAGTTGGACTGTCTCAGAGCACAGTAGAACTACAGGGTGGCCCACGAAAAAGTGTCCCGACTCCAGCGGGACTAATGCATTATGTGGGGAAGAGAAAAATGATCAAATTTGGTATTCACATTTACAGAAGATGCTGAAAGGGATCTCTTTGTGTGTCAATACATCTCTGAGCCCGTTTCAGCATGTTCATGTATACTCTTTGCAACGTCATAGGATTGATTGGAGGCGGGACACTTTTTTGTGGGCCCTCCTGTATATGAGAAAGGGCAAAGCAGGATCATTTTTCTTAGGAGATTGTGTTCCTTTATTGTGTGTAGTGACATCCTTGATATCTTCTAAAATTCTGTGATATCCAGTACGATTTTCTATGTTGTGGTATGCCGTGTCATTCTATAAGTAAGTAATTAAATCCCACTTTTTCACTAATGCCAGCAAAAAGAAAGCTGAAATGGAAATGGCACCACAAATAAAACGCTGCAGGCCTGGTTGATACTAATGAGTGGTGCAGCCGAAACAAGCAGTTCCTTTGCCCTGGTGAGCACACAGAAAACTCCGCTCCACCATCTGCAGTGGAGACGAGATGATCTGTATGGCCAACGTTGTGTGAAAGATATGTTCAGTTGTGGTTGATAGTCAACTGCATCTAAGACTGATATTCCTCCAGACTTCAGCTTCAGCTTTTTTGCAGTTCTCCCGGTTGGCTCAGTCGACACAGTCCTTGGTAACAGTCCAATACCCGGTAGTGTATCAAACAAGTCAGCTTTGTGCTGTAATAGGCCTATACTAAATAAACTCCTGGCTGATGTTCATAATAAAAATAACCAAATCTCTTCTTCTATAGCTTAACTTTAGTAATCTAGTCGACAACTTAACTGCTCCTCCTGTAAGTTCTAAATGCATGCGCTACTCACCTAGAAACTTCTTTTCTTTTCTCCGTTTCTTTCCTTGTCTCTACTACTCTTTCTTCTTCCCACAGGCCTTTTCTCCATGACCTTAGATCTGCCCTATCATTTGCTACTATTACCTCGTAGCTCAGTTTGGACAGGGTGACACTACAGTATGTTTAACGCAAGCCAAGTCTTTGTTAAGGTCTCGCTATGCAGCAGTAACTGACCACTAGGTGCACCACAGCAAGCCCCTGTTGAAAAGTGTTACTGGAGCTTTGTAAGTCTTATTAAGACCATATAATGAATTTGGGTGAGACTTGGTCATTGCAGTGCCCCTAAAGAGTATTCACCCCTTGGGATTTTAAAAATTTTATTGTTATACAGCTTTGAATCATAATTTGGCTTTTTGTGAGTGTAGAGAGGAATATCAATGCAGCAAGAATGCTTGGAAATCCAGGAGGAAAACTTGAAGCCTTGGGAGAAGACTTGCTCTCCAGCAAGACTACAACCCCAAGCATAAAGGGAATGGCTTCAAAACAACAATGTTAGTGTCATGGAGGAGCCAAAGCAGAGTCCACGTCTCAATCCAGTTCAGAATTTGTGGCTTCATTCATAATCAACATGACACCTGAGAGTAGTTTTCTACAAAAAAAAGAGTGTGGAAAAATGGCAGTGTGGAGACGTGCAAAGCTAACAGAGAGAGACCTGTGGACACAGACTCATGGCTGTCATGGCTGCCAAAGGTGCGTCCACTAAATTCCGACTTGTAGGGGGAAATTAGTTATGAGATTAAACATTTTGTGTTTCATATTTACAATTAATTTCGACCACTTTACAGAGTGTTTAATTTGACATGAATGTCTTTTTCTGTTGATCAATGTCCATAAAAACACGTTACGTCCACTGGGATTCAATGTTGTATAACAATAAAAGGTGAAAACTGGTAAGGAGGTGAATACTTTTTATAGGCATTGTAGGTGGAAGGATTTTCAGCTAAGTCACGGCCAAATCACATTCATACCATGTGTCTATTCAGGGCACTGGCAGGTCAAATGACTCACTGAGGCTCACACGGCCTTGTTCTTTAGAGTCCAGTAAGATGACCACTAGGCTGGATTATCTGTTCTATATGGTGGTTTTAGACAAGAAGAGAGCTGGCTGTTTGCGACTCTGCAGTGTAGTCTGTTCTTACCCAGTCTGATGTTTGTTTCCTGGTGTCACTACAGTAGTGGCAGTACAGAATGCAAAATGAAGGCATCTCTTGATATTTTTTTAACTTTCTTACCAGCAGAGAGCGCTGTTAGCCATCTTTATGTTATTTACAGTCCAGATGAATTCTGTATCAAACTCTGTAACATGTGAAACAATCAACGCTCCAGGCCATCTTCTGTTTTAATGAACTCTCTTATCTTAGAGATGCATACTTAAAATTCTGCAGATACGTAACTGAGGCAAGCCATTGAAGTGTCTTGATAATAATAATATTACAACATCATGGGTGGAGAGCTACTGGCATTTGAAAATGGGCTATTTTAGAAGATAATTATCATTTTACTTTTTAAAAATAACACTCTCAATCCTGCTTAATCCCGTTTAGGGTTGTAGGGGGGATCATCCCAGCAGCATTGGATATAAGGGAGGAGCGAGACCCAAACTGGTTGCTTTAACCACTTATGCACAAACCCTCAGAAGACTAATTTAGAGGTGCCAATCAACCCAAAACACATGACTTTGAGAGGTGGGAGGGAAGCCCATGAAGACAATCGAAGGGCTGGTAAACTCCACACAGACAACAGCCAGGTGTGGGATTCAATTCCAGGACACTGGATGAGCTACAGCCTGCACGCCTGTCCGTGTGGACCTTGTATGTTCATTAACTGTCCGAATGTATTTTTTAACTTTTGGCACCCCATTTTTTTCTCTCATAGTCTCAAAAATAGGAATGTTTGGTGTTGCCCCCAATCCGGGCTGCATAAATGGGCTAAACTAGATGGACTTCTTGAAAACCAGCACAATTTTCTAACTTTGGGTTCTGTTTCAAGAACCTACTCTCATTATTCAGCCTCCCTCCGCCTTCGGGTGGGGGGACGGTTCCTAACTGTTGTTTGTGCATATGCACCGAACAGCAGTTCGAAGTACCCACCCTTTTTGGAGTCCCTGGAGGGGGTGCTGCAGGGCACACCTTCTGGGGACTCCCTCGTACTGCTGGGAGACTTCAATGCTCACGTGGGAAATGACAGTGAGACCTGGAAGGGTGTGATTGAGAGGAATGGCCCCCCCCAATCTGAACCCGAGCGGTGTTTTGTTATTGGACTTCTGTGCTCATCACGGATTGTCCATAACGAACACCATGTTCAAGCATAGGGTGTTGTTCATATGTGCACTTTGCACCAGGACACCTTAGGCCTCAGTTCGATGATCGACTTTGTGGTCGTGTCGTTGGACTTGCGGCCACATGTCTTGGTCACTCGGGTGAAGAGAGGGGTGGAGCTGTCAACTGATCACCACCTGGTGGTGAGTTGGCTCCGATGGTGGGGGAGGATGCCGGTCAGGCCTGGTAGGCCCAAATGTGTTGTGAGGGTCTGCTGGGAACGTCTGGCAGAGCCCCCTGTCAGAAGTAGCTTCAACTCCCACCTCTGGCAGAACTTCGACTATGTCCCGAGGGAGGTGGGGGACATTGAGTCCGAATGGGCCATTTTCCGTGTCTCTATTGTTGAGGCGGCTGACCGGAGCTGTGGCCGTAAGGTAGTCAGTGCCTGTTGTGGCGGCAATCCCCGGACCCGTTGGTGGACACCAGCGGTGAAGGATGCCGTCAAGCTGAAGAAGGAGTCCTACCGGTCCCTTTTGTCCTGTTGGATTCTGGAGGCAGCTGATAGGTACCGGCAGGCCAAGCGGAATGCGGCTTCGGTGGTTGCTGAGGCAAAAACTCGGGCATGGGAGGAGTTTGGGGAGGCCATGGAGAACGACTTTCGGACGGCTTCGAGGAGATTCTGGTCCACCGTCCGGCGTCTCAGGAGGGGGAAGCAGTGCAGTGTCAACACTGTGTATGGTGGGGATGGTGCGCTGCTGACCTCAACTCAGAACGTGGTGGGTCGGTGGGGGGAGTACTTCGAAGACCTCCTCAATCCCACTAACATGCCTTCCAATGAGGAAGCAGAGCCTGGGGACTCAGAGGTGGGCTCCCCCATCTCTGGGACTGAGGTCAACAAGGTGGTCAAAAAACTCCTTGGTGGCAGGGCCCTGGGGGTGGATGAGATACGCCCGGAGTTCCTCAAGGCTCTGGATGTTGTAGGGCTGTCTTGGTTGACACGTCTCTGCAACATCGCATGGACATCAGGGACAGTGCCTCTGGATTGGCAGCCTGGGGTGGTGGTCCCCCTTTTTAAGAAGGGGGGCCGGAGGGTGTGTTCCAACTACAGAGGGATCACACTCCTCAGCCTCCCTGGAAAAGTCTATTCGGGGGTTCTGGAGAGGAGGGTCCGTCGGAGAGTTGAGCCTCGGATTCAGGAGAAACAGTGTGGTTTTCGTCCTGGTCGCGAAACAGTGGACCAGCTCTACACCCTTAGCAGGGTCCTGGAGGGTGCATGGGAGTTCGCCCAACCAGTCTACATGTGTTTTGTGGACTTGGAAAAGGCGTTCGACCGTGTCCCTCGGGGAATCCTGTGGGGTGTGCTCCGAGAGTATGGGGTACCGGACCCCCTGATAAGAGCTGTTCGGTCCCTGTACGATCGGTGTCAGAGCTTGGTCCACATTGCCAGCAGTAAGTCAAACCCGTTTCCAGTGAGAGTTGGATTCCGCCAGGGCTGCCCATTGTCACCGATCCTATTCATAACTTTTATGGACAGAATTTCTAGGCGCAGCCAGGGTGTTGAGGGGGTCCGGTTTGGTGGACTCAGCATTGGGTCACTGCTTTTTGTAGATGATGTTGTCCTGTTTGCTTCATCAGGCCGTGATCTTCAGTTCTCTCTGGATCGGTTCGCAGCTGAGTGTGAAGCGGCTGGGATGGGAATCAGCACCTCCAAATCCGAGACCATGGTCCTCAGCCGGAAAAGGGTGGAGTGCCCTCTCAGGGTTGGTAGCGAGATCCTGCCCCAAGTGGAGGAGTTCAAGTATCTCGGGGTCTTGTTCACGAGTGAGGGAAGAATGGAGCGTGAGATCGACAGGCGGATCGGTGCGGCGTCCGCAGTGATGCGGGCTCTGCATCAGTCTGTCGTGGTGAAAAAGGAGCTGAGCCGTAAGGCAAAGCTCTCAATTTACCAGTCAATCTATGTTCCTACCCTCACCTATGGTCATGAGCTATGGGTAGTGACCGAAAGAACGAGATCACGAATACAAGCGGCTGAAATGAGTTTTCTCCGCAGAGTGTCTGGGCTCTCCCTTAAAGATAGGGTGAGAAGCTCAATCATCCGGGAGGGGCTCAGAGTAGAGCCGCTGCTCCTCTGCATCGAGAGGAGTCAGATGAGGTGGCTTGGGCATCTGATCAGGATGCCTCCTGGACGCCTCCCTGGTGAGGTGTTCCGGGCACGTCCAACCGGGAGGAGGCCCCGGGGAAGACCCAGGACACGCTGGAGGGAAGTCTGGGGGAAGTCTGGGTATCTCTGCTCAAGCTGCTGCCCCGCGACCTGACCTCGGATAAGCGGAAGAGGATGAATGGATGGATGGATGGATCATTATTCAGTTTTTTTCAATACTATGGAGAAAGGCATGCATTTTTTATTTTTTTCCCAATGAACTGAAATCATTAAAAAGAATGGTGAATAATATTTTGTCACTCGCGTGCACAAAGGGGACAGTTTAAGGCTGGTGATGGCAACTCTCCGCTGCTGCACCACACATGCCTTTTCTTTTCCTTGTAGCAAGTCTACATAACTTGTCAGGCGGGTTGGCCTTCTGGACTGGCCATCACTATATAATGTGGCTGGAAGGGTTTCTAAGGAAGATCCCTTCAGGCACTTTTGTGGATGACCAAGTGCTGGGAGGACCCCGCCCTTTAAGTATTCCAGCTGCCAGTTGCCAGCCTCAAGTTGCTATAACAACTAAGCAGGGAAAGAGGTGTTTTGGCGGGAAACTTTTCTTTTTAAGGGGAATGGTGGATCGAGAAGGAGATAAAAAAATAAAACCAAAAAGACAGAAGGCAAGGTGGCAACTATCTACGCTTAAAAGAAGCTTCAGGATCAGACTTCACCCAGGGATGTCAGCTATTTGTGGGTGACCACCCCGAAGTTGAATCAATGCAACAAATCCCCTAGAAGAGGCCAGGGGCTGGTGTTCTTCCTGCTGGGAAACCTCATAACCGGAAGAATTGCCATCTTTGGCAGGTTAAACCAGACTCCTAATGCTCTTATTCGCACTTTTTCACTCTTATTTGAAATTTTAATTATACGGGGTTTTGCCTACAGGTGCCCCAACACTTCTTACTGTTTCTGCTTGTTAATTACAATTACATCATGATAAATAAATTATTGGCATTTTAATATATTTATATTTGAATCTATAGAGTCACCAGTTTTTTTTATACACTTACCTTCTGTAGGTAGCCTTGCAGTGCAGTGGTTAGCTCTGCTCTTACACTGATTTAATAGGCAGGGTTCAAATCCTAAGACTGTCCTCTAAGAATCTGCATGCATTTCCCTTATGGGTTTTCTGCTGATATCTCCAAAGATGTGCAGGGGAGATTCACCAGCATTTTCAGATTTCTGTGAGTGTTCACTGCCATGATCAGGGTGCTCTCCTGCCTTATGCCCAGTATTGCCAGGATAGGCTTGAGCACCTGTGACTCTACCTGGATTAAGTGGGATTAAGACTTGCTGCTTGTTGTATATGTAATAACCTATTTTAGGCAAAACTGCAATTTAAACCACCAACTAAAACAGGATGGAGTGATGACCATTGGGGAGGTAACTAAATAAAAGAACACAATTAAACCATCGCTCCCTGCCTAGGCTTCCTGTACATGTTTCTGCTATGTACAGTGGATTCAGAAAGTATACAGATGTCTACAACACAATACAGTATGTAAAGAGTGAAAATTTTGATTTAAATGATAAATGTTGTAATTTTTATCCATCAATCTAAACTCAACAACCCATAATGTTTTCAAATTCATTGAAAAATCACATTTTGTAATACTGGAGGACCTCAGGGAACTGTTCTGTCTCCCCTCCTATTCACCCACTACACAATGGACTTTCAATACAATATCCATCCATCCATCCATTCTCCAACCCGCTGAATCCGAACACAGGGTCACGGGGGTCTGCTGGAGTCAATCCCAGCCAACACAGGGCACAAGGCAGGAACCAATCCCGGGCAGGGTGCCAACCCACCGCAGGACACACACAAACACACCAAGCACACACTAGGGCCAATTTAGAATTGCCAATCCACCTAACCTGCATGTCTTTGGACTGTGGGAGGAAACCGGAGCGCCTGGAGGAAACCCACGCAGACACGGAGAGAACATGCAAACTCCACGCAGGGAGGACCCGGGAAGCGAACCCAGGTCCCCAGGTCTCCCAACTGCGAGGCAGCAGCGCTACCCACTGCGCCACCGTGCCGCCCCCGATACAATATCAGTGTTTGCCATCTACAGAAAGTTCCAGATGACTCTTTCGTCATAGGCTGCTGTGATGGCGAAGGCACAGACAGGCAGGACACTAATTCTAGTCCACATAGCACATGGTTTATTTACACAGTTCAGCACAAATCTGCAACAGAGTCCCTTCTTTCAGCCAGTCCTTCTGCCTCCACTCCTCCTTACATTCTCCGTCCACTTCCTCCCGACTCAGCCATTGAGTAGTGGTGACTGGCTCCTTTTATAAGGCACCTGGAAGGAGATCAGGTGCCCAATGAGACTCTTCTGGCAGCACTTCCACCACACTCGTCCTGAAAACGTCCAGGTGCCCCCTGGCGGTGGCCACAGGCCCCAGCAGGGTAGAGCTTCCATGTTCATAACCCATGGCCCTGCTGAAAGTCAAGGGGGCTGTCTCCTGTTGGTTTGGGATAGAAATGGTCTTGAAAATACTCTCTCCCCAGGTCCTTCCACAGTCAGGGCATCCCGGCCTGGTAACTGCATTAATAATGGAGATGAGTCAGAGTACAGGAAAGTTGTAGAGGACTATGTCTTGTGGTGCAGGGACATCAACTTGCAACTCAACATCAGCAAGACAGAAGAGCTGGTGGTGGACTTTAGGCATGCCAAGGAGCATCTGTGAACTGTCACCATTAAGGGGGTGATGTGGTGCAGAGCTACAAGTATCTAGGGGTCCATACAAACAACACACTGGACTGGTCTGACAACACAGTGGCGCCGTACGAGAAGGGCCAGAGCAGAATGGACTTGCTAAGGAGACTCAGGTCTTTTGATGTGTGCAGCAAGTTGATGGAAATGTTGTACCAGTCCATAGTCGCCAGTGTGGTGTTCTACACTGCAGTCTCCTGGGGAAACAACTTGAACTCAAAAGAAGCACAATGCCTGGACAAACTTATCAGGAAAGCCTGCGTCATCACAAGGCAAACCCTGGACATACTGGAAACTATTGTAGAAAAGAGCATGGTGGTAAAATTGGATGACAACATGAAAAATCCTCTCCATCCCCTCCAGGAGGCGCTCTCATGAAGCACTTTTAGCCAAATTTCACCATGGTGTGCTAAGAAGCACCTCTGGGGTTTATTCTGCCCACCGCTATCAAGCAATTCATTGCTTACTACCTGGGCACTGGTTATGTTTATTTTGAAATACCATTTTGAAATATCTGAACAATACACATTTATTGATTTATATATACTTATCGATTGGTTGATTGTTTGATTTGCTGTATTATTTGTCCTATGAGTCTGTATCCTTGTTTTTATGTTTCTGCTGCTGTATGCATGTGAATTCCCCCTTGGGATTCACAATTTGTATTTAATCTAATCTAATCTAATTTCTGTAAGTATTCAAACCCTTTGCTGTGACACTCCAGCTTGTTGTCAGGTGCATCCAGCTTGCTTTAATTCTCCTTTAGATGTGTCTAGAACTTCATTGGAGTCCACCTGTGGCAAACTGAATTGATTGGGCATCATTTGTATATAAGGTCCCACAATTCAGACTACACATCTGGACAAAAAATAAGCCATGAAGTCCAAGGAAGTCTTTGTAGACCTCTGCGATCAAATTGTGGTGAAGCATAGATCAGGCCAAAGGCATACAACTATTCTGAAAGTATTCTGTCTTTCCAGTAGCACACCAGTCTCAACAAATGTCAGCTGGAAGATGTTTGGAACTACCAGGACTCTTCTGTAAGGTGACTGTCTGGCCAAACTGAGTAACCAGACAAGAAGGGCCTTGGTCAGGTAGGTGACCAAGAACCAAGTGGCCACTCTAACAGAGCTTTAGAAGTTCTCTGCTGAAATGGCAGAACCTATGAGAGGTTTGATCATCTCAGCAAAACTTCACTAATCAAGTGTTTATGGTAGATTGACTAAATGGAAGCCACTCTTGAGTAAAAGGCATATCACAGCCCAAAAGAACCCTCAGAGCACAATGAAAGAGATTCGTTGGTCTGATAAGACAAAAATAGAACTGTTTGGGCAAAACTCCAGCCTTTTCAAGTATGCCTTTTCAAGCCCAGGCACTACTTGTTACTTGCCTAATGCCATTCTTAGGGTGAAGGATGGTAGTGACAGCATCATGTTATGGAGATGGGACAGGGAGACGGATCAGAAATGAGAGAAGGATGAATCCAGACAAAAACAGGGAGGTCCGAGAAGAAAACTTCCTCCTGAATGCACATGACCTCAGACTGGGGTCAACTTTCAGCATGACAATGACTCAAAGCATACAGCCAAGACAACACTGGAGTGGCTCTGGGACAAGTCTCTGACTGTCCTGGAGTGGCACAGCCAAAATCCAGACTTAAACTCCATAAAACATCTGTGAAGAGACCTGAAGATGGAAGTTTACAGACTCTTCTTATCCAATCTAATGGAACTTAGAAGGATTGACCAGGAGGAATGGAGTAAACTACCTAAATCCAGGTCTGCAAAGCTTGTGAACACTAACCCATGACAGCTGAAATTGCTACCAAAGGAGTGTCTACAAAGTATTGACTTCAGTGTCTGAAGGGTTATATGAATAAAAGATTTCAGTTCTTGATTTTTAATAAACTTGCAAAACCATTCTAAAAACATGTCTACACTTTGTCATTATGAGTTATTGAGTGTAGGTTGATGAGCAAAATGGAAAATATCCATTTAAGATTTAATTTACAGCACAATAAAGTAAAAGGGTCTGAAGACTTTCTGAATCCAATGTATTTGGTACCAACTTCCATTGTATTTCAGCTTCGTAGATGATGAAAAATGATTTGACTCTGTGTCTTACTTGAATTTGAATAAAAATATTCATTACAGAAATGAAAATCATTTTTAAAATGATAAAAATAGCAAAAAAGGATTTGCCTAAAAGGTAACCCGAAGGCTAAGAATTCCCAATGCACAATGCAAAGGCAAATCCGGAAAACAAAGCAAGAAATCCAAGAAGAGCAATAATCACTAAAAGATGTTCAATGCAGCACTGCTCAATAAACCGCCAGAGGAGGTCCCAGCAGCAGCAGCGACATTATGACCCCGCCTCCTGGGGGGCTCCACCCTCAAAGTGCAAAGAATGATAGCACATTTAAAGTAACAGAACATAATTAATGACTAAGAAAGGCAAACTAACTTCATGAAATATGAAAAATTTTATAATATTGAACCTAACAAAAACAATAAGACAGAAAATAAACACAAGCCAAGGAAAATCCCAATGAACAATCGCCCCCTGCCATTGTCCCTTTCCTTCTGCTGTCTAACAAACTTCAATCATGTGTAGAACCCTCTAGCTGGCAATGTGTCCATCCACCTGTTTTGCTGCTAATTATATGTAGATTATGTAAATGCTGTCAATTATCATTATCCATGGGGTTTACATTCCTGAAAAACCTCACAAAAATGGAAACCATATATGCTGAAGCATTGATCCTATGAAAAAAATGAGGATAGGATGTACAGACCCAATTCACTATACACTTTTGCTGCGTAACGGGTTCAACGGCTTACCCATGCCTTTCGGTGTGGGGTTAGAGACTTGTTATTTCATTCAGTGCAGCACACACATATCCCCGGATATCTAAGGGGATCACAGACCTGTTATTGGTCAATCTCACATATCCACGCTATGCAGTTGGTCTCTCAAAATTTTTTTCTTTTGCATATATCTGTGAATAAACTGCGAGTGTCGTGAAACTGATCACACATTTATAATAGCAGGTAAGCGAATCCATGGATAGTGAGAGTTTACTACAGTAGTCTCAAACTCCAGTTCTGGAGGGCCGTGCTGGCTGCAAGTTTTCATTCTAACCCTTTTCTTAATTGGTGACCAGTTTTTGTTGCTAATTAACTCCTTTTCCTTTTATTTTAATTGACTTGTTTTTTTAAGATTTGCTCCTCTGATCATTCCTCTGAATTGCTTCATTTCTTTCCTTAAATGGCACCCAAACAGAAATGAAATGTGATGTGAGTGAGCCAACAGAAGACCATCTAAGTCGGGGCCTTCAACTCCAACCAGTTGCTTAATCAGGCATCGAGTCTTGTTGTTAATTAAATCCGTTCTTTAATTCCATGGCTTGTTGCTGCTCTCATTGTACAATAGCAGTTGGTTTACTCTGTTCTAAGAGCACTGTTGAAATGTTTTGGGGACCTGAGCAGAGCAACATTCCTGAGACATTCATCCATCCATCCATCCATTTTCCAACCTGCTGAATCCAAACACAGGGTCACGGAGGTCTGCTGGAGCCAATCCCAGCCAACACAGGGCACAAGGCAGTAACCAATCCTGGGCAGGGTGCCAACCCACCGCAGTGAGACATTCATCTTTCTTTATTTTCAGATATTGTATGATGGATACAATTTGTTGGTTTTGTTTTGGCTCATGTTATATCTCGTTATTGTTTGGCTGCTAATTAAGGAAAAAGAAACAAGGGGTCTGTGTCGTCAAGAGCAAAATTAATTCAAAAGAACAGGTCACTAATTAAGAAAAGGGTTAGAATGAAAACCTGCAGCCACTGTGATCCTCCAGGACTGGAGTTTGAGACCACTGGTTTACTCCATTATGCATTACATCACATACATCAGTTAATTACATCTTTAATTTTGATGGATTGGTGCATCTTATTTGGCTCCCAGTGTGACGGCACAGTGTTTTGAAATGGTTGATGACAGGATAATAATATTGGATAATGAAATTCATATTGTTAAAAATGCTTAAAGAGCACATATACAGACGTTCAGGTTAACGAATTTATAACTCTCTGTGCAAGAAATGCAAATGGCCAGATAGTATTTGCCAAGGCACTATATGCACACGTTCTGTTTAAATCTTTTCATTCTTCATTATCGAGCACAGTTCACAAAATAAGATTCACCCATCTTTAAAATCTGCTGATGCCGTCCTGTCATATGTCATAGCGGTGCACCGCGCTGAGGTCAGATGGCGCTTCCATTCAGTTCGGAGGTGGATACGAGGCATTGGGAGATGGATGAGATTTCCACATGATGATGCAGCTTTTAACCTTCTCTCTCCTTCACCATGACGGCGTGAATTACAGTAAATGATGGTTACCCTGCCTGCAAATTGATTTGACCTGCCTGCGTCTCGCTGCTCTAATGGACTGGATGGGCGAGCTCCCCTGGGAGACACAAATGTGTCCGAGTGAATGGGGGCTGGTAAGTGGGGGGAAAAGCGGCTGAACTTTGTGCTCTGACTGATAGAAAATGGGGTCAGGCATATTAAAGGCCAGCAAACTCAGAATTAGGTGTTGGTGGGAGGGTTAACAAGAAGTAGAAGGAAAGTCATTTTTTCTGTCATTTGGGCACATTTTTACATTTGGATTATGTAATACTGAACTGATTCAATTTAATTTATATTTACCTTTATATTATACTTTGCAATAGGTTAACTTGATGCTGCAAAGAGTGTCAGTAATGGCCACTTAACATTTGACTGATAAAAGAATTCATTTAACATCAATAAGGTAAGCATATGGCTGTGTGTGATTCATTAATTAGATAACAATTGAGAAATGCTTTACAATAGCGGAACATGTTAGCCACTTACAGCAATGCAAGAAGACCGTAACAAAGGTTTGGTTAAATAGTGAGGGAACTACCCATAGTGCATCTACTAGTCACTTACTGCCAAATAACAAAACCTTTACAAAACCATGGGTTGGTTTAATGGTAACCAATCGGAGATGGATTGACTATAAGCAGCTTACCTCTGTGTAATTAAACTTTAACAAAGTATTTGTGTTAACAGTCACTTACTGGCCTGTAACAAAACCTTAGCAATGGTAGTAATGCGATATAGAAAGCACCAATGACACTTCACAAAAGGCACTCGTCACAGCGCATCAATCAGTCAGTTACTGCTGTGTAACAAAACCTTAGCAAGTGCTTTAATGGCATCTTATACAAGAGGGACTAAATACTAGTGATGGGCGAATTAAGCCCCATGAAGCATTTGAGGCATCTTCCTGATCCAAAGTTTCAGAGTTTTGATTTACAGAAACCATAGTAGCCATGTGCTTGAGATTGTCAGTGGAAGAAACTCATATACAAGCCCTCGTTGTAGTCCTTAAAGTGGAACCAAATTACTAGCAATACACAGTTTAGGATGATAGACCAGCATTAGAGTGAAGAGTCATGGGCCCATGTGAACCTTTGAGTGCTGGGATACAATAATGTTCAACCAAATAACAGGGAAGCCGTGAAACTGTAACATTTGATCAAAGAGCAGTGCCCCATGAAACTCTGAGCAAGCCTAGAGCTCGAGACAGTCATTGGAAGAAGTTCACATACACGCCCTTGTTGCGGAGCTTGAAGTGAAACCAAATTACTGGTGGTATTCTGTTTATGGTGATACACTAGCATTAGAGTGAAGAGTGAAGGGGGGCACCTGGTGAAACTTTGAGCTCCATAATATAATAACATTTACTTGAATAGCAGTGCCCCATGAAACTCTGAAAACCGTGATACAGTAATTTTCAATCGAAGAATGGAGTGACCATGAAACTTTGAGCGACACAATACAATAACATTCAATAGAATAGCAGCACCCTGCGAAACTTCAAGCACTATGATACAATAATATTTGACCAAAGAACAGTGTCCCATGAAACTTTAAGTTCCACGATACAAAAATATCATAGAATGGGGGGGGGGCCATGAAACTTTGAGTTCCATGATATAATAACATTCACTCAAAGAATGGGAGGACTGTGAAACTTAGAGCGCCATGACACAATAATATTAGATCGAAGAACAGTGCCCAGTGAAACTTTGAGTGCCGTGATACAATAACATTCAAACGAAGAGCAGTGCCCCCATGAAACTATAAGCACCTCAATACAATAACATTCAATTGAACAGCAGTGCCCTGTGAAACTTTGAGTTCCACAAACAAACAAAATTCAATCATAGAATGGGCGGGACCATGAAACTTTGAGCGCCATGACACAGTAAAATTTGATCGAAGAGCAGTGCCCAGTGAGACTTTGAAAGCCGCGATACAATAATGTTCAATCAAAGAGGGGGGGGGGGGGGGGGGGGGGGGGGGGTTACTGTGAAACTTTGAGCAGTGCAATACAATAATAGATAGATAGATAGATAGATAGATAGATAGATAGATAGATAGATAGATACTTTATTAATCCCAATGGGAAATTCACATTCTTCAGCAGCAGCATACTGATACAATAAATAATATTAAATTAAAGAATGATAATAATGCAGGTGAAAAACAGACAATAACTATGTATAATGCTAAATGTTAACGTTTACCCCCCCGGGTGGAATTAAAGAGTCGCATAGTTTTGGGGAGGAATGATCTCCTCAATCTGTCAGTGGAGCAGGACAGTGACAGCAGTCTGTCGCTGAAGCTGCTCTTCTGTCTGGAGATGATACTGTTTAGTGGATGCAGTGGATTCTCCATAATTGATAGGAGCCTACTGAGCGCCCTTCGCTCTGCCACAGATGTTAAACTGTCTAGCTCTATGCCAACAATAGAGCTTGCCTTCCTCACCAGTTTGTCCAGGCGTGAGGCGTCTTTCCTCTTAATGCTGCCTCCCCAGCACACCACTGCGTAGAAGAGGGCGCTCGCCACAACTCTCTGATAGAACATCTGCAGCATCTTATTGCAGCTGTTGAACGACGCCAGCCTTCTAAGGTAGTATAACCGGCTCTGTCCTTTCTTGCACAGCGCATCAGTATTGGCAGTCCAGTCTAATTTATCATCCAGCTGCACTCCCAGATATTTATAGGTCTGCACCATCTGCACACAGTCACCTTTGATGATCACTGGGTCAATGAGGGGCCTGGGCCTCCTAAAATCCACCACCAGCTCCTTGGTTTTGCTGGTGTTCAGGTGTAGGTGGTTTGAGTTGCACCATTTAACAAAGTCATTGATTAGGTCCCTATACTCCTCCTCCAGCCCATTCCTGATGCAGCCCACGATAGCAGTGTCATCAGCGAACTTTTGCACGTGGCAGGACTCCGAGTTGTATTGGAAGTCCGATGTATATAGGCTGAACAGGACCAGAGAAAGTACAGTCCCCTGTGGCGCTCCTGTGTAGCTGACCACAATGTCAGACGTGCTAATATTCAATAGAAGAGAAGTGTCCCAAGAAACTTTGAGATCCAGGATACATAAAGACTTCAATCACAGAATTGTGGGGTGGGAGCTGGAAATTTTCAGCATCATGATGCAAACAACATTTGACCAAAGAGCAGTGCCCCATGAAACTTTGAGCTCCACAATACGATGATATTTCATCTTAGAACAGGGGGGCCATGAAACGTTGAGCGTCATGATACAATAACATTTGATTGGAGTAGTGCCCCATAAACTTTGAGTGCCATGACACAATAACTTTCCCTCTAAGAATGGGGAGAACTATGGAACTTTGAGTGTCGTGATACAATAACATTCAATCGAAGAGAAGTGCCCTGTGAAACTTTGAGTGCCACAATACATTAACATTTGAATGAAGAAAAAGGTGAACTTCGTAAAGACAGCGTGCTGGAAACATCATCACTATTCTAAGTACAAATTGGGAGAGGTGCCAGTACTAAGTACTGGTGAGTTCTGGCCCACTTCAAGCACTTCCTTATTGATTGTTGATTGTATTGGTGTTGGTGTTTAGTGTTTTAATCTGTCAAGTGCACTACAAGCCTAAGAATGTTCTGTGTGTTCATTTTATTCCCATGATAATCATGTTGTCATTACAATGCAGAAGCAATAAATGCATATGTTAGCATTTGTGAAATGTTTCTGCAATTAAATATTATTTAAATGTGCTGTTCTAAAGACATTAGAAGTTGTCATTTAAGCAACTGTGGTGGACGGCTGGGGGTCCTGCTCAGCCGGGGCGCCTGGAGGGACCAGGAGAGGAGCAATACCTTCCCCGGGCCACGAGAAGGCAGCCACCCTGTTGGGGCCCGTGGTCACCGCCAGGGGGCATCCGGGCAATTATAGAGCCCTGGAAGGCAACACTTCTGCCACACTAGGAAGGGTTGCCGGAAGAAAAGTCCAGGTACGCCCGGAGTGCTTCTGGGTGCAAGAGCAGCACTTCCGCCACACTGCCGCAGCACCTGGAGCACATCCGGGTGACATATAAATGAGGCCACCTCACTTCACTGAGGAGTTGGAGGTGGCAGAGAGAAGAAGGAAGTTCAAAGAGACTGTATTTTTGGTGGTTGGTACCCTGTTTTTGTGTTGTGCTGGTGCAGAGAATAATAAAACGTGTGTATTTTGGGACATTTGGTGTCTGCCTGTTTGTGTCCAGGTCCAAATATTCCACACAACCATTATGATCTATCTATCTATCTATCTATCTATCTGAATACATTATAAGCTACCATTGGTTCATAATTATGTGACAGATTTTTCATGGGATTTTGTGGTGAGCAAGGGTGCAAGTAGGGGGGATGGAGAAGAAGTGTTGCTTTGGGGCCCATACTCAAAGTTAAGACCCCCGCTCATTATGTAGTGACTGTGGCTGTCCCCTGGTTGCAGTAGACTAATTCATGGCCAGTGCTCCGTCTTCAAGGCAACCCACCCCCATACCCCCTGAACCACAGTGAATTAAAGTAAAGTGCTCCATCTTCAAGGGAGATCATGCCAAACGAGTCACAGAGAAAAGTTCATCACTTAGTTGTAAGTACATCACTGAAAGAGGTACATTGCTAAGAGGACAATAAAACTAACTTTGCACACCCGGTTTAAAACAACTGTGCTGTGAGATGATTTAAAAGATTAGTTATTTTACATTTTATACAGTATATCTACTAGCTGTGCTAAGGGGTTGAAATCTTTGTTATCAATGTGGACCTCGGCGTTAATGTTTGCAGTCTTCCACTTATATTGTGTAATGCATATAGTAATAAAATGCACTGCATTTGTCATTAAAAGAGATGGCCCATCGCAAACATTTGTAGTAATAAAATGCATTAGAATATTAGAATAACATGGACAAGAACAGGCCATTCTGCCCATCCAGGCTCATCAGTCCTATTCACTTAATTCTTCTAAAATAACATCGTGTTTTTAAAGTCCCTAAAGTCCTACTGTCTACCACACTACTTGTTCACTCATTCCACATGTCTGTGGTTCATTTTGAAATAACAATCTCGATCCACTGGACTAATTTCCCTTCATAATTTTAAACAATTCAATCATGTCACCTCTTAATCTTCTTTGACTTAAACTGAAAAGGCTCAGCTCTTTTAATCTTTCCTAATAATTCATCCCCTGTAGCCCTGGAATCAGTCTAGTTGCTCTTTTCTGGACATTTTCTAGCACTGCTACCTCCTTTTTGCATCTAGGGCATCAAAACTGCACACAGTACTCCAGATGAGGCCTCACCAGTGCATGATAAAGCTTGAGCAGAATCTCCTTGTCTTGTACTCCACACATCAGGGTGCTAAATAACCTGACATTCTGTTAGCCTTCTTAATGGCTTCTGAACACTGTCTGGCAGTTGAATACTACTGTTTATGATGCATGATATATACGAATGACAAATGCATTGCATATGAATGTGTTATATGGCATTTGGTATGTGATTCCTAAAAGCAGTGTTAATGTTTCTGATGCACCATCTATTGGAAAGACAAGTGCAAGGCATTTTATTACTAATAATGTTTGTGATGTGACATCTGTTAGAATGATTAAGTCACTTGCCCCTTTTATATAATAAAACACTAAGGTCTTTGTGTGTGTCCATTCCCTCTGATTGGTCAGTTTTAGGGAGTCCATTCCCAGATGGGTTTATCCATTCCCTGGAATTTGGGAATCCTGCATGTCATTCCCGGGAATCCCAGGCTCCCAGGAATGACACAATGCATGGGCATCTCACATGTGAACGGTTTTAGAACGAGCGACATTTATTTTTAATAAAACTACTGCAATATGTTGACACCAATAAAAGACTAACCTTAACTACAAGCAGTTCATGCTGTCATATAAGTACATGTATCTAGTTAGTTGCGGTAATAAGAGCGTTGAAAGCACTACTTGTCGAGCGTGCGGTCTTCCGGGCGAGAGCGCACCTTCGTGCAGACTAGAACGCCATCCGCTGAGAAAGCACGCTCTTCCTCCACTGAAGTAGGCGGCACAGTCATCAGATACCGATACACTTGTTCTAAACAACACCCGCACTTGCCGTTGCTCTGAAACACCGCCGTTTCAGCTTTTACTGATGCATCCAGTTTCTTGTCATCATTCTGTGATGGCAAGTTTCTTAGCACAGATAATGCGGATGCAACAGACTGACGCATTGCAATTTCAAGTTGCTGTTCAAAGCTGTCAACAGCACAGACGTCAATAAACTCTGCCCCGTCCCGGCATTCGTACGCTGCAGAGTGCAGACACCTCCCAGTCCACTGTACTCATTCAGCCGGAAGATTGACTGCTGCTGGTCTGTTGTTGACTGAATTAATCGGCAACACACTACACCGAGAGCCAAAAAGTCGTGCCACTTAATTATTTTCAACTATAACTCTGTTATTTCTTGATCGATTTTTACACTTTTACACGCTATATATGCGAGCTTGGCCGTTCCCGTTTTCCCGGGAATTACAGCAGTTAAAAATGTCTGGGAATCCGGAGCCTGGGAATGAATTCCCTAGTCAGTTTGGCTTTGGTGATGCAATCAAAAGAGGAAGTGCAAGTGTGAAACACACAAGAAAGCGTAAAGTTCGGGGAGATACCCTGAGAGTCGCCTTCAAAGATGCGAAATATTAAAGCAGATATGAGGCAAGCAAGGTGCCTTGAAATGACTGAGTTTGAGAAGCAGGCTTGACAGGAACAAGATCAAGAGAGACAGTGCCAGTCAAGGGAGGTTCAGACACACGAAGATAACTGAGGAAAGGTGCTGAAGGTACGAGGGATGTTGAAAAAGTTTCCGCACTTTTTTTTAAGTCTATTTATCAAGAATTTCAAAAACAAATTACATTGCTTTTCTACATAGTCACCTTCCTTTGTGTTGCAATTTTCCCAATGTACTACCAACTTATTAATGCCATCAGCAAAAATTGTTTATGGTTGAGCACGTAGCCACTGATGTACCACTGCTTTCACATCAGGGTTCTTTCTTCATTTCTTGAGGTCGTGGCTGTAACTGGACATCCGGAGCGTTCTGCATCCATCACACCAGTATGGCCATTTTTGAACATTTCGATCTACTCATAGACGACTCTACGAGAGACAACTTTATCCCCATACTGAGCACAATGCAGAGATGAATTTGTGCTCCCGGCACCCCTTCTGCCCACAAAAACCATATCACAGAATGCTGTTCCTCTTTGGTGCAATTTATAAGTTTCCCAGCCATCTCCACCACGGGGTGACAACTCGTAAACTGAACTGTAAGGGCAGCCGGCTAGTCACATGATACTCTCAGACATGACCAATTACTACTCCCCTCCTGCCTTCACCATTTCCGTTTCCAACGACAATATAAAGTGCAGAAACTTTTTGAATGACCCTTGTACATGTAGGGCAAGAAATATGAAATATTTTTTAAAATGTATTCTATTATCTGTCTTAATGTGGCTAGCATACAGTTTTATATATATATATATATATATATATATATATATATATATATATATATATATATATACATATATATATATATATATAATATATATATATATTTTATGATAAACGGCTGAGGACCTTGCCCAACCGGGAGGCCTGGAGAAGCAGGGGGCCGGGAGAGGGGCAATTCCTTCCCCAGGGTGCAAGAGGGCAGCCATCCTGGATTGTGTGGGAGTCACGGAACTGGAGGGCTGAACACTGTCGGGATCCGTGGCCACCGCCAGGGGGCGCCCGAAAGACTAAGGAGCCTTGGACCACAGAACTTCCACCACATTAGGAAGTGCTGCCAAACCAGGAAGCAGGTACACCCGGAGTGCTTCCGGGTGCCCATGCAGCACTTCCGCCACACCAGGCACATTATAAAATAGGCTGCCTCACTCCATTCAGGGAGCCAGAGTCGGGTGGTAGAGGATGGAGCTTGTGAACAGAGTGTTGGAGGCGACAGAAGAAAGGAAAGGTCTGTGAGCATTGTGGCTAATTGTGTACTGTGATATTATGTTGAAGAATAAAACATGTGTGGTTTGGACATTTGGCTGTCTTAGTGCCTGTCTGTGTGCGGGGCAGTATATATATACAGTACTGTGCAAAAGTTTTAGGCAGGTGTGATAAAATGCTGTAAACAAAGAATGCTTTCAAAAATGGAAGTGTTAATCATTTATTTTCATCAATCAACAAAATGCAGTGAATGAACAAAAGAGAAATCTAAATCAAATCTATGTTTGGTGTGACCACCCTTTGCCTTCAAAACAGCATCAATTCTTCTAGGTACACTTTCACACAGTTTTTGAAGGAACTCGGCTGGTAGGTTGTTCCAAACATCTTGGAGAACTAACCACATATCTTCTGTGGATGTAAACTTCCTGACATCCTTCTGTCTCTTCATGTAATCCCAGACACACTCGATGATGTTGAGATCAGGGCTCTGTGGGGGCCATACCATCACTTCCAGGACTTCTTGTTCTTCGTTACGCTGAAGATAGTTCTTAATGACTTTGGCTGTATGTTTGGGGTCGTTGTCCTGCTGCAGAATAAATTTGGGGCCAATCATACGCCTCCCTGATGGTATTGCATGATGGATTAGTATCTGCCTGTATTTCTCAGCATTGAGAACACCATTAATCCTGACCAAATCTCCAACTCCATTTACAGAAATGCAGCCCCAAACATTCAAGGAACCTCCACCATGCTTCACTGTTGCCTGCAGACACTCATTATTGTATCGCTCTCCAGCCCTTCAACGAACAAACTGCCTTCTGCTACAGCCAAATATTTCAAATTTTGACTCCTCAGTCCAGAGCACCTGCTGCCATTTTTCTGCACCCCAGTCCCTATGTTTTCGTGCATACTTGAGTCGCTTGGCCTTGATTCCACGTCGGAAGTATGGCTTTTTGGCTGCAACTCTTCCATGAAGACCACTTCTGGCCAGACTTCTCCGGACAGTAGATGGGGGTCCCACTGGTTTCTGCCAGTTCTGAGCTGATGGCACTGCTGGACATCTTCCGATTTCGAAGGGTAATAAGCTTGATGTGTCTTTCATCTGCTGCACTAAGTTTGCTTGGCTGACCACTGTGTCTACAATCCTCAACGTTGCCCGTTTCTTTGTGCTTCTTCAAAAGAGCTTGAACAGCACATCTTGAAACTCCAGTCTGCTTTGAAATCTTTGTCTGGGAGAGACCTTGCTGATACAGTATAACTACCTTGTGTCTTGTTGTTGTGCTCAATCTTGCCATGACATGAAACTGTCTTCCACGACCTCACCTGCTCAGAGTTTGGCTGTTCCTCACCCAGTTTTAAGCCTCCAACACAGCTGTTTCTGTTTCAGTTAATGATGGTGTTTCAACCTACGTGTGACATTGATGATCATTAGCACCTGTTTGGTAGAATTGGTTGATCAGACACCTGACTAGAATCCTACAAAATCCCTGACTTTGTGCAAGTGTACCTATAAGAATTGATGCTGGTTTGAAAGCAAAAGGTAGTAACACCAAATATTGATTTGATTTAGATTTTTCTTTTGTTTGCTCACTTTGCATTTTGTAAATTGATAACAATAAACAAACATTATTTATATTTCTGAAAGCATTCTTTGTTTACAGCATTTTTTCACACCTGCCTAAAACTTTTGCACAGTACTGTATATATCCATCCATCCATTTTCCAACCCGCTGAATCCAAACACAGGGTCACGGGGGTCTGCTGGAGCCAATCCCAGCCAACACAAAGCACAAGGCAGGAACCAATCATGGACAGGGTGCCAACCCACTGCAGGACACACACAAACACACCCACACACCAAGCACACACTAGGGACAATTTAGAATCGCCAATCCACCTAACCTGCATGTCTTTGGACTGTGGGAGGAAACCGGAGCACCCGGAGGAAACCCACGCAGACACGGGGAGAACATGCAAACTCCACGCAGGGAGGACCCAGGAAGCGAACCCGGGTCTCCTAACTGCGAGGCAGCAGCGCTACCACTGTGCCACCGTGCCGCCCCACTGTATATATATGTATGTATATTCTATACAATATATAGAAAGTTGCTAGAAGGTATCTATTCATCGATTTATTCCTGTACTCTAACCAAACCACTTTATTTTTGTAAAGTGTTGTTTATTGAATGCATGTTCTGAGAGTTCTAACAAGATTATAGGTAAAATAAAAGCTACAAACTTTTTATAACATTCATAACATACACACATTATACAGATTTGGTTAAACATACAGTAAAATAAATTGATTTTAGACTGCTTAACATAATTGGATCCTAACAATATTATTTCTTAATATTATCATTAAAGAAAAATGAGTTGCCAGAGTAGAGGAAAACAGCTGCATCTCTGGAGAAAATCCACCTCTGAGGGGGTCCATGGTCGGCTATAAGACAAAGTCAGACGTGTTCACAGTTCCGGAGACCTTGGCCAGCTGGCTGCCCACCACCTCTGGGACATTCTACAGAATTATTTAATATTAAACTGCACCACAACTTCTGGAGTTTGTAGCTGGCACCTTGATTTACCAACCAACCCAATTGTATTGATTTTATAGCTTGCCATTTGATCAAGTAAAGACTTTGTAGAGTGAATATCAAAATGAGTGGGTGGGCTTGATTAAAAGGGGGAAAAATTAGAACACAGTATATTACATTTCATGAATAAAAAATAAACATACTGTCTGATTATATAGATGTTCTTCAAATCTGACATTAATAATATAACAGCCAGCCTAGCACCAAGGGTCATTAAAAGAAATAAGGACACTGACTGACTAACTGTTCAACAATTTTTAAACTAAATGTTAGAAGCTAGAAATTTCCAAAAACAAGAGAGCAATATGGATGGCTCTGACACTTCACAGCACTAGTGTCCTGGGTCCTCAGCCTGTGTGCCATGTTCTACCTGTGCTTTCTTGATGTAGACAGTGATAAGTCCACTGTTAATCCTCAGATCCTTCTCATAAGGGGTACTTTCAAGTTTCAGACCTCCCATTGTGTATTTATATCTAACATTTCTACTTTTCATGTGTAACACTTTACATTTACTTACGGTACATTAAATTTCATCTGTGACAAATGTGCCCAAACCTGTATGCTGTCCAAGTCCCTCTATAACAATTTACGTGATTCTACCTTATCAGTCCTTCCACTTAGTTTAGTATCATTTGCAAATGTAACCAGTTTATTGACTATATTCTTACCTAGACTGTGTATTAAAAACAGCATTAACATATCTCTATCCATCTCATTGAAGAAAGCCTTCAAGCTTCTTACTGGGGCTTCAATGGAAAATGGTCTTCCAAATGTATTAAATGAAACAAAAGAAGCGAGAATTTAACAAGGAACTCATTCTGAAAAGGTGTCTAGTCATTAACATCCAAAGTTTTCTTTGGCCGACGTATATCGGAATTTGCTTTCTTTCTTCAGGGCCAGCTGGACAATCAGACAACCTTCAAAAACAATAAATAACTTAACCAATGTGTTGACACGTTTATCTACAAATGTAAATTACAGTAAATTCTCATCTGGGATTCTCACAGCACCAGGACAATAATTCACCATAGATATCTCAATGTATCTTCATTCTTAAACTGCCTGAGTGAATTGTTGCTTGGGTACTATTTATTTAGTTCCTTATTCATTAAGCTCACCTAATTACATTACCCACTTATGATCAATTAAATACACTAAGGCATCTGAGGTAATGTGTGCAAATTAAGGTCAGAATATCACAAACTGATCCATATTTAAACTTCCTGTGACTACACCAAACAAGGATATTACATCCAGATAACATTATCGATACCAATAAGCTTCAACATGGAAAATAATTCTATAAAGACAGAAAAACACTATCATATCACTATCCATCTCACTTTATTCATATTTATTTCCCTATTATATTCTAGCTTCTGGCTTGTAAGGTGCAAATAGTAACAGTTATAGTGTTGGAGAAGAAGATCAGCAGTTAATGCCAGAGGTGGCAAGGTCTCCCACGTAGCCTGAGCAGTGCAGCGCTGTACGACAAAATAAAAGATGAAGCCTCCATTCAGAAACATAATTGAAAATTTTAATGTCTCTTATACAAGAGAATACTGCATTAAAGGGGCCCCAGGGACCCCAAAGTTTCAACAGCAGGTGTCATAAAGTTTTGGACAGGCGGGAAATGGTGGGCCCTCAATGAGTTAGAGATGGCCAACTCATGGCTGAGAAACAGAGCACTAATGAGAATGGTGACAATTGGACGAGTGATGCTATGAAGTTGACCCAAGTCCTGATACAACAAGGCTCAGGGCAAAAAAGAGCCACCTTATCTAGGAGGACGTGTTAATAGGTGTGGAAGAAGACAATACTAGCAGGATGGTGAGATTGAACAAGATGGGAGAACACACTGAAATTAAAGATCTCATGGTCAGACTCAGACTCTCTGTAATGTCCTACTCATCCTAGCAAACCTCCTCATTTGGGACAAGAGTAAGACACCATCTTGTTAGAATTTGAATCAATATTTTTTAATCAATACATGATGTTATTTTTTCAATTTAATTCAAGCACATACTTATATCAAGTTATAACAATGAATCATTAAACATAAGGATAAGATTTGAACGTACCTAAAGGGTTAACTAAATGTTGTTTTAAATCTAGGCACGTAAGGCTTTTGCCTCATCTTTGAAGCACCACCAAGATAGTTGCTAAGGTTAAAATGAAGTAGATGAGTAACAAGCACCCCTCTAGAAAATGGGAATAAACTAATGGGAAAGCCCAAACTCCCCTCCTAAGGAGCGGTGCTAAAATTAATAGAAGAGTCTGCAGATCACCCCTATCACAAGGCAATATTCAGATTAATGGGAGAGTCAGAAGTAATCAGAAAACACTGGTGGCACTCATTGATTGGATGAAGCTCTGCATATGCTGCATGTTAAGAGTCAGATGATGCGATGTATTGGATGAGATAATGTAACAGAAAAGCATAAAAGCAGATGAATTTGTATTATTGATTGCTCACTCCATGGAATGAGATATTTGTGGGTTCCTGAGTACAAATAAAGAATTGTTCTGCATTTTCATCTAGTCTTCGAGAATGACTTCTTTGAAAACAGAGGAAAGTTTTTTTCCACAACACTTGCTACCTCTGCTTCAGGAAAGGTACACTAGAACGCATCTTTAGCAGCTAACCAAAGGCACTGGGAAAAGGCCACTCCATCATTGGGCACACTCACTCACAACGGACTAATGTAGAGTAACCATTTATAATAACACATTTGTCTTTCAGGAATAAATTTATGTACACAGTATGACCTGTAGGGGGCATCTCAGAGCCTCAAACCCTAGACACAACCACACTAATGGCAGTCCCAGCTTTAAGAAGCTATTGGTGCTGAAAGTCATGGCAAATAGTGTCTCCTCAGACATCATTGCTTGTAAATACCACCACCCACAAAAATCGCTCCAGAAACTCCTTCCTTCCTAGTGCCATACGACTTTTCAATAAGAAATATCGGAGATAATGTTTAAGGTTTTGATATATATCCTGTTACCTTTTTTTTTTTTTTTGGTATAGATATGTTTTATCTAACTGCCTTACCTTAACCTTTCTTATTTCTATTTGTCTGTTTTATTTCATTCTGTCTGTTACTTGTTATTAGATGCAACTGAGAAGGCAAATTTCATGTTTTCCTGTGTAAACATGACTAAATAAAGAAACCTAACCTAACCTAACCTAACCCTCACAGAAAGCAGTGTGCATTCATGAAATCAGGAGAGCAGACCAGAACATCAGTAGGTCTACTTACTACTGCAAAAGACTGGCAGCTAAACTGTGACCTGGGCGAGCAACTCCAATTTCTGGCCCACTTTGTTACAACATCACTGTGGCCTATTAGGACTGGTAGGACTTCACAGTACCAGGACAGACTCCTGCTCCCGTCAAACATAAATGTATTCATTTGCTTAAACATTTGAATGGATTCATGTGCCAATAATTCTTTAATTTCATTTTCAAGCTTTGTTAAATTTTTGCCTCCTGGGTATGAATTTCAGCATGGGAATGCAGGAATTGTGCCAGTTATTTAAAAATCATGGCTTAATAAACTAGACAAATTCCACTGTTCATTCACAAAAAAAGCCTTTTATTAATTTCACATTTTTAATATTTATGGAATTTATTGATAAGTGAAAATACCTGACTCATGCGTGCTTTTGAGAGTGTGACCAGTCATGTGTGAGTTGTATTTGTTTTAACTTGTCATGCCACACATTTGAATGAACAAATTGAAATGAAAGTGAGATTAATCACTTTTTAATGCAGCACCTTACACAGTCCATAGATGTGCTGCAGTTAGTAGGGAAGGGAGGTTTGACACCAAGGCTTTGAAGCTCGTATTGATATAATGAAGTCAAAGCAGCTTACCAAAGCTTGTATTGAAGTCCCATTACCACCTGACTGGTGACATTCGAAGCTTCAGACATCACTGAAACACTGAGAGTGTTAAGATGTCAGAGGAAAACATAAACATTTAATCCAACAACTGCAAGCAACAACAGGAAACAATTAGTCCTCCGAACTTTTCATTTTTCTTAACACTCTCCCATATCCATCTTCTCTATCTCCGCCTAGTGGCCAAAGTACAGAACATAACAGAGAGCGGTCGAAATGTTGCTATAATTGGGGATGTGAAACTATCACTTGTATTATATAAAGAGATCCTATCAAATTAGAGAGCCAAAACTGGAATAAGGGATGAAGAGTGTGAGAACGTCTCAGACTGTTAGCAGACAATAAGGTAAATACTATACTGTAGTGGAGCTCATAACATGTCAAAAAAATCCACAGGCTACTGTTGGCACGTTCTCTAAGGCCCCTTGTACACTGTCCCATTCAGTTTCTCCTGCTCCACAAGCACATTCCCTAAATGCTGTTGTGATTGTCTTCACCTCTTAGCTCCTATATTACCCAAACAGTGATGTTCAAACCATGACCCAGGCAATGTCTGTGTGGAGTTTTCAGGTCCTCCCTAGATTTTTATTCCAACTGCTCAGGTTTTCCTCTCACATTTCAAACATGTGTGTATTAGGTTGTGTGACAAAAGATGGTGCTATACCAGCACTTAACCTGACACAGAGAGACATTGGAGGCACTCTGATCAAAGCACACTCATTAATTTTACAGTTCACACAGCACAATGTACCATAAACAACTCACAGTCCCTTTTTCTTCTTTATTTTTTTCCTTTTATCTTCTCTTCTCTCCCGCACAGGGGCGGACTAGCCATTAGGGCAATTGGGCAATGCCCGGTGGGCCGCGGACTCTGGTCTGGTCATGGGCCGACCATTTCATGAAATAAATTTTATGTACTGGTTACTGTTTGATATTAAAATTAATTTTCTAAGCTACTAAACTACTAAACTTATCTGTCTGGTACTGTGATTTATATAGTTCTATATAATATATTGTATTACGTCATCAAATTGTTTTAGTTGTCAGTACACAACGTTGCAGCGAAAAACTGGTCAAAACTGCCTTTTGCCGATTTCTGTTTCGATACTGCTACATTTTGGTTAGCATATACATTATTGCAATTTATTTTATCTCATATCTAGTATTTAAATTCTTTGGTACTAATAATTAGTTTAGATTATGTATTATGCATTTTATTGCTCTCTGGTTGTCGGCATGAGCGATAATTAGTGGTTTTCAGCTGCGATTATTAGTATGATGAAATAAAGTTATAAAGCACAGGATAGGAATTTTTCATATTAGGACGAAGCATTTATAATTTATTGTTAAGTTAATGGAACATTTCAATCACGTGAGGTTTTCATTATAACCTTGGTTATAATTTATTCCATTGTAAATGAGCAGTTTGATTATCAAGTAGAGTTCTTATCATAGGCTCATAGCAAGTAGCAAGCCATGTACTCATCACTAATTTTAAGAAAATTACAATGAATAATGGGCTGAGTGGGTCGACCTCGTCAACTCACTCGTTGAAGGCCAGTTTTGAGACCCAGTCCGCTTCTGCTCCTGCTAGCTCTGTTCTTTGCTTCCCGAGTGAGGCTGCCCCTTTTATAATGCACCCGGATGTGCTCCAGGTGCTCCCTGATTACCTTCTTGCAGCACTTCCTGGTGTGGTGGAAGTGCTGCAGTCCAAGGCTCCAGGATTGTCCAAACGTCCCCTGACAGTGGCCACGGACCCCCACAGGTGTGAGCTTCCAAGCTCCGTGGCACTCATGCAATCCAGGAGGGCTGCCCTCTTGCATCCTGGGGAAGGAATTGCCCCTCTCCTGCACCTTTGCTTCTCCTGGCGGCCCGGTGGGGCAAGGTCTCCAGTCGTCTATCACAGTTGATGAGCCCAGGGTGGCATTATTACCAGGCCTTTTATTTGAGGCTGCAGAGTTAGGGTTCAGCCCATCATGACCCTGATTTACAGTAAGCTGGTGTGATAAAGGAGACATTTACCATTATTTTATTCAAACTTGATTTAATTAAATGTTCTACAATTTCTTATAATGCATTATTGCTGTTACCCTATGAATCTGGAATGTATTATTGCAAGGTGACCCACTGGCTCCAAGAACACATGATCTTATCCTGCCTCAGTCACTCTGTTGTATGCTTGGAGTTTGCAAGAATTATCTGTAATGGCACAGTGGTGAGTGGTTTGCTTTTAAAGCTCCCGGAAATCTGACCTCACACCACAGCATTGTTGTCATGAGTTCATGGTGGCACAATTGCTATGGCCTCAGAGCTCTAGGGTACCTCAGTTCAAATCCTTGCTTTTTTATTACCCGTTCATTCATTGTGTGCCTTGTCCATGATGGCAGAGTGATTTCTGTGACCTTAAAGCTTCAATGACCTGGGTTCATATCCCAGCCCAATCACTTTGTACCTTGGATTTTATGCTGTCATGTAGGACGTGGATTGGCTGGCATCTCAACCATGATATTTCCTTACTCAGTCGGAAGGCTGGGGTTGTGGGTGCCCTACTTTAGATAGATAGATAGATAGATAGATAGATATCTTCGCACTTGGCGGTAGCGTTCAACGGGAGCTCCATTTTCAAGGCCTGCCAAGCCAAGATTGACCATCCCAGTGAAGCCCCACATGCTTGTTTGGGAGTGGAGGAAGCACCAATCACAACAGTGTGGCCAACAGCCGTACGAACAGTTTCTCTACGTCCCCACCGCTTTGGAGACCTTACTTTTGGGATTGCCCTCGTGGATACTTCATTAATCCCAAGGGGAAATTCACATACTCCAACAGCAGCATACTGGTAAAAACAATATTAAATTAAAGAGTGATAAAAATGCAGGTAAAAACGGACAATAACTTTGAAGTATGTTAACGTGTACCCCCCCCCCGGGTGGAAGAGTCGCATAGTTTGGGGGAGGAACGATCTCCTCAATCTGTCAGTGGAGCAGGACAGTGACAGCAGTCTGTCGCTGAAGCTGATCTTCTGTCTGGAGATGACACTGTTTAGTGGATGCAGTGGATTTTCCATAATTGATAGGAGCCTGCTGAGCGCCCATCGCTCTGCCACAGATGTCAAACTGTCAAGCTCCATGCCAAAAATAGATCCTGCCTTCCTCACCAGTTTGTCCAGGCGTGAGGTATCCTTCTTCTTAATGCTGCCTCCCCAGCACACTACCGCGTAGAAGAGGGCGCTCGCCACAACTGTCTGATAGAACATCTGCAGCATCTTATTGCAGATGTTGAAGGACACCAGCCTTCTAAGGAAGAATAACCGGATCTGTCCTTTCATACACAGAGCATCAGCATTGGCAGTCCAGTCCAATTTATCATCCAGCTGCACTCCCAGGTATTTATAGGTCTGCACCATCTGCACACAGTCACCTCTGATGATCATGGGGTCCATGAGGGGTCTGGGCCTCCTAAAATCCACCACCATCTCCTTGGTTTTGCTGGTGTTCAGGTGTAGGTGGTTTGAGTCGCACCATTTAACAAAGTCCTAGATTAGGTCCCTATACTCCTCCTCCTGCCCACTCCTGATGCAGCCCACGATAGCAGTGTCATCAGCGAACGTTTACACGTGGCAGGACTCTGAGTTGTATTAGAAGTCTGATGTATATAGGCTGAACAGGACCAGAGAAAGCACAGTCCCCTGTGGTGCTCCTGTGTTGCTGACCACAATGTCAGACCTGCAGTTCCCGAGATGCACATACTGAGGTCTGTGTTTAAAATAGTCCATGATCCATGCCACCAGGTATGAATCTACTACCATCTCTGTCAGCTTGTCCCTAAGGAGCAGAGGTTGGATTGTGTTGAAGGCGCTAGAAAAGTCTAGAAACATAATTCTTACAGCACCACTGCCTCTGTCCAAGTGGGAGAGGGATCGGTGTAGTATATAGATGATGGCATCCTCTGCTCCCACCTTCTCCTGATACGCGAACTGCAGAGGGTCGAGGGCGTGTTGAACCTGTGGCCTCAGGTGGTGAAGCAGCAGCCGCTCCATGGTCTTCATCACGTGACGTCAGAGCAACAGGCCGGAAGTCATTCAGCTCACTAGGAAGTGATACCTTTGGGACTGGGGTGATGCAAAATGTTGTAGCAGTAGAGGTTGTTATCGACCTCTTGAACCCTCAGGTACCACGCCAAACACCAGGTAAAAGTACAATTATTATTCTTTTAATTATAAATGCATGCACTAAGCACCCTCCACTCCACACTACTCATACAAATTCTCTAATTAATCAACAATAATACTCACTCCTCCTCTCCCAGACACTTAGCCACCCTTCCTCCCAGCTCAGCTCAGTGTTCTGGTCTCCCAGAGTCCTTTATATAGTCCATGACCCGGAAGCGTTTCTCTCTTCTGTCCATGTGACCGTGAACACTTCCGGGTCGGATAAAAGCTCCTTTCTTCAACGTGGAAGTACGTCGTTTCTCCTGTTCACGTGACTGGGACGTACTTCCAGGTTATAGGGCACATAGCACTCCCCAAGCCTCCCTACAGCGGCTCCTGGTGGTCCCCATGGTATCCAGCAGGGCTGTGTATACAAACTACAAGGTCCATAAGGCCCTGCTGGAATTCTGGGAACCTTCATGCTGTTGGGAGGGCTCCACCTGGCGGCCTGGAGGTGTGGGCCGGAATATTTAGCCGGCCATCCATCACAATGTTTTCCAAAGCCTCGGGACTCTCCCCTGTTCCAGGCTCAGGTTGAAGATGCTCTGTAGAGGACCCCCCAGCTCCAACGCACAGACCTTCAGCAGTCGTGGCAATACTCCATCTGGACCCGCTGCTTTGCTGGCACGAAGTCTCCTCAGCTCTCTGCTCACCTGCGCTGTTGTAATTGTGGGTGGGGATGTCTCTCCTATGCTGGTATCAGCAGAAGGATGGGTGAAGGGTGTAGTACTCCAAGGTGAGAGTGGGTTAGGGTGGTCAAACCTGTTAAAGAAGTTGTTCATCTGGTTTGCTCTCTTCACATCTCTCTCGATGGTGGCACCCCGCTTCGAGCTGCAGCCAGTAATGATCTTCATCCCATCCCACACTTCCTTCATGCTGTTATTCTGCAACTTCTGCTCCAGCTTTCTCCTGTACTGCTCTTCACCACCCTGAGCTGGACCCTAAGTTCCTTCTGCAGGCGCTTGAGCTTATGCTGATCACCGCCTTTAAAAGTCCTTTTCTTCTGTTTAATGTTTTAATGTTTAATGTTTTAGATGCTTCTTAAAGCTGGGACTGCCATTAGTGTGGTTGTGTCTAGGATTTGGGTCTCTCTGAGATGCCCCCTACAGGTCATACTGTGTACATAAATGTATTTCTGAAAGACAAGTGTGTTATTATAAATGGTTACTCTACATTGGTCCATTATGAGTGAGTGTGCCCAATGACGGACTGGAACTTCACCCAGGTTCGCTTTCCTCCTTGATGTTAATTTATACTGTGGATAGCCACAAATTCAAATTGTAAAAATTACGTTCCCAAACTGAAGGACTGACTCATTGTGTGATCAGATTAAAAAAAAAGCAGTACAAAGGTGGTACTATGTGAAATAGATAGCCATAGGAAAGTTTTATTCTTTAAAATATGTGACCTTTCAAAACTATAAAATCTAATAGCTTTCAAAATGCTTGGCATAGGTCAAGCTTGTTGAGAATTTTTGAAAATAACCCTCCTGAAATAAACAGCTAATATGTGTCGCTCTGTGGTGTCCTGCGCTTTTCTTCTCTCCTCTAACTTGTGTCAGCTCACCATCCATTGTAGTCTCCTTCTTCACAAATGCGTGTCATCGTGTCAGAAAAGCGCAGATGTGGTGACAGCGTGACCTTCAAATGAACCCCCGGCGGAGGTCAGGCCTGTCAGTTTCTAATTTGAAGCCGGTGTCAGTCCTGAGGAATGTGGGGAGATGTCTCATTAGTAACCAATAGCGCGGTGGGCACATTTTATTGTTTCCAAACGGTGCACCTACCTGCAGTATACAAGATTTAGTGGGCCAAAGGGCAATCCTTTGTGGAGGAATGGGCTGCGGGACTGGGCGGCTGTGAAGGGGACACTACTCATCAAGCCTAAAACCTTTGGATGAACTTTAAATGGATCAAATGAATGAAGAGCTCGCCATGCTCATCCTGCTTATGGGAAATAGGGTGCAGTGATATTAGAATTCTGTCTAGGGGATGGAAGTCAAGCTCGTGTTTTTTAATGAAGGGATGAAGTCACCAATAACATTTTTCCATTCCAATGTGAGTACAACATACATTCAAAAATCTTAAAAAAATAAAATAAATAAATAAAAATGTATACTCAATATTGCTTTGTCTGCTTTGAATGATTAACTCTCATTTTGTGGTATCTTTGTTAGCACAGATGATTAATGCCTATTTTATATAGTGCCTTTCTATCACGGACTCATCCCAGCATTAAGCTTTAGTATAACTGTTTATATGTGCAAATTCTGTAGTTCAGTGACACAGTGGTTAGCTGTCCTGCTGTAAAATTCCTGAGCTGATTTTAACTCCAGGCTAGCTGCTATTTATATGGAGACTCAGTGATCGCCCCGGTATCTGGCAACGATATTCATATATCCATTAAAAATAACAAAAATGTTTAATACATGAAGATTAGAAGAATATAACATAGTAATCTTGAAACCGTTCAATCCAGTTTAAGGTCCCAGGGATGTCTGTGCCTATCCTGGAAGCACTGAACACATACAGGGCGTCCTCGGGTTACAATGTCTCGACATATGACATTTCGAGTTTACAACACTCGCTTACATAAAAACTTTAAAAAAAATTGAGACTTGGGCGTTTCGGCTTATGTTGTTAATGTCGTACTTACAGACTACGTGGACAAACTAGTTTGGTTGAGTGCAGCAGAAGAATACGCAGTAACACGGCGTATGAGTGAGGGAGTTGGCAAACTAATTTGGTTGCGTGTGGAGGAAGTGTTCCATTTGTGTTGCTTTGTTTGGCAAATTTTTTGGTCCCTTATCATGGCTCCTGTCTTCAGATGGCAGTGCTTTGAAAAAGAGGAAAGTCATCATGATGGAAGTGAAATTAGACATTGTAAAGAGATCAGTTACACTCAATGTTTGTCATTTTTTCTGTTATTACGGTAGTGTACAGTACAGTATATTTATGCCCTTTTCCTTTTCTGTGGCTTAGTTGTGTTTTTATGTTCTAGATTATGATTTTTCAAATGTGTTAGGATAGGTAAGTGACTTAGGTTAGGGTGTGTTCCAACTTACACCAAAACTCGGGTTACATCACTGTTGTAGGAACGGAACCGTGTCGTAACCTGAGGACCCCCTGTAGTTGGAATCAGCTCTGGATGGGATGCCTACTCCCATAATGCCTACTCATGCATAGTTTATCAAAACATTTTTGTAGCGAATATGCTGTGTTAGCCAGTAACCTCATTCGTTGAAAAGTTTCTTGGAAATTCACCGTGGGGCCAGCTGAGGCAAACTTTTTTTCCAAGTGCCCCATCATGCTTTGCAAGGCTAATGAAACATTTTATCAAGCACTTGTAGAACTCTCACTAATACCAGCTGTAAGTTTGTTGCCATCATGGCCATCATTATGTTGCAAGCACATAAGGAATAAAAAAAATATGCCATTTCAGCAACTGAGATGCGCTGAAAACACCACCTCTCACCCTGTCCACCAGAACAGTGGTACACAACATCTTCCCATCTCTAACCACACTCATTTCTTCAACTCACAGTTGTTTCAACCTGCTGGGCTCTTTAATTGCCCCATGTGGATCATCAATGAACTTACAAAGGTAATAATGGTTCCCAAAGTCACTGCCAGATTTCCATTCCACATGTGTTTAAAAAATAAATAAATCTTGTAGCATTGCTAGTGCCAATGGACATATAACACTGATCCTAATGTGCTGGCAGTACAGCATCACATGGCTAATTATGCATGCAAATTAGCTTTGTGCATGTCACATTCTTAAAACAAGTCCTAAAAGAGCTCTCCCCTTCCAGCGATAAATAAGATAAGATACTGTAAATCCAGCGGAATATCTTGCCATCTTTGTGAATAGTTCACATCTGTCTGTTTATAAAAGGATAGTTACAGTGTGAGAATGCTCAGTCTCAAGGTCATGAACAAGAATGGCAGCAGGAACATTATCTAAAGGCAACACAACTCATGTTAGCATGCAGCAGTTTTGTGATTCCTCAGTCCATGAGTAGTTCCTGTCTTTTGCTTAAAGTCTCCAGCTCCTCATTATCATGAAGAAGGCTAAGTAAATAGATGGATGGAGGATATTAATTTGTTCCTGTTGATCTTGTTATTGTTCTTGTATTAACATTATTTGTGTATCCATTACAATTTTGAATTCTTGGTGAGATACCGATAAATTACAGTCACGCATACATCCACACACACACACACACACACAGTCATTCTGGTTTAATATACTGTAGGTTTTAATCCTAATGTGATGTACGTATACCCTGATCATCTGCTAGCCTATCTCTACACTCAAGTGAATTCTGAGGGGAGTTCTGTATGTCCCCCTAATGAGCCTAGGGGGTTTCTTCCTGTGATGTAGTTTATGAAACAACTATTTTGGTGCATTCTATTGATGCAACTATTATTTTGAAGTGTTCTATTTAAATTATGTGCTTTACTGCAGCAAAATAGAGAAGGATTTTATGAAAATAGCAGGGGATAGAGACATGGTCAAAATAATAAGGTAGGCTGGTAGGTTAGGAACACGTGCTGATACAGAGCGTTGCTGCACTCACCATATGACAGACAACCACAGGATCCCAGATTAGGACTCAAGTGCAGCCATGCAACAGGTGACACATCAGCACCACACTAGTCTGAATGGAGTGGAACAGTGTGAG
Organism: Erpetoichthys calabaricus; assembly: GCF_900747795.2. Classification (NCBI taxonomy): domain Eukaryota; kingdom Metazoa; phylum Chordata; class Cladistia; order Polypteriformes; family Polypteridae; genus Erpetoichthys; species Erpetoichthys calabaricus. The sequence continues at coordinate 34,257,872 of NC_041403.2, forward strand.
GTTTTTCTATGGTTTCTGGAGTGCCAATTCAGCCACTAAACCCCAAGTTTTTCCCTGCAGGTTGGTGGGCCTACATGCAGGGCTGGATACAGGTTAATGTCATACCCAGGACAGACACAGAAATTGCAGGGCCTTCTCATAAATTCATAAAAACATTATCTTGTCGTGATATAGTGGGTCCGCCAGTTTTAAAATAAATAATCTCCGCACTCGTGGCTTAAAGAGGGGTTGTGGTAGTGTGGCCGGAGCTGTTCTCAGACGCGATGTGGCGCAGGCGTTTCCTCACTTAAGTGCACAGGTTAAGAATTGTCCGTATCCGACTGATGCTGGGAGCTGCTAATCACCGCACGTGTGCCACATTCCCATTATAAATAGGAGAAGCGCGAGCGCGGAAGGGAGAGAAAGAAAACAGAGAACGGAGGTTAAGAGTGGGAGAAGAAGGCAGGAGAATGAAAGATCCGGTGCGGGTGTGAGCGAGCGAGCAGGAAGAGCAGGCTTGCTGATCAATGCAGGTAGCTGGGTTGAGAGTCCCAGAGGAGGAGGAGTGTTAGGCCAACACTTGGTAGGGGCAGCAGGAAACTTAGAACTAGAAGGAGGTTGGCTTACCACATAAGTCCGTGGAAGGCAGCGGGAGTCATGGAGGCTTGGGAGAGTGAGCCCCAGCATGAGCGCCCTGGTCGCTGGAGAACCTGAGTCTTGGTCTGGCGTGATGGCTGTACGTAGCCAGGTGACAGAAGGCTACCAGACCAGCAGAAGGAAAGTCAGCTGTATCTGCAGGTAGGGCGGCTCCCATGTTGCACGGCCAATATGGTACAAGCAGGGGAGCTGCCAGTTAAAAAAGAAAGCACCGGGTTTTTAAAGAAGAGACTGCTTCCTGTCAGTGTTTTTAACCTCGTTTTAAAGGAATTATTTATCTGAATTTTAACCTCCACTTTTTACAACGGTTTTATGGATTATTTATTTATTGAAACATTTGTGGAATACAGCACGTTGGACAATGTTTGATTTGTTTTTTATGTAATAAAAGCACTTTTACACTTTACACCTTCCCCTTGCTTCATTTGGTGTCCTCTTTGTCCAGCTCATCCGGTTACATTACCGATGGTGTTGGGTTCAAGAGCTCCCAAAAAGGAAGTGGGAGTGTGAAGCGGAACCCGCATCATCACACTCGTCTAAAGGAAAGGTATACAGTCACTGAATAAATTATTAGGATCACCATACTAATACTGGGTAATAATAAGCTGGGTTCAAAATACCTAAAAGCTGATCTTTCATCATTTCTAATCTTTAACCGAAAGTCAAAGTTCAAAAACATGAAGCAGAGGATCAATAAGCCAGTAAGAACAGAAGAAACAGTAATATCACCTAAAAAAGAGTAAGATTATCCAATCTTAGAAAAACTGAGATCATATGTGGCAGTTAAATACCATTGCACATGATGGCGTCAGCTGTCGCGTTCCCCCAGAGACTTATGGGGAAGTCACCATAGCAATGGGAAGCAGCAAATAAATGTCATGAAAGAATGAAAATAAAAAATAAGCTTTTAATCAATGAAATATAAAAATAAGAATACACTGGAAATTTATTATACAGGGTAAAAAAAATCCCTGAAAATGATATAAATACCATCACTAAAGACTCTAGAAAAGGAATAATAAAATCATAAAGCATGACATTAGGCTGCTGTATAAAGATGTGTTTTAGTTCATTTAGCCGTAGTTCTGTGCTGTGAGTAATGCAATAAGTAAGGACCTCTCTCCATCTTCTTACACAGATGTGTTCTGCTAAAATTAACAGAAATCATTTCAGTTTAGGACCAGAGGATGAAATATAAGTCAGTGAACATGATAAGTTTCTACACCAAGGAAACAAAGCTAATCTTTTATCAAAGAAAAGTCTGAATTGTAATCAAAATAACATTGCCAGAAAACTCAGATAAAGAGTTTCAGATAAAGAGAAAGAGCAAGCTGCATCCAATTGCACTAATGACATCATTAGTTATGTTCTTTGACTCAATTACGGGCATATAAACAGCATCACACAATAGCACGGCCTGTAAAAAACAAAACGCTGTTGGGAAAAGAGGCAAATAAATTCTAACAAATATTAAAAATTAAAGTGTAAATGAAATCTGATGTAAGAACTAGATTCAGCATCCCTAAAACATTATACTTGAATAACAATTTAGAACTATGCCTCCAAAAAGAAAAAAAGAAAAAATATTAAAAATTACAAAATCCAAACACTTCAAAATTCAAGGCAAAGAAATCAAGAAAAATCCTAACTAATTAAGTCAAAAATTTAAAAAAAAAAAAAAAAAAAATCCCCTAGAAAACTCAGAAAAGGTAACAAGGCCATAAACCTTACAGAATGGAGCAGAAGAACATTGCTGTTGTTAACAAATGTCACAGCAAGATAGCTAGGACTCTCAGGTAATTGCTGATTAAATCAAGACAACACCCGAGAGAGCACTTCAACAACACTTTTATATCATACAGGGTGAGGCAGAAAGGACGGATGACTTTGAAATGGCTAGAACTCACCACTAGGTGGAGTGACAGATGTGTGGTAGGTGGCGTTAGGTTCGCGAAGTCTTAGCATTATTTTATTTTCTTTTTAGTTGAAGGCACGGAGCCGTGGACGATAGAACACAGCGTTTTTGCGTACGACTGTTTGGTCAAGAACAACCAATCTATTACCGCAGTTCAGCTTGAGTTTCGTTGCCATTTCAGTATCCACAGAAATAAAGCTGTTCCTGCTCATAACACTATCCTACGTTGGGTTAAAGCACTTCGTACACGAGGTACACTAATGAACAAAAGACCGCTGGGGGCTACACGAATGGCATGTACCCCTGAAAATGTGGAAAGCGTACGACTAGTCCTGCTGCGCAGTCCAAGTCGATCTGCTCGAAAGCATTCTTCTGAACTTGGCCTCAGTAATCGTTCGGAGCACTATATCGAGATGATAAACAACTTCTTTTTACCTGAATTACGATGAAAATGTATTCCCATCCGGCGTTTGCGGTTTCAACATGGTGTCGCGACAGGACATTCAGCTAGAGCATCAATGGATGTTATTCGCTCTCTCTTACCTGGTCACCTCATTTCCAGGTTTGGTGACATTCATTGACCTCCTCGGTCCCCTGACTTATCCATGTGCGATTATTTCTTGTGGGGTCACCTCAAGGCACATGTATACGAGCATAAGCCCCGTACATTGGAGGAACTGATGGAAGCCATTCGCATGGAAGTTGCCCAAATCGACAGAGCGATGTTGAAAAGAGTGCAGGCCAACTTCCATGAATTCCTTCAGAAATGCATCAGTGATAACGGACACCACATGGGAGATGTTGTTTTCCACACTTGATTTTGTCAAATGCTATTTCAATATGAACTCAAATCTTTCAATAAATTTCTTTGTAAGAAAAAATGAACAATTTTGTGATTTTGTAAAAAATGTCCATCCTTTCTGCCTCACCCTGTATGTGTTTCAGATATGCTGAAAGATTACATTTTTGCCAATAAACCAGTTTCCTAAGGGTACAATATAATTCAACTCAATCCAATTTATTTTGAACTTTTGCTCTTCAGTGAGTAGAAGCTTAGGGTTTATATCACTCAGAAGTCCCCATTCTGAACTGATAGTGCTAACAACCTGAACAAAATGAATAAAGATGGATCAGGAAATCTTAAATCAAATCAAAATACCCAAGCAAAGTTGTTAACTGGGAATACAAACTAAACCATTGCTAAAACCTGAACACTAGCCAGACTCAAAGTCAAAAAGGGGAATCACTCATTTTTTGAAACCAGAAACACTAAATAACTCACAAAACTCTCTTTTGAATGTCCATGTTTCCAGACCTGCAGCACCAGCTTATAAAGCATTTGGCCTTGTTACACTGCGCGACTTCCAGGACCATGCCCTCCAACAACAGGAAGATGCATCTTTACTATGAGAACTCTGAAATGGCAGTGCCCATAAATTAACCAAATGGCATTGTTAAGAAGCTGTCTCTGATATTTAAAACACCCAAAAATGACAAGAGGAATCCCAGAAAAAATATAAAATATTAAAAAAGCTTAACAATGTCTACACCCTAACACATTCCATCAATTTTGACCAGATTCTTTACACCATTAACTAAAATACACATACAGACCATGACAGAGCTGCCACTTTGATGCACATGAGGCTGCAGAAAGGCATCAATGTAGTGATGGGCAGATTGATACCAAATTATCAATGTTTCCGATCCTGACCTTTTAATTTAAACATTGATGTTCATATTAAAAGTTTTGATATTACACATGAGAATAAAGTCCTGCGAGATGGGACTTTTGCCAAGAGATTTTGTCAAGTCCTGCCCTCCTCAGGTTAACGGACCATGCCCATGGTCCACTCACCTCTCAGTCGTGTGAATGCTTTTGTCAGACACAGTTCCTGCACTCTCAGCTCTTATAAATTTTTACATTTTCCTCACTTTAAGTTCCCAATAAAAAAATACTATTATGTTCAAATCTTATTGATGAATTTCATCCTGAAAGGTTATCAACTGAAGAAATGAATACACAGGCAATCCTAGCACCAAGAAATGATGAAGTCAAACGAATTAACACAAAAACTGTTGATCGGCTACACGACAATGACATATCGACAAGAAAGGTAATGTAGTACATCTTCCGCGGATAACATTAGACACCAAAGGAGATCCTAATATGTCATTCATATTAAAACGTTTACAGTTTCCCATTAGAATAGCTTTTGCTATGACAATTAACAAATCACAGGGACAAACATTTGAAAAAGTTGGTTTATTTATTAGAGAGAAAGAAAAGAAATGAAATTCACTCACGGGCAGTTATACGTTGCGTTGTCACGATGTAACTCCAAACACGAAATCAAAATTCAATGCAATACTGATGAAAAGTTAATTTAAAAAATTGCTTTTACTGAAGTTTTACAGTAAAAGTTTAAAACATCTGCTTCCCCATACGTGAGTGACAGATCCGCAAAGTGGCTAGCATGTAGCGCCCGTGTAGGGGTTGGTGAGCGAAGCGAGCAGGGGGCAGAGCCCCCTAGTTTTTAATAATATGCAAGTTTCTTAGAAATTATTTTTAAAAATCATTTGATGATGAAAGCATGATTATGAAATGAAACGTGTTATATTCTGTTAAACGGGAGCTACTTTTCCTTCCAGGCTTTTTCTCTTCCTGCATTCACACTGGCAGTGCTGTGGTCCACCAGCCAAAGCAGTGAGACTGTGTATGGGAGATAATGGCATGAAGAAACCAAAGTGTTGTTTGGAGTTATTTTATTCCACTAAACAATAATGAAGCAAAATGTGATACATGTCAGAACACCGTACGTTATTGTGGCAACACCAAAAACCTGGTAAAACACATAGAAGTCAGTCAAGTTGACAAACACAGAGGCGATAAGAAGAGAGCACAGACTCTTGGGCAAAAAAGCCTGGCACTGTTGCCAAAGGGATGCAGTCTACTCTTAGGGAAGCGTTCCAGAAAGGCAGGCAGTATCCGGGTAAACTGATGCGGTGTTGTTGTAATTGTTTGAATAGAAAAAATCAATGTCTGCTTTAAGAGAGGAGTAGATTAAATTTATAGCTTGATGAATGGACATACTTAGAACACATTTTCAAACTTTCTATATTTATTATGTCCACTTTGTAAATAATAAAATTGTTAATTAGCTTTAATTCACTTGGGCTGTAAAAACAATACCAAAAGCAACCTGGGCAACGGTATAGGTGTGTTTTCTCCTCTGATCTGTAGGTGTGCCTGGTAATAATGGCATCTTGTAAAAAATGTTTTTCAGCAGCCCAAGTCTTGCATGCTCTTGACAATGATACGAGCAGTGATGGTGATGAGCCACTCATCAGCAGTGAATCTGTCGTCAGATGGTGACATTGAAACAGACAGAGAAACCGAAAGTGAGTCTGATGTTTCCGAAAGTGACACTCGCTTGGTATTTGCATCATTATACTTTTTTCACTTCTCACTCCATACTTTTAGTGTTTTGCATGTTTTACAGTAAAAGTAAAAATGGCATTTTTTGAGGGAAAAAATGCAACACTTTTTACATGTCATTTCAAGATAAAATGTAACCCTATCGCTTATTGTTGTTCTGCAAGAGCTGAACATGTTTAATAATTTCTGTTAATAAACAAGCAAAGGAGTCTGATTTTTGGCACTATATGTAATAGTCTACTAATGCAAAGTCTTTAAAATGTGTCTTTTTGATGACTGTAATTTTTTAAAGAAGATTAATCATTCTTTCAAACGACACTCTGGCTGCATCAGTACTGGTATTGGTATTGGCAATAGCAGCCTCAGTGTCACCTGATATCGGATTGAAAATAAAATCAGCAGTGTCACCCATTACTACATTAATGTACTTTTCCCTATCTCTTCTTCTGAAATACTGGTATCTTTGTAAACCAAAAACTGCAAATTTGGACTCAATCCTCCAAAGGAATACCATTTCTTGTTGCTCCATACATTACAATCTTACTGCAGTTTCTTTTGCTTGTTGGCTTTCCACAAAGATGGTTTCTTGACTACTACACCATGCCACAGAAGACCACGTCTTTTAAGACTGCTTCACAAGGTCAAAGAGTGTGTAATGTGACACCAGAATGAGCACGTTACTGGATTTTGTTCTATCACTTATAAATGTGACCCTTTAATAATTTTCAAAAATGGACAGTTGAAAAATCTTCAACTAGACCAGTTTTTATTTTTCAAATTTCTTTATGGCAGCTTAAACACTACATCTTGAAAATTTGGTTATCTTTGCTATGCCTGACTAATAATAAATAACAATGTCAAAACACTGATGATAGATAGATAGATAGATAGATAGATAGATAGATAGATAGATAGATAGATAGATAGATAGATAGATAGATAGATAGATAGATAGATAGATAGATAGATAGAACTTCATTTGTCCAAAAGGAGGAAACAACCTTCTAATGATAATAAAAACATTCACAGATATAGTGAGGCATTATAAAGGGATATAGCCTTTGTTATAAAGCAGCCCCAGCAGTGTTTCTAGACAATGTCCATCAATGTATATTAGCATAGAGGTTTCCATGCCTCTCCTTGAGGCAATCCCGTATTTATAGGTACCACACAATTCACCCACTTGTTTCATAAATTTAGTTGTGTTTTGGTGTCTCAAACATATCAAACAAGAGCAAGGCCTGCAAAATGAGGCATAAAGTAGGCCAGGACCTTCACTGGCCAGCCCAGAAGGGGCTCATCTCAAAGCGCAAGTCCCCAAAGTGCTATCTACAGACTGTGGCCTACTCAGACCTAACATTTGGGAGCTAGATTTTAAAGTTGAACATTTTAAAAAAGACCCAAATTTTACAAAACATCTTACAAGGGAGAGAAAAAAGCCATAAAATTAAAGGTTGTGAGAACAATACAAACAAAGAATATTTATAAATCAAAATAGTTATTAAAACCCAGAAAACAGAGCAAATAAATTAAAAAAACAAGTAATCCAAAGAAATAGCAATACTCATGAAAATAAAAAAGACTCCAACAATTTACAATGATCTGCTGCTGAGATTCTTACCCTGGCTTAATAAATACTGCGTGGCCCTGCCTCCTGGGGCTCTACTCACAAAGTATACAGCATTGGTAAACATTTAAAGTAAAAGTAAACAATTAATAAGTCATAGGTAAACATAACAAATTGCATAAAGGTATTCAAAATAATAATTTAAAAATAACAGAAAAACAGAAGATAAACCCGGCTGTAAAACAGCAACTTGCATACCACACTTGGCTAGTCACTACCTCATTAATATGAACTGAATGTGCTGTTTGTGGAATTTAACATATACATGTAATGGCTGGTATCCTTCAAGGGGACCAGCTATTTTACAAGATACCAATCAGTTTTTGGATAACACTAGAAATTAATTCTAGCAGTTTTTTTTTTGTATATTTATATACTGTGATATAAGCACTTGCTTACTAGCTCTAGAAAATTTTGTCTTCTATCTATCTATCTATCTATCTATCTATCTATCTATCTATCTATCTATCTATCTATCTATCTATCTATCTATCTATCTATCTATCTATCTATCTATCTATCTATCTATCTATCTATCTATCTATCAGCTATAGTGCCTTTTTATCTAATATGTTGTGTTTTTATATACTGTATATACCTATTTATCTATCTATTGTAAGAAAAGCACAAACACAACATAGAGCACTGGTATACGTCTAGGGTAAGCCCATATAATAAAGTGTGAAAATAAAAAAACAAACAATGACCATACAGGTCACAATAAATCAAATTTTTAAAAGTCACTGTTGGTGTGGTGATGTTACACACTCATTTGTAGTTTCTACAATGAACACCAACTTCAAGCATCAATTTCCCTAATATTCTGTGCGAAGCAGAAGGGGTGGGACTTCAGTAGTTTCATGACAGTTCTCTCCTGGATACAAAAGAGGAGAAGGTGTTACAGATGGTGCCCTTGATGCTCTGGAGTGGTACAGCCCTTTATCATAGCCTTGTAGTTGCCACCTACTCACGCATGTCTGACATAATTTTATAGTACATTTCTATCTATCTATCTATCTATCTATCTATCTATCTATCTATCTATCTATCTATCTATCTATCTATCTATCTATCTATCTATCTATCTATCTATCTATCTATCTAGTAACTCCCAGATGATGCTTGGCAAGCTGAAAATGAAGTCTTCCCATGTTTTTCAACTTTCCTGTGCTGGATTGGCTCCCTTTTACAACTGACAAATGTCCTACATAATGTAATTCCACTGTTGCCTGTCTATACAAACACATCTCGATCTTGTTGTTTTTTTTTTCTTTTTGTACCAAATTTTCTTCCTCATATCCATCTCATCCATCCATCTGTTTTTAACCCTCTTACCTACTTTGTGAATGGGCAGCACTACAACCTATGCCAGCAACAACAGAATGCATGTCAGGAAACATGGCACCAGTTCATTTTAGGGCACAGTCACACACATATTCATACTAAGCCAATTTAGAGTTGCAGATTAACAAAATTTGTACATTTTTGGGATGTGGTATGAAAATTAGATTACCACGGAAAAACACTCATGGATAAGAGAATAGCATGTTAACTCCACATTCTCTGGTCTATCATTCAAACCCAGTTTTCTAACTAGTGTGCCACAATGACACCCTTCTCATTCACATGTGAATCTTATTTTAAAACTTTTAAATTCATACAGTATCAGGTTTAAACAGAAGTGCCTACTTGGGAAATATACTATTATTCCACAAGATGGCAGTATAAGAATTAAATAGGTCTTCTCACTTGGTGGTTGCAGGTCTGTTTCCTTATACTTAGAGTCATGAAATAGTGATAGCTTTAGAGCACTTTATATTACTGATTGTTTTATAACCTTTATATTTTCATTGTTACTGTTATTCACTTAGTAGAACTGGCAAAACACCTGGAACCATAAACAAACAAACAACTATAGCTGCCAAGTCAGAAGCTTTTCTTTCATAGATACAGCACACATATCTCCTTCGTTTTCCTTTTAATAAGCTTCAGTGAACATCTAAAGTTTGTCTATCTATCTATCTATCTATCTATCTATCTATCTATCTATCTATCTATCTATCTATCTATCTATCTATCTATCTATCTATCTATCTATCTATCTATCTATGGCAACATTATACATCAAACATGTTATATAGTGCCTTTCTTTGGAAGTTCATCACAAAATCACTGTAAGGTCAACACATTTATCCATCCATGCTCAAATGTTATCATGGCAGCCACAGATGGGACACCAGTTGGTTTAATGGGACGTTACTTTAGAAATAAGGGGTAAAGTTCTTGAACACAAATAATCCAAAAAAAAGTTAAGTCCATGTATACTGCAGTAAATTCAGGAAGGGTCTAATTTTGAAATGTGATGAAGGTTCAAATCAAACATAGTGACCTAGTGGTTGAAGTGTTGTACTGAAAGCATTGAAGCTGCCTGTTCAATTTCAAACAATGGCACTTTTTGTGACCTTAAACAGGTATCAAGACTATTAATGTTAATACGGTATTGTTATTCATAAACCACTTTGGATAACAGAATTAGGAAAATCAATAAATGTGAACCAGGCAGGGTAGTCCATCACGAACAAGGTGGTCTAATGGCACCATCCAGTAGTCCTGGGCTTGAACTAGAAGATGTGTGGAGGAGATGGTGAGGTGCGGTCTGCAGAGAGAGTTTGTAACAAAACTGGGCGGTCTGCTTTAGGTGAAGACGAGTTTGTCCTTGACAGTGTCTCCAATTTCTTGATTCCTTGGATTTAATCGTGGGGTTTGTGCTTAAGATATGAGAAATATCACATCTCCGGTACTTACCAGATAAAAAAAGTTCCGTTCAGTTTAGTTTTGATTCAGGGTGAGGTTGTGAATGGTTCTGACACTTCTGCAACATTAGGGACCTGTGTCATTGACAGTGTGGAGGTCTTCCCTCAATCACGATAAAGACTCACAAGTTTGATTACCTGGCCTAGTGCAGTCACTATAGCCGAAAACAGACTGCCATTCCACTTGGGATCAGTTCCTGTCTTGCACCTAATGCTTCCAGGAGAGCTCCCTAAGAATTAATCATTGATTACCGTATATACTTGCGTTTAAGTTCTCCTGCGGATAAGTCGGGCTTGATTTTACAGTATAATTTCCAGTATTTTATAATGTTGGTCGTGAAACTCGAATGCAGAAAACTCACACTATTGATACCAAAGATAATGATATGCTAACGCCCACCTGAGAGAGTAACCATGGAAGACACTGCCTTTTTTTCTATGTATTGTGACCACACTGTAATACCCAAACTATTTCGAAGTGATTTTTGCACTGTTTTGTGTTTTTGTATATCACACCCTCATACACCTTTATCGTAAGAGCATCCCTTATCTGTGACGGAGCATTCAATCAGAAGAAAATATGAAGCTGGTTTTAACTTAAAAGTCGTTGAAGTGGCGAAAGAAATTAATAACTGTGTTACTGCGACAAAACTCGATGTGTCTGAGAAACTGGTGCGAGATTGGAGGAGTCAAGAAGATGTTAAAAAAAAAAATTAAGTGTCTCATTTTTGAACGGGCGTATAAGTCGGGGTCTGATTTTATGATCGATTTTCAAGACCCGACCTATACGCGAGAATATGCGGTAAATAAAATCTCTCAGGAAAAAGAATGGATGAATAGATTCAAGTATCTGATTGTGAACGCAGTGAAGAGCGTTATAAAAAAAATAAACAGTATTGAATTGCAATTGATGGGGAAAGTTCTATAATGCTCACAAGGAAACACCAATATTAATGAGAGAATGAAAGGAAAGAGCAGAGAGAAACTGAAACATCAGGTCAACAGCTTTAAGAGAACCATATTAGTAACACTTTTCTGTTAATTGTTAATTACCTATTAAGTTTTCTATAGTTTCTGTGATGCTGCCCTGAACTATCTACTGGATTTGGGAGGAGACTTTGTAGCAGCTACAATAATACCAATACCATAATACCTTACCTGGCTTTATCCTGACTATTATGTTATACTACATAGTTTCCCTAAATCAAAGTGGTATACTTGTGGTTTGGAGTAGGTAATGCTTTGTTCCTTCTGGGCCAGCTTTCTCCAGGGTGCTCCTGTCCTTCTTCACCTTGGTTGCACTTTCTGGTGGCAGGAAGGTACTGCTGATTTTTCTTTGAGATTTTTACACATGATGTCCTCATCTGCTAGTAAAGTTACACCTGCTGGGCAGCTGGTGATCAGTCAGCTCCCGTTGTCAGCAAGACAAACGTATGGTTTTTACAGATGGTATCGCTGTTCCTCATACACTTGCTTTTACTTAGCAAGGTTTGGACTAATGGTCCTGCCATTCAACTCCAGTACAGTGAGAAGTCAAGTAAAATGACACCTTTTATTGGCTAACTGAACAGATTACAATATGCAAGCTTTCGAGGCAGCTTAGGCCCCTTCTTCAGGCAACTTGTAATCACCATACTACTTGTCACTTGTAACACCCTACTACTAACTCCAGTACAGACATGTTTACACCCTTCCAGTCCATAATGGTTGAATTTTGGAGTTAAAGGGATTGCTTCAACTTTTCTCTGTAACCACAAACTAGACAACGGGATACCTGCTATAGAGAGCAGAAGTTACGGCCAGGTTGAGAGCGAGCTTGATATAGAAAGCACAGATTTGAGGTGCGCCAGGGTTTTTAAAGAAAGGAATAGACATCTTGCCATTGGTTTCTTAGGTGCACATAAGCACATCCTTTTTAAGTGACTATTAGAGCAATCTTTTTTCTTCAAGCTGTCAAAGTAAGAGAAAATGAGCCACAAAAAGGTTTGGGGTAGCCTCCCATATACTTGAATCCGGATGCAAATTTTGATAAATTGATTGTACAGTTGCATACAGACTGGAGTCCAAAACAGAACTGCTTGGGTGAGGTAAAGATGGCTGCTTTAAAGCAAGGCAGAGGAAGTGATGTCATCAGGGCTGGGACTGGAAGTGACATCATCAGGGCCAGGCAGAATTTCCCATAACTGGTCTGCAGTGGAAACAGGGAAAGGATTAGTACACTCCACCACCCCCTGGTCTGATGTGGAATTACCCTCATCTGAGCCCTTTAGCTGCCTCCCATGTGCAAAATCCAAAATCAAATCCCCGCCACTGCCAAAAAGAGATCCTACTCTGCTGGGCCCTTGAGCAAGACCCTTAACCTGTAATTGCTTTATAAATTAAAAAAAAAAAAAAAAAGGTTCTACCTGATACTAGATTCACACATTCTAATAAAGTGGCCACCAAGTGCATATTTCTATGCATATCTACTTTCTATATATAAAATCCTAAGCCTAAACATGTAATGACTTTGTGCAACGAGTTTATGTGACGTTTTTTGTCACGCTTTAAATCGAGATTATTTTAAAACCTACATACAGGGGGTCCTTGGGTTACAACGTCTCAACATACAACGTTTCGAGTTTACAACGCTCATTACCAAAAAAAAAATGTAAAAAATTGAGACGTGAGTGTTTTGGCTTACGCCATTAGCGTTGTACTTACAAACTATATGGGCAAACTAGTTTGGTTGCGCGCGGCGGAAGTGTTCCGTTTGTGTTGCTTTGTTTGCCGACTTTTTGGCCCTTATCATGGCTCCTGTCTTCAGATGGTTTGCTTTAAAGAAGAGGAAAGCCATTACGATGGAAGTGAAATTAGACATTGTAAAGAGATCAGAAGGAATAAAGGTAAGGAAATTTTTTTACACTAATTTTTCTGTTATTTTTTCTGTTACTACAGTACAGTGTACAGTACAGTATATTTATGTCCTAAGTGTTTCCTATGTCCTAGATTATGATTTTGCAAATGCGTTAGGATAGGTACTGTAAGTGACATAGGCTAGGGTGTGTTTCAACTTACACCAAAAATCGGATTACAACACTGTCGTAGGAATGGAACTGTGTCGTAACCCGAAGATCCCTTGTATATATGTTCGATATCATTCTTTTCAGAAATTATCGAACTTTAATGTGATGTTAGATTTTCCGATTTTTATTCAGTTTTTAAATTATAAACTAATAAATATCAAGAACTCATGTCCCGCGAGACGAGACCCAGGGCCGGGAATAAAAGACAAAGAGTAGGAGAGCTGCTGTACAGGCTTTCATATGTTTGAAGCACCGTGCGAGATGCAGATCACATGGCACAGCAGCAGTAGCAAGCCAGCAGCTGATTGAGCAAAGAGGAGGTAAAAAAAAAGAAACTGAATTTGTTTCCCATTGTATCACCAATTAAGAGGGGGTTTCAGAGGAGCGACCGCATCTCCTTGGGTGCGTTCAGCCCCCCACTTCACAACGTGAGTGGCAGAAACGCAAAGTGGCTGGCGTATAGTTCAGGCCGGCGGTGGGGGGGGGGGGGGGGTTATGGGGTTTGGTTGTTAATTGAAGCGAGCAGGGGCCGAACCCCCTAGTATATTTATATATTTCAAATTGATAATCTAAAAAATATTAGTCTAAAGATCATAAGGGTTTCTCAAAGGCTTCACAGCTCAATACCGGAGCCCTACGTAAATTTTGTGATTCCATTTCATTTTCTGTGCCACCCCTGGTAAGTGAATGACTACAGTTGCACTACCATCAATAAAAACCCTGGCTAATACCAAACCTAATAATTATCAAGAAATGCATTAGCAAGTAAATAATTTCCAGAAGTCTAAGTATCAAAATATCCAAAATTCAAAAATAATTTAAAAGAAAAAATACAGAATTTAAAACTGATAGAATACAAAATCTAAGGAACAGCAGAGAAAAACAAAAGTTGCAATGATAATTATCAAAACAAAAAGACCAGCAATCCTAAATAAACTAACCATGCCAAAAGTGTACTTCTAATTCAAAATCCTGAAACAGAAGAAAAAAAACAAAACTCAAAGAGCTAAAAAGTGCTGCTCCTGAATGGTCAAAAGGCCACAAACAAACAGAAACATATGAGTGCTGTGGAGCAGAGGAACATGACACGACAAAAGGTTAATACCACCGCAGGCACATATCGTCTACAGGTACTGCTGTAACAACTGAACTGAATTGCATTGAAAAGAAATTTAACAATTCACTTCCCAGGTCCTCCCTGCGTAGAGTTTGCATGTTCTCCCCGTGTCTGCGTGGGTTTCCTCCCACAGTCCAAAGACATGCAGGTTGGGTGCATTGGAGATCCTAAGTTGTCCCTAGTGTGTGTGTGTGTGTGTGTGTGTGTGTGTGTGTGTGTGTGTGTGTGTGTGTGTGTGTGCCCTGCAGTGGGCTGGGGGTTTGTTCCTGCCTTGCGAGTTGTGTTGGCTGGGATTGGCTCCAGCAGACTCCCGTGACCCTGTGTTAGGATATAGCAGGTTGGATAATGGATGGAGAAATTTAACAAAACAAAAAAAGCAATTGAAACTAACAATTAACAATGACCTAACAATTAACAGAAACATAAATTAAACAGAATATCATAATAAAAACAGAGTAAATAAAATACAAAAAAGGAAAAAATAAAACTCCTGGACAAGACCCAAAACAGACCATAACAACAAGTGATTGATCAGTGTTGCTTGGCAACACAACTAGATGGGTGGAGTTACAGGATGACAGCTTGGAATAGAAGAACCCAAGACCATACCAGACATTTCTGTGTGTGTGGCAGATGTTGCATATTTTTCAGTATATCAGATTAGG
Organism: Erpetoichthys calabaricus; assembly: GCF_900747795.2. Classification (NCBI taxonomy): domain Eukaryota; kingdom Metazoa; phylum Chordata; class Cladistia; order Polypteriformes; family Polypteridae; genus Erpetoichthys; species Erpetoichthys calabaricus. The sequence goes on from NC_041403.2 coordinate 34,273,149, forward strand.
TGGATAGGTAATACAAGTAAAATGTTTTCTTTTAAAAATTTTTTTGTGACAAAAGTGGCAGATTAAGCAGGTCTGACAGTTTAAACTGTAAAACAGAATCATTGGAAAGTTGCAGCGTTACCAGGCGAAGAGCAGGTGTAGCCATCACATCTGCAGGATGCCAAATGCCTGCTTGCTTACAATTCTGCAGATGAAGCTACTAAAAAGAAATACCTGGTGAGCAAGTGTACACCTAAAGATCTTAAAACATTTTGAATGGTGAACCAACAGAAAAAACAGAAAAGATGAATATAGAACTGAGAATGAAAAAAAGGTGACAGAGTTGCCATTTGCCTGGCTTGTTTGAAACTAATTTAGGACAGGAGCGTAGTCACTGTATTCATACCACAAAGGGATTTCTGGCCTTCACATGCTGCCACATGGTATCACTTTACTTTAAAGCAGCCTGTCATTCCTGGAATGAAAAACAGACAGCTAATGGCCACCTAATATCCAATGCAAGGGCTGAGAAATTTCCAGTCACTGTACTGGAAGGAGAAGTTCAGGAGTCACACTAAGGCTGTGCGTCTTCAGGGGCAATCGTCCTAATTTGTCCTTTATTTTATTTGAACGTTCGGAAGGACATCATTGATCATACATGTGTCCTGAATTCTATTAAGCAAGAAGACAGGCAGCATTGTTGCCCAAGAGTGGGGATACGTGCATTCCGGAGCATTGCTCAGTGGCTATCCATAACAGCAATGGCAGGTATCATTAAATGACAAAACAGAAACCTTAAATGTCATTCTGATCTATAACTTTAAATCTCCAGAGCTGTGTTCTGGAGCTCAATGAGCCTTGCACAGCTTTCAATTCAACAGCTTGCTTTATATGAATAGTGAATCACAGCCCCACAAATCCTGAGTTTAAACCTTGAACATTAGAAAATTAGACTAAAAAAAATGGAATAGTGGGAGAAGACCCTTGGAGCCCACTAGGATGACATGATGTGCATGACACTTTTATGCTGGCTGTCCTTTCAGCGACAAGCATATTTGATATCAGAAGTTCTCTGAGGACACAAGAGCACAGAGTCTCACTCACAATCTGCAAAAGGAAATATTTGCTGTCATTTCCTTGGAAAATTCAGGCCAAATCGATTTTCTGCAACAGTGAATCCCAGTCAGGTGGTGCCAGGACCTACTGGGTAATGGCAGAGAAAGCAAAGGGCAGCAAATTGGGTGAGGCATATTGAAGCAGCCTAACAGAATGGCATGCAGTGTTAGCGAGGCGCCTAAAAAAATAGGATAATACCTGCTACCCTAGACTAGAAAACTACCATTAAAATCATTAAGGGACAACAGCAAGATCTGACAAACCGCTGACATTACAAGTGGTATTTAACCATGTGGCATGACCAGTGCAATCAGCTTATCAATCAATGGTTTCTTCACAAATTATGCTTTCTTTCCTTCATTTTCTATTTACTTACTTGGCAGTGGGTTATGTTAGATTAATTAGAAATTCTAAATTGGGCCTGTTCAGGTGAGCCTTGGGTGCAGTAGATCTCTTGGTATTTCAACATTTTTTGTCAGATTTATCTGTGTCTTTTCTTCTGGTTACTTTTCATACAGCTTGGTTAGTCATAATAATATGAAGCTGCCCATACAGGATTTGGAGTGTTGTAACGCTAAATTGGTTAAAGCGGGACTGAGAACGCAATGCTATTTTGTTTTACATTACTTTACTTTATGTTTTGTTAGGTAATTTACTCATTGCAGAATTTGTAGTTGAATACTAATTGTACTTTGAGAAACATTAAACATGTCAATAATTATATACTGTATATGATTCACATTATCTATGTGTAAAGTACCCAATTCACCCTTAAGTTGAAAGAATTCTGCTGGATCTACTTTATGAATGTCTTTAAGGATTTTAAATACCTGGATTAGGTCCCCACGTGTTCTCATCTGCTCGAGACTGAACAGGTTTAATTCTCTGAGTATGTCAGAGCAGCACATGTCCTTAAGTCCTGTTAAGTCTTTCTTGTACCGTTGTGACCAGAACTGCACACAATACTCCAGATGTGGGCCCACTGGTGCATTAGGTAGTCTGAGCATATTGTCTCTTGATGTATTTTTAGCAGTTTCTATGATATAATCTAACATTATTTTTGCCTTTTAAACAGCTTTTGTCCTTTGCTTAGTCAATGGAAATGTGTCAACATGAACCCGTCACTCCTTTTCAGAGGTTGCATCTCATAGGATGGCGTCTCCCATCTTGTGTTTATGATTGATGTCCCTTTTGCCCATGTCTAGCACTTTTTGACATGAAACTGCATTTTTCAAGTGTTCACCCAGCCCTGAAGCTTGTGCAGGTCTTTTTGAATTATTTTTGGCACCTCCTCAATGTCTGTCATCCTCCAATTTTAGTGCAATCTGTGAATTTCACAAGTTTATGAACTATAGCAGAATCACTGTCATTAATGCAAGGTCCAAGGACAGACCCCTGAGGGACTTCACTGATGACCTCACCCCACATGGATTCTTCTCCTCTTCTCTGTACTCTATGTTTCCTGCCGGTTAACCAACAGGAGATCCACTTTTGTAGGTGACCTCTGATGCCTCCAGCTTCTAGTTTCAGCTTCACCTTTGGTGTGGGACTGTGTTAAAGGCTTTAAGAATGTCTAAGTAAATTATGCCATATGCTTTGTTTTTGTTACCTATTCCAGTTCCTTCTTCAAAAAAATGTAAAAGATTGGTTTAACAGGATCTTCTTCTCATAAACCCAAGTAATTAAAGTCAATATCTTTATTCTGTAAATTCATATTTAGTTTATTCTTTCCAAATCACGAAAAGTTTTATTTAAAATGAAGTGGGTGCCACCAATGATTTTTTTTTTTGTTATTCAGTTTTATTTCTGGGATGGTCTTATTGTAATGATGTACAGTAGCTGGTTCTGCTCTGCAGAATTAATTGCATGTGCATAGTTGAGGGCTCAAACCCAAAACATTTGCAATTCCACAATTAACCACTGTTTTAGAAAATCATTACATTGTTAGCAGTGGTCACTAGTCACAGATTTTGAGTCCTAAATTTAAATGCATTTAAACTTACATCTATTTGCTTGACAGATGCTTTTATCCAAAGCGACTAGGTCGATTGGCGATTCTAAATTGGCCCTAGTGTGTGCTTGGAGTGTGGGTGTGTCGGTGTGTCCTGCGGTGGGTTGGCGCCCTGCCCGAGATTGGTTCCCTGCCTTGTGCCCTGTGTTGGCTGGGATTGGCTCCAGCAGACCCCCGTGACCCTGTGTTCAGATTCAACAGGTTGGAAAATGGATGGATGGATGGATGGACTTACAAAAGAGATAAACATAATCGAGTAACATAAGGCTAGGCCCGTTTGCTCTTTCAATTTCTTAACCAGAAACAAATGCTTAGGAGAGCCTTCCAGAAGTTTCTCACAATATTGTGTCATAATTGTGACCCATTCCTCCTTACAGAACTGGTGTAATGGAGTCAAGTTTGTGGACCTCCTTGCTCAGGCATGTGTCTTCAGCTCAGTCCACAGATTTTCCATAGGATTCAGGTCAGGGCTTTGTGATGGCTACTCTAATACTGTCACATTGTTGTCTGTATCCTATTATGTTACCACTTTGGAAGTATGCTTGGTATCATTGTCCTGCTGAAAAAAACAAGAGCATTTGTGACCAGGCTGTAGCTTTCTGGCAGATGTCTTGTGGTGTTTCTTCAGAATTATCAGGTAATGCTCCTTCTTCATGATTCCATTTATTGTATTAAGTGCACCAGTCTCTCTCTCTCTCTCTTTTCCAGCAAAAAAAAAAAATTCTGACTTAACCATTCTTAACAGATGGGATGGTGTTCTTTGCATTAAGAGGCTCACCCTTTATGCCTCCATACATATCATTAATCATTATGGCCAAACAATTCAAATTCTCTTTCATCTGACCAGAGAACACTCATCCAAAAGGCTGCCTTGGTCCTGGTCAAAAACTTCAAACTGTACTCTAGTAATCTTGTATCGATTTCAGAGTAACAGTTTCTTTCGTGGTTGTAACCTTTCAGGCCATTGTGAAAAACTACGCTCTTAATGGTGGATGATGATACTTTTGCTCCTGATGCTTCCAACTCCTTCACCAGTTCCTAAGTTGTTTTATTGGGGTTCTATTGAACCTTTTAAACAAACTTTGGGAGTCAATTCCTGAACAATGTAAAGTCTGTATGCTCCCAACCTTGTTATATTTTTGCAAAATTGATTGCACAGTTGCTCGTGGTACCTTGAACATTTTGGAGATGGCTCCTAAGTAGGACCCCAGCTTGTAAAGATCTCATATTTTCTTACTGACTGGAGTCGGTGTGCTCCTTCTGTGTCCACATGGGTTTTTCTTGAGGTACTTTGTTTTTCTCCCACATCTGAAATGTGTGAATGATAGATTCATTGGAGACTCTGTGTTTTATGGTGTAAATGTGTTCACAAAAGACACTTTAACCTCTAAATTTCTTTTTATACTTGTGGACAATTTAATACTGGAAATGCCTAAATTATTCCATGTACATCCCACTTACCCACATTATGTTCACTTACCATTCAAGTTTCAAACACAATGGTGTCTAAAGGTATCTCACTGCCCTTGCCAGGTTATAGTCAAATACAAAGTAACTTCAAAATACCTTTACAAAGGCCAAGGGTCTGCCCCAGTGTATTTCCCCCTGTAAAAGCTACACTTAAGAATACCTTGGCAAAGGCCAACGCTCACTTTCACGAGTTGTGCTCCTGATGGGACTTACAAGATAAACGACGTTTAAATGTGGTGCACAAATCAATCAAAGCAATATTGCCGAGGCTGGTGACCTCAGCTTCAAAGCCATAACAGGGACCAGAAGCTGGATACCTAACTGTTACTTTAAAAGGGCTGCACTTCTAACAGAATGAGCACAGCTCACACCTGAACAAACATGAAAGACGTACTCCAACAAGGATGGATTGCCACCTTTGAAAGAAGTAAAACAAATAACGCATCATTTGGACAGGTACAATGGGGCAGATAATATCATTAAACAAGGCAAATTGTAATGAGGAAAGATTCAAACTTTAATAATTACTTATGTTTACTTTCAGAGAAGCCAGCCATTAAATACTAGAAGTCAAAAGTAGAAGAAAAGATACAACCTAAACAATTCAAGTCAATGTCCATACAGCAAGCTTCATTTTTACTGGGAGAAAGAAAGATGTTGGTGTTGATGTTGGTGTTGGTTAAAGAGTTGGTTAAAGAGTTCACTCTTCTTAATTGAACAGAGGCATGTTTTAAAAGTTTTTGCCATCTACATGTCACAACCTTGGTCTGCTTCTTCTTTGTTGAGGTACATTTTAGTTGAGTACAATGCACAATGGCTTGGTGCAGCTTCAGGACTACTTACACCTCTACTCTCATAATAATTCTATATTCTCATCCCTTCATTTTAATCTGCCTCATATTTTCCCATTTGGAATGTTGTTGCATCTGCTCCTCTCGATGGTAATATAGTGTCTACTATCTCTCAATAGATATATTTTCTTTTCTATTGTGGCTTGATTAGGGTTAGGGTTAGGGCTATTTTTAGTAAGTGACATTAACAAAAATTGGAGGACCATGAATTTACCCTTGGTCTTGCTCTTCTTTCAATCTGAAGTTGTTTTAAGCTAATTATGAAATACAAGTTAAATAACAAAGTCCTCAAAAGCCCCCATTTAACATTTTCCTACAAGCATATACACGCTGGTTAGTTTACCTGAGCTTAAACAAATTTTTTCTTAACTTTTGGTTGTCATTTGCATATTTCCCATAATTCTTTGTATTGGCATGTTAATTTGCAACCCATAATTCAACACAGTGATAAAATACTATATATTTCCTTCAATTTGTTTAGTGGATGGTTCAAAAGAAGAACAGAAACAACACCAACAACATTTATTTATATAGCATATTTTCATACAAATGATGCATCTCAAAGTGCTGAAATGATGAAGAAAGAGAAAAAAGACAAAATAAATAAAAATTAGAATAAGGGAACTCTAATTAACATAGAAAAAAAGTAAGGTCCGATGGCCAAGGAGGACAGAAAAAACAAAAAAAAAACTCCAGACGGCTGGAGAAAAAAAAAATCTGCAGGGGTTCTGAGGCCACGAGACCACCCAGCCCCCTCTATGCATTCTACCTAACATAAATGACTTCAATCAGTCCTCATGGTATTCAGGGTTCTCATGGAAGAACTTGATGATGACAGTGATGTGGACTTCTGGCCTTTAATCCATCAATGTAGGGACATCACCGTGCTTTGATCAGGTGGTGGTGGCGCAGGTCATCACCCCAGAAACCTGGAAAAAGAACAGAAGAGAAAGTAGAGGTTAGTACAGAAACAGACCCCTTTTCTACAGTTATCTCAGACTTTGCCCTCAAAGTCTTGTAAAACTTTTACCTTCCTTGACTAGTCCTTCAAATACTTGGCTTCATTATCTTTCATCTGTTTCCCCCTTTTGTGGCTGTCCCTGACAGTATGATGCCATCATTGAGCCAATTTCCTGCTTGTCAGGAGCTCTTGTCCTGGACCTGAATTTATTTTCCGCAGACCTGTTTCCTCAGCCTTTGGCTAAAATACAATTAAACCAATGCTAATTTTCTATTAGGAGTTCCATAGTACAGGTATAATCTTGGTCACATACTTTAGTCACCTAAAAGCTACATTACATTTACTTATTTGGCAGATGCCTTTATCCAAGGCGACATGCAAAATTTATGATACAATTTGGTTACATTTCTTTTTGGTTTTCCAACTGGAGCATAGGAAGATCAAGTGGCTTGCTCAAAGTCATAGTGTTAGTAGCAGGATTTGAAAATACAACCTCTGGGTTTGAAGTCCAAAGCCTTAACCGCTACATCTTGTCTAAATAAAACACTCAAATTAAGTTTTGTGAGTATTATTTAATAAACTGAAAAACCTCATCACTATTACACTCTATAATTAGGCTGTTGGGTGTGGAGTTCCAATCAAGGTCTATCCTTCAGTTTCACCCAGTTCTGTTGAGATAATGCTGTCGCACAGCACTGCAAAATTGGGTTAAGCAGGTTTGAGAGTATTATGTTACTAAATTCTTATTACTAAACAACTTACAGTGAGCTGGCGAACTGAATGTATGATATACTAGAAGAAATTAATACTGTAAAGCTACATTGAATACAATGTACTAATTTTTTCTTCCATTGTCTAAACACACTTCATCCAATTATACATTCACACAGTCGGGTAAACCTATTACACCAGATTAGACCACATGGCTGAAACTAGCCTGGACAGGACAAACAGGTATGGGTACACTTTAATACCCAACAGCAATGCGTATAGGACATTGGCTTAGCATAAAATTGCATGCAATTTTAAGCTGGTCCTGGTGTGGCCTAAAGGCTTAGATAGTTCAATCATTGCTGAGTCACTTAGCATACTGGAAAAATATGGAAAGATTCACTGTATTGTTGTACATTACGTATGGTGTCCACTATGGCAGAGTGCGATTGTTTATAGATTTCTTCACCTGTAATATTAATAACATATTACAGTACATTACATCCATCAGTTTTATTTTCCATCCTTGCTTTTTTCATTTCAGTGTCACATGTAACATAGGACAATAATCAACCGTGGATAGGATGACAGTCCGTGATAAACAAAAAGACTGTAACAGTGATATTTGTAAACTTCCGTGACAGCCTCACATTTTAGACTATTTACATATTGTGCTCCCCACCTGCCTTCAGATCTGCTCCTAATAGCTTATATATGACATATATTTGCTACATGTGTTACTATTGTTAGTTTTTATTATTACTTGTTGTTATTATTTATTTATTTATCACCATCTATTTACTTACCATTTATTTTATTTGTAGTAGAGTATAGTTCATTACCTATCATGCACTTGTCCTGTGTTTATGTATATGCTTCACCGCGTTCTGGAGAACATTTTTTCATTCCACTGTATGTTCCAATACTGTGTATGGATGGTATGATAATAATTGTATTCACCATAAATATGAAAATTGAAAAATCCAAATCAGATTTTGTGTGAGCTTCCAAAAATCACTTGGCATAAGAAGTATACAAGCTCTTTCTTTTGGATTCTCATAGTGGTCCTTCACATCTTTTCTACAATCTCTTGTTAGAAGAATGAAGAATGAGTTGAGAAACTCACATGAGCCTAATGAAAGCAGGCCTCCACAATCATTGACCATAAAAATATAAAAACACAGATTTAGAGACTACTAAAAGTCCTAATATTCTACTCAGTTTAAAGACTACAAAACACAATCTGATGCGTTTTTTGATACATTACGGATAACACAGTTAGATGCTCTTTGTACAGTGGAATTGGATAAAACTCTGACACATCAGAATTACTCGGCCCTCTAAACTCACTTCAGAGCAGGAAAGCACCAGGTCCTGATGGCTACCCTGCTGGATTTTATAAAAATTTTCAATTAAGTTAACTCCCCTTTTATTAGCAACATTCATAAAAGCCAGAGACAATAAAATTCTACGCCAAACATTTCTCCAAGCATTAATTACCATTTTTTCAAAGAAAAATAAGGACTTATTACAATGTGCATGATACAGACTAATCTCACTTTTGAATAATGATGTCAAGAGACTCTCCAAAGTTCTAGCTAGAAGAATTTAGAAAGTGCTCCCTTTGGTAATATCACAAGACCAAAATGGATTTATTAAAGTTAGACACTTAGCTTCCAATCTTCAATGCCTATTTAATGTAATATATTTACCCATAAAGTCTAATGGATGGAGAGAAAGCATTTCATACATTTGAAGGAGACTATCTGTTCACCCCATTGTAAAATTTGGGGTTTGGCCCAAACATATGTGCATGGATCAAACTACTATATATCAGTCCAGAAGCTTCAGTTTTTATTAACAACATTGTTTCAGACTACTTCAAACTAGAACGTGGAACTAGAAAAGTATGCCCCTTGTCACCACTGCTATTTGCAATCTCCATTGAGCCATTGGCTGTTCACTTTTGAAATGCATCAGGGGTAAAGGGGATTTTCAGAGAAGGACTTGAACAGAAAATATCAGTATATGGAGATGATATGGTACTGTATATATATCAGACCCACAAATTTCTATGCCTGCAGCCCTAACAGCACTAGCAGAATTTCAAAAGATATCTGGACTCAGAATTAATTTGAACAAACGTGTGATTTTCCCAGTCAATTTTCTAGCAAACAACATTAAATTGGACACCTTTCCTTTTATCAGTGCAGATCAGTTTAAATACCTAGGGGTAAACATCACAAATAAATATAAAGCTCTTTTTCAACAAAAGTTTGCTGTCTGCTTGGAAAAACTTAAACAAGACCTGCATAGAGGGTCTACCTTCCATCTTACTTTAGCAGAGAGAATTAATACTATCGAGACGAATATCATTCCTATACTCCTGTTTCTATTTCAAAACATCCCTATATACATTAACATATCATTTTTGAAGAAATTAGATTCATAACTTCATTTATTTGGAATTCTAAATGTCCATGCATCCAAAGGGCAACCCTACAGTGACCTAAATCAGAAGGTAGCATGGCTCTACATAATTTTCAATTTTACTACTGGGCGGCAACTATACAAGCTATTAAAACCTAGACATTGACACAAATAAACTGCTCAATAAATTAAAGGAACACTTTGAAAACACATCAGATCTCAATGGGGAAAAAATCATGCTGGATATCTTTACTGATATGGACTAGGTTATGTGTTAGGAGCGAAAGGATGCCACATCGTTTGATGGAAATGAAAATTATCAACCTACAGAGGGCTGAATTCAAAGACACCCCAAAAGTCAGTGAAAACATGATGCGGCAGGCTAGTCCATTTTGCCAAAAATTCATTGCAGCAACTCAAAATCATACTCAGTAGTTTGTATGTCCCGCACGTGCTTGTATGCATGCCCGACAACGTCAGGGGGGCATACTCCTAATGAGACAATGGATGTTGTCCTGGGGATCTCCTCCCAGATGTGGACCAGGGCATCACTGAGCTCCTGGACAGCCTGAGGTGCAACCTGGTGGCATTGGATGGATAATGTCCCAGAGGTGTTCTATTGGATTTAGGTCAGTCGAGTGTGGGGGCCAGTCAATGGTATCAATTCCTTCATCCTCCAGGAACTGCCTGCATACTCTCGTCACATGAGGCCAGGCATTGCCATCCACCAGGAGGAGACCAGGACCCACTGCATCAGTATAGGGTCTGACAATGGGTCCAAGGATTTCATACCAATACCTAATGGCTGTCAAGGTGCCATTCTCTAGCCGGTCATACTGAACAATGTTGCAGGCAGCATAACATTCTCCATATCTGTCACATGTCTGCCTCAACTGTGAAAAGTACAGGGCACTAGTGGTGGACCTGCCAATTCTGGTATTCTATGGCAAATGCCAATCAAGCTCCACAGTGCCGGGCAGCGAGCACAGGGCCCACTAGAGGACGTTGGGCCCTCAGGCCACCCTCATGAAGTCTGTTTCTGATTGTTTGGTCAGAGACATTCACCCCAGTGGCCTGCTGGAGGTCATTTTGTAGGACTCTGCTGATGGGTTAAGGACCTGGCCCTGTCCAGCTCTCCTAGAGTAACTGCCTGTCTCCTGGAATCTCCTCCATGCCCTTGAGACTGTGCTGGGAGACACAGCAAACCTTCTGGCAATGGCACATATTGATGTGCCATCCTGAAGAAGTTGGACTGCTACTGTGCCATCTCTGTAGGGTTCAGGTATTGCCTCATGCTACCAGTAGTGACACTGACCGTAGTCAAATGCAAAACTAGTGAAATAACAGTCAGAAAAGAGGAGGAGGGAAAAATGTCAGTGGCCTCCACCTGTTAAACCATTCCTGTTTTGGAATCAATATCCCAGAAATTTCATTGACTTGATATTATACTTGGATTAAAAAGTGTTCCTTTAATTATTTTGAGTAGTATATCTGAACACACATTTGCTTGATCTGTAATAGAAATGAAATCTTACAGTACTTCTTTATATTCCTTGCTTTGTATACCAGTAAATACAAGGTTACATCAATATACTAATAACCCAATAGTCCTTCATTCACTCAGAATATGTAACCAATGTAGGAAGCCCTTCAAGATACAGAATATTTTCTCTGTGGCACCTCTACATCATAACCACCTTTTACGACCCTCTCAAACTTACAGTTGTTAATGTTTGGAAAACATATGGGATTAAATCATTTGGAGATTGGTATATAAATAATGTCTTTGCATCCCATAAACAACTACATTCCAAATGTAACTTCCGATCTACACAATTTTTCCACTATCTCCATATTAGAAACTGTGCTAAACAAAATCTGTTCAATTTTTATCATCTTCCACCTATTTCTATTTCAGAAGAGATATTGATCAGTCTTGGGGACTCAGACAGCATTTCTATAATATATAAAAACATTTTAAAGTCTATTCCTTTTAAAGATCCCAGAGTGGTAAAGGGATCTCTTACTGAAAATTTCAGAAATGGAATGGAAGGCAGCCATGCACAGAATTCACTCAAGCTCCATAATCATTCAATTATTCAACTTAAAATTTTTTATTGAGCACATCTATCTTATTTAAAATTGTATAAAATGTTTCAAGGCAAGATCCAATATGAGAACGTTGCAATCAAGTTCCAGCCTCACTAGGCCACATGTTTTGGGTGTGCACCAAATTAACATCATTCTGGACCAAAATCTTTAAATGCCAATCAGACAGCCTTGGTGTCACAATCCTGCCTAACCCACTAACAGCTGTGTTTGGTGGACTGCCAGATGGGCTTATAGTGGAGAAGAACAAACACACTGCAATCGCCTTTACTTCACTATTGGCACGTAGACTTATCTTGCTCAACCGGAAGAATCCTAGGCCACCTCTGTTAAGTCAGTGGGTAAGTGATGTTAAATATTACTTGAAATTGGAAAAAATCAAATTCGAACTTAGAGGATCTGTTCAAAACTTTATTTAAAACCTGGCAGGATCTAATCAATAACATTTTAGAATATGCAGTTAAATTGGGTAGAAGGACTCCTTTCCCTCTTTACTACTCTCAAAGTTTTACTCTGGCTGTTGGTCTTCCTCTCTTTCTCAAGTGTGGGGGTTGAATTCAATTTAGTTTTGTTAAGTTTGACTTGGATGTATGAAACGTTACACGCTTTTAATAAATTCAATAAAAGATAAAAAAAATTTGAGTAAAGGGGTGAAGGGACTTCATGGGGAGCAAAGCATTTAGAAAATAAAAAGTGTGAAAGTAGTCAATAAAAGTAAATGCAAACTAAAAGATAATGACATTAAAATGTAAATGACAAGCAAACCTTGACAGAAACAAAAATGCATTAATATGAATATACTGTATTAATATTTTTCACATATTCCATTAACTTACCTATTCCAAGGTAATATATCCATCAGCAATTGCTAAAGACATGTTTTAATTGTAAAACAAATCAATAAAATATATACAGTGAATTGGTAAATGTTGTCCCCTGAACACTTTTTTAGTGACAGAATAAACACATAAGAACAATAAAAGTCTTAAACATATTGATATCAAGCTATTATTATACATCTAGAAGCAGTGGGAAGACGGTAAGGATTGCCTCTGAAAATGAACATCTTCATTTTCTCATTATTCAAATAAACTATCATCTTCTTTTACTTTTAGCAGGGCTCTGTGAAACCAACAAAAAAAAAATACTAAGACTAACAATAGGAGCAGTAGCACTAACCGTGCTGCTCACCAATGCTCTGTTTATCCAGTCATCCATTTTCTAATTTACATATCCAGATAAGGAGGTTGCTTTGCCAATTCTCATGTGGGATACATGGTGCAATGAAGGAACCAACCCTGGATGGAGTACAAGTCCACCACTTCGGCACATTCACACACACCTCAAACGCCCACTCAGTCATATTGGGCCAGTTTGTTAACCCATAACCAATAGCTAACCATTAGGACAGTCTAGATAAGAACTAGCTCATTCAGCCCATCAAAGATTGACAGTCCTATCCATTTGATTCCTACCAAAATAACAACAACTCAAGTTTTGAAGGTTCCTAAAGTCCTGCTGTCTACCACACTACTTGGTACCTTATGTCCTGTGTCTATGGTTCTCGGTGTAAAGAAAAACCTCCTAATTTTTATGCAAAATTTACCCTTAACAAGTTTCCAACTGTGCCTCCATGTTCTTGCCTTCCTATGCAACAACCTTTTCACCCTCCCGAATCGGGTTATTTTCCTGACAGACCAAATCACAGTAAACATTTCGTGCCATGTGGTTGTTTTTTATTTACTTCCATATTTATGTGAAAATTCACACAAGCAAATAAAAAACATACCTTTACCACAAAAAATAGTACAAGAAATAGTCAAAAATATGATTATTTCCAAATCCCTTTTATTGTCAGAAACGCTTGAAAATTGTCAGAGACACGAAAAGTACAGATCGATACTGAACAACTGTCTTGGTTTGAAAAATTTCCGTATTTGGTAAGTTTTCAAGCTTTTCCTCTGTGCCTCAATTTTAAAGCACCAGAGTGGGCAAGATAGTTTTTAAATTTTATAGAAAACACTTAACTTTAGAGCACAATTTCGTGTGCCAACTGTTTATATACCATGTTTCTGAAGAAATAACTTCTGCTTTAAAAATGCCAAACTTATCCTTTAATTTGGACAATGGCATTTAACTAAACAAGGTGGATGATATCCCAGTAAATCCTTACAGAGGAGAAAGCAAATTCCCAGAGTATCCTATAAACTATACCACCCATCATAAATAAAGGCACATGACCCTTTCTCCTTGAGCAGCCTCTGACACTATGTATAAAAAATGAGGTTCTCGCATGAAGCCTGCCTTATGGAAGTAAAATAGAAATTTATAGCTCACTTTCTAAACCAGAGTAAGAACAGGTCTGTCTTTGTTATTCTGACAAGCGGCCAAAACTGATTTTATTGTTTATTCATGATGAGTTTTGAGGCATAGAAACATGTACATAAATAAAATGTATAATGATGATGATGATTATTATTATTAATGCAGCATATTCAGTACAGATTAATAATGAACTTTTAAAAGCTCAGTTGATTTTATTTTCATTTGATAGATAGATAGATAGATAGATAGATAGATAGATAGATAGATAGATAGATAGATAGATAGATAGATAGATAGATAGATAGATAGATAGATAGATAGATAGTGCATTTCTATCTATCTATCTATCTATTTGAGTACTGAGAAAAGCGCTATATAAATGTAATGAATTATTATTATTATATAACAGATAGATTACTTATTTCATTTAATTTTTCTGAATAACTTTTTTTTCTGAATTTTATAAGTTTTTGATGGTATCCTCTATATGACAATTGCTTTGTGAAGTCTGTCACTTTCAAAGTGTCTCTTCTTTATGTTGCGTATAAATGGTGTGTCCAGTTTGTACATTGACACGTGTTCACGAATGATAAAGCTGGTCCAGGCCTCCGTGTTTCCTCTCATTGGGTGTTGTCAGGTCACAGCACCTCTCTTGTGGTTTGTCTTGGGCTTTTTATTGTACAAATATCATGCCTTCGATTTAGATGTATGCAGGGCTGTCTCTGGGCTTTAGTTAGTGGTGGAGATGGTGTTGAGAGTGGGTTTGGTGTTTTTATTTTTCCTTATTCCTAATTTTGTATCTTTGTTTGCATGATTGTCAAGTTAAAGAAATAACACTGTACAAAAAATGTTTACACTTTTGCTTCCTGAAATATTTTTGGTTATTTTGATAAGCTTCAAGCTAAGCACAAATATTAATAATGTCAGATTAGGGTTAGGGTTACAATGCAATACAATACAATGTATTTTTGTATAGCCCAAAATCACACAAGAAGTACCACAATGGGCTTTAACAGGCCCTGCCTTTTGACAGCCCACCCAGCCTTGACTCTCTAAGAAAACAAGAAAAAACTCCAAAAAAAAACCCTTGAAGGGGATAAAAAATGGGAGAAACCTTGGAAAAGGCAATTCAGAGAATTACCCCTTTCCAGGCTGGTTGGGCGTGCAATGGGTGTCAAAAAAAAGGGGGTAAATATGTTACCGATCTCAGGCTTAGGGGAACCTGGGCTAGGTACAAGCCACTGTTGCTACAGGGTGTAGCCACAGCGATATGGTGTAAAGCATGAAAGAAACAGACAGCAGTCCCGAGTCTTAGACCATACTTCTCTGTTCTCTTCTTCTTTTATTCTCCTTTTCCCAGAAATATATATATGCTTCAATTTCTGCATAGATCAACATGGTAATCAGTGAAAACAATGGTGCAAGCCAATTTCCTCTGTATAACAAATAGTGTAAACACATTTACTTTGAGTACCTGATTAGAAACCAATGTCCCCAGAACTCGTTAATTTTCCAAGGAAGCAGAAACGTTCTGTATCCCCACATTGTGTGTAAATAAGATACTAAATCAAAGCAGTCTGACTATTCAAAGCAGGTGATTCTTTAGCAAGACAGGTAAATATTTATGTCCTGTAGATAGCCATCAGCAATAACCTGTAGCAGAATTTTCCAGAAATTCTGCCTTTTCTTTAAAACACTGATTTACAGCCCATTACACTAATCAACACACTGAAATGTCTTTTTCCTTGGAATACTGGATTCTAGCCTATTACAAATACAATACACAGAACAAAACAAATCCTCAAGCTGGTTTCATGGGGTTAATCACTTATTGATGCTGACACGCTGAATTGGTTCAATTGAACTAAAAATGTTTTGCTGCTAATTTTTCTTTGTATTCAGCATGTGTTGCTTCTCCTTTCAGTATCCAACAACAGTCACCCAGCATTGACGGATTCCACTTGTCCTGATCCTGCTTTTCCATTGTTGCAGTGCTCAAGTTAAACCTATCACCACGTTCATGACTGACTACACCAAGATCAGCAGAATCTTTAGTGGTGTGTTGCACTTCATGGTTTTGCATGATTTAAGCATGTTGTCAACCAGCTGGAGGTAGTTTAGTGCTCTGTAGATGCCAATAAAATTCTCAACAACATTTTTGAATACGCTCCATGCGATTTCCTTCACCTCCAACTAGCAGATCTTCAAACCGCTTGTTATTGACGACATATCTGATTTGTGGACCAACAAAAATGCTTTTATTAATCTCAGCCTCAGTTATTTATGGAAACATCTGCCTCATTACTTCACCTTATTTGTTTGTCACTTTCATAAAATGTTTCAGTCCACATTTTATTTGAAGAGGAGAAAAAAAATAACTTTGTAGGTGGTTTATGTGCAACACTTTTCTACCCTGAAACCAAAATGCTTATGGAGCAGCCAGTTCCTCTTAATGTAACTTTTAATGTGACTCCTTTAGCTCAGCTGTCCCATTAGCAGTACTTGGTGTATCTGAGCTGCATTACTAGTAGCAGCACCACTACTTTTAGATCACCACAGATTTACCTGGTGTAGATGTTGCACTGTATATGCATACTTACAATTTTATATATTACATTTTATTGCAATAGAATGGTATGTGATAAGAAAATATAAAGATGATTTCTGTGATCAGCAAGCCAAAATCCATAAGATACACCCAAAAGTGTTTAGGAAGCAAAATCTTTGTGGTCCAGTGTAATTGATCTAAAAAAAAAAATCACAATTATTTTTTTCTGTTCGTGTAACATTGTTTTATGTTACAAATACTGAATACTTCTGCTAGATAGACAGACAGATAGGTAGATTGATGAATTCTCCCAGTAGTCATCATCTTGCTGCAGATATTCCCATGCGTCATTGCATTTTTCAGTTATTCCCTAATTCATTTTGATAAATGCATCTTTTTCTAATTAATTGGCAGCTTGATGTGGTCAAATGAAGCAGATCATCCTGTGGCTTTTCCTGCTCAATGACCTGCATGATGACAGTATTACCTAACATTAGCCGACAGTCTGGGTGGTATACTCACTGATGCAGAACTTTGCGCTGTAATTTCCCCCATTAGACTTTCTAACCAACACGACTGCCTTCAATTAGCAGGCCTCTCTTCTCTCTGCTTTGAGAAGTTCTTGTATTTAAATCTTAGCCCTTTGCAGTGTGTGCTGCCATTTGTATGTTTTTAACAGACTCGGAGCTGTTTATTCTTTTTCTCTCTTTCCTTCCACAATTTACTTTTTTTTTTAGATTTGTGACAAAGCAGGTGGGACAGCTATGGAGCATATAGTGTGGGGCCAGGAATTGTTTTAAATAGGCACTGCTTTGGAAATTTGGCCTTTTTCTTAAATATCAGCGTCTTAAATTAGTTTGTTTTGTGCAACTTTACAGTTAAGTCAGTTAAAATTTAATTTAAAATCAAGAAGTTTCTTTTTAAAAGGATTATCAAATATTGACTTACTTGCAGTTGTAAAAGTCAGAAGTTTCCATATTGTTAGGGCTGCACACTTTGCAGTTCTACACGATTCAATACACTCTTGTCACCTTAATTGTATTTTACAGTAAAATGTAAACACACATGTACACCTTGTATACTCAATGACCGAATTATTAGGAACACCTGTACTCCTGCTTATCTAAGCAATTATCGAATCAGCCAATTATTTGGAAGCAGCACAGTACATAAAATTCTGCAGATACAGAAGAGGAGCTTCAGTGAATATTCACATCCAACACCAGAATGGGCAAATAAATGGGATCTTAGTGATTTTGACTGTCACGTGATTGTATGTAACAGACATTTTGGGTTGAGTATTTCTGTATCTGTTGATCTCCACGGATTTTCATGCACAACAGTCTCTAAACTTTACTCAGTATGGTGCGAAAAACAATAAACTTCTAGAGAACGTCAGTTCTGCCGACAAGTTGATGAGACAGGTCAGAGGAGAATGGCCAGACTGGTCTGAGCTGACAAAACGTCTACTGTAACTCGGATAACCACTCTGTACACCTGTGGTAAGACAAAAAGTATCGGAAATTATACAACATGTTAAACGTTCAGGCAGATGGGCTAAACAATAGCAGGACCAAGCTAGATCATGTTCTACTCCTGTCAGCCAAGAACAGAAAGATGAGGCTGCAGCGGGCAGAGGCTCACCAAAACATGGACAGTCTGAAGACTGGAAAAAACATAGCCTGGTCTGATGAATGTCAATTTCTGCTGAGGCACACAAATAGTAGGATCACAATTTGCCACCAACATCATGAATCCATGACCCAACATGCCTTGACCCAACAGTTCAGACTTGTGGTGGTGTTCTAATGGCATGGGGGATGTTTCCATGGCCCACTTTGGGCCTGTTAATACCAATCAATCATTGATTAAATGCCACGGCCTCTTTGAGTATTGTTGCTGACCATGTTCATAACTTCATGGCCACAATTTACTCATCTTGTAATGGTTACTTCCAGAATGATAATGTCACAAAGCAAAAGTCATCTCAATCTGGATTCATGAACATGACAATGAGTTCAGTGTTGTTAAGTGGCCTTCCTAGCCACCGGATCTAAATCCAATAGAACACTTTTTGGGATTTGGCAGAATAGGAGATGAACATGCAACTGACGCACATGCAGAAATTACATACTGCTGCCATGTCAACATGGACCAGAATCTCAAAGGAATGTTTCCAACATCTTGTAGAATCTATTCCAAGGGGAATTGATACTATTTGGAGAGCTAAAGGAGGCCCTGTCCAGTATGTTGTGGAGAATTTGCTGATTGAATGCATATGCAGTAGCTGTATAAATACAATAATACTGTACATTATTCATGTCTCTGGTGACTTTTCCTATGGAGTCAGTAGACGGATTGGGAAAGTATGGGGGTTGATGAGGTCTCTGGAAAGGGGTATGTGGCCCTCCTGATATCTAATCAGAAAGACTTAGGTCCAAGTCTTTAGAGTCCTGGTGCTTCCTGTCTTGCTATATGGTTGCGAGACACGGACGCTATCCAGTGACCTGAGATGAAGTCTGGACTCCTTTGGTACTGTGTTTCTCCAGAAAATCCTTGGGTACCGCTGGTTTGACTTTGTGCCAAATGAGCGGTTGTTCACAGAGTTCCAAATTAGACACATTACCTGCATTGTGAGGGAGTGTCAGTTACGGCACTACGGCCATGTGATGCGATTCCCCGAGGGTGATCTGGCTTGCAGAATCCTCATTGTTGAGGCCCCGAGTGGCTGGACCAGGTCAAGGGGATGCCCACATAACACCTGGCTGCAGCAAATAGAGGGTCATTTCCAGAGGGTGGGACTGGATCACGTGTCTGCCTGGGGGGTTGCCAACTAGGATCCTGAGCTGTTTCGTCATGTGGTGGGTGTGGCAATGCATCTTACTCATGCATGCTCCCCAACCTGACCTGACCTGAACCAATTTAATTTTGGGAATCCACTCTCCTCTACTGTTATGGTAAAGCTTGTTGTCTTTGTGTTGCAGTTCTTTTTCTCCTAATGATCATCTTCCCCTTGTTAAATTTGCTTAAAAAAACACATTTACAATTACTGTGCCTAGTGGGTGCTCATCTATTGTAGTCTCTTAACTCTAAATTACCCATAAAACAGTGCTTCACACTGTTTTTTTTTTTTTTTTTCCCAAGACCTCTCCCTGTTCCATATTCAAGAGAGCAGCACCTTATGTGGGGTAGCACAAGCACAGCAGTGCTGTTTGTTGTGTCTGGTAAACTGAGATTCTTCTGGCACAGAATGCCCCATGTACATTTTACGACATTACTAATCACTAGAGCCTGGGACAAATGACTCTGAGAGCGATATCTGATACATGGTTGGCAGTGGAATGTATGAGAGGTTGGCTTTTCTCAATTTTTGCCTCTGCTCTGGAGCGTAGAGAAGTAAGAACTGCCCGGTCTTTACATTTCCTTGACTGAAACAGAATGCTCTTCTGATTTTTTGGTTTTATGTAGGAAATTGCTGTGTAGCTCTGCTTGACAATCTCAGTGTGCTGAGCACTGAAATTATAATGCGTAGGAATTTAAAGGCAACACACGCCGTTCTGCTAAGAGATCTGACAATGGCAGCTGCCCCGAACAGGATCATATGTATGGCAGAATCTTTGGCAGTCTTCATCTGAGAAGCTGGGTTACCAGCAGCAATGTATGATGTCAACAGATTTTTATAGCCTGTCAAGAAGAGCTTTGTGTTTCATAGTGTGACTGTTTCCCATTTTTTTCTCAAAGCTGGCTATTACTACTGGTGGTGACAGGAAATGAATGTGAATCCCCTAGCCTTTGCAAGTACAAATCCTAATCTGCTCTGGACAAGAGCAACTGACTGTTCATCACTGAGCCATTCCGTTGTATGGTAGTCAACCTATCAGTCGGTGCCTTAGGAACTCAAAAACAGCATTATTTTTTCCATTTGTCCAATTTACTTAATTTAATCCTGACATCTACCTCTTTGCAGCAGCTTTTTAACAACAATGTACATTCCAGACATCCACAGTCATATTGTTTCTTTTGCTTATATGGAAAATGTGATATCAAATCATAGAAGGTGAAGGTATCTTTAAGGCCAGAGCTAATGGACACACTATCTGCTAGCACACCATATTGGCCAGGCACTCCTCACACGAGGTAAAGTAAAGCTGACACAGTCTGCAGTGCATTCTGGTTTATAAGTAAGCTCTGATGTTCCTTACCACCATCATCCAAAGTAGCAGCTTCTTCTGTAACCAGAAGGGATATTTCCTCTGCATAACTGGGATATTCAAGAGCCAAGAATAAGTAGGGGTACTCCAACTACTCCACAGAGTCCTCCAAGCCATGCACTGTAGCTGCTCAAGAGTACTGGGAGAAGAGGCCAGTTTTGCCCCCACCAATACAACTCTTCAGTAGTGGAATTATATAGAGAGTTCTGCCTGTATAGCACTGTAACTTTATGATATTCCCAGGGATGCCAGAAGTTGTTACTACAGTATAGGCTGCTCTTCCAGGTGAAGAAGGCAGATTGTTAATAAGGGACCAGAAGAAGAAATCTGGTCAGGAAAATGATATAAAGTTTATAAGTGGGATTTTAAAACTATTGGGACATGTGGCCACTAGAAAGCATACAATCACCCCCAAACACAACTACCACAGACACAGCTCTGGCTTCAAATTCGTAAGTATTTGAAAAGTCATAGCAATTTTCACACATCAGCCCCAGACCTTGGTTTTTGTGAGAGTAAATGCCCATTAAATTTATGTAGCATATATTTTCAAAAAATTGTTCTTTTTTTTTGTCCATTAGTAAGACCAGTAGGTTAAGAGTAACTTGGTAAAACTGTGTGAGTAGGCTCGCCTGGGTCACCTTAGCATGTGAACTATGCATTAGAACAAGATATAGAAGATCCATATTGTCATTGTCTGCGGTGGGCTGGCCCCCAGCCCGGGGTTTGTTTCCTGCCTTGCGCCCCGTGTTGGCTGGGATTGGCTCCAGCAGACCCCCGTGACCCTGTAGTTAGGATATAGCGGGTTGGATAATGGATGGCTAGATGGATATTGTCATTGTGGACTCTACAGTTCAATATATCTTGACTTATTTCAACTAACAGTGATATTTTGACAATCAGCTCTTTGTTCTGAAGACAGAAGTTTTAAAGTAAAGTAGTTCCACTCACTAATCATGGTTCAGAAGATTGTTGATGCACACACAAGCAAGAATTTCACTGTACCATGTATAAATGGCAAGTAATGACCTTAAACACCCTAGAAATCAATAATGTGGCATTCGGAAAATCAAGAATCTGGAGGTTTCAAGTTAATGTTCATGTTTGATTTGCAGAGCATGCCGGACAGTGGCAACATGGTACAAGTTACTCAGGCAAGTATGGGTTTCAGTGTATTCTCCACACATACTAATAAGCTGAACTTAAACTGTTCCTTCAGCTTTTAAAGAATTTGAACATACAGATCTGAACTTGACCCGATTACACATTGTTTACCAAAATCACCCTTTCCCTATCCCACAAAACAGTGGCCATGACTTCCCCTGTTGAAGGGGTAACTTTAAACTGCTTCTTTCAAAGAGAAGATGGATGATGCCATTCCATTGATTGTTTTTTGGTCTCCTGTTCAAAGTGATGGATCCACGTGTCATCCCTGCTGACAACCTGTGACAAAAAGCTTTCACCCAGCAGTGTAACATCAGAACAATTCTGAGCCCATGTCTTTCCACAGTTTTATGATACGACAGCTAGGCTTTGTGAAACCCAACATGGGCATACAACATACCTCAGAAACCAGCTTGCTGGTTGTGATCCATCTGCCATCTCAAATGGGCTCCTCAGCACTGTTACAAAATGTGAAACGTTTAGGGAAAATTCTCAATTAATAAAAAATAGCCACAAGTCTCCTTTACAAATAAATTCAAAGATGGACTACTTTTAGGCCAAATTGGTGGAGCTGCTCTTATACAGTGCAACATGGCAGACTGATCTATCCTAACAGACAGGTTTGTTTACATAACATAGTTAAATATATTTTAAAATCCACCAATCAGAACAGAGATAACTGGTATTTCTCAATAACATACCTAGTATTATCTAAAGATCCCAAAATAGTTAAACAGATTAAAAGTCTTGAGTAAATATCTGGTTCATAGAAATAAGACTTCTTAGATGTAAACTGTTATCAGAGTATAAAAATAAAAAAGTTAAAATATTAAATGATCTCATCTCTAAATTAAATGTGTTCATACAAATGAACTCTGGATGCCCTAGTTTAACAGGCAGGCAGTTTCAAGTAGTTCTTTCTTCTTTTAATTAAATTGTTCCTGCTACTTTGTTGCAGATTTTATATTCTCAGGGTTTCAAGGAATATTAATACATTGCTGTTTCGTGTTAATAATTTGCTTCCAGGTGTAAGTTAATGGACGCTTGGTGGCACTATTACATCGTGAAACCCAACAGACAGATGCAGACACTGGTTTAAAAGCACCCAGAAGTATTTTAATATTCTTCAATAAAGTGCCCAAAAGCACCTCCACCACCATAAACAATAAATCAATAATTAATAAATCACAAATAACCAATCCTCCACTCCCAGTAGCTCCGTCACACTCCCTCCCAACTCCGGCTCAGCTTGCTGGGTTTCAACCAGTCCTTTAATAATAATAATAATTCATTACATTTATATAGCGCTTTTCTCAGTACTCAAAGCGCTATCCACACAGGGAGGAACCGGGAAGCGAACCCACAATCTTAAATAGTACTTGACCCGGAAGTGCTCCTGTTCTTTTGTCCATGTGATTCCATAGCACTTCTGGGTCAGATGAAGACTTGTGTTTTTCTTCAGCCCGGAAGTATTTCTGTTTCTCCATCCTCGTGACTGGGGAGTACTTCCAGGCTACCGGGAAAATAGAAATCCCCGCGTCTCCCTGCAGCATCCTACGATGGCACCCACGGCACCCAGCAGGGCTGTGAAGCCGAACTCCATCTTCCATGGTGCCCTGCGGGAATCCAGGGCACCTCCATGCTCCAGGGAAGACATCATCTAGCATCTTGGATGTGTCGGCCGGGATAAGCTGCCAGCTGTCCATCACACAGGTTAAGATCATTTGATTATTTTTATTTTTAATTGGGCTATTTTGTAGGCAGCATTTTGTTACTGTGTTACTAAAAGGATCTGCACTGTCTTGTTAGGTCACCTCATGGATGCTTGTCTGAGATTATGGAGTCTTCACTCTTGTACTCTTAGTATTTTATGTTTTCTGGTTCACAGTTCATTGCCTTCTGCTTGTTGATTTTGCGTACAGTTTTGGTGACGACACGTCTTCTAGTTAATGAATCCTGGCCAGGCTTGCTTCAACTTTGCTTATCATTTTGATCTTCTTTTTTGACAACATTATTTCTGAGTGTTAGACGCCGAAGCTTATTACAGTTTCTTAAACACACACACACATCTACTGGTTTGGTTAACACTACCCTCACTGTCCTCTTCTCCAGAACAGTCCAGCAAATCCTCTTTGCATGCTCATGTTTGGCATAACAAGCTGCTGCTAGAAATCTTCTACCAGTCCATAGTAGCCAGTGTGGTGTTCTGCGCTGCAAGTCTCCTGAGGAAGCAATTTCAGCTTAAAAGAAGCACAATGCCTGGACAAACCTATCAGGAAATGCTGTGCCATCACAGGGTGACCAGACCCCTGGACATACTGGAAACTGTTTTGGACAAGAGGATGGTGGCAAAATTAGATGCCATCCATAAAAATTCCCTCCATCCCCTCCAGGAGGTGTTGTCTTGCAGCACTTTTAGCCACAAGCTCCTTCCACAATGGTGTGCTAAGAAGCGCCTCTGGGGATCTTTTCTGTCCACTGCTATCAGGGAATTCAAAGCTTCCATTTGATGTACTTGTTAAGTTTATTTTTATTTATTTATCAATTGATTGATAGGCTGTATTATCTGTCCTGTGAGTCTGTATCTTTGTTTTTTTATGCTTCTGCTGCTGTATGCATACGAATGTCCCCATGGGATTAATAAAGTTTATCTAATCTAAGTGAAGTGAGAGCATAACACCGACACTGTAGACTTCTGTTGCTGTTTCAGCTGTGTATGTCCACCACACAACACTTTCCGTGTGTTTTATCTCGTTTTGTTTTATCTTCCCTAATTATTAAAATAATCCCATCTTTCATCCTTTATCATTCTTCAGTATTCAGATTGTGAAAAATAATCTGCAGAGAGCACCGCCATCAAACAGAAGGCTGCCCGCAGTCCGCCCCCAGTCTTGCATGTACTTGACTTTCTTTGAAGATTTGGTGATCGGGTTTTTTTTTTTTTTTTCCATTTTGGGTTTTAAAAATCACCTCTTGGCTGGTGTTAAGATGAGAGACACAGGAATATGGTGCCATCCTTCTCTCAGAAGGTATCCATTATTTAACCGCCTTCTTTATTCTCTAAATTATAGTGCAGAGTGCAGAGTCAACACCACCGAATCAAAAGCGTGTCCTCTCCCAAAAGCTGCCTAATTACCTTCTAAACAGAACAGCTTTGCAGAGGCTGCCCAGGAGGACCCTGGCACGCTGTGTGTGGTATTCACCTTTTTTTTTCTAGATTTTAATGAGATATAGGATACCCTGAAAACCAGGCCCGAGATGAAACTCTCACTCGAGCGCTGCAACAGTGCTGATACATCAAGGATGCCACCTTTAGCCTGAAATTCTGCTAACGTAGGAGGCCAATTAACACCTCGCCGTCGAGGGTCAGAAATTCATTGACCCCCCCCTTTCGCCCTAGTGATCATATATAACAGTCAAGCTTTGCTGATATAGGAAAGAGGGAAACAAGCAAAGCTGACTGTGTGCTAGTGGCAGCAATCTTAACTAAGGGTGCAAGTGACATGCTGCCACACACTGGAAGAAAAATTTGGAATTGTTAACTAAATCCACCTAAACAGAGAACAAGTAACCAGAAAGACAAGCCTTGCTAGCCTGCTGTAGATGAACAAAGTACTTTTATTGTATATAGTGCCTTTATACAGAGAACTCCACAAGTACAGGTCCGTAGTTTGTACATATTTCAGGAGTGGTAGCACTGGCAGGTGTGGTGACCGCCTTAAAATCACACAGTAGGTCAGAGGGGAATTGAACCAGAAGCCTTTATAGCCCCTACATCTGCACTCTACATACACTTTTTATATAGTGACTTTCTTTAGTGAACATGTTACAAGTACATAAAATAACATTCTAAAAAATGTTTCATGCCTATGGCATTGAGCAACAGGGCAGGAACCAGCCTGGCATGGGATGCCAGTTCATCACACCCACTCTCACACTCACACAAGGTCAATTTAGAATTATCAGTTACACCAACTTCTGGAAATGGGAGAAGAATACAGAAACATCCACTCATTTCCTAATCTGTTGGTCCAGTTGAGGGTTGCACCCTGACTCTCCCACCCAAACTGGGCTCCTTTAGAGTTATAGTTAATCTAACATGAACTGTGATGTGAGAGAAAAGCTCATACAGAAAGGTGAACTTAAATAATCAAGGCCAGAAATTGGATCAAAGTTTGAGCTGTGATGCGGCAGCAGCCCTAACTGCTGTGCCACTGGGCTGGCAAGTAAACTGTCTCCATATGCCTCCATAGCTCTGACAAGTTCAGTGGCTTTCTCACAGTCACATAAAGGGAGGGTGGAATCTAACAAGCAACCTTAACACTCGAGCTTTTTAGCCAGTAGAGGGTCCGACTCCCACTAAAAAGACACAAATAATCACAGGCAAACAAACTTAATCTCATCAAAAATTTTGCATACTAAGAATAAATAAACTTTTATTTATGTCACAGGCCCATTTTTTCACTATTTTTTCTTCTCAAACACACTTAACTCTGTTAATAATAATTATTAATTATTTATATTTACATTATATTTGACTTTTTTCACCTCTCAAAGAAACTTTCCATTACTTTAACCACAACCAACATGCAGCATCCACCTAGATGACACAATATCAGCCATTCTTGTGCCAATACACTCACCACACATTAGCTGTTAGGTGTGTGGAACATGACCCGGACACAGACAGTCAGACACTTTTGAATCACCCCACACAAGTTTATTATACAAAGTCATATTTACAAAAGTGCTCCACAGTCCCCAAAAGTCCCCAAAGTCCTGGCCACAAACACAATTCCTTACTTCTTCAGGCCGCTTCCCTGCCTCCTCCAGAGACCTTTTCCTTCTTCCACCCGACTCTAGTCAACGTCAACTTTTATACACACCTGGATGTGCTCCAGGTGCTTCCCGACAATCTTCCACCAGCACTCCCCAGTGTGGCGGAAGTGCCAGCTGCGTACCTGGGTGTCCCTGCTCCTCTTCCCCCAAGCACTTCCAGGTGTGGCGGAAGTGCTGAGGTCCAGGGCTCCCAAGGCATTGGGGTGCCCCTGGCGGTGACCACGGGCCCCTACAGGGTTGAGCTTCAAAGCTCTGTACCCGTGGTCCCCATAGCAACCAAGGTGGTCACCCCCACGTGGTCTGAGGTGGGCGTAAGCCCTCTTCCGGTCCTCCGGGCATCACAGCCGGGTCGCCCCCCCAGCCACCTGTGACAGGTGGTAGAGGAGTGAGAGAGATAGCAATTAAGGGACAGGAGGTGATTAGGAGACCAATTTGACCAGGACTTCGGAATACACCCTACTCTTTTTGAAAGAAGCCCAGGAATCTTTTATGATAACAGACAGTCAGAACCTTGGTTTTACACCTCATCTGAATGATGGCACCAGTTTTTTCAGCTCAGTGTCCCCATCACTGCAATGGGGAATTAGGATCCACACACAGACCACACAGTAAGTACCCCCTGATCGCCTCGCCAACACCTCTTCTAACAGCAACCCAAGCTTTCCTCATTGGTCTCACATCCATGAACTGGCCAGGCTCAAACATGCTTACCTTCAGGTAGAGCTGGAACCAATCCTGGACGCGTTAGACATCTATCCATCCATCGATCCATTATCCAACCCGCTATATCCTAACTACAGGGTCACAGGGGTCTGCTGGAGCCAATCCCAGCCAACACAGGGCGCAAGGCAGGGAATAAATCCTGGGTAGGGTGCCAGCCCACCACAGGACACACACACACAGACACACACGCACACACACACACACACCAAGCACACACTAGGGACAACTTAGAATCGCCAGTCCACCTAATCTCCATGTCTTTGGCCTGTGGGAGGAAACTGGATCACCCAGAGGAAACCCACGCAGACACGGGGAGAACATACAAACTCCACGCAGGGAGGACCCAGGGAGCGAACCTGGGTCTCCTAACTGCAAGGCAGCAACACTACCCACTGCACCACTGTGCCGCCCCCGTGTTAGATATTTAATATTTAAATAAAGGACTTTAGTGAAAAAAAAAATCACTGAAAGTGTGCATATTCTCAAATAGGAAAAGGTGTTTGCTGCATGATGGGGTGGCGTTGTGGAAGTAGCGACATCCAGTACACTGAGCTTCTCAATGGAGGAAGTACAGTAATGTGCACAGCGGAGCATTTTAGTGTTTTAACATGTGGAAACTCTGCAGCAGGTCACATGTTTGTAAAAAATGTACTGCACTCCTTCCTGGTAATGTGAATGAGAAGGATAAAAAGAATTGATATTAGTTACAATGTGTTACACGTGACATGCATTAGGCAGCTGCAGAAAACAGCACAGGTAAACATGGAGGTGTGAATGAGGCTTAGGGAGTCCTTGATTTCAACTCAAGAAAAACACTTTAAAACCTCAAGCAGTAGCTTTTTCACTAAGTCTTGCATTTCCCAGTGTTAAATCTATGTAATTGTATGCCAATTTTGCTCATCACTATATAAATACAGTGTATATTAAAAATAGACAAGGTCTCCTATATAAGATGCTGAGTTATTTTTTTCTTTTGTACATTTTCAACATTTAGGGTCCTTTTCTGGCAGATTAAAGTAAAATATAATTTGATTTAGCTTCACACATGTTTTAATTGGGAAGAACTTTGCTTGCTGTGTCTGGTAAAATTTATAAATACAGTAGACTGGTATCCAAATCCACAGTTGGTTTCTCTCATTTTGGGACAGGCAGTGGCTATATAAGAGTCCAAACTGGATAAGCATGTTAGAAAATCGGTTGCTGGCTGGCTAGCTGGCTGGCTGGCTGGCTGGCTGGATGGATGGATGGATGGATGGATGGATGGACTCCATTCATTGTTGTCTCCTGCTTTGTATCTAGCACTAATAGGTTACACTTTGGCCCCTGAAGCTGTCTAGTGTACTAAAAAATTGGAAGGATAGATGGAAAAATGGTGAACTTAAAATTGTAGCATTTAGGTTGAAAGTGTTTATTGATCCATAACCTTTGAGAATCCTTCTTACTAATTCTCAGCCCAGCTAATTGAAGCTCATGGGGTCAGATTCAGAAATAGGCTGTGAGTTAGGTGACTCTGAATTGGATTAAGTGGCTTTGAGATGATGGCTATTGTGTTTGCCGTGGTGGCTCAGTGAGTAGCACCCCATCTCATTGGTCCAGTGCAGAGTTTGTATGTTCTCCTTGTGCCTTTTTGGGTTCTCCATTTTTCCTCTAATATCCCCAAAGATGTACTTGTTAGTTTAGTTAGCCATTGCCCATTTGTCCTATGTGGGTGTTTTTGTGAGTGGGCCTAGTGACTTTCTTTGGTATTTCCTGCTTTGCGCTCAGTGGTATTCGCATAGACTCAGACCCACCACAAGAACAAATTGGATTTAATAATAATAATAATTCATTACATTTATATAGCGTTTTTCTCAGTACTCAAAGCGCTATCCACACAGGGAGGAACCGGGAAGCGAACCCACAATCTTCCACAGTCTTCTTAATGGAAAGCAGCAGCACTACCACTGCGCCACCTGTGAGGATTTAGTGAATCTTAGAATATTATGTTATGCAATTTTTGTATTATTAAAGCCTTACAATGAACTGGTGCTCTGTCTTGTCTGTATTTTGCACCCAGTATTGTGAAATTGACTAAGCAGGTTTGAGAACACATTCGTTAATTCATTATTTTAAAGCTTTGACAATATGTTAGTCATCAATACCATGATAGGTTCAGTTTGTCCACTATGAGCACCATTAGCGGATTTCTACCACTTTTATGCCTTTTTGCTTTGTGCCCTCCAACACCTTAACCCAGGCAACAGAAATCTGTGCGGCCTGCATGAGAGATCCTAGTTAGCACTAAACTTGTACAAAATGATTACTATCGTTTGTGATTGAATCATTCTACATCTTCGGCGTTACTTATTGACTTTCTTACTTCTGCCTTCTGACAAAAGCGCGTTTTCCCATGGCGTTACGGTACCGGAAACGTCATCTGCTAGTATAATAATAATTCTTTAATAATTCTTTGCATTTATATAGCGCTTTTCTCACTACTCAAAGCGCTCAGCAATTGCAGGTTAAGGACCTTACTGAAGGGCCCAACAGAGCAGAGTCCCTATTGGCCTTTACGGGATTCGAACCGGCAACCTTCCGATTGCCAGTGCAGATCCCTAGCCTCAGAGCCACCACAAGCCTTGTCCAAAGTTAATGAGCCACAGCGTCACAACTGAAGTGCTAGGCTGCAGCAGCCTGGCAGCAGCGGCGGCCTTAGGCATATGCAAACTGTGCACCTTCACAGGGCCGCCATGCCAATATATATTGAATATAAAACAGAAAGAGAAAATAATGACACAGCTGACAGCAATGTGGCTGAAAAACATTGTGTTTCTTGTTAATTAGTACGCTGTATTTACTAATGTCGCTCGAGTCGGAGCAGTAAGCTATATGTAGTATTATAACGTTCTGCCATAATGAGAATATCATGGGCCGCCACTTGGTTTTCAAGTTACGGACACACGCATATAGAAGCGTGTCATGAGCACGAGGCGGCTATGCAGTGTCCACAACAGATGTGGCCATCCGCCGTGCATAAGATACCATATTGACATTGGCAGGCGAAGGGGCCATCGATTCTTTCTCTGCCCAGGGCCACCATGAGCCTAGAGCCACCCCTGGTAGGCTACACTACTAGCTGGGCTGCTGAGACTGGCCACTGGGCAGAACTGACCATCACAAATAGTAATAGCTTGCATATTTTCACGTTTTTTTGCTCTAGTTTTATGTAATTTTGTGCTAGTATTGTAACAAACAGTTAGTGCAGACTACAGCTGAAGATCTGAAGTGGACGCGAGAAGTTGGTGAGTTGTTTATTAACAAATATTTGTGATTTTTGAGTTTGTAAAATTAGTGTAGGTCAGGGGGCTTTTTGCATATCGGCTTATTTTACAATATAAACTTTGAAATAAACTTAGTAAAGTAAAATTTGATTTTTGGAGGATTTGTTTTCCAACTTGAATTACTGAGCAATGAATTCAGTGAGCGTTTTCGTGACTTCAGTTCACACAAACAGGACTTTGCGCTGTTTACGTCACCATACTCTTACAATTTTGAGAATACGCCTGAGAATATCCAAATGGAATTGATTGAACTGCAGTCAGATTCTATTCTGAAGGCAAAATACAACGAAGTTGGTGTGCTAGGCTTGTATGCTTACCTGCCACCCTTGTATGTGCAGCTTCGTAAGTTGGCATCGAGAGTACTGTCTATGTTCGGAAGCACTTACCTTTGTGAGCAATTGTTTTCGTTAATGAAAGCTACCAAAACCCCACATCGCTGAAGACTTACCATTGAGCACCTTTCATCCCTCATAAAAGTTGCAGCTGCACAAGATTTCAAGCCTGATATTGACAAACTGGTTACTAACAAGAGATGCCAAGTGTCGGGACAAAAGAAATAAATCTCAAACTGTAAGACTCCTATATAAGCAATGAATATAATATAATGAATATAATATAATAATATAAGGACCTAGCTAAGAGGCTAAGACTCTAATTCAACGCTGTTGTACTGAGATTGTATGGAAATAATTTGCTTTTCTTTAAACTTTAAGTGTTACATTTTTTAAAGTTTTCAGTATTGGAAAGAAAGCTACAGTAACTTTGTATAACAGTATTTGTTACAGTGCAGCCCGCTGACGCATGTATGGCAGTCGAAGCGGCCCACCAATGGTAGTGAGTTTGACATGCCTGCCTTAATCTATCATCTATGGGGGAGGAGTGAAAGCTTTAGATTCGTCAAAAATTTCAATCTCCGGTTTTCGTCGGATCTCGATGTTTTAAGGTCCCCTGATACCGAAAACATTGATATCTTGATGATTGGTGTGTGTCTGTCTGTGTGCGTGTGTCACAGTTTCCTGAGGACAGTCTAGAGCTAAAACGGCTGGATGAACAAATACCAAACTCGAAACTTGAGCCTGTTATATGATGACAATGTGCCGGTTTAGTTTTTGAGCCAAATCATGCAAGAGACAGCGACACTCTAGAGGAACCCTCAAATACTATAATTCTGCAGTTAATTATGAATTCTTCTCGTCAATTGCTATCGTAATGACCTATTTTATAATCAGAAAGATCAGCATCAGAGTGGTAAATAATTAATGAAATTTTATAAAATAGACCTGGTAACTTGGTTCCTAGGATGCAATGCCTACTGACATTTCCTACATCCAAATTTTTCAACTGATTTTCAGGTCATCTCTGATAGCTCTCTATTTTGATCAATTATAAGTATTCACCCCAAAATCACTGTACCAGCTTTCTGAAAAGAGGGGTGCTCCAAAACTGTTAAAGTCAAGGATGACAATTTTGCCTACCATAACCACTATAAACACTGACCTCCACCATCATCTGAAGCCATTCAAAACAGACCAAGAATACCAAGATGAATTTTTTTATATAAATTACTATGCATGCAAACTGCTTTTAACTTTTAGTCAGTAAGAGTTAAAGTGGGGGTTTTCTTAGAAGAGGAGACCCTATGTTTTAATTTATTGTATCATTTTAATAAACATACATGATTTGGACAAGAAAACAATTCATCAATATGCAGGTTCAGTTTGCAGATGATACCAAATTAAGTGGAAGGGCAGTTCAAGCTGAACTGTTACAAGGGACCTGGACAGAATACAACATCAGCCAGATGTGTGGCAGATGGAATTGAATCTAAGTAAATGTAAAGTATTACACAGAGAAATTAGAAATGTTAGATTTGAATAAAAAATCGGGGGTCTGAAACCTGAAAGTACCCCTTATGAGAAGGACCTTGAAGTCATAGTGGACTTTGACAGTTCACAGAAGTGATCAAGAATGCTGATGCTAGGTTATATAGTATGAATTGTGAAGTACAAGTCAAAGTGCTTAACCTTTATAATGTACTGGTGAGGCCGTGTGCAGGTTTGATCTCCATATTACAAAAACGATATGGCAGCACTGGAGAAAGTGCAAAGAACAACCAGGCTGATTCCAGGCCTGACAGGTATGAGCTATGAAGAGAGATGGAAGAAGTAAAATTGTGACATGACTGAAGTGTTTAAAAATATGAAATGAATTTGTGCAGAATTAGTTGGAATCCCAGCTGTTTCTTTAAAATAAATTCTTCAACATCAACACGGGGGCACAATTTGAAATTTGCTAAAGGTAGATTTGACACAAATGTTAGGAAGTATTTCTTCACACAGTGAACCATAGACACATGGAATAAATTACCAAGTATTGTGATACAGAGTTGGACTTAATGGAGGATCAAATCTCAACTTAATGCGATCCATAGGCACATGGCATAAATTACTAAGAATCATGATTTAGAGTTGGATTTAATGGACCTTCAGATCTCAATATTATTTTGGACAATTGACGTGAATAGGTTTGACAGGATGTCATTGCGCGTCTGAATGGCCTTTTCTCAACACAAATGTTCTGATGTTCCAGTTTAACAGAAACATGCAGTTCTGTTCAGTCCATAATGTGCCAAACTGAAAGAAAAGTATTTTACTGGCCTCGGCTTTTATAGGCAACCTATGACTAATTTTAGGAGCTGGCTGTGTGACCACTTTTTTTTATCAATAGTGGCTTGGCTTAAAGGGTGCAAATTTGTAAAGGGAAATGAACATTTAAAAGAAAACTTACAGTTCTCCTCAGTTATATAAATCCTAAATATGACTGCAGAATGCATGCCAAAAGAGATAAAGAAAGGCCTGTTGTGAGATATCAAGGGGAATTACTCCTGTCTTTACTGTATTAAATTATAGACAAAGCAACATCATCACTCATGTTTGTTCATAGCTGCTCATAAGGAAGGGATTTGTCAAGAATGCTTTCTATGCTCATATCTTCTGTAACACTTATCTGAAGCAATTGCCATTTGTGTTTGGACAATATGTCAGAGAACTATTTAACCTAATAAAGTAATGAAAATATGTGTTGTACATGACTGTTATGTAGTGTGGTGACCAGAACTGCACACACAAGTCCAGATACGGTCTCACTAGCTCTTTATAGAGACTCAGCATAACATCCCTCTATTTGCAGTCAACAGTTTTTACAATAAAATTTAACATCTTATTTGTTTATATACATTGCTTAGATGATGTGATTGTTTCATCAACATAAACTCTTCACTGCCCATCTTTGATATACAATTTAAGTTTTGTTTTTTTTTTTGCTTGTATGTGCCACTTTGCAGTTTGCCTACATCATTGATCTCAAACTCCGGTCCTGGAGGGCCGCGATGGCTGCAGGTTTTCATTCTAACCCTTTTCTTAATTAGTGACCTGTTTTTGCTAATTAACTTCTTTTGAATTAATTTTAATTGACTTGTTCTTGAAGACTCCTACCACTTAATTGTTTCTTTTTCCTTAATTAGCATTGTGACAGATGTCCAGGGACCTTGCCCCATCGGGATGCCGGAAGAAGGGAAAGACCGGGACAAGGGCAGTACCTTCCCTGGACCACAAGGGGGCGACCTCCAGAGGGATTACATGGGGGTCACAGAGCTTGGAAGCTCAACCCTATGGAGGGACGTGGCCATCACCAGGGAGTGCCTGGACAGCTCCAGAACTGTGGTCTGCACCACTTCCACCACACCCGGAAGCGCTGCTAGAAGAGGAGCTGGATGCCCAAGAAACACTTCCGCCACACCCGGAAGTGCTGCTGGATGTTAATTGTGGAGCACCTGGAGTACTTCTGGGTGCGTTATAAAAAGGGCCACCTCACTCCATTCAGGGAGCCGGAATTGCGAGTGAGGAGTTGGAGGCAGCTGAAGAGAGAGAAGGAGGTCTAGACTTTTAGTGGTGATTACTGCACTGTTTGTGGTGTTGGGAAAAGGGATTGTAAATAAACGTGTGTGATCTGAGACATTTGGTGTCTGCCTGTCAGTGTCTGGGTCCAAGATGTCCACAGCAGCCAAACAATAATGAGATACAAAATGAGTCAAAATGTGACCAGCAAACTGCGTCCATCAAACCATATCTGAAAATAAAAAAAGATGAAGGTCTCAGGAATGCTGATCTGCTCAGGTCCACAAAGCATTTGATCGGTGCTCTTAGAAAAGTGAAATCAACAATTTTGGAAATGTCTACTATTGTACAATGACAGCAGCAACAAGTCATGGAATGAAAGAACGGGTTTAATTAACAACAAGAATCGGCACCTAATTAAGCAACTGGTGGGAGTGAAATTGGTTGGAGTTTGAGGCCCTGACTTAGTAGGTCTTCTGTTGGTTCACTCACTTCTCATTTCATTTCTGTTTGGGTGCCAATTAATGAAAGAAATGAAGCAATTCAGAGGAATGATGAAGAAATTCAAGGGAACAATTCTTAAAACACAAGTCAATTAAAATGAAAGGAAAAGGAATTAATTAGCAGTAAAAACAGGTCACCAGTTAAGAAAAGGGTTAGAATGAAAACCTGCACCAACTGCAGCCCTCCAGGACTGGAGTTTGAGACCACTGGCCTACATCAAACTGCATTTCTCACATGTTCGGCCAGGTATAAAATTCTCCTGGTCTTTCTGAATTGTGTTTGCTGACCTCTCTGTATCTGTTATTGCTTCAGTTTGAGTGTCATGTGCCAATTTCACAAGTTTACTGAGTAAATCATAATCAATGTCATTAAAATAAATTACAATAGTCCAAGGACAGAGCTCTGAGGACTTCTCTAAAGACCCCACGTAAACCTTCTCACACCTATTTGAACTCTTTGTCTAATTATTCAGTTAATTTTGTAAATTACGTGATCACCACAATAATGAAAAATGGGCAGAGAAAAAATAATTAACTCAAGATTGAGGAGATGAGAAAATCACAAAGAAATAAACTGTCAACGCCAAAACATTAAACAAGAATCAAAGTTAATAATAACATAAATTCCAACTTCCTTAAATCTTGATTCAAAATTCAGAATCTTAACCACCAGAACAACACCACACATAAGCACCAACATCTTATATTCTGCCCAAGATGGCATAATGTCACAACAACAACAACAATTTATTTCTTGTAAAGCCCAAAATCACACAAGGAATGCTGCAATATTCTTTAACAGGCCCTGGACTTGACTCTCTAAAAAGAGAAGAAAAAACTCCCAAAAAAATCTTGTAGGAAATAAAAATGGAAGAAATCTTGGGAAGGTCAGACCCCCAGCTCAACGAGAGACCCCACTCACCCCCAGTAGCTCCAGGATGATAACAATGGTTAATGAAAGAAACATCCAAAATGGTAGTGCCTGCAATAAACAAAATGACAACATAAAAATATGATAAAAATAATCACAAATTCAAAATGGAGATTACATTTAAAATATGTATAAAATTGAATCCTGCACACTTTAAAACTCCATCACTTCCCGAGGACTTCTAGTTTCAAAGTAAATCTCCGGCATTGAACTGTATTAAAGGCTCTTTAAGAGTCAACGAAATTATCTCATATGTGTTGCCTTTGCCCAGCACTCCAGTTCATCTAAAAACTGGATGATCAGTTTAGCAGAACCCTCATGAACCCATATTGGCTTTTATGACATTGTTTTTCTATAAGGAGCCTCATAGTTTATTTCTTAGTATTGTTTCCATTATTTTATATGCAATTTTATCTCTGTTCTTATTGACTGGAATTCGATTTGTGACTTTCCAGTGATCAGGTACATCCCCCATCTAAAATGATTGCAGGAATATGCGTAAGGAAGTTTTATAAATGGCATGTTTTATTTTTTTCACCACTACTGGTAAAAATCCAACCAGGTTCCAAAGGTTATATTCATCTTCGGCAAATGAAGGGCCTGAGGTACATTTGACTTTAATTTAGCAGCAACTCTTAAAATAACCACTACAGACTGGAACAGGACTACTCATAGCTGAAAGCAGGAGCAAAGACAAACTCACTCAATCACTCAGTCGTTCATTCACCTGCTTACTCACTCAGTTACCCACTCTGTCACTCTGTCACTCTGTCACTCACTCACTCACTCACTCACTCACTCACTCACTCACTCACTCACTCACTCACTCACAGTTTCTTGCTCATTTAGTCAGTCAATCACTCACTTATTTACTCAGGCTCACACTCATTTGCTCATTCACTCACTCAATCACTCAATTGTTCATTCACTCAGTTGCTCACTCACTCACTCACTCACTCGCTGAGTCACTCAATCACTCACTTGCTCATTCACGCACTCAATTCTTAATTCACTCAGTTGCTCACTTGCTCGCTCGGTCTCTCACTCACTCACTCACTCACTCACTCACTCACTCACTCACTCACTCAATTGTTCATTCACTCAGTTGCTCACTCACTCACTCACTCACTCACTCACTCACTCACTCACTCAATTGTTCATTCACTCAGTTGCTCACTCACTCACTTACTCGCTCACTCACTCACTCACTCACTCACTCACTCACTCACTCACTCACTCACTCACTCACTCACTCACTCAATCACTCACTTGCTCATTCACGCACTCAATTCTTAATTCACTCAGTTGCTCACTTGCTCACTCGGTCTCTCACTCACTTGCTCATTCACTCACTCAATTCTTAATTCACTCACTTGCTTATTCACTCATTCACGCACTCAATTCTTAATTCACTCAGTTGCTCGCTTGCTCGCTCGGTCTCTCACTCACTTGCTCATTCACTTACTTACTCACTCACTCAATTGTTCATTCACTCAGCTGCTTACTCACACTCTCAGACACTTGCTCACTTACTCACTCACTCAGTTGGCCATTACATTTTCTCACTCACTCACTCTCTCACTTACTGACTCACTCACTCATTTACTCACTCACACATTCACTTGCTCATTCACTCACTCAACTATTCATTCACTCAGTTGCTCTGTCAGTCACTCAATCTCTCACTCACTTGCTCATTCACTCACTCAATTGTTCATTCACTCAGCTGCTCACTCAGTCAATCGCTCACTTAGTGACTCACTCACACTCTCAGTCATTTGCTCACTTACTCACTTAGTATGGCCATTACATTCACTCTCTCCCTTATTCATTCATTCATTCATTCATTCATTCATTTACTTCCTCAGTTTCTCACTCACTCACTTATTTGCTCCCTTACCCTCTCACAACCATTCAACAAAAGAACTGGTGATTTGCAATGGTGTGTGCTACACGGCATCATTGCTGTGAATTCCTATATCTCACTCATTGATCCTTGAGTCACAAGCAGATGTCCTTTCTGTGGAGAGAGCGAGAGAGAGGCCGTCTCTCACTGTTTTGTTTTCTGCCTTAGTTACTTCAGCCTCTTTTATGTAAATGTTCATAACTTTGTATTAGTGTGCTTAACTTGCCTTTTAATGACTGTGTGTTTATTTATGATGCTACCGGAAATAAGAATAATCAGGAAGAATGTCAGATTGGGAATTTCCTCATTGGACAGGCCAAGCTGGCCATTTATAAATCAGAAAAAGAGAAAGTCAAATCAAACAGGCAATGTGGCATGATAAGGATATTTCATGGACTTATGAAAGCCAGAGTCTAATAACAATATAAATTCCAGAAAATGACTGCAAATTGTGAATTCATTGGTGAAATGGTGGTGTGTCTATGTGGCAGTTTGTAAACTTGAGGATAATGAGTTGATTTTTCTTATGTGCAATTTGAATTAGATATTGTTTTCTTTTGGGGGGGGGGGGTGTTGGATTTTTCTTTGTTTACTCTACTTACAATAATATAAATATCTTGTTGATTATTGATTACAGTTTTTCTCGATTGCTAAGATCCATTTTCCAAAATGTCTGTCTCAAAACTCAAAGTGCATTTCTGAAGTTTGTAAAGGCAGTTGTCACAATACTGTATTAAATGGAATAGGACCAAAATGCCCAAAACATTGATAACATGTACCAAAACACACAAAATAAGCCATCAGTAAAATATTGTCCCCATGAAGAAAGCACATTTGACCAATGCATAGGTGAACTCCCATAAGAATGCTATGTACTTGAACCAAACCCAGACACACCATTTATTTTGTTGTCAATGTAAAATATACACAGATATATGCAGCACAACTCCAGTATACATTCAACTATGACTTCCAAATGACGACATAAAACAATAGAAAAAACAAACATTATGAAACATACAGTGATGTGCTGTATTGTAAATACAATGCAAGTATAATTTCACAGCATCCAGCCTGTCTTCTCTGTTTGGTCACAACACTTCATCAACATCACATACAGTATCTTGTCTTCCAAGGTAGAGGAAGAAGAACTTTCTTGAATGCCATATCCACTCTCAGCATGCTTCACAAGCAGCATCCTTTGCCCCCCAGTAGAGACAACTGGTCATGGGGCAGATGGTCATATACATTCCAACTGCACAGTGAGAAGAATTCCTCGATTTGGTTGAAAAAGGTGGTAAGAACTCCACTGACATGCGTTCATGGGTAGTAAACCATTCCCTGTCAAGACTGGAGTGGTAAAAACTGACATTGTCCCAAATAACTACATATTGTGGCATATCAGGTCTCACCACTCCCCCCAACATTCTCAGGAATGACAGCTTTGTAAAACTCTCCTAAGAAATCAAGGAGACTAGCTGTGTTAGACCGTCCGAATGTGATGGACTACACCATCCTCTAATATTGCAGCACACGTAGTTATGTTACCACCATGATGACCTGGCACATCCACTGCCATTGAATGGCCTATTATGTTTCTTCCATGTCGCCTGACTTTGTTCAGGTTAAGTCCAACTTCATCTACATACACAAACTTGTATGCTGTGTCATTCACTTCGAGCTCCATCACTCTCTGAAAAGAAAAATCAGCTTATCAGATCAAACTGCAAATGAATTTCCAACAGTGCGACACAGCACTTAAAGAAGAAATTACAAAACTGCATGTTTAAAGTATGGTCTCAAATTACATTGACATATTGAAGAGAAAACTGTGCTGTACTTGCACATAGAGGAACCTCTGCTCCATCACTCTCTCATTATTTCTGGGAAAAAACAAACTCTGTAAGCTGTTTCATTGTTACAGCATGTCTCTTCAGTACCCTATCTATGGTAGACAGACTGACAGAGGTGATGTTCTGAAAGGTGGTATCATCTTGTACAATGGTCCTCTGGATGTTACGAAATGTAATCACGTTGCTGGCCCTCACCATGTCAACAATTGCTATCTCTTGTTATGGTGTAAATAATGGGCCTCTGCCACCAGAATGTCGAAGTGGTACAATCCTGAAATGGCACACACACGAATCCATGAATTCAACAGAACAAATATCGGTTACAATATGCTATTACCAAGTTTGCACAGAAACAGTAAAATATATATGCAGGATACTGCTTATATACCTGTTTTCATTTCTGAATGTTCATATTATGGAGGCCGCTGAGGTGCAGATTTATTGCGGCTGGACTCTTGGCACAGCTTTAACTATGCTTAAGACCATGGCTTACAGTTTTTTTCAATTACTAAGGCACATTCTGCAATATTGAAGTCACTTTCTCAAAACTCTACACACTGTTGCCATAACATTAGTGTATGTGGGCTAAACTGTGAATCGTTTCACATTGCTTTCATGCAAAATGCATTCAATGACTAAATGCGTCAGAATTCATGAATACCTTTCTCACTCAAAATCCACCACCATTAAAACTTTACATTTTTAGAGAGCATTTTGCACATGCTTACATACTATTGTCAGAATTATTAAGTGTACAATCAAAACTGCATTCCTACAATTTGTATCATCCCCATCAAGACCCCTGTAA
This sequence comes from Erpetoichthys calabaricus, assembly GCF_900747795.2. Classification (NCBI taxonomy): domain Eukaryota; kingdom Metazoa; phylum Chordata; class Cladistia; order Polypteriformes; family Polypteridae; genus Erpetoichthys; species Erpetoichthys calabaricus. The sequence goes on from NC_041403.2 coordinate 34,313,814, forward strand.
AATGTATTGTAAAAATGACATTATATAAAATAAATAAACACCTGACAGCAAAACACATAGTTAGGTATTCAACTGAAATGGATGCCTGATGTGTTTGGTCTTTATTATACAAATTACACCAAACACATCAAGTCCATTTTAATTCATTATTTAATCAGGTGTTTTACTCTCAGGTGATCTCATTATCGTCCATCTCTATATATTGTCACACACATGCACATAGGAGGCAGCTAAAGGGCTTGAGTAAGAGCAATTCCGAATCAGACCGGGATGTGGCAGAGTGCACTGACTCTTTTTCTCACTTTCCTGCAGACCATTCACAGGAGATCCCATCTGGCCGTCTTGATGTCACTTCTGGGTCTGAGCCTATGGAAGAAGACCTTGCCGGCTCCGGCCTCTGTGATGTGACGTCTGGGCTCAAGCCTATGGCTGAAGACCCTTATGAGCCCGACCCCTATGATCTCACTTCCTGTCTTCCCCTTTAAAAGCCTCCACCTTTTCCCTATTCCTCAGTTCTGTTTTGGACTCGGTTTTGTGCATATCAGTGCTATCATTTACTTGCAATTTGCAGCCAGGAAACCAAATACAGTGGAACCTCGGTTCACAATTGTCTCGGTACACATACAAATCGGTTTACGACCAAAAAGTTTGCCAAACTTTTGCCTCGGTTCATGACCACACACTTGGTATACGAACAAGCCAGTTTCCCTTTCAGTTTGTACATGTTCAGTCTCTCCCTGTGCATTTCCTGTGCAGCGAGCAAGAGAGAGAGCGAGAGAGCGCGACACACAACACACACACACACACACAGGCAGCACAAGAGAGAGCCAGACGCACACACAGGCAGCGCGCGAGAGAGAGCTGGACGCATAAGGTAGGAAGGCAGTTAAAGAATGGGAGGAGGAAGTGTGACGTCAGGACTAGGGAGCCAGGTGGGGCCCTCCTCACTGTCCTGTTTCACTAATATGCGGGCAGAGTCGCAGGGCACAGCTAATATATAATGTTATCTTGGGAATATTTTCTTTTGTAAACATGGATCAATCAGAAAAGCAATAACAAAGAGGAAAATGTGTTGCAAGGAGAAGGAGAGGATGACAAAGGAGAGGAAGACCAAGGGCAGTGGTCACAGATGAAATAAGGGCTAAAGTCATTGACCATGTTATCAACCATGGATTCTCTTTGAGAGAAGCAGGATTACAAGTGCAGCCAAATCTGTAGTGCACAACGGTTGCATCAATAAGGACATTCTGCCAAGCCAACAGGTAAGATGCACATTCTTCAGCGGTGTCAGACAGAACTGCATATTACTGTATAGAATTTACTATATATAGTACAGTGACATCCATTTAGGTAATTGTTTTTGTTCTTTAGGATCCAAAGATTACCTTACACAGGGGGCAGAGGCAGAATTTTTACCGCTGAGCAGGAAATTGTTATTGTTGACATGGTAACCCGCTAACAATGCCATAACACTCTGGGAAACCCGGGACTGAGTTGAGGCAGACAGTACAGTATTTGATAACGTAGCAAGTGTTAGCATGACAATTGGCAGACTCCTGCAGAGGCATAAAGTAAACATGAAGCGCTTATACACTGTCCCATTTGAGAGGAACAGTGTACGTGAGAAAGAACTCCGATACCAAAATGTACAAGTACGAGGTCTATTCAATATAATGTAACACTACTTGTTCTTTAATGGTTTTGGCTTTGAAGATAAACCACCATACAAAGCTTTGTATACAAAATGGTACTGTAATGTAATGTAGTCCTTACAATATGGTACTTTGTGAGAGTCATGGAGTCGGACGCTATACAAACAGCCCATGTGTTCATTTTTGTGGATGAAGCTGGGTTTAATCTGGTGAAACAACAGCAGCACAGATGGAATATTGTAGGGCAAAGAGTGACGGTGCAAGTTCTAGGACAGAGAGGGACCAACATCACAATGTGTGTGGCAATAGGCAATCATGGTGTATTATCACACAAACCAGTCATTGGCCTGTACAACACAGAACATCTCATCTTGTTCCTTGATGAGCTCTACACGATACCAGTTCCAGAGGATGAGAGAGAGTGAGTGAGGCACCAATGCTTTGGTATTTATTGTGGTGTGGGATAATGTAGCATTCCACCATTCCACTGCAGTCACAGAGTGGTTTGCAGAACACCCAGGATTGTCCTCATTGTTTCTGCCGCTATACTCTCCCTTCCTAAAACCCTTCAAGGAATTGTTAGTGTTTGTCTGTTGTTATTATGCAGCTAAATGATCACCTCAATAAACATGTCATTCTTGATAAGTTTCAGTCGGGTTTCAGAACAAATCACAGTACAGAAACTGCACTCGTTAAAGTAGTCAATGACTTGCGTGTAAATGCAAAAAGAGGCTGTTCATCTGTTCTCATCCTCCTAGATCTGAGTGATATCATTGATCACAATATTCTTAGAAATCACCTTAGTCAATGGATGGGCCTCTCTGGCAGTGTCTTAAATTGGTTTGAATCCTACTTGGCAGGTAGAAAATTCTTTGCTAGTTGTGGTAATTATACTTCAATGACACATGATATTCTATATGGTGTTCCACAAGGCTCTATCCTGGGTCCACTGCACTTTTCAATTTACATGCTTCCGTTAGGTCAGATTATGTCTGGGCATAACGTGAGCTACCACAGCTATGCTGATGACACGCAGCTGTATTTATCAATAGCGCCTGACGACCCCGACTCTGTTGTTTCACTAACACAATGTCTTACTTGTGTTTCTGAATGGATGAATAGTAATTTTCTCAAACTAAATAAAGAGAAAACTTAAATTTTCGTGATTGGCAATAATGGATATAATGAGGTTATTAGAAATAAACTTGATGCATTAGGATTAAAAGTGAAGATGGAGGTAAATAATTTAGGGGTAACTGTTGACTGTGACCTGAATTTTAAATCACATATTAATCAGATCACTAGGACAGCATTTTTTCACTTAAGAAATATAGCAAAAGTTAGACCTCTTATAACATTGAAAGATGCTGAGAAATTAGTTCACACTTTTGTTTTCAGTCGACTAGATTACTGTAACATACTCCTCTCAGGACTACCAAAAAAAGACATAAAGCGATCGCAACGAGTGCAGAATGCAGCTGCTAGAATCTTAACTAGGAAAAGAAAATCCGAGCACATCTCTCCAGTTCTGATGTCACTACACTAGTTACCTGTGTCATTCAGAATTGACTTTAAAATTCTGCTTATGGTTTATAAAGCCTTAGATAATCTCATTTCATCTTATATTTCAGAATGTCTTACACCTTACACTCCAAATTGTAAACTTAGATCTTCAAATGAGTGTCTGCTTAGAATTCCAAGAGCTAAACTTAAAAGAAGTGGTGAGGCAGCCTTCTGCTGTTATGCACCTAAAATCCGGAATAGCTTGCCAACAGGAATTTCCCAGGCTAATACAGTGGAGCACTTTAAAACACTGCTGAAGACACATTACTTTAACATGGCTTTCTCATAGCTTCATTTTAGTTTAATCTCGATGCTCTGTACATTTAATTAATTATCATTATTATTCATGGTGGCTCCAAAATCCGTACTAACCCTTACTCTCTCTTCTGTTCTTTTTCCGGTTTTCTGTGGTGGTGACCTGCGCCACTACCACCTGATCAAAGCACCGTGATGTCCTTACATTGATGGATTAAAGGCCAGAAGTCCACATGACCGTCATCATCAAGTCCTTCCATGAGAACCCTGAATACAATAAGGACTGATTGATGTCATTTATGTTAGGCAGAATGCCTAGAGGGGGCTGGGTGGTCTCGTGGCCTGGAACCCTTGCAGATTTTTTTTTTCTCTCCAGCCGTCTGGAGTTTTTTTGTTTTTTCTGTCCTCCCTGGCCATCGGACCTTACTTTTTTTCTATGTTAATTAGTGTTCCCTTATTCTAATTTTTATTTATTTTGTCTTTTTTTCTCTTTCTTCATCATGTAAAGCACTTTGAGCTGCATTATTTGTATGACAGTGTGCTATATAAATAAATGTTGTTGTTGTTGTTGTTAGTTTTTCGTAAGCCTTTCTTTTGTGTGTGATATAATGTACTTCCACAAAGGCGTAAAGTGCTAATGTTCTGGTTTTATGAGTCTATTTTCAGACATGGATGAACTGTTTTTGTGATTGGAGTTCATTTTGGAGGGGAGATTAACTGTAAGGCCAAGCTGTGTGTTGGTGTTGCAGACTGTGTACAGAGTTTTGAGACAGTGACTTCAGTATTGCAGAATGTGCATTAGCAATTAAAAAAAAAACTGTATTATATAGCCAACAATGGTGGCTCTGATCTCATTTGATATGTTTAGTCAACTTTGATGCCCCCTGCCTCTTCATTAATAATAATAATAATAATAATAATAATAATTCGTTTATTTACACTGCATTTATAGAGTGCCTTTCACAAACACAAACCATGGAGCTGGTGGTGGATTTTAGAAGGACCAGGACCCTCATCAACCCCGTGATCATCAGAGGTGACTGTGTGCAGAGGGTGCAGACCTATAAATACCTGGGAGTGCAGCTGGGTGATAAATTGGACTGGACTGCCAATACTGATCCTCTGTGTAAGAAAGGACAGAGCCGACTATACTTCCTTAGAAGGCTGGCGTCCTTCAACATTTGCAATAAGATGCTGCAGATGTTCCATCAGATGGTTGTGGTGAGCGCCCTCTTCTATGCAGTGGTGTGCTGGGGAAGCAGCATTAAGAAGAGGGACGCCTCACGCCTGGACAAACTGGTGAGGAAGGCAGGCTCTATTGTAGGCACGGAGCTGGACAGTTTGACATCTGTGGCAGAGCGACGGGTACTGAGCAGGCTCCTGTCAATCATGGAGAATCCACTGCATCCACTAAACAGTATCATCTCCAGACAGAGGAGCAGCTTCAGCGACAGACTGCTGTCACTGTCTTGCTCCACTGACAGACTGAGGAGATCATTCCTCCCCCACACTATGCAACTCTTCAATTCCACCCGGGGGAGTAAACGTTAACATTATACAAAGTTATTGTCTGTCTGTTATACCTGCATTGTTATCACTCTTTAATTTAATATTGTTCTTTATCAGTATGCTGCTGCTGGAGTATGTGAATTTCCCCTTGGGATTAATAAAGTATCTATCTATCTATCTATCTATCTATCTATCTATCTATCTATCTATCTATCTATCTATCTATCTATCTATCTATCTATCTATCTATCTATCTATCTATCTATCTATCTATCTATCTAACTAACTCAAGGTCTCTTTACATACAAAGGAAAAAGAAAAAAAACACACAGAAGACAAAAGTATGTCAAAGAGGAAAATTTTCAGTTGAGATTTAAAGGTGGAGAAAGAGGAGCCATCTTGGAGAGACTGAGGAAGAGAGTTCCAGAATTGAGGGGTTGTGCTCTCTGTGCTCCTCTCAACCCTCCACCACACATTCTGACACCTCTACTTCTTGCTCCATTGTCTTCCTGCAGCAACACTGAGGTAAATCTTATAAAGGTTTGTAATTAGAAATAGGCTAAAATTAGCCATGACTTGCACATGTAGAATGGCCTATGGGGGGGGGGGGGGATTGGGGGGGTGCTTTTTAGTCTTATATACCTTCTAAAAAACAGCCTAATGAATACACTCTTCATATTGAATTATATTTATCATTCAATGATTTATACAATGACCTATTGTGGTGATATGAATGAGAAGTGTATATTCCTAAATGATAAAAAGACAATCTGTTCTGAATTCAGAATAGATCTAAACTGCAGCAAGACAAATATTAAAGATTTTCCTCAATCAATGTGACACGTTTGTCACAACAAGAACACCATTCTCAAAACAGTTCATGAAATCACCACAGGTCCACCATGTTTGATGACAGCTCACTGATACTTGTTTATTGTTTTCACACAAACAGCAAAGGCCGAGGCACAAACTGCACAACTCTAAACACATTTGACACTGCATGGTGCATTTCTTATTTGACTCTAACAAGCTCATCGAAGCAATTAATACATCTCTCAGGGAGCTCAATAGATTACTCTCTCACATTGGCTGACACAGTAGTTCTTTGCATATAATCACGGCATGCAAAACACTTTCTATAGGTGCCATTTGTAGGCTATGATGTATTTTACAGAGTAAACAATGTGTAACAATCCTGTTACCTAAACCTGTCTTGTCTCTATTTGTTTTGTTTCATTTCTTTCTGTCTTGTTATTAGATGTGACTGAGAAGGCAAATGTCATGTTTTCTTGTGTAAATCTGGCTAAATAAAGCAACCTTGAATCTTGAAGAGAGGTAAAGTGACAGAAGGGACAGAGTGTTAGGTTAAAGTAAAAGCCTTCCTGAACAGATGAGTTTTAAGTTAAAAGAATGAATGGCTGGGCGCTATACAGCTGAAGGCCCTGTCACCCAGTCGAGTGCAGGTTAGTGTGAGGGCACAACAAGATTTTCAGAATCAGAGGACCTTGGTGGGCAAACAGGAGTGTAGTGATGGAGAAGGTCACTCATGTAGTCTGGTGAGAAGCCATTTAAAGCTTTGTATGTTATTAATAGAATTTTATACTCGATCCTGTAAGACACAGGGAGTCAGTGAAGGCGAAGCAAGATGGATGTTACATGCTCGCTGTTACTGGTTCATGTTCGGATTCTTGCAGTAGAGTTTTGAATCATCTGGAGCTGTGATATAAGATTACCTGCCAGTATGGTGTTACAATACTCAATGTGGGATGTGATAAAAAGCACGGATAATTTTCTCAGCATTAGAAAAGGTACATTTTAATGCTTGAAGCATCGACTTAAATCTGGCCATCTAGGGATGAACATGGGCAGCTACAATGCTTAGGTATTGATAGATATATGCTATGAAAACATTCTCTTTACCACTGAAAACTCCCATCACCACCCTGCTCTTTAAATACAAGGGATGAGGGATAAATAAATTCATGGTGGTTGCATGAAATGCAAACTCTACCATTTTATGTTGCAGGGAAAATTAAAAATTTAAACAAAGCAGCATTTTTACAACCTTCAGTCTTCCAGTTTTGGTGGCCCTGTGTCCACTGTAGCCTCATCTTTGTTTTCTTAGATGACAGGAGTGGCACCCGGCATACAGGCCTTCTGATTTTTTGGCTGTGTGCCCCAATACAATGCATCTTCAGAGGTGTCTTTTTCCACACCATAGCTGTAGTGAGAAGTCAAGCAAAGTGACATCTTTTATTGGCTAACTAAAAAGAGAACAATATGCAACCTTTCAAGGCAACTCAGGCCCCTTCTTCAGGCACGATGCCTTCCAATAAAAGGTGTCATTTTGCTTGACGTCTCACTGCATTCATAATGGCTAACATGGTACAACACCCTAGTACTACACTATAACTGCAAAGTGCTGCTGTTTCAATTGTTGAAACTTTTTCTGATCACTTGAATAGGCATAGCCATTCTCGTCCTACCCATCCCATTAATAAGGTGTTTTTGGACATAGAACTGCCACTTACTCTATGGATTTTGTTTATCACAATATTCTATGAAAACTAAGGAAACTTTAGTACATGTTGGGATTTTTAGATCCAGGGGCCACCATTTCTGGCACCAGTAGGTATACAACAGTCAAAGTCACTTAGATTATGCATGTAAGACATTGTATTGTTTGGTCAAACAATTGCTAAACTAGGTCTTCATACTGTACTGACTAAGTTGCAGCCACATAGCTTTATCAGGAGATTTGCGTTATTGCACAGGTGGGCCTAAGAAAGTGTCCACAAACCATATTGATTTGTGTTTTCTAATAAAGCGTAGATGGTTTTCTTAGGGTTATGACTCTTATTCACCAATTTCTAATCTGATAAGGATAGCAAGCTATGGTTTTCAAAAGCACTTAAAGCCGTGTGTTTCCACTATGAAAGTCACGGCATGCATTTAATGTGATTGATTGGCCGTTTAACTGAGGCTTCATGAAGAGATCATGAGTCTTTCTTTGTTTTTTTTTGGGTTAAGAGCTCATCTGAAAAGAATCAGCTTTTCTTTTAAGTTAAAGAATGACTAGTTCAGTATAAATTGAACCTTGCATTTGGCAAATCATGATTACCAGCTTTTAAGTGGTCTCCTCTCCGTTTATTGTATGCATATTGACAAAGGGCTATAAAGTCATTTAGTCACCCTTAAAGAAAAAGCATTGGTTTCTAAACTAGTTAGACATTGGCAGATTCTGCAATGATTAGGCCTGTAATTTAACAGGCATAAATAATGTAAAAAGAGTTCTGTTCTGCAGGAAAAAAATGTATGCAAAAATGTATGAATATAGTGTACGTAAATATATATATATATATATATATATATATATATATATATATATATTGGTTGAAATAGTTTACTGTCAAATAATGCAAAGAGTACGCGACACGTGTTTCGCCCTAATTCTGGGCTCATCAGGCGTACACACTCTACTGCACTCCCTCTCGGGAATCGAACCTCGGACGTCAGCGCCAGAGGCGAGGCCCCTAATGTTGCGCCACGGCATGTGGTTCGTTTATTTGACAGCATGTAGATCGGGGTAATTAAATTCACGGCATTCGTAGTCTGTGTCACAATCTGATTGTATGGATGGTTACCTACCAGGTAACGCTTGTAGTCGGCCAGCAAGTCTGCTAACATCCGCCACGGTGCCCTCAGTTGTGAGAAGCAGATCATAGAATGGTTGAAATAGTTTGGCCAACCACAAGCGTTACCTGGTAAGTAACCATCTATACAATCAGATTGTGACACAGACTACGAATGCCGTGAATGTAATTACCCCAATCTACATGTTGTCAAATAAATGAACCACACGCCGCGGCGCAACGTTAGGGGCCTCGCCTCTGGCGCTGACGTCCGAGGTTCGATTCCCGAGAGGGAGTGCAGTAGAGTGTGTACGCCTGATGAGCCCAGAATTACGGCGAAACACGTGTCGCGTACTCTTTGCATTATTTGACAGTAAACTATTTCAACCATTCTATGATCTGCTTCTCACAACTGAGGGCACCGTGGCGGATGTTAGCAGACTTGCTGGCCAACCACAAGCGTTACTTGGTAGGTAACCATCCATACAATCAGATTGTGACACAGACTACGAATGCCGTGAATATATATATATATATATATATATATATATATATAGTAGCTCTGTAAGCCCGTGCTGTAAAAAGTCAGGGGTCCTAGAAACTATTGAAATCCTCAGACAAAAATTGAAATGTAGAGATGTCAGGTAATTGAAGGGAAATACTCTGGGCATCTCTCTCCTAGGAGGATTCGTTTTGCCGATATTTGTGCATTAGCGGCGGGAAGAAAAGTTAAAGGGATACTGTTTTGATGATGTTAGCAGTTAAGCGACATTGTGTTTCTTCAGAGGTTTCGTTTTGCTAACATGCTGGCCTCACTTGTGTTATTAATGGCTAAGTGAGTTTTCTGTTTCCTCGGAGGTGGAGCCTTTACCCCGACTCCACCTCTCACTTCTGGGCCGGACAGACAGACACACTTCCACGCGTAGATGTTTATATATAAGACAAGGTAAATAGTGTATTTTTTTGGTTCAGATTGCTTCATCCTAACAGGAGTTACAACAGAATATTCAGGACCTTTTTCAAGTGAATCTCCCTCTATAAAGACTGAGTTGCAACCACGTGATTGGCTCTTTGAGGAGCAGGCTGTTTGCATTTTAAGCAGATGCACCTACTAAAATGTTCACAGACTGGAATCTCAGTTTTAGAGTATATTACAAAGTGACATAGAGCTACAGCCTGAGATGGCAGCATTAGGAACATGACAGAAATCAAAGCTGAACAAGATCCCAGTCCATGACAGGGCACACATTTCCAAGCCAGCCTTCACTCATGTTGGGTTAATGTTAGACTTGACAGAACATGTTTGAGAAAAGGAAGTAAAAATGTTAGGTTTGAATACACAATGGGCGGTTGGAAATTCGAGAGTACACCTTATGAGAAGGATTTAGGAGTCAGGGTGGACTCTAAGCTATTGACTTCCAGATAGTGTTCAGAAACCATTAAGAAGGCAAACAGAGTGATAAGTTATACAGCATGATGTGTGGAGTACGAGTCCAAGGAGGTTCTGCTCAACCTTTATAACACAGTGGTGAGGCCTCATCTTAAGTACTGTGTGCAGTTTTGGTCTCCAGGCTACAAAAGGGACATAGCAGCACCAGAAAAGGTCCAGAGAAGAGCAACTAGGCTGATTCCAGGCTACAGGGGATGAATTATGAGGAAAGATTAAAAGAACAGAGCCTACACAGTTTAAGCAAAAGAAGATATAAGAGGTGACAAGATTGAAGTGTTTTAAATGATGAAGGGAATCAGTACAGTGGATTGAGACTGTTCAAAAAGAGTTCATCTAAGAGTAAATTTCACACAAACATTTTGAAGTGCTTCTTTACACAAAGAACTATTGACACTTGGAATATGCTACCCCAAGGACTATGGTAGACAGTAAGACTTTAGGGACTTTCAAAACTCGACTTGTTGTTTTTTTTGGAAGAAATAAGTGGATAGGACTGGAGACCTTTGTTGGGCTGAATGGCCTGTTCTCATCAAAATTGTTCTAATGTTCTAATGTAATAAAAAAAAAAACATAAAAACTTAACACTGCAACTCCACACTGCTACCGGAGAGAAAACTGAAGCCAGCTTATCGGAATTGTTTGGCTGCAGAGCTAAAAACTGTGCCACCGTTTAATATATAATTTATTTAGTTTATCTTTTTTCAAACTTGCTTAGTGCAATACAAGAGTATGTGGAGCTACAGCCAATTCTTGGAGTACCGGGTACAAGAGAAGAGTGCCATTCTACTGGTGGTCACAAAGTCCTGGCACTGAGAAGGCAAGTTTTATAAATTATATTAAGGATCAAAGCAGTAGGCAGGGGGTGCTGTTAAAAAACCAGATGGACATTTTCTTTTTGTTTATTTTTTGCTAACAGCCTGAATAATAAAAGGGTAGTTAATGGTCCATCTGCTTGAGTGATGTGAGCGGGATTCCTGTTTTGGTTAGGCATAATGTGCTGACGCTTATTTTAAAGTATTATTAGAAACTCCTACACATACACACACACGCATACAGACAGTCACACAAACACACACATCTGCTCTTCTTCCGACATTTTAGTTATCATACAAAACTCTTTAGCATCCCTCCAGGCAGAGATTGATTTATCTTCAGGCACTCAATTGTGTGTAGACTCCTTCATGTCAGGTCAGTTTTTTTCAACCTTAGTATTTCATTGCACAAGTTTTAGTGTACAGAGATCGTGCAACAGCTTCAGGAAATATTAATAGAAAGGGAAATTAACTTTTAATGTCTGCCATTCCCCAAGCTAAGCTTTGTTCTTTTGGATTAGTGGAGCACCTATTCAGCATTCTTCCCATGTTCCAGCAATGCTCAGTTTCTTATGAAATATAATATGAAATGATGGAGGCTGTCACTCTAGTGCCCACTATTGACTCTCTATGTGACCTGAAGCAAGAACCTTAACCTACCTTTAGATAAAAAGAGCCAGCTCAGTGGGTAAGTTCGATTTCAGAAATCACTTTGTAATGGAAGATGTCAGAATATAGGCCTCAATCATATGGGCACTTTATAGAATTATGAATGCTTAATAATAATTATATTAATTCTTTACATTTTTATAATGCTTTTCTCGCTACTCAAAGCACTTAATGTAGTAAGTGGGAAGCCACTTCAACCACCATCAATGTGCAGCATCCGCCTGGATGATGTAACAGCAGCCATTTTTGCATCATTACACCCATCACATATTAGCTATTAGGTGGTGAAGGGGTGAGAGACACTTAACCAATTAGACACAGGGGACGATTAGGGGGGCAGAATGACTAGGCCATGATGAGCAATTTAGCCAGGACATTGGGATACACCACTTTACGAAGGATGCCCAGAAATCTTTATTACCACATAGTGTCAGGTCCTCGGTTTTAAGTCTCATCTGAAGGATGGCTCCATTTTACAGCACAGTGACTCCATCACTGCACTGGGGCATTGGGATCCAGATTCAAACCACAGGGTAAGCACCCCCTGCTGGCATCACCAACACCTCTTCCTGTAGCAATCCAAGCTTTTGGTTGGTCTCCTATCCGAGTACTGGCCAGACCCGACCTTGCTTAGCTTCAGGTGGATGGCCTCCTCCAAAGTGCATGTGGTACGGCAGCTGGCAAAAGTGAGCAACTAGAATTAAGACAAACGTCATTCAAAGTCCGAGGCTCAGTAAGGCAGCAGTATTGTTAGCAGGTTAGATTATTCAATAGACTGTGGAACTGGGTAAGGGTCACCTGGGATACTTTTAGACTTTAATTAGTGATAAACCAGGAATTATACGTGTTTTCACTTTGTAAAAGAATCCTAAAACTATGTCATTAAGTGACCAGTTAAACCTATGTTATTGATTCAGGGAGAATAGTGTTTAATAAAGATAACCATTTTTTCCCTCCTAATATTTTTGTTTCATCTGCAACCTACATTTCCCATCAAGCAGCAGGAGCATGCTATGGCTGAATGGAGGCAGCCTGGTCAGTTATACATTGAAGTTATGCTCTGTTGGATCAGCACACCATGCACAAATTGGAATTGGAAGACTACAGGTATTTTTTTTCTCAAGTATTTTGTACAATAATTTAATTTCCTCACTGAATTACAGCTTTTGTCTAGCAGTGTGACTTTTTGTCTCATCGTGGAATGTCTTTAGCAATACTGCATTTACAAAAACACTGTTCCCCCATTTTTTTTCAACTGGAACCTTTTCTGAGATATCAATGAGTCCAAAAGTGTTGCTAAACCCATAAGGAGTAATGATTCTTTCTATTCTCTCCCCAAAAAGCCTTTATAAACCACCAAAATAAACACCTTTAATTAATTTGTGACTGCTGAATCATATATGAAATGAATATTAGTACCAATTTCATGAAATTGTATACAAAAGAAAGTTCAAAAGGCTTTTTTATATATTTTATAATTTTATAATTTCTTTACATTGTGACTCTCACCAGGAAAAGCAGTTTCAGAAAATGAGTTGACATATTTTGCATAACAGGGCAAAATGTGTCCACCAGACAAGGACAGTGGCTGTGTAACTGACTGGAATCCGTCCTACTCCGCATTGTGTCAGAAAGAAGTCAACTAAGGCACGTACAGGTGAAATAGAAGTTTATTTTCTTCCCCTTCCAGAAACAAAAAAAAAGTCCAGTGCATCATACAAACCGCTTCTTACCAAATCCCCCAAAGCATTCAGCATGTGTCTTTTCATAATAGAATTAATGTGTTACATATAGGACTATTTACTATTACATGTTAATGTATAATTATAATTATTATACAAGTTAATGTATAATGAATGTATAATTATTCACATTGCACTAGGAAAAACTATCTACAATATATATAGCCTCACACAATAATTCCTAAAGCCTAATAAGCCTTTCCAGAAACAAACAAAAAAAAAAAATAACAGGGTCTCATACAAACAGCTTCTTGTTAATGCTATTAAATAATAAATCAAATCAATTACTAATTGTTATAAACAAAACTATTAATACTAAATATATAAAATTAAAATTAAAACCCAGAATTTACACAAGGCCATGTTATACACCATGGCAAATTACATTTAAACAGCGTGGCACAACACTAAAACAATAAACGCTAAACTTTTATTTCTTAGAATTAAACATACAAAGCTACATGTAGGACCTTGGGAAAAAAATGCAACTTATTACACACTTGGGTGTTTCCAAATAATATACGTGTCAAATAAAGTAAAATAAAACTAGAAAAGGCTTGGGAGAGCTGAAAACACGACTTATCCCTACAGCATCCATCATGTGTCTGCCAGCTTAACAGAGAAGCTCAGCGCATGCGGTCTGTGCGGAGTAACTAATTAATTAGCACCCATAATACAATATATGATTGGTATGCTACTAACTATATACAAGAACAACTGATTCGGGAAAAATTCATAACTAAAACCTACAAAAAATTACAAAAGACAAATTACCCTTTACTAGAGCTACAAAGTGCTTGTTGATCTTGCAGGCAAATAGGAATGTTATTGTTCTGTGTACATGATGTAATAAATTTGAAATAATTTCACGATGTTATATTTTTCATCAGAGAAATGCCTTACATTTTAAAAAAGCCAGAGCCATGATAGACTTGCATTCCAAGTTCTCAAAGCCATCAAAGTACACCAACACTCAACGTTATGCACTTTTTGCAGCATGTCATTTTTATGTTTTATAAGAAAAACACTGAGGAATGAAAAAAAGATTATTCCTCAGTGTTTTTCTTACAAAACATGAAAATGACATGCTGCAAAAAGTGCATAACGTTGAGTTAAATAAAGAGGGAGATCTAATTTTATTTTTTGATGCCAGTATGGCATTGTGATATGTAGCAATTTTTAATCACCTCTGAATGGACCATCTTTGAATCATCTTATTAACATTACCAAATACTGCTAAGTGTGCTGACCTGAAGCAATCTCTGTGAGATATCACTGGACCTTAACTGTAAATGCGTTCGGCAGTCCATGCATTAGTCAAAATATACAAAGAACAATAAACTAAAGAAATAAGAAAGTAAGAGACACACGTCAGGGATGAAATCCTGGCTGTACCATGCCATTTGACAACTACAGTGTGGCCCACGAAAAAGTAGCCCACGTTACTATAGTATTACTGGCGGCCTTCCGTAAAGAAAGAAAGAACTTCTGTATTGCGCGCTTTGCTGGGACACCAGCGGCAGGAAAATGTCCCGCGTTTCCTTAATGGAACCCGTGAGAACGTATGCCTCCACTATCGCAATTCTTTGTGGAATGGGATACATGTTGCTCCGCTCGTACTCACGTTCGCACCTCTACTGTTCCTTCAACCCGGCAATATGATGCCTCCTTTGTCGCCGTTTCCCCAGACTAACAGGACCCGGGGGCAGGGAAGCGTGACGCAAGCCGCCAACGCGGCATCCCCCAATAAACTCGGTGGAAGGGTTGGGTTGACAAGGTGCTACGGGGAAGGATTCACTCGGCACGCCACTCTGGCAGGAAGGCGGGCTACTTTTTTGTGGGCCACCCTGTATAATCAAAAGGTGTGGTGTATCAGAGTGAAAGCAAAATTCTTAATTATTAACAAATTCCGGTAGCCATAAATTAAAGACAGGCATGCATTCAGCAATGTAGGTGTTTATAGAGCATCACCTACTGGAATGCAGGAGAACTGCAAACTGCTTGTGGTGAAATGAAATACAGCCTCCAAGCAGAAATTAGATACGGGCCTCAAAACTGAAATCATGCCAGATGTTCAGTCTCCCTCAGAAAGCCTAGCCCACCGATATTCACCTGTTTTGACAGAAGATAAATAAGAAAATATCTAAAAAAGTCTATGTACATTTTGTGTGAATCTTCCTGTATAGCACCAAGGAATAGTGATCACTGCTGAAGAGCTCCATATTCAACAAAAGGGCAGCAGATTAAAGGTAAGTCTATTAAGTAGGGCTGGTTCAAATTTAAATCCAATGTCATACTGCTTCACATTTGGAATGAATAGATTAAAAATTACTGATCTGCCTTTTGAAAAACTCATTATTTGACGATGAATAGTGTTCATAAAGGAATGTTTTCATAATCCATGACAGATGGGCTTGAAAGAAACTGTATTTCTTACATATAATGTTTTCCAATTCAGTATTCAGTGACGTCATGACATTCAAACACGACTGCATTAAGTATCATCATACCAGTAAATTAATTTTGTGAAAGTGGTACACAGAAACCTGGGGCCATGAGCTTCAGAAACCTATTTGTCCCCTGAGACATTAAATGCAGAGGTAAACAGCCAAACAGCTTCTTATTAACAAAATCCTAAGAAAAATTTTGCATTTCTCAGCTAAATTACATTCATTTTAAACATTTATTTGCTGCAGTTCTTCAGAAATGAAGGCAAAACTAAAATAGACTTTTTATCATATTATTGGTGTGGTGATTGAAGAGCAACTGCTACTGCAAATACCTGGCATGTCACTTTAATAATTATAATAATAATACATTTAATTTATATAGCACCTTTCCCATGCTTAAAGTGCTTCTGATAAGTTTCTAATGAACAACAGGGAATATAGAACATTGTATACAAATAATATCAAGATAAAATATTAAATAAAGATAAATACAGGAAACTCAAAGACTTGATTTGAATAAGAGGCAATAAACCAGAATAAAAATGCAAAAATAATACCAAAAACAAATTTAACAAATAACAGAATTTGTGATGTAAAAGCAAAACGTTTTGAGCAAAGGGGCAGTGAGGATAAACCAAAAAAGTGGTCAGAATGTCAGGGTAAGTTTTTCCTTAGGAGTCGGTGTTCCTTTTTTTGTGGGAAGTGACATCCTCCACATCTCCTCTACAACTCTGTGATGGCCAGTGTGGTTTCCTATGCTGTGGTGTGCATGGCTGGTAAGATCACTTCAAGAAAGGCCCACCAAATCAACAAGCTAATTAAAAAGGCAGGCTTACTTATGGGATGCACTTTGGACACCCCCCAACTCGGTCAGGGGGGTCATAGATAAGGAGACGATTAAAACAAAGCTGTGTGCCATATGAACAATACTGAAAACTTTGTTCATTCAGTGAATTAGTCAGCAGAATTGTGCCAAGAAACGCTATGGGGACTCCTTTATACCAACAGGAATATGCCTGCCTGACGCCTGACTATGACAGAGACTGCCAAGTGTTACCTTTCCTGCTTGTCTGTGTACCATGGTTAGGATGATGCAGGTGATCTTCTCCTTCAGCATGTCCAGTGGTGTGAAGCTCCTGGGCCAGAGTGTCATGCTCCGGGGTAAAAACCTGTTCCTCAGTTCCCTTGTCTTAGTTTACATCAAGGTTCGACACATTAGGCTTGAATGCTCTAAAAACGTAACTTTTATTATCAACTTACAAGGTGCTTCTTTCAGCTCAATAGAGAACAAAACAAGCAACTTGACTGACTAATATATATTTAACATATTAAAATGCCATCCAGATCAAGTGACATTTGAGTTGTGAGTAAGCTGATATTATTAATTTAGGGACACTGTTCCAAAGTCTGGGTGCTATTATAGAATTTTAATCAATATTTTAAAACAATTCATGATATAATTTTACAATTTAATACAAGTAGATACTTATATCAAGTTATAACAATAAATTATTAAACATAAGGATTATAATTGAATGTAACAAAAGGTTAACTAAATGTTGTTTTAAGCCTAGGCATGTGAGGCTGTTGCCACATCTTAGAGGAGCCACCAAGATAGCTGCTAAGGTTGAAATGAAGTAGATGAGTAACAAGCACCCCTCTAGAAAATGGGAATAAACTAATGGGAAAGCCCAAACTGCTGTCCTATTAAGCAGTGCTAAAATCAATAGAAGAGTCCATAGATCACACCTATTACAGGGCAATATTGAGATTAATCGGAGAGTCAAAAGGAGTCAGACAATACTCTTGGCACTCATCGACTGGATGAAGCTCTGCATATTCTGTATATTAAGAGTCAGATGATGTGATGCATTGGACGAGGTAATGTAACAGTAAAGCATAAAAGCAGATGAATTGTTTTATTGATTGCTCACTCCATGGACTGAGACATTTGCGCATACCTGTGTACAAATAAAGAATTGTTCTGCATTTTAATCTGGTCTCCGAAAATGACTTCTTTAAAAACAGAGGAAAGTTTTTCTACTACACTATATAGCTGAAGGCTCCATCAGGAGCGTGGCAATGGAGGACGTAACACTGATGCAGCCCAGTGCCAAGCCATTTCCTTAGGCTACATCCACACTATTACATTTTCAATCAAAAAATGCAGACGTTACTCTCCGTCTTTGTGTTTTGTCCACACTACCCCAGCATTTTTAAGCCCTGAAAATGGACACTTTTAAAAACTCTGACCAGAGATATATATATTTGTGAAAATGGCAACTCGAACTTTCATCATGGAAGGTTTTGAAAAGGCAGAGTTCAACTGCGCTGTGATTTGTTCATGTTTGTTGTGCCCGTCCCTAATTGGATTCTACTCATTGCAATGTCTCATTCCCTGGTCATCCTTCATGGAAGAATACCATAATCCAACATAGCGGATACAGAGGAGTTGCTTTCTGTGATGATTGTGTTGTCTACTTGTATGCATGTAAATTGTGTCTTATACAGTTTTAATTAAACATACATGTACAAAAATCAAATAATTAACCGGCCAACACAATTTTGCAATAAATTCTGTGGCTGGCAGGGTTGCTGTCCCTTCAAGGATTTTTTTTGCTAATGCCTGCATGCCCAGTGCAAGTGAATATGTACGCCATATGTATTTTTGGACATTTTAGTGCAATGGAGATATTTTTGAAAATAATTAGAAAATGCTAGTGTGGACAGAGATTTGTTTTTGTTTAAATGTGCTATGTTTAAATTAAAACATAATACTGTTGATGTAGCCTTAGAATAAAGCTCAGCAGTGTGCAATACATTCCATAGTGCATTCTTAATATGAAAAGACATCTGGTTTTTTTTTAGGATTGTGGATTTGCATTTTGATACTCAGTGATAAGCGTGAATATCTAATTACTGTTAACAAAAAACTAAAAACATTACTGACACAGTGACAGGGATTCATGCCAGACAATCCATCTTCCTGTGTTCAACTCCTGCGTATTTAATTCAGAATTAAGCTCAGTTCTAACTGAAAGAAGATTCACCAAATGAGACAAAAACAACCCTTGTATTTATAATGAGCTTCTAGCCAGCTTAGCTGTGTGTCTCTATACTGAGAGGGGCAAAAAGAGCCAGGATGACAGTATAGTGTAGAGGCTGGACAGTAACTGCAAGTAAAAAAAAATTACATCTCCATACTGGTAAATCAGCTTGGGACGTCGCTCATTACAAATGTTTTGAATACTTTCTGAACCCACTGTGTATCAGCCAAACATGAACATCAAGTAAGGTAAAAAAATAAATAAATATTGGATGAAACCTTCATTAAGGGGTCAGTAGGACATGGGTGGTATGCACATGTTTTCTTTTGCCCAAACCTGCTTTCTCCAGGGATTCCAGCTTCAAGTTCTTTTTGACACCCTTAAAGGTACCTGGTGTGGGTGTGTGCAAGAGTGTGCCCTTCCATGAAGTGGCACCAAATCCAGGATGGATTCTCTCTTTAGGCCAGAATGTTACTGGATTACAGAAAGTGAGGTTTATAAATGGAGGGATGGAAGTCATTTAAGGTAAGCTGTGGCAAACATTTCCCAGAAAGTCTTGATTAAACAGTTATTAACCATTAATTATAATAACCATTAATTATAATTTACAATGGGTCCTCGCCCTGATTCTGACCCAGATACTATGTGAGTACAGTTCGAATGTTCTCTTCAAGCCTTTGTAGGTACTCTTCTCACATCCCTAGGGCATGCATGTAACTGGTAACTCTAAACTGGCATGGAGTGAGGGGGTGTGACTGCAGTGTTTTCTGACAAACTGACATTCAGTGCTGCCATGACACCTGTGATGGAAGGTGCACAATGGCATCCCAACCAGAGCAGGGCACGTTTCGCTGGGTATTGTATTCCTGTATGGCAGCCTTATCGGGTTATGTAGGTGCCTTGCAGGTGTCTACACAGGTAACAACAGCCATGGAGGCTGTCATCTAGCTTGTTGGGGGGTATGTAGTCCGGCCAGGTTGTCTCCCGAAGTCCTTCCCTCACACTGGCCACCCAGCCAGGTATTACTCTGTCAGCCCAACCCTGCCGAGGTGCCAGTGTACCCACTGCCACACTAGCATCTTCTGCCTGTCTCTTGGTTGAGGTAGGGTGATATTCACCCCGATTCTTGTGCCTTTGAAGGGCTGGCCTCCCACCCAGGTATGGAACCTTACCCTACTACTGGCCAGGATACCCACCATTGAATGCCGTATGTCACACACCTCATAACCTTTAACTGTACTAAGCGGGTGTTAAAATAAATAAATGGAATTTTATAGAAAAGACTTTAATTAAGAAAAACCTTTAGGTGTTAGGAATGTAGTTTGGTGTTTGACTGCACAGTCAGTGCGTGTGAGAGCTCGTATTCAGTGTTCTATGGGGTTGAGGTTTTTACATTGTGTGTGGCCCAATAGTTAATTCATTGTACTGCAAACCACTAGACTGCCCATCCAGTCTCCACCACCTAGGCAAGTCACTATGTGGGCACTATGGACTATGTGTTCTGGCAGTGGAAACATTGCTTTGAATAATTTATTTTATTTAAGTATTATTACTATGAAGTCATAGAACTCAGCAGCTGTTTGAGGCAAATTCTTGTGTGGGCATGCCATATTTGGAAGTAAGCCCTTTGTCTCCTAATGATTATAAAACAGGAACTCAGCAAGCCTGGAGGAAAATACACGAAGATAAGAGTAGTGCCTTTTGGCTGAAAAGACAGTTACAATTTTTCAAGTTAACAAAAATGGAATGGTTCAAGTCAAAAAGGTCAACATCTGTGTCCATTTGATTTTTCATTTCAATTAAGGGCTTTAGTGTAATACCTATTGGACCAGAGCCTGTATAGCTGATCCTGAATATGACATGCTGTTCAATTTACACGGTCAAGAGATGACCACACCAGACTGCTTGACATCACAGGCTAATAAATGTGAAATGGAGACAAGCTCCTTGGGAAATAACCCAGTGTACTTGTCATAGTCAACAGGAGCTACTGTCCGCATTCAAAGCAATACTGTCCAGACAGGATCTAGACCTCTGCCCACAGTTCATGAAGGATCATTTACAAGCCGCTGGGTCTTTGTCTAAGCACTTCGAAGCATCCATTCACCTTCATTTTATCAACAAAGTAAAATAAAATATTAATCACCAAAATGCAGTGGCCCTGTTTAAATGTTTTCAGAATAAGTAGAGCAGCATAGTGAATAGTGCCCCTAATGCACAGCTCCAAGATACAGAGTTTGAACCCTAGTATTGTCACTGTCTGTGTGCAGATTACATCTTTCCCCATCCAGCACTTTCCACCCACATCCCGAAAACATGCATGTCAGTGTGAGGAACGGGAAGCAACTCCAGTCTCAGCAGCCCTGCCTTCAGCACTGGCCCCGCCAATCTACACCTCGTGCTCTTACTATGCATCATTCACGTGATAAAGTGCAAGGGAAGTTTCAGATGATGGCACTGCTTAGGCATTTAGTTACTGTAAGTTATGGGCCCAGAAACTCAAAAAAGAACCAAAAAGGCCCAGGGGCCTCATAAATAATGGCGTGCATAGAATTCACACTATAACATGGCGTGCGGACAAAAGCAGAAATGTGCTTACGCACAAAAAAATCCAGATGCATAAATCTGTGCGAACGCCAACTTCCATGTTCTTCCGCTCCACAAATCCTGGTCAGCGTGAAAAGTAACACACGTGCACACGCCTGCTGTCCCGCCCCAATTCCTCCCAGAATTACGCCTCTTTGAATATGCAAATCAATATAAATAGCCATTAAAATCAGCCTCCTGAGAAAAGACAATGGCAAAAGCACGAGGGAAAATGGAAGGATTTCAGCGAATACCAAGTGGAGACAAAGAAAAACATACTATTTGTTGGTTTAAACATTGGTATAAACAACAAAAGGAAGATGATCGAGTGACATAGCATGTTGGAGAAACTCGAAAGCTCAAGTTCACAAAGTCACACAGTGCCCGAAATAAAAAAGAAGTTGTCACATATCAAAGTCACCGTGAAAAGGCGAGTCGTAGCCCACCGTCTGAGTGTCATATGAAAGCTTATTAGGGTACAGAAAAAAGCACGAAATGTCAATTTTATTCTCTAAATTTCCACTTTAATCACATAGTTTATTTTGTCATTAACAATAAACTTCATCTTAAAATCGTTTAATGTTTAGTTTCTCAAATCCCATTGTAACTAAAGTAGCACATTAAATGCTTTGTTTTGTATTTGATCTTCTATGTGCTCTGTGTGTGAATCACTACATGCTTAAGGGGCTTTCTCTTCCTCCGACAGGACACAGAATCCATTACATTCGTAATATTACAGCTCTCTGAATAATTAAAATACTGAGATGTATACGTGATATCATTTTCACAATGATAGGAGTTAAAGCATGTTATTAAACATGGGAACATGGTGGTGCAGTGATTGTTCATGTCTCACGCAAGATGCTTGCTGCACCATGCGCGACCTTCGATGAAATACTTTATTGCAGAAGTACTGTCTCCTTCAAACGTACTAACCCCCAATTCCTGTCCTTACTTTTCTTTCTCCAAATACCCAATCAACACACAATCAGCTCTGTAATAGACGTTAAGCCATCTGTAAGCTTAGAACGCCGATTCTTCAAAACCTTTAAGGAACACTGAAATATCTTCATAGTACGTGTTTAATTATTCTATCCATCTATCCTTCCAGCACCAGCAAGAATACAGCACAAGGCAGGAACAATCCGTGAACGGAGCACCAGCGCCTCGCTAACACTGCAGCACCGTGTCCTCACATGTTTAATTATTAACAATATAGATTATTTAAATGAAGTTAAATTTTTATCTGTATAATATAATAAACATATTTTGCTGCATTTCATCTTAAAAATGATATCGTCATCATATGTAAATGCGCGCTTTATAAAGTGTCTCAGGTTGTGCAATATTATAACTGTATCGCAAGTTTACAGTGAGGTAATTGTACAACGTACTTATAAGTACAAACAGTTCTACAAGGAGCACTTGATGGACTGACTGAGTGCATTTAGAATTCTTGGGATGAAACTGTTTCTGAACCGCGAGGTCCATACAGGAAAGACTCTGAAGCGTTTGCCGTATGAGAGCAGTTCAAATAGACAGCATGGCTGAGGCAGTGTGTGCTTGATGCTGTATACCGATAATTCTCTTTCTGATCAGCTCCTGCTGTGATTCCCCACTCAGATACAGTGATATAAGTACTCCAAGTGGTGCAGTGAGAGTAATATGGAAAAAGATGATCTGCTGTGGCAACCCCTAATGGGAGCAACTGAAAGAAGAAGAAGAAGAAGGTGCAGTGAGAGTAACAACGCTAAAGCAGTTATGGTATTTAGAATAGTTTGACCATTCTGTGGACCATTACATTGTTACAGGTTAATTACAATCAGATACATTAAACTAATAAACAATATGCAGTTAATTTCAGTGTATTTATAAAGCCGTGTCAGGGATGTGGATCTAAAAAAGAAAGATAAACCACACAGGAACAGTAGTACTGCTTTGACGCTGGGTGCCGCCAGCCTGCAAAACCAAGAGCAGAACTTGCGTACGCTAGGGTATGAGCTACCATGGAAATGTGCATGGCTTTATGCCAAGTTTAGGTTTTATACATCGTGATTTGAACGTGGAAACGTTCTTACGCAACATTTTTGTGCATATGCACCGTTTATACATAAGGCCCCAGGTCTGTTAATCCCAAAAAAGGGATATGGGAACTACATAAAGCCCTGCCCAAGGAACAAAACAGAGTTTCTCATACTAACAATGACACAAGTCATTCTTGGTTTCTTTTCTGAAAGCCCACTATATATACAATACAATACAATTTTTTTTGTATAGCCCAGAATCACACAAGAAGTGCCGCAATGGGCTTTAACAGGCCCTGCCTCTTGACAGCCTCCCAGCCTTGACTCTCTTAGAAAACAAGGAAAAACTCCCAAAAAAAAACCTTGTAGGGAGAAATGGAAAAAAACCTTGGGAAAGGCAGTTCAAAGAGAGACCCCTTTCCAGGTAGGTTGGGCGTGCAGTGGGTGTCAAAAGAAGGGGGTCAATACAATACAATACAATACAATACAATACAATACAATACAATACAATACACAGAACAGAAGAAATTCTCAATACAGTATAAAAATAAAAAATTTTAGAAGTACATGGCAGAATTTAACAGTAGATGATATCACATAATAAGATTTGGATTTGTTTAGAGTCCTGGAGTGGAGACTTCATACATCAAGCTGGCTCCCCCATTTGGCCATTCCACAGCTGAAACAGCACTGGGCCAGCCAATCCGATGAAAGGACCCCTCTTTCCCATGAGTCCTGCGATCCTCCATCAGGGATGACTTTACCTTAGGCAGGCAAAACAACTTGGCAGGTGGGCCGTGGAACCAAGTGCCACATTTGAGTACAGAAACAGAATAGGTGAGGGTTAGTAACAAATTATAACGATCATGTTATTTATGTTTTAGTACTAATGACTAACAAAAGAGATGCAGTATGTACAGTTAATCAGCAGCTCTAGTCATTAAAAGTTAAACTGAAGTAGTGAGTCTTCAGCCGGAATTTAAAAGCTGAGACCGAAGGGGCATCTCTTATAGAAGCAGTATGTATATAACAATATGTGTAACAATATATATTTTGTCACACATGTGCAATTGGGAGACAGCAAGAGGGCCTAAATAATAGAAGTACCACACCAGACTTTCTCTGTCCTCTGCAGACTATCCATGGGAATACCACTAGGTGCCAGAGCTACCAATGATGTCACTTCCGGTACTGGTGCTATTGATGATGTCACTTCTGGTACCGCTGTCATGGATGACAACACCTTCGGTCTCGAGAACATCACTTCCGTTACTGGCACAATGGATGACGACATTTCCGTTCTCGATGACATCAC
Organism: Erpetoichthys calabaricus; assembly: GCF_900747795.2. Lineage (NCBI taxonomy): Eukaryota > Metazoa > Chordata > Cladistia > Polypteriformes > Polypteridae > Erpetoichthys > Erpetoichthys calabaricus. The sequence goes on from NC_041403.2 coordinate 34,338,520, forward strand.
TTACGGTTCTGGTCCAGATGATGTCACTTCCTGTCATTGCCTTTGCTTCCCCCTTCCCTCGGCCCGCAGCCTCTGTCTCTGATTAGCGCAAATAAATTGCTCCTGCAAGTGAATTGTGATATTTAATGCGATGAGAGAAGTCGCAAAATCAACCGGGATGTTCAAGTAAAATACAGAAAAAAGCCCGATCTAAATCCGTTAAGTAGTTCTCTCGTGAAAAGCTGACTGACATAGACAGACAGACAGATGTTGGATTTTATATATATATATATATATATATATATATATATATATATATATATATATATATATATAAATATATATAGATAGATAGATACAGATATTTACTCTATATATATATACAAGTGGGCTTCACTCCCTGCTCGCTTCGCTCGCCTACCTCCCGGCGTTGGGTATCCTGTAATACATTAGTCGAGCTTGTTCGTTTTGGAGCCGTGCCCACTTTGCCTGCGGCATTTCAGACGTGCGTTTTAGGCACCTGCGTTCATTGATTTTATCCAGGCGGGCTCATGTTTGTATATCTGTCAGTCGAGGTCGTTCGTTTTGAACCCATGCCTGCTTTGCTTCCGCAGTTTCAGACGCGTGTTGTAGGCGCCTGCGTTCATTGATCTTATCCAGGTGGGCTCGTGTTTGTATCGTTGAGCTGTATTGTGTTTGAATTTGGTGTAAAGCGTTCAGCGGTTTGTACAATCCCAAGCAGCACATTATTCCTAACTTCACTCCGCAGTAGTGCCATTCACAATATGGCGGTGACACCTGCGCCTTCACTCCGTAGTAGTGCCACTCACATTATGGCGGAAACGCCTGTGCTTTCCGTAGTATCTTTGTGGACTTGTGGGGCCTCCGTAGCCTCTCACGTTTGACTCTGGGGTGCAGCGCAGAATCCTCTTTTATGTGTGGCTGTGTCGTTAGTCATTAGCTATGGGCGCGTTGTTGCTTCATTTCTCATTCACGTTAGTTGAGCTCTTTCGCTCTTGGACCATGACTCCTTCGTTCGCCATGGATAAGACTTCGCTTATGGTTTATGAGACACGCGCCTGCGCAGTACGTCTCATGGTCCCATCGCCATGTACCTGCGTCCATATCCGGTTTATTCTTGGTTAGTAATATGGATATATATATATATACATATAAAATCCTAAGCCAAAAAGTGCAATGGTGACGTTTTTATCCTAAGCCTAAAAGTGCAACAGTGAGGTTTTTAATGTCACGTTTTTGTAACGCTTTAAATCGGGCTTATTTTAAAACCTACATATATATGTTTGGTATCATTCTTTTCAGAATTTATCGAACTTTAATGTGATGTTGTTAGATTTTCAGATTCTTATTCTGTTTTTAAATCATAAACTAAAAAATATCAAGAACTCACGTCTCGCGAGATGACACTTTATGTCAAAAGATTCAACCACATCCGGGACCGGAAATAAAAGACAAGCAGTAGGACAGCCTGCACGAGATGCAGATCACTGAGCACGGCAGCAGCAGCAGCAAGTCAGCAGCTGATCGAGCAAAAAGGAAGTAAAAAAAAAACTATTTGTTTCCCATTGTATCATTGTTTAAGAGGGGGTTTTGGGAGGAGCGACCGCGTCTCCTTGGGGTAAGTTCAGCCCCCTTCTTCACAACATGAAGTGGCTGGCGAGCGAAGTGAGCAGGGAGTTGGTAGGCTAAATGAGTAGGGGGGAACCTACTAGTAGATATATATATATATATTGTAGAAAAGGCGCTATATAGGCGCCCGACCTGGCACAGAAGGACACAGAGGCACGTATAAAGTACAAGGATTTTTATTCTTCTCTTCACCCGTGGGCGCACGTCTTCCCTGTGACCCACAGGCAACACACAGTCCCAAAAGCACTCTTTTCCACACCACACAATAATCCTTCCTTTTTCCCCACCACTCCTCCTCAAGCGTCGTCCTCTTCCTCCCAATTCTGGCTCTGAGTGGTGGTGGCTGGCCCTTTTTATAACCCACCTGGAAGCACTCCAGGTGCTTGACCACCTGGTTCTAATTGCACCTCCGGGTGGGGCTGAAGATTCGACCAGCCAGTTTGCAGACTCCATGCAGCTCCCCCTAGCGTCCATCCGAGCCCCCAACCAGGCTGTGGAGGACTCCATCTCCCATGGAGCCATGCGCCAGGTTGGGGAATCATCGTCTGCCAGGGAGACTGCCACCAAGCATCCCGGGGGAGGTATTGAACTGTCCGTGGCTGCTCCCCCGGAACCGATGCCGCAGGGGCGTCCCTGCCGGGCATGGGACGCGGCTGTCCATTACAATATATACACAAAGTATATATACAGGTTTTCCCTTGTGATTTGCAGGTTTTTGATATGCTGATCCACCTATTTGTGGGTTTGTCATTGATAATGAAATGGAAATTATTTTGTGACCTTTCTTTGGAAAACCGCAGACAATGCTGTCTGTAGCAATGTTACTTAAATGGACTGCAAATCCCAGCAACCCTGTCATTGGGCAGCTTTGACAGTTGCTTTGAGAGCTACTGGGTGAAAAGGGCTCTAGTTTTAAGTAAGCCATAAGAAGCCAGCATCAATGGTGTCTTTTTGCTTCAAGGCTTCACTGTACAATTGGATTACAATTACACCCATCGGATTACAGTTTTCTCTGGATTTATGTACTTGTCCTGTGTCGGTTTGTTCAAATGATTTCATCAGGGTTGGAAAACATCTTTACCTGGAAGAAATCCCATCTTTTACAAATCTTCACATGTTTCATCATCACGGTAGGATAAAACCATACAAAACTGTCAGGAAGCTGTTCACAGGGGATTTAATTTCTTAACTACAGCACCATCGTCTGCATCTGCGTAACTGGACTGTTGTGTTTGTTTATCATTTTGTGCTCAGTGTTTTGTTGGATTTCTTTTGTATCTGTAATATTGATCATTGTTTTTTACTACCATAAATATACACACACATTTTTAAAATTAAGCTCCATTTTGTAAAAAGTTACAGTTCACTAAAGAACTGCTGAGCTACACACTTTGTCTGGGGGATGCCATGCATCTTTGTCTCGGCAGCCAGCCTCACACCCATGATTTGCTTGTGCAGTGATCTTTCTGTCTCATGTTTCTTGCAAGCTTTTTCATCTTATTTAGTGCAGTAAACTTAAAATAAACAGTAACCAATGGACCAAAATGTAATCTTGGGTTTTCATATTCGGCTGGGATGCACAGGATCCTCGCAAATGGAGATGGCGTCCTTACCTGGCGTTATTTCCCCTGGATCACTAGATGATAGCTCCTCTGAGTTGGAGCAGTGCCTCGGCTTTCCACAGGACATCATGGGACATGGAGTTCTTCAACTCAACCCTGTTGGGTTCTATGGGTGCTGCCAGTGGCCACTGCAGGGACTGGGGACCCCTACTTCATGGGGCTTCCATCTTATCTTAATACTTTCTGATCTTGTGTATGCAGAGACAGCCTTAGGGGTGTGCGGGGCCTAGGGCTGACCAACCCCACACAGGACCAATGACGTCAAGCGCTGTTACCGGTATGTGTGGAATGTATAAAGTTGCGTGTGAATTTAATAAAAAATTATGTTAACATCCATCCATCCATCCATTTTCCAACCCGCTGAATCCAAACACAGGGTCACGGGGGTCTGCTGGAGCCAATCCCAGCCAACACAGGGCACAAGGCAGGAACCAATCCCGGGCAGGGTGCCAACCCACCGCAGTTATGTTAACATACACTGGATTTTCTCATTACAGTAAATTTTTGCAAGATAACACACAGACTTAATCAAAATATAACTGGAGATTATAACTTCCTGTGAATAGAACACACGGACCTCAAAAGTGGGGCCCTCTTAGGCAAATGCCACTCTTGTGTGTATGGAACACCCGAAGCACTCCCAGGGACTGGATAAAAGGAGCTGCCTGCCTCATTTCAAGGAGCCAGAGTCGGGAGAAAGTGGATGAAGCTTGCGAGGAGGAGTGGAGGAGGCAGTGACTGATAGAGAATGAAGAAAAGAAGTATAAATGTGTTTAATTGTACTTGTGACTGTGGTGGGAAATGCTTAGGGAAGAGTTTCCCACAATAAAAGACTCTTTTTATACTGGTGTCCAAGCCTACTTGTGTTGGGTATATGGGGAGCTGAAGCACCCCCTGGTGTCCACAATATACTGTATATATATGGCTGCCTTGCAGCTTTGATCCAGGTGACCTATACAGTTACAGTTTGTTACAAATGTGTACTGATATTTTTAGGCCAAGGCAGGTTAAGTGAACTCCTCCGGGCCACACACTGAGGCAGAAGAGGGTACTAGATTGGCAACCTTGAAGTTTAAAGTGCAGAATTGTACCTACAACCCCACACTTCCTAAATTCTAAATCATCAGCAAAGCATTCTTCCATCCATTTTTGTATCTACACCCACTTTATCCGATTTATAGCAGTTTTGTGTCCAAGAGAGAAAGCAGGCCTGGACTGGATGCCAGTATCACCACATCTTCAGCAATGTGAGAACAATATTCGGCCAAACCACGCTTGTTTCCCAAATAAACTGAGGAGGAATTTCCTGGCCCATCAGTCTGAGCAGCCACCAGAGCTCAGTAAAGTGCAGTATACTGGATGTACGCTACAGTAAAAGCCTAAGTAACTCCAGATGTGTGTTAAGTGACCAGCCCACAACTTTTATGTAAACTATTCCTGTGGTAAATAAAACATTTTTTACCTCCTTTTACATGTCAGCAGAGTTATGAGTAAAGACATCTCAAAAAAATGCCTCATGTCTTTTCTAAAGTGATGGTGATGATAAGTTGATTGCAATTTTTAGCAACTGTGGTGATGCCATTTCTGTTTGCAATTACACTATGCGTTCCGTTCTTATTTCTTATTGTTGAGAACACCAGTAGGATAGACAAGGCAAACATGTCAACAGATTTACTAATCACACATTTTTTTATTTCTATAAAATGTTCTTTTATGACAAGACCTGACATAACATTCTCAAGCCTTTCCAATCTAATTTAGATTGCAGAGAGCCAAAGAAAATCACTTCAGCACTCGGCTAAAAACAGGAACCAACCCCAGTGCCAGTCGATTGAATGTCCGACTCACACATGCACCCACACAGGGCCAGTTGAGAATCCCCACCTAATCTAACACACAAGGTTTGGAACATGTGGGAGAAAAACCAGAGCAGTACCCATGAAGACACAGGCAGAACATGCCAACTCCACTCCACTCCAAATAATTGAAAGACACAGCATTTGACTACAAAATGATGGACCTGTGAGGTATCAGAACTAGAGACTGAGCCACTATACCCCCCACAATGACTCCACAGACCCAGATAAGTCAACATCTCCTAATACATCAATAAAAGCCCTGTTTCAACAGCTCAAGATATTTTTCCTCCTATCGGAGATATCTATATATATAAAATCCCTATGTGCGTCCAGGTGTCCGTGTGTGGGTGTCTTCTGGTGAAGTGCGCATGCGCGGGGCACGGTGCTATGCGCGATATTACCGTCAGAGAAAGTTAGAGGCGGTTTACGGAAATACAAACCAGTATTACTGCGAGAGGAAATTAAAGGTACACAATACAGTGACGCATGTTACAGCCACATACAAGCCAATATTACTGTCAGAGGAGATTAAAGGCATATTACCGACGCGCACACCTGTATTACCGCCAGAGAAAATTAAAGGTATATTACGGACGTACGGACGTATATTACGGACTTACAAGCCAGCGGACGTACAAGAGAGTATCCTTCAATAAGGGCGCGCACAAAAAGGCGAGCCTCAAAAGGACGACCTCAATTGGGCGCAGCGAATAAAGGCGCACGTAAATAAAGATCTGCACCTGTTGCTCTTCACATATTCCAGAGCCATTTGAACTAAATTATCTACGCGCCCTTATTGTATACAGCTGTACAAGACAGTATTACTGTCACAGAAAATTAAAGACACACAATACACGGCGGCAGCCCACGAAGAACGGTCAGCTCAGCAAGTGAACATCAACAAAAGAAAGGCTGCAAGAAAGAAAAATACGACCAACAAAAAGAATGAGGTCAAAGTCCCTTGCCATTTAATATAGACTTTTCCTACTAATGTTTATGCACTACTGTTCTAGCGCCCGTTATTGTAACAGGCTAAATGACTAGTTAAAATATAAAAGGCCATTATTTAAACATTGGTTGTCTTTTATCTGTTTTTAACTTCTTTCCCATTTCTCGAGTGCTTAATACTGTGAAGCAGGAGTACCTCACTGCCATTAATATCACACTCTTATTCAAGCTACATGGACTACAACAAACATGGCATGTGGGCACTGATGTTCCTTCTAATTTTTTTTTAACTGATGAATGGATGTGAATATCATATAATCTGGTCTAGTGTGGCGAAGTACTGGGGGGTGCGGGGGGGAGGGTTCATGGATTCTTACAAATCACCAACATATGAATGACAAATGGGAAGTGGGGGGGGGAATCCCTCATAGAGTATAGAGCATTGCAAACTTCCTACACATGGATGACGAGCCCCCCGTGAAGTATCACGTGTCATGGATCACCAACACACGAACAACTAGTTCCCCCCCATGGAGTTTCAGTAATCACAGCTGCATGGCAGTTCAAAAGTGCTGTGTGGCACCCAGAAAAATGGTGTACAGCCAGACCATGGGGTGAAATTATGTAACAACACCCCTTCTCACGGACAGCTATATCTGGCAGATCTCGCATCCCTCTTTTTCACCAAAGACCACTATGGTCACTAGGCACTCTTCTTACAATGACCTTCAGCATTTGTCTCCTGTTTCATTTATTAGCTATACTTATATTGCTTTCGACACTACCTGTATGGAACCACACAATATCTGTCTAAGTCCATCTAATTGTGTGATGCAATATGTCTCTTGAAATGCTCTAGTTGCCTTCATATAGGCAGTTGCCGTCTATTTTTCTATTTTTTGTCCCTTTTGTGCAACACAGAAACCTTTATCTAAAGTTGCCAATACTGTGACTTTGAATCTGTTCTATGAAATGATTTTTTTACTTAATGATACTACAGAAGTCTCTGCAAGACAAGATTACAGCAATATGTTGAGTTCTGTTATTCTATTTAGAAGATACGCAGGGGTCATAGCAGCATCTATCTGTGATATAGTGCCTTATCAATCTATCTGTCTACTTATCTAAAACTACTTGGGCAGTTTCTCAAAGAAATGCAATATCAATTAATACCAATACAATTAAAGACTAAAATGGAAGCATGTTAGCACAGTGCCCTGCACCTTATGCTAGCTGAGATCTAGGCTCCAGCACCTCCTGTGACCCTAGTCTGGATTGAGCGGGTTTGAAAATGACAAGACAATTAAAGACTAATTAAGGAAATACAGGTTATATATGTGTATTGTCATGCACAAGCACTTGGAGGCCATCTTCAAGGCTCTAAAAAGGTAAGCAATAACACCGCAGACCATCATTGACTTCTGTCTTCTCCAGTACTCTGCCTTTCATCATAAAGGAAGTCAAGTCACTGGAAGTCCTTTAAACATTGTGGAGCAGAAAAACATCCCTGGTGAGTTTTGCACCCTCATGTGCTATTTAATTTGAACCTTTTTTCAGCATTCCATCATTAAATGAAGTTGTCACCTGACTCTCTAACTCTCTGTGACTCTGAACTTGTGTCTTTATCGTTACTATATATATATATATATATATATATATATATATATATATATATATATATATTTATATATATGCATTGGTCTTTCATTGGCAGTTTTACTTTGGTGACAGAGTCACTTTCTTTGAGCTTCATGCTATAGCCTATATATATAGTGGAAAGTCTTCAATTAAAGAATAAGACGTTCACAGAAACAAAGTGTTGGGGATCGTCCCCATATATTGTCCTGCAGACAAAGTAGCAAAATAAATGATCAAAAGCAAAACCAAAACGGTAACATTTGACAATCTCTATCTGACAAGGTGGCATTTATATACAGTATTGAGTTGTGGGAACAGGAAATAGTTGGCAGGAAGTGACGTTGCAACCGGAAGCGGAAACAACGTTGTTTGATGAAAACCGGAAGTGATGTCTTTGAGGAAGCGTCGGAAGTGATGTCAGTTCATGTGACCGGAAGGGATGTCATGCTGGCCATTTTGAAATTCAGAAAGGTTGGAAATTATTTTTCTTCAGTTTTTCTGTGGAGAGAAGAGATTCTGGTAAGTACCACGTGACAACCCTTCATCTTGCGATGTTTCACTCACCTTTAGGCTTTTAGACTGCCTCCTAATCGCACGTGTGTGACATGACCCCCCCCCCCCCCCCTCAGCCCAGACCCATCGGGTCGGGCGACCTGCACCAAGGGGTCGTGGGCTCGGGAGAGAGCATCCGCGTTGGCCTGCAAGGAACCTCTATGATAAACAACACTAAAACGATAAGGTTGAAGGTCCAAAAACCACCTAGTGACACTGGGATTAGACTCACGATGAAGGGACATCCACTACAAAGCAGCATGATCCGTCACCAGAGTAAATTCCCGACCCAGTAAGTAGTACCTTAACTGCGTGATAGCCCATTTAATCACCAAGGCCTCTCGCTCCACCGCGGCATACCTGGTCTCCCGGTCCAGCAGTTTCCAGCTGAGGTACATAATGGGGTGTTCAGCACCATCAACGCATTGGCTCAACACGGCACCCAATCCTGTGTCCGATGCGTCGGTCTGGAGAATAAAGGAAGATGAAAAATCAGGTGATTTCAAAACAGGTGCTGACGTAAGGGCCAATTTTAAGTCACTAAATGTCTTCTCAGCCATGTCATCCCATACCACTTTTAAAGGTACTCTTTTCTTTGTCAAATTAGATAAGGGTGTAGCAATTTCGGAGAAATGCGGTACAAAACAGCGATAGTAACCCGCTAAACCCAGAAATGCTTGAACTTGCCTCTTAGTCATCGGACGGGGCCAATCAATGATGGCATCAATTTTAGAACATAGGGGTTTGACAGTGCCTCCGCCCACCAGGTAGCCCAAATATTTGGCTTCCTTCAATCCAAAAAACATTTCTTTGTATTAATACGAAGCCCTGCTGACGCTAGAGTGGAAAGCACTGCAGTAACCTGCACTACATGTTCTTTCCATGTGCCGGAATAAATGACAACATCATCCAGGTAGGTGGCACTACATGAATTGTGGGGCCGTAGCAGTGTGTCTACCAGACGTTGGAAGGTTGCTGGTGCCCCGTGCAAACCAAATGGAAGAACTCTGTATTGCCAATGTCCACTGGGAGTACTAAATTCATTTTTTTCTTTAGTGGAGGCCGTTAAGGGAATTTGCCAATACCCTTTAGTCATGTCAAGAGTAGTTAGGAATTGCGCGTTCCCCAGCTGGTCAAGCAAATCGTCAATGCACGGTATAGGGTACGCATCAAACTTAGAGACCTGATTAAGCTTACGAAAGTTATTACAAAACTTCCATGAGCCATCAGGTTTAGGAATCAAGACAATTGGACTAGACCAGGGGCTGTAACTTTCTTCAATAACCCCCAATTCTAGCATTCGTCTAACTTCCAACTCTACTTCCGCCTTCATTGCCTCTGGGAGCCTATAGGGTCTTTCCCTGACAATTACCCCTGGGTCAGTAATGATATCATGTTCAATAAGAGCAGTTCATCCTGGTATCTCATTTACAACTTCGGGTATAGACAAGATAGCCATCTCTTGGTCTTGTTGTTGTTCTGAGGTCAAATTATCACCGAAGTTAAGGTGTGAACCGGACATGAAAAAGGAACGAGTCTGTCCGGAGTAGGGATCTATTTCCCTATCCTTCTACGGTTTCAGCAAGTTTATATGATATACTTGTTCACGATTCGGTTGTTTAATCAAATAATCAACGAGTCCTTTTCTTTCCTTAACTTCGTACAGGCCTTGCCAATGGGCCAATAATTTAGAATGCAAAGTTGGAACGAGAACCATTACACGATCACCCGGGACAAATTCCCGAATGGTGGTGTTTCTGTTATAATATCTAGACTGCGCTGCTTGAGCTTTCTCCAAGTTCTCTTTTAAAATAGGTCTAATTTTTTGTAATCTATCCCGTAATTGTGAGATATATTCCAATATGTTTGAGGTAGGAAGGACCTCTTCTTCCCAACCTTCTTTTAACATATCAAATAGCCCACGGGGTTGTCTTCCATATAATAGCTCAAAAGGGGAAAAACCAGTAGAGGCCTGTGGGACTTCCCGATATGCAAACAAGACGAGAGGAAGTAACTGATCCCAGTTTCTCCCATCCTCGTTAACTACTTTGCGTAACATCTGTTTTAAAGTTTGATTGAATCGTTCTACCAATCCATCCGTTTGGGGATGATAGACCAATGTCTTTAGATGTTTTATTCGGAGTAATTTAGCGACTTCCCTGAACGTCTCAGAAGTGAAAGGAGTCCCTTGGTCCGTTAAAAACTCTTTGGGGATCCCTACACAAGCGAATATCCCTACTAATTCCTGTGTGATATTTTTTGAAGTAGCTGAGTGCAAAGGAACAGCTTCGGGAAATCGAGTGGCATAATCAACTAAGACTAAAATATATTTAAAACCTTTTAACGAGGGTTCTAAGGGTCCTACAAGATCAATTCTGACTCGTTCAAAGGGAATATTAATAAGGGGTAACGAAATGAGAGGAGCTCGGTCCCTCCTAGGAATCTGATGAAGTTGACATTCGGGGCACGAAGCACAAAATCGTCGGACCTCCTCATTAATTCCTGGCCAATAAAATTGGAGTTTAATTCTCTCTAATGTTTTTTCAGAGCCTAAATGGGCTCCAAGAAGGTGAGCATGTGCTAATTCACAAACTTGTCGCCGAAAAGTACGTGGTATTAGCAACAACGCTCGCACTTCACCCCCGGGTTCTGCCACTCCATATAATAATTCATTTTGTATTACAAAGAAAGGCATCGGTGGCATGGGATCTAGGGTTATATAACCCTCGGTTGATAATATTGCATTTCTTGCAAATTTTAAGGAATCATCGTTCCATTGTTCTCTTTTAAATGATGAAGGGGTAAATAGAAATTGGGCTGTTAAATAATGGATAGGGTCTCTATTGACCTCAATTGGAGGGGCTTCTGCCACCACATTCTCCAAGTTAACTGTACTAGCTCCCATAGAGGATGATGGGACATCGACTCCTCCACACTGGGTACCTATATGGGTCCTAGTAACCGTTGTACACGGTGTGGAGGCAGTCGGAGCAGCATTCTCCATTATTAAGCCTAAACTTTTCCCAGGAGCAGTTATGTTTTTACTGCTGTTAATATCACTCCAATCTCTTCCTAATATGACTGGAAACGGAGGATCCGGTAATACAGTCATGGCCATTCTAGTTAAAGTATAATCCACCGCGACTACACACTTGGCTATTTTATAATACCGGATGCCTCCGTGTATACATTTGAGGCTGTTTTTTATTTTTAGCCACTGTTACGGTAAAAACGAAACGGGAAGCAACAATGGAAATGTTACTCCCGGAATTGAACATTGCCCTTACCTTTCTGCCATTTGTAATAACTGTGCCTGTATAAGGAAGAGACAAAGGGTTAATCACAGTGGCATAATACCTTTCCCCCTTCACCAACTTGCAGTCCATGGATTCAGATGGGCAATTAGGTGACAGATGACGCATCTCCCTACACTTGAAACAGTGGGGAAGGTGAAACGGTTTATCTCTTCTACAGACGGCAGGTTCGGGAGCTTGTCGGATGGGCTCAGGAGCTGCCCCACGCATCTGTTGATTACGGCGAGAGAACCGTTCCGACCGTCCCAATTTGCAAGCCGCCCAATGATGCTCTGCTATTTTGATTAATGTGTCCATATTGTCAAATGGTTGTTTCCGGACTTGCTGGGCAATATGGTCAAAGAGGGCATGAACGAAGGTCTCACATGCCAGTAATTCACCCATCTTATGGGAGCTGTTTACGTCGGGCCATAGCCATCGACAAACCTTACTCCAAGCCTCGAAAGCTTGGGTTCTTAGAGGCCGATCTGGATCGAACTGCCACTCCCTCCATTCTCTCGCCTGCTGTTCCGAAGAAATGCCGTAGCGATTGAACACCTCGAGTTTGAACGTGTCATAATCAGCAGCCTGCTCCTCAGTCAAATCATAATAGGCTCTCTGCGCTATTCCCTTCAGTTAGGGGGCCAGTAGGTACGCCCATTCCGACCTTGGCCATGCGTTCCGTTTAGCAGTACGCTCAAATACCAAAAAATAAGTTTCTATATCATCTTCTTCTGTTAGATTGTTTAACTCTGTTGGCAATGACCTAGCGGTCTCTGTCCGTATAGCAGCTGCTGTGCGAGCTTCGGACTCGGCCAATTGCATCCGAGTTTCTCCCATCTGGAGCTTCAGGGTGCTGAGATCACCCACGATTGTCGTGAGGATGGTTGAGAGGTCCTGCTCTTCAGACATATTTTCAAAAGCAAATCCTGCCAGCTACGCCAATTGTGGAAAGTCTTCAATTAAAGAATAAGACGTTCACAAAAACAAAGTGTTGGGGACCGTCCCCGTATATTGTCCTGCGGACAAAGTAGCAAAATAAATTATCAAAAGCAAAACCAAAATGGTAACATTTGACAATCTCTATCTGACAAAGTGCCGTTTATATACAGTATTGAATTGTGGGAACAGGAAATGGTTGGCAGGAAGTGACGTTGCAACAGGAAGCGGAAACAACGTCGTTTGATGAAAACCAGAAGTGATGTCTTTGAGGAAGCATCGGAAGTGATGTCAGTTCATGTGACCGGACGTGACGTCATGGCGGCCATTTTGAAATTCAGAAAGGTTGGAAATTATTTTTCTTCGGTTTTTCTGTGGAGAGAAGAGATTTCGGTAAGTACCACGTGACAACCCTTCATATCGCGATGTTTCACTCACCTTTAAGCTTTTTGACTGCCTCCTAATCGCACGCGTGTGACAATATATATAAATATATATATTCATGGCATTCGTACTCTGAATCACAATCTGATTGCATGGGTGGTTACCTACCAGGTAACGCTTGTGGTTGGTCTGCAAGCTGGCAAACATCCGCCACAGTGCCTTCTTTTAGTTGCGAGAAGCAGATCATAGAATGTTGCAAAGTTTTACTGTCAAATAATGCAAAGAGTACGCAACATGTGTTTCGCCCTAATTCTGGGTTCATCAGGCGTACACTCTCACTGCACCCAGAATTAGGGCGAAACACGTGTCGCGTACTCTTTGCATTATTTGACAGTAAAAGTTTGAATATTTATATATATATATATATATATATATATATATATATATTCATAGCATTCATAGTCTGAAACACGATCTGATTGTATGGGTGGTTACCAAGTCTGCAAGTCGGCAAACGTCCACCATGACCTCTCAGTCGCGAGAAGCAGATCATAGAAAATAAACGAACCACACGCCGTGACGCAACATAAAGGGGCTTCACCTCTGACGCTGATGTCCAAAGTTCGATCCCCGCAAGAGGATGCAGTGGAGTGTGTACGCCTGATGAGCCCAAATAAGGGCGAAACACATATCACATACTCTTTGCATTATTTGACAGTAAAACTATATAACATTCTACATCAGCGAAGCCCCTTTATATAGTGACAGATAGCTCATGTGGGAAGCCATTCCAATGGAAGAACAGGGGGAGGCAGCTTCTGTTGGTTTCTTCCCCAAGACAGTACATAGCAGCCAACCCAGGCTGGGATCCTTGCACAGAAATCCAGAGGATATGCCAGCTATTGCAGTCCTAGCAGACACCCCTCTTTGGTTCCAGGGGGTCCACCAGGGGGAACTGGAGAGATCGAAAATCCCCACTTTGTGGGGTTTCAGACATACCCGGAAGTTGATTCTGAGCAACAACCCTGTGCCACAGGAAGTATTCCTGAAAGAAGCAGCCCCACTTCAGTCTGTGAGCCAGAGAGGGGAGGAGGAGGAGAACAATACTTGCTGGGAGGACTGGAGGAGACAGAGAGAAGACAAAGAATTGCTGTGCTGCTTTGTAACTGTGTTTATGGCATAGGCAATGCTTACTGGAAGGGTTTCCCGTGAAAAAAGCCCTTGTTTATTGTCAACTTGTGTCCAAACCTGTCTCTGTCAGGTGTTTGGCAAGCTGGAAGCTAGTGGCCACAATTATGTATATACTAGGGGGCTCCGCCCCCTGCTCCCTTCACTCGCCAACCCCTGGTGTTGGGAATGACAAAGAGCGTGATGTATGAATGAGATATAGAATAGTGTGACGGTGTAGATGATGCAAATAGAAAGCAAACAATAAAGTGTGTGGCACAGTGTAAAGGTTTATTTGAAAATGTCTTTGTACACGCCGTTTAAGTGTAAAAGGTAATTCCAGGTCAGAACTTGTAATGTCAATGAAGATGGTTATTGTTGTGATCAGAGTCAAGTTTGTCAGAGCTTAGAAAGAGTTATGTCTCTCCAGGAAGTAATGCAATGACTTGGGTATTTATGTTTTCCACATTAATATTTTTTGGACATAATATAGTGCGTTGTGTTAAAAGGGGCATTTGGTCTAATGAGATTGCTGTTCCAAATCTGTCTGTAACTAAGTCGTCGCAGATAAAGGCTTGAGGAATTGTAATAATATGTGGCTGAAGTCCATCTGTATTGGTGAGTGTACCATCTCCCAGTTGTAATAAGCAATTGTTATGATCTGGTTCTGGACATCGTATCTTTTTTACTAACTGTATCTTTTGAAAGCAATGCCAATTGTCTGCGTATTTTAAGGTGCACTGAACAATAGCTGAGCGCATGGCATGTTGAAGAATAGCTAAGCACTGTCTAAAATCTCCTCCTAATAAAAGTACCTTTCCTCCATAGCGAATATTATTATTCATAAACGTTTGTAGAAGTTTATGAATGGTGTTGAGTAAGTGACTGGATGCCATTGTACATTCATCAATAATTAACATTTTTGCAAGACGGATGTCACGTGCAGTGCCACCGTTAATGTTCATAGTGGATACCGATTTGTAGTATCTAATGCAGTTGATAAAGATTTCACTTTCAGGTACATCGTTAGTTAGAAGCTTCTGTAGATATTCAGGATATGAATGTAAAGGAGGCAGTCTAATTTGACCCTTTTGACAACAACGTGTAAATCCATTACTTGTATTGCCAGTTGTTTCTTCAGGGAAGTGAACTGAATGACAATGATTGCAAATGACATTCATTAATCCGAATGAATTTTCCTGGTGTATGTTTTGCTTGTTCCGTTTGAGAGGCGCGTTGTTGCATGTGTAGTATTTGGGACGTGTTGTTTTGGAGCTGTAATTGATTTGCCTGTGCTGTGTGAGAAGCCCGTTGTAGCCTTCCTTGCCGTTAACGTATGTCTGAGACGGGAGTTGTTTCGTTTTGAATCCGTGCCTGTTGCGATGCAGCACTTTGATTGATAGTTTGCGTCATGTGGATCTAGGATGTAGATTTGTGCATATTTGCGTTGTTGATTTGTTTCAGGGTGCACTGTTCCAATGCGATGCAGTATTTGTGCACATATGCGAAAGCAGTATGGGCCATTGCCTTTTGGTGGCCTGATATTTACTCCGGTAGATGCAAAGGCAAATGAACTATTGTAGGATCTAATGCAGTTCATAAAGTTTTTACTTTTAGGTACATCGTTAGTTAGAAGCTTTAGTTGAGCTTTGCGTTTTTGGAGCCGAGACATTTTTTCTTCTAGAAATATGGATAAGTAATAAGGAGTATTGCACTCACTGTTAATATGGAGCCTTTTCTGCGGTTGAACAGTTAATAGTGCCTTATTGTAATGAGATCCACCTATGCTGCATAGTGTAAATTGTGTTTGGTCCCGTTATCCGAGCGGTATCGTTTTCTACCTGTGATCGTGAATTCATGACTTGTTTGTTCTTGAGCGTGAGAAATATGGATAAGTAATAAGGAGGATCGCACTCACTGTTAATATGGAGCCTTTTCTGCGGTTGAACGGTTAATAGTGCCTCATTGTAATGAGATCTACCTATGCTGCATATTGTGAATGTGTTGTGCTGACGTATGTTTAATACGGACGGTTCATTTAGAAATGGGGCTTTGTGTGTCATTTGTTATTTATGTTACTGTGGTCGTGGGTCTGAATCGTCGTTTTTGTGTACGTTTCGTGTGCTATGTCCGTAGTCTGTCCCGTTTCGTGTCCAATGGGCTTTGTGTGGTGCTCGCGGCTTCTTTTTTTTTGTGTGCTTGTGGCTTGTTGAATCCTCCTCTTTGTGTGCGTCCCATTTCGTGTGCAATGGGATTAAATCCTCCTCTTTGTGTGTGTCCCGTCCGTTGCTTGTGTGTGTGTGTGTGGGGGGGGCGGTTTGCGTGCTCTTTTTTTTTGTGTGCCAGGGGCTTGTTGAATCGTCCTCTTTGTGTGTGTCCCGTCCGTTGCTTGTGTGTGTGTGGGGGGGGGGGGGGGGGGTTGTTTTGCTCGTGCAGCGCTGTGTGCGTCGCCTGCGTTTGACTCCTTTTTTCTGTGCTCACTCCTTTTTTCTGTGGTCTTGGCCGCCTCTCGCGACGCCTCATTTCTTGGGGCGCCTGCGCAGTACGTCTTTTTGCGGCTACGGCCCATGGCCGGATGTCCCTGCGTCCATCCGGTTTAGCATTCTCGGTTAGTAATATGGATATAAAACTTTGTATTTGATAATACATATATGGTGTAAGAGCTGCGAGTAAGTGGTTTATGGAATTAATTTGAAGACATAAAAAATGATTAAACATATAAATGTATTTATCTTTTATAAAATATATTAAAGATATATTAAATGAATATATTTGAGTTTTAGTATTTTTTCCTATTATTTGATAATAAAGATGATCTATCTATTTTGACCAGTTGGAGAGATAGCTGCAAAAGAGTGTTGGGGCACCAACTGGGCAACCCCATTTAATGTAAAAAGAAAACAATAAAGAGTGTGTGGCTGTAAAACATAAAATCTGATTGGCAATGGCCCAAGGATTAAAATCTATGTCAGGAGTAAGCTTGAATTTACACAGGAGCTCTGTCCTCTGTGAAGTTTTGGTCAGAGTGAGACATCACCTTCCGGAAGCCATGCGCTTTTATGGTGTCCATCTGGAAACAGTGAGGTCTGCTCTCATCACAGTTGATGGGATCTGTCAAATTCCCTGGATGGCTTCCCAGAATTGCAGGCAAAATAGAAGATACAGTGACAGCACCCACACTTGTCCCGGAATGGTATTGCTTAACTTAACAAAGCCAGGAAGATGATCCCTCTGGGACTGATGCATGACACTATCTATCTATCTATCTATCTATCTATCTATCTATCTATCTATCTATCTATCTATCTATCTATCTATCTATCTATCTATCTATCTATCTATCTATCTATCTATCTATCTACCTATCTATCTACCTATCTATCTATCTATCTATCTATCTATCTATCTATCTATCTATCTATCTATCTATCTATCTACATACATGTCTGTCTGACCATTGGTCTGTCTAGTGTGTACAGCTCTGGTAAACTGAGCAAACAGAGGATGTCTAAGTCCAGACTAACCTGCCAGTCTCAGTGTGGTCGAATGTCGACTGTTACATTTTTATTATGTACATGCACATTAGCTGGCCTGGCCTATATGGAGATGTAAGACAACTATAATGACATATGCAGCTCACTGTATTATATTTCTGACTGACAGACCACCTAAGTTCATTAGCACTTGTCATAACAATACTTTGTCCATATTGAACTATCATTTTGCTCACATTCAAGACAAATGAGCATTTTATCTCTCCTTTATCAGACGACAT
The DNA here is from genome assembly GCF_900747795.2 of Erpetoichthys calabaricus. NCBI lineage: Eukaryota > Metazoa > Chordata > Cladistia > Polypteriformes > Polypteridae > Erpetoichthys > Erpetoichthys calabaricus. The sequence goes on from NC_041403.2 coordinate 34,356,326, forward strand.
TTGACAAGTTAGCCGAGTGTGTTTCCATTCAATCTTATGATCTTAAATATATTTGGCATTTGGCAACACTGTCTTCTGAAAATCATAATAAAAAACTCTACTTCCTTCAAGTATGTTCATAATTAGCTGCACTTTAAACTTTACAGCTGCCAACTTGCATTCTTGATGCTGCCTGCAAGTCTCCAAAATTCAGAGAGGCTAAATTTCTTTTCAGTTTTTGCCTAATGTTTTAGCCACTTATTGTCACTGTTAACGATAGAGCCATCAAAGACAGAAACCAGCAGGCTGGGTTTGCTTCCTCTGATGAAAAGGTCAGTGGCTCCTGTAAATCTACAGGCTCTCCAAGCAGCTGTTAGCAGTGCAGTGGGCCGACTCAGTGGGACACTAAAACAGAGGAAGACCGACGTGAGTGTCAAGACATCTGAGCACAAAGCCGCTGAAACACAAAGAGGGAAGTATGTCCCCGCTACAAGTTTGGACTCTTGATAGAGACTGAAAATAACATTGTAACTGTAGTAAATTTTAAATTAGAAACTATCATTTGAGGAGAAGCAAAGCAAGAAGGTCAAAGATAAATGGGTGAGAGGGGACGACACAAGAAATGACAGAAATGTATAGACACAGGAATTTCTTAATACTTTTAAACTTGTGTCATCGGAAGGCTACTTTCTTCTGAAATATTGAATATCTTAATTTACCAATTTATAAGTTCAAACACAGCAAATTTTATTTTTGAATTTAGATAGATAGATAGATAGATAGATAGATAGATAGATAGATAGATAGATAGATAGATAGATAGATAGATAGATAGATAGATAGATAGATAGATAGATAGATATGAAAGGCACTATATAATTGATAGATAGATAGATAGATAGATAGATAGATAGATAGATAGATAGATAGATAGATAGATAGATAGATAGATAGATAGATAGATATGAAAGGCACTATATAATAGATAGATAGATAGATAGATAGATAGATAGATAGATAGATAGATAGATAGATAGATAGATAGATAGATAGATAGATAGATAGATAGATAGATAGATAGATATGAAAGACACTGTATAATTGATAGATAGATAGATAGATAGATAGATAGATAGATAGATAGATAGATAGATAGATAGATAGATAGATAGATAGATAGATAGATAGATAGATAGATAGATAGATAGATAGATAGATAGATAGATAGATATGAATATGTGTGTGTGCCACTGGCAGTTTGCACCTTTCCTCATTCCTGTTAAAGGTGGAATGGCTGAATGTGTAAGGCCGGCCAATGGTAAATGGGGAGTGGAGCACATGGCTCTGAGGGCCAAACAAACTGTATGGGTAGGAGCCAACCTTATGTAAATGTGTGATGGGAAAAAGGTGAAGGGGAAGAAGAGAGCGCAGAGCCAAAGAAGAAGAAGATGCCACCAAAATGACAAGAGGGAAATCTGCTCAACTCATGGAGAAAAGTCAGGGTTCACTTCGGTCAGAATCATTTTTCCTTTTTTTAATGAACGAGGTGAAGTCATTTGGAAGAGGACCTGACAGGCCTGCATAACGGACTGAGTAGCAGTACGTTTCCCAGAACAGGAGGTACGGCTCGGGTCCTCCTTCACCATCACAGACTGTAAATAATCATGTTTAAGAGTGAATATTTAAAGGACACTGATTGTCATTAGTTTGTTTTTCACAGTTGTGTATTAGGGGTGTATGTTGTTAATTGTTTTGTTTCGTGATTCATGTCGAGGGGTGGAAGCACTGCAGTGCAGTATTATGTACTGTATATTAGGGGTTTGTTTGTTGTGTCCAATATCTATATTTTACAGGACAATAATTCTTTTATAATTTCACTTTGCCCTCGCTTTTGTGTTTCTGTACATGTGGTGGTGTAGTAGAGAAGCAGTGTTGGTCGCTCGCTCCCTGGATCATACTGTATCTTTATTTTATTCTTTCTTTTTGCTTCCATTCTGAGATGTCAGTTCATATTATAATTGTGCTTGCTGGGGGAGCAGTACAGATAGATAGATAGATAGATAGATAGATAGATAGATAGATAGATAGATAGATAGATAGATAGATAGATAGATAGATAGATAGATAGATAGATAGATAGATTTTATTTATATAGCACTTTCCCATGCTCAAGGTGCTTCACAGATTCTTAGAAAACAAAAAAACAGTATGGTATATGTAACATTGGATACAAATGATTTCCTTAATAGAACAATGAAACAGATAACAAAGCATTACATAGAATAAAGGACAATAAACCAGAGTAAAGTACTAAATTCAATACTAAAAGAAAAACCTAACAAATAACCTAATTTGTGATAAAACAGACACACAGATTATCCTGAGCACTTGGACAGACTTGGTAAACTGAAAGAAAGGGCAGAATGTTAAGTTAAAAGCCTTCCTAAATAGATGAGTTTTAAGTTGTTTTTTAAAAGAATGAATGGATTCAGCTGATCTAATTAATTTTGGGAGGTCATTCCAAAGTCTGGGTGCTATGGAGCTGAAGGCCCTGCTGTCACCCATAGAGTGCAGGTTAGTGTGAGGCACAACAAGATTACCAGAATCAGAGGACCTTAGTAGGCAAACAGAAGCATAGTGATTTAGAAGGTCATTGATGTAGTCACTGCAAGGCCATTTAAAGCTTTGTAGGTTATTAATAGAATTTTATATTTAATCCTGTAAGACACAGGGAGCCAGTGAAGGTGAAGCAGGATGGGTGTGATGTGCTCATGGTTCGAGTAAGGACTCTTGCAGCAGAGTTTTGAATCAACTGGAGCTGTGATATAAGATCAGAAGGGGCACCTGCCAACAGCGAGTTACAATAATCGATGCAGGATGTGATAAAAGCATGGAGAAGTTTCTCAGCATTAGAAAAGGAGAAGAAGGAGCGAACAAGGGATATGTTATGGAGGTAAAAGTAAGAAAGATAGAGCACAGAGTTTAAAGTGTGAACCACAACAATGCCATTGATACACAGATTACAGGAGATCAGCATGCTAGAGTCAAAATAAAAGCATAAAAGAATTCAAAACTTTTCTTTTGCAGATATTGGATACCATAGAAGGACAACAAGTAGGGACAGCAGGGGAGGACAGAGTACAGTACAAACCACGAGGAAGCATGTAATGTTCAATCTGGACAAAAGAGGGCAGGCAATCCAGTAAAGGCCATTGATACACGACTTAGAGAAAAAATTAAATTATCGCAAAGTCAAATCACCTATTGTTTGATAAACAGGTGGTCCCCATTAGTGCTGATCGTTGGAATTCACTAAATTATTTTGCACAGCAAATATTTTCCTTGAAATTCACCAAGTGGTTGGCTTAAATTTCCTTTTGTTTTCCTCAGTGACCCATGATGTTTTCTGGGGCCAGTATGACATTACAGAGTTGTGACAGCCAATGCTGGATGGGACAGTCCTAAAGAATATTTAATGTTAATCCTAGTTGTGGGCTAAAACTTTTTAGAAAACTTACATATACATTTAAATGCAAAATGCACCTGCAAAAGGACACTGGAAATGTGTTTGTATATTCATATGTTTTTGTAGGGACTATTCGTGACCCATGTTTAGTAGTTTAGTTTTTGATTTTTAATTATATTAATTTTTTCTCAAGGAGGCACAGTGGCGCAGTGATTAGCACTGCTGCCTCACAGCTCAAGTCACATTTTTGGCAACAGTCATAGTTGGCAGACATTTCCCTAGCCGTCAGGGACACAATGCACCATTATAATCCACACAAAACTATTTTGTTCAATACATTTTGTTGTGTTTGTCAAAGTTCCTGAACATTTCCACATTTCTGCCAAACTCGAGGCAAAGCAAATTCAGCAGAGTTCATTCATCATTAGTCCCCACTCAGACTATGTCACCCTTTTAACGGAGAAGACACGTCAAAGTGTGTTTTTTCACCTTCAAGCCTGCTCGGTGGCCAAGCACTCCCCCAGAATGAGTGTAATCTATTGGCCATCTAATTGGTTGTGAATATGCAGCATAAACATGGCAATGCTTTAAGTTCTAAAAACTTACTGAATCTGCCTTCCAAAATAAGCTTCTCCCCAGGCAGCCTAACCCCAAACTCCAGAAGGAGGCTTCAGCCTGAACAGTCCTAAAATGGGGAGCTGATTTATCACGTTCAGAAACATGTTTTATATGTTACATATATATAAAATGTCCTTCAAGAGATAGCATAAACAGTCAAATCTCTGACTTGAGTTTCTACCAATAAAGAATAATTATAAAATAAAGTATTTATTTAAGCAAAAATAAATTACGAGTATTTATCTAACAAAAAGGACAAAAAAGGAGGCAACCCAAGACTAACATGTCCAACTTGAAATCAAAAAATCTAATTCTACAAACCAGAAACAAAAACAGCAAAACACTTGTTAGGACTTTCACAGCAGTAAATGACTAACAAACGCATGACAGGCAGTCGCTAGCCTCAAGTTTTATCTTTATGTTGGCTGGCACACATTTGCACGCTCCTTACTGATGCTGCTCAGCCCTGGCTGTGTGTCTTAATGGCATCCTGCTGTTCAGTAGGCCTGCTTCAGCTCTGTATGTTTAACCTTTAAATCTCATGTGTCATGTATTGCTCTACAAGAAATGTTAAGGAGGCTGTTCATGACAAAATCAATTAAATATCCATATGCTATTGTTACTTATGTTGAAGGCAGAATTTATGTTTAGGGCACAGTGTGTTTAAATAAACACTCTAAAGCATTTAACGTAGAGACAGGTAGGCAGTGGTGTTGTGTAACAATGTGGAGGCTATGAGTCTCTCAAGGATTAAAGGCCTGCATTGTCTTAACGTGGCCAAGGCTGCCAAGTTAGGTTGCCAGGTCCTATAACTTTAAATTGGATTAAGCAGGTTAAAACATGGATGGAAATATGCTGGTTTAAATGTTGTTTACTTCAATGTTAATGAAGTATAAGAATTTTTCCCTTTGCAATTACCTTTTAAATATTTTTAACTTGAAATTTAATTCTCTGTACTGTATTATGTATATTCACCTGGGACTTTATTTTAAATCCCATAGTCCATGGAAATCCAACTTACAGGCCTCTAAATATTCTTTAGGCTTTCAAAGTCAGCACCAAAATATAATAAAACATTGTAAAGCACAAGTAATGGGTATTCTTTTAACCAAGTACAATTTATGATTTATCTGGTTTCAGCGGATTTGGGGCTCAATAGGTAATTATTTCATGGAATAATTTGCTTAGATGACTTTGAGATGAGTTATCATCTATATACATAAAATGCTAAGGGTTTTCTGTCTGTCAGGCAAAAACTCACAAAACCCTGGGCTTTGAAATTTGATCTTGGTCTTAATCAAGTGCTTAAGCCATGATATGCATAACACAACTCATGTCAACTGGCCATACATCAGCAATAAATTAATGGACAGATGTTGTCGGTTTCTATTTATGTTTGTCTGTTAATTGGTTTAACAAATCTGCATTTTTATGGTTACTAATTCTACATTTAGTAATTTGTAAAATCTATACTTGCATTTTGTTTGAGAATTTATCACAGCTCTCTGTGCCTTCACTCAGTGAAGAGCACTGTACACAAATGAATTGTATTGGGCATCCAGGCTACTTTGGCCATGTAATTAGACTTCAGGTCCTTCTCACAGCAAGTGGTGACACTGCGACGTGCCAATGACTAACAGAAACAAACAGCAATTACTCACAGGAAAAGAATAAGGGCAACATCAGCTGACAGTGAGGCACATTGCACAAGCCAATCAGACATGTGTCAACATAAGCCACAGCATTGATTCAGCATCAGTTCAAAAACAGGATCTGTTTCACTGACGACCCACAAAAAATGATGAGACAGCGAGACATTGCCACATAGTCCATAGACTACAATCCATAGACCTCTCAGAAAAGAGAGAGGCCAGCTTGAATATAGAGCTGTTGGGCCATGGCAGGTAATGCAGAAAAAGAAGAACAGCAACGCCATATGGTCAGCAACAAGTGTGACATACATAAAAGAAGTGCTGATGAAGAACTACAAACTACACCTTATAATTTACTAAAGATGTCGAGCACATACAGTATATGGTATCACTAGCTGTGAGCATCACACGTATAATGAAAAGTGCTTCATACAGGATACAGAATATAAGAATGAGAACAATGGAGAGACGCATGCCAACAAATGACTGGTACTTTAGAGATTTAGAGAGAAATTACATGAGCACTACTAAGGACCACAAAAGAAAGTCAAACATGACCATGGTTGTGTACATGAGCTTTGGGTCCTTCAGAAGGACAAACCAAACACAAACGCATTGGAGCATGAAAAAGGTGGTGGCAGCCTTGTCTTGAACTGAGGTGCTGTGTTTTATAAGAAGCACATGAACCACCTTTCTTCAAGGAGTGGAGGTCCGAGTGTTTCCTAGTCTGCTAATAAAATAAGCTGACTTAGAAGAATTCTTCTGGTTTATAAAATCTGTGACGAAAGAATGGTCAGGTAGTGATGTGAGTGAACAAAAGAAAATAGTCTAATTTCGTTTTTTCCTTGTCATGCGTTAATTTTGCTTTGCATTTTTCACAATTTGTGTAACTAATGTGACTAATGCAATGGTCTGATTTTCAGGTAGACTCAGCTGCTAGGTCATTTTAATCTCATGTTTTCATACAGAATGGGTGTAACAAACTTTCTGATGTAGTTAGAGTGTACTGTACCAAAAGCTGGCCAACTGCAAACAATATCAAAAAAGTGCTGGAAAAATTCTTGCATTACTCATGTCACATAATCCACCTGTCAAGTCATCCAGTTGTATGCTCTCAGCTTCCAAAACACGTGGATTTTTACTGAAATATTTTTAAATAAACCACTTGGAAAACACTCTCCTGAAGGAAAACAGACTGTGCTCAGACACGCTTGAGAATTCATCTCCTTTCTGCCTGAAGATATGAGATTAAATTATTTTTCTCAGCCGTTACTATAAACTACGTGGGGTAAGCGATTTATACGAAAAATATAACAAAAAGTATTCCTTGAGGCTAAACGGATGGTATAAGAGCCTTTTGTTAGTAATTTAGGTTATTTTCTTAGCTATGTTTAAATTTTTGCCTATGTATTAGTGCACAGACTATGGGAGGCTCTATTATAACCCCCACCAGGTAAATTAAAATGGATTATTCTAATTATTTCTTGTCCCTCTGACTGCTGATTAGACTCAGTTTGTGATCTGCCCTGCAGTTGGTAAGGCATGGAGGGCAGTTTCAAACCATATTGAATGCGCAGTACACATAGAACTGAATATAATAAGTAAAACAAATGTAAGTTTGCCATACAGAAATAACACAAATGTTATGTATAGAAAATAACTGAAGTTTAACAACAAAAAGCTAAGTGTGAAGAAAAAACATTTCTTCCTTTTTTGTATTTTATCCTGTGTGTGTAATAACCTTTTCCCTATTTTTGTGTGAACTGTTTTGCTTTGAATTTTCACTTAAACCTTTTTAAAACAAACTTTATTGGACTGAGAAATTTGTTTTGTTATGCGCTTGACACTTGCTAGATCCTATCTTGCCAACTCCATATCAGCTCGATTTTGGGAACCTGGAAAAGACGCAGCTACAGATGGAGAATTCCTTAAAGGTAAATTGTCCTGGTTAATCTTGTGTGATTTTAATTTATAAATTCAACATCTTAACCACTATTTTTCAGCTCCTCCTATCACCACATCCTATGTTTCTAGGTGTATGGCTTCCAGGGTCATGACCTTCGGTGCGACAGGATAAAAGGTCAGCTGGGGGGGGGGGGGGGCTCCTTCAGTTATCTGATCTGTGGATGCCACGTCTTCAATTCTTTGCTTTTGTACTTCTCGTGAGTTTCATTTGTTTTGAGCTTTTTGCTTCTTTGCTTGTGATTATGTTGACTTTGATTCTTGTCATGTCAAAAGGAGATGGTGACTACTTTTATTTTTATTTGTTTTCATTTAATTTTTTATGCACTTCTCCTTGTTAGCTCAGTAAACGTTCACCTGTAAACATTTCCCGGCATGACACAAGGTGTAAAGGTATGTCAATCTCAGTCATAGGCCCAAATATATTTTTCTGCATTTGATTGCAGTGGGGGGATTTCAAAAGGTCCTAATCAGTCACAAGGAACTATTTAGTGATATTTTGACTACAACATAAAGATAATTGAAGAAAATCTGCCAGAATATATGAAATTTTAAAGGATCAGTTTCTAAAATGTGTAACAAAATTTTTATGAATAACATATCAGGAATTATTTTCCTATAAAAGTTGGTTTTGTTTATCTTGATGATTAAATCTAAATGCATGTTTTTTTTTGTTTTTTTTTTTACAAGAAATATATAAAAGAGTGACATCTGAAAATGACCAGATTTCACACAGTCACACTGCGCGATCACAAAAATGGCAATAGGCACTCTCAAGTCCACTTTACTGCGACATAAATTAGAAAGTGACTAATTTAAAAGACTTATTAAGCTATCAGACAAGTATTAAGAGGAAATGGAACATTTTAGTCTTTGCATCTTAGTTGGTCCAAGGCCCATTGACCCCAGGTCTATTTTAGAGAATTAATTTCCAACACATTAGAAGACTATTAGTTGATGTAATGCAGCGGGTGGAGTGAGATCTAATAAAGATAGCTATTGATTAGGAGCAATTTGTTATTGTACGTCGAGAAACAATGCCAGGATCTCAGAAATGTGAAGGACAAAGGCATTTATAAGTGCGTCTCTAATAGTTTAATTGCACCATTACTGACATGAATTACTTCAGACCCAGATGTGCTATATAGATGTGTGTGTATATAAAACACTAGATACTTCCCTGTCGTTTTTAATGATTGTAACATAGAAACAAACTGTTACAGTGTCATCGGTAGGATGCATTACCTTATCAAGTGATATTGATAATCTGTGGTAAAAAAAAGAGCAATGTATTTAATTTAAAGCAGAAAGTGCAAAACGTCAAACGATCATTCCATAGTAGTCACATATAAGAGTGATCCAAATGGCAAGCAAATGTATTTCTTCCTCAAAAGATAGCTTTCTGCCATTACAAAATCAAATTTTGCAGTAGGAAGTGGCATATTTATAGCTGGTAAAACACGTCTACTGCGGTGGGTTGGCACCCTGCCCGGGATTGGTTCCTGCCTTGTGCCCTGTGTTGGCTGGGATTGGCTCCAGCAGACCCCCGTGACCCTGTGTTCAGATTCAGCGGGTTGGATAATGGATGGATGGAAAACCACGTCTACCCTGTTTTAGTGAGTAGTTTTTAAAACGTGTTTAGTGTAGTGGAACAGTGGCAACTGCTGCAGCTCCAGAGGCGCAGAATCCTGGATTTGAAACCCAGTCAGAGTCTATATGTTAGGTGTAGGTGCCAAGTTGGGCAAACTGGCAGATACCTTTCCTGGCTGGGAAGATATAACAGAAGGACAGGGAAAGATATGTAGCCCCCAAGTACATCAGATAGCAGCATCTCACGGGTAAAGCTCCCATTTATATCAGCCGCAGGGCACCTTGAGAATTTTTGTCCTGATAGACAGCCCTGTTGAGGTATATGGGTACCTGTCACAGAAAATTGTCAGAAAAGGGCTCACAAATTTTAAGGGGCTTCCGTTTGAATTTCCAGGTTTGTCATAAAAGAAGCTGCTGCTCCTCATCCAGGTGAGTTGGAGTGGAGATGGAGGACAAGGCTTTCTTGGAAAAGAGTAGAGGAGAATTAATATATGAATTGTACATGTGAGTACTTTTGGAAGAATGGACCTGAAAAAGGTATCTGTGAATAATACAATTTACTTTATTTTGAACCTTTGGCTGTGTGTCAAGTCTGGGGCTCAGTGGAGCCTCCTATCTGTCCCATTTGTCCCCACATTTGTATGGGTGTTCTTGTCTGGATACTCCAAATTTTTCTTCACCTTCAAATATTTGAACTGGAAACTTTATATTGACCCCATATAAGTGAGTGTGTAATGATTTAGATTTCGTTTTTTTTAGTTTTTCTACTGTCATTTATCAGGTTTACGGTTATGTGTATTTTATGTGTTAGTGTTGTTCTTGTTCATTTTTAATTGGTATTTCTAATGTCTGTAAGTTATTATTGTTGATTTAGTATTTAATACAAAAATAATCTACTGTGTCTTTAAATATAGTCATGTTCTTTGTGGGTGTACCTCCAAGATCACCAAGGTGGTACCACCTTGATGTCACCTTTTCTGGCTTTCTTTTTGCTCCATTTAAAGAATTCTGATTTTTGTTTAATGTATTGGGTCTGCTTACTTAAGATGACCTTTCAGGTTCTTCATTGTGTATCTTCTTGCTCTTTTGAGCTTTTCTTTATATTTTAATATTTTTGTGACTAAATCCTTACTTTATAAGGGTTGTTCATTTGCCATGTTAATACAATCTAAAGGATGACGGGTCTCCCTCCTCTTGTGTGGCTTTTGTTATTTTTATATAGTTTTAGGGTATCACTTTAGATTAGGTGTCGCTAATTATGCTGTACTTATCATGTAATTACCTATATAATTACAGAGTGACTAGGTGTAATTATGTTGTATTTACTGTGTAACATAATGTAATCCTGTAGTTAATACTAGAATTACCAGAGCCTACAAAAACACTTGTAGATCTGTCCCACATTAAATCGCTTCTTCAATCCGTACGCACCTCTCCACCAGCGTCTTTTGTCCTCTAAATGTGCCGATAAAGACAAGCAGTAAGCAGCCGGCTATTCCATCCCCCCACCGACTTAGAACATGCACAAAGTTCTCCCAGCTCATGCCTTGATTGATTATCTGGGAGTGAAGTGGAGTTTTAGAGTGGAAATAATAAATTGTTATTTGGAGCACACCCATTTCATGTGTGTTCCGTTTCTACAGTAATCTGTGTAAACACATTTTTAAAATAGAAATATTTTTCATATTGTTGTAGTAAATGACAAAATGTAGGCATAAACTATATAATGTATGAAGCCTGAAGTCCAAATGTCACTTTCACAAAAGGTACAAGTATAACAGAACAAGTGCACTTTTATTCAAAAATATAACTGCAGGAAAAAAAGCCGCCTTAGCATGCGACATTGACATGCATTTAATATGACTGCCTCCGTGGCGCAACAATATCAGCTGCTAACTGGGAATCAAAAGGTCACGAGTTCGATCCCACACAACTCTGTTTTGAGAAGCAAACTGCTCTTATTCTTACTATTTCAGAAAAAAAACATACATTTGATTTCAGTCTGTAACAGCCGGTGTAATTTATGATACTTGTAAAGGTTAGCTTTGTTTTTTTTTTTTATTATTCAGTTTTATTATTATCTCAGCCACATTCACAAGCCCAAACAACCCCCCCACATTTCACACTGCTGTTCTCACATAGATGCGCTATAACAGAGGTAAACTCCGATCATGATGACCCTTCTACAACGGAGCAAGAATGCACATTGCACTTTTGCCATCGCTGTACTTTGTATATGGGAAGCTCTGCATTTTACTTGTGACTTTACGCTTTAAGAAGTAAGTAAATAAATAAAGGTAAATAGGTAAATAACATTCGAAAGCAATGCTCCGATGTAGAGCGCAAGCGACTCTACACGCTATTGTTTAGATCTGGAAGGTGTATGTGCCCCAAAAAACAGTCTAACTGCATTCTCGTACCATTGCTTGCGTACTAAAGTGTCAGCAGGCACTTTTCGTGGCATTACACGTATTTTTTGAGCATGCCCTCTGCGCTCTACTTGTGACTTTACGCTGTAGGAAGAAATGATGATGACTGGCTTCTAAGTCGATTTCGATTTCTAAGAGCTGTCCTCTTGGCGTCATATTTACAAAGGTAGACTTTAAGGAATTATGGTCTACTTGCTCCTTTGCAAGTTCTGTCCACTCTCAGTGTTTTAGCCATAGGAGCTTGTCAATGTAAACTGGCTGACTTATCACTGAGTCGTGCCATGCCAGCTGTATGGGATGGTATTATTCGCTTCTCATCCAGATATACAAGATTTCCTTACACTGTGGTTGAACTAAGAAACATCAAAGCACAATTTGCAAGAACATTCGGTTTACTAAATGTAATAAAAGCAGTCAACTGCACCCATATTGCTATAAAGGCGCCTTCAGAGAATTAATTTGCTTATGTAAATATAAAGCATTTCCACTCTATTAATGTGAAAATTATATCTGTGATACATCTCATTAAAGTTGTGGCAAGATATATACTTTAAATGTCTTGCCAATAATTTCAGCAGCTCGCTGCTCAAACAGTGTAAGCCCCGTAATTCCGCTACCTCCTCCAGTGGTGTTGACACTCAAACAGTGGGCTGCAACTGACCTTTTTGAGTCGACTTGGATATCTGACCACTTTTTTTTTTAATCACTGTGTGACTTTCTGGACTTGAACTTGAAATTTAGACTGCCTCCACCACGCTATACCATTCCATCAATTTCCTTTTGTTGCTTATACCAATGCTTAAGCCACCAAATTCCTTGCCTCCAGTTCACTGAGCTGGACCTCCAATTCAGATTTGTTGAAATTCTTCTTTTTTATGCATGGTTTTGCCATTGTCTTTTAGCAAAACACTGAAAGAAAGGGGCTATTTATATTGATTTGCATACTGAAATAGATGAAATTCTGGAAGGAGTCAGGGTGAGGCTGTAGGTGCATGCATGTGCATTAAAATTCACATTGATTGGGATTTATAAAGAAAAAGTGTGTAGGACATAGTTTATACACTGTTTTATGCATCAGAATTTTCTCAGCATACGCACATTTGTAGTTTTGTCAGTACACCATGTTTTAGTGACAGTTCTATATAAGGTGTTATACATGAGGCCCTGGTGCTTTCCTTAAAAATAACTTTTGTATGTGTGTGTGTTTGTGCTTGAGTGTGCCATATTTTGAACCTGAATGCCGCCTTGCTTCTACTGCTAAGAGGATATGCACCAACTCCTCAAGACCTTGAACTGGATAAGCAGGTGTATTTATAATGGAAAAAGGATAAATGCACTGTTTATGAATGAGCTAAGCAATGTGCAAAATACCTTGTGGTAATTGCAGGGGGTCTCATTGGCTAAACACTGAAATCTTACTCTGGTAGTACAGTATATACAATAAAATAGGCATGGAGAATGTTAATTGCTGTGAAGAAAGACAAATCTTCAATGATAAAGGTGGCTAGGAGAGAAAAGGTTAAAAATACAAGCCAACAAAATTGTCACCGAGGAGCTATTCTATCTTTTGTTTAAATGAAAACACTAAATCAAAAATCAAAGTTGAATCCAGGGAAAGGTGTCTTGAACACTAATAGCAATACCAAACACCAACCACACAGAGATGTCTTTAGATTTATAGATAAACTTGGATGGCCAGGAAGTACATGATACCAATCTTTTATCTTGTCCTGGTGGTGACGTCAGCACCATATACTTCTGAAGGATGCTGTATAACAATGTTGTGGCAAATGCTGCCCAAAATGGAGGCACACAGGAAAACCACAATGGCGTTAGACAAAAAAATCCAAAAAATAATTTAGATATAGAAAATAACTTCAAAACTATTGTCATAAATGGCCTCATTGACTTAAAATCACTATATAGATATAATTTGTTGAAAACAGAGGTCAGGAAAACAGGATAAAAAAATTACTAGTAAACACAGATCTTGATAGTTTTACTTTTTTTACATTTTGGATTTGTTTGAGAAATTATGATTAGAAGTTCTTTGTGTTTTGGGGGTGGTCCCCAAAGAGGTGGGGTCAGCTCTCATTCTGTTGAGGGACTGCTTCCAGCCCTCTAAAGGCTCATGGGAAATGCAATCCGTTTTGGTACATTGAATGTACATGGTGTTGGCAAGTTGTCCTATTTATGATTTTTGTTTCTCTGGATGTCCTGGCTATTTTGACAATTTTGTTCTCTCGATTCGGTACTGTGAATTGCTTTTTTAGGCAACTGCTTTGTCTCATTTGATTCTTGTGAGCTTTTATACTTTATTTACCTTTTGTGTAATATCTTTTATTTATAAAGATTCTTTATTACCTTTTGCTTGTGATCAAGGCAGAGGTTTATGGTGTTCCTCCTCCCCGTGGGTCTCTCACTTTATTTTTTGATACGTATAGCTGTTTTGCCAGCTCCCCATTTTAAGCCTTCTCCAGCTGAAGCCAGCCATTAGTATTTGGGGCCTGGCAGGACTAGTAAGCCTCTTCTGGTCAGATCAGTCAAGATCCTGGCCTGCTTCTTGGCATATTTTTTTTGAAGGAACCTCCAATCAACAAAGTTATCTATTATAAATTATAAATATCCTGGTGAAGAACAGAGTAATTCTTTAATAATAATTCTTTGCAATTATATGGCGCTTTTCTCACTTCTCAAAGGGCTCAGCAATTGCAGGTTAAGGGCCTTGCTCAGGGGCCCAATAGAGCAGAGTGTCTATTGGCATTTACGGGATTTGAACCAGCAACCTTCCGATTACCAGTGCAGATCCCTAGCCTCAGAGCCACCACTCCACCTAAATGTAAACTCCACGCAGGGAGGACCTGGGAAGCGAACCCAGGTCTCCTTACTGCTATAAGTATGGTATCCCTATTGTTATATTTTTAATGCTACTTTGACAAAAATATTCAATGTAATAAAAGCACGCAAAAAATCAGTTAATTACCATACACTAGCTTATTTAATTTGTACATGTCTATGTATATGAAACTTAGTGATGAACTGTATCACCATACGCATCAAAAGGGTCACCCTCTGAGTTCTTCCTAGGTATGTTGTTCCACCCTAGATCAAGAGGGGCCACTGCCGCTAACTGTGTTTTCCTCCTCTTCCTCCATAGTACTAAGAAACCACCCGGTAAACTTCCATATAAGCACAACCATCTAGAAGAAGGCATCACTTCATGACTGAGCGACCAGAGAGACGGAGTTCCTCCAAAACGTGAAGAAAACCCAGGTGTTATTTTGCCTCACATTAACTGGAGGCTGATGTTTTTGATCCATTTTGAGGTCATTGAGCGTTTGTGCTTTTCATTTTCTGTTGAATTAAATGGGGATGATAGGATTGGCACCGTAACATGTATTTGGTCAAGCCTATCATTCCTTTGGATGACCACAACTGCATTATTTGTTTTACGGTGTTGATTTCTCCACTTGTCATATTCATTTGGATGTGGAGTACTCCCTGTGTACATGTGAATTTTTCTTCAATTATCCCTCTATCACCTTCTTGTCTCTGTAGTTCAGGGGCATTTATACCTCATTTAATTCCAAAAAACACATGAAATTCTCTTGTGACTCTGAATTGGTTCTGTGTTGGCGTATTGATAAGAGAGCTGTGTAGTCAGCTGGTTAGAGCTTTACAACTAATGCTGCCCGGATAGACTCCAGCCCCCTGTGACACTTGAACCAGATTAAGTAAGTTTACAACATTTATAAGTTTTTCACAGAAGCAGAGATTTTTAGGGATGGGATTTTCTTTTTGTCATTTCCTTATGTTTAAATCTCTAAAGGATCTTTCTTTTTTATAGAGAATTCCAAGTATAAAAACAACCCGACCTGCTGGGAAGCTTTAGTTTTGGTTTCCTGTAGTTTATTTATGTCTTCTTAGCACGCACTCTGTTTTCTCTGTGTCTTTCTGTGTAACTCTTCTTTATTATTTAATTCCTGTTTATTATTGAACTCTACATTCTTTGTTATTTTTGGTCAGACACACGCCACATTCCTACTTGCTCTGCATGTATGCTTTGCATCAATAAAGTAAGTAATTAACATGTCCTTTTGCTAGCACTGTTTTTCTACTTATTTTTAATATTTACTGATGCATATCTATAAGACAGTCCCAGAATTTTGTAACACAGGCTTGCTCAAGGTACTGTGGACCATTAGGGGACGTACCACTCCCCCAACCCCGACACAGACAGGCAGAGACATAAGTCTTGCCAAATTGCACACCTTTATCGAAGTGGGGAAGCGTTTTTTCTTTTTCTCCCCACTTCACAACACAGTACAGAAAGCCCTAAACACAACACCATACAGTCCTTCTTTCTCTCTCTCTCTCTGTCTTCCTCTGTCGCCTCCACTCCTCCTCGCAAGCTTTGTCCTCCACCTCCCGACTCTGGCTCCCTGACTGGTGGTGAAACAGCCCCTTTTATAGGGTTCCTAGAAGTGCCCCGGGTTTTTCTTGGCCTTCTTCCAGCTGGCGGAATTAGTATCCCAAAGGGTTCATCTGTAGCTGCAGCACCCCCTGATGGCACGCACATAGCCCAACAGGGCTGCTCCAAACTACAACTCCCAGCATGCTCAACGGGGACCTGTGGTGCAGTAGCAACCCAGGGGGGCCACCTTCTAGCATCTCGGGGAGGATACTGTCCCAAAGAGGTTCTCTCCCTCGGTCCTGGCCATCCATCACAATATCTAATAACCTGCCGAGGTGGCAGCGGGCATGTTGCTAACATTCTCTACTCCTTCTCTCCCTGCAGTACTGAGAAACCAACCTGTGAGGGCATTTAGCTCCACCCCTTTTGCCTTGAGCACTATAAGAAGCCTGGCTGCCTGAAAGGAGGCGCCATTTCCAACTAAGAGCGACCAACCAGATGGAGCTCCAAGAAACGACCCTTATTTTTGACAGTGTGAAGAGCTTGTTTGCCTTATTATTGTACACGAGTGGCCATATACTTTACCACCTAAAGGTGTGACTTTTTTTGTTTGGATGAACTTATTAAACATGACAACCCGTTTGGTGTCCCAACTTTTAATTTTGCTTAACCTGTGTTTCCTACACCCAGCCACAGTCTATTAAAGGAGTTCAAATGAGTCCCTGCAACATGTGCCTCAAAACTGAACGGGTGATTGCACCCAATTTTCATATAAACTGCTTATGAACCATTGTCTTTAGTGTGGACTAAATTAACTGGCAGGTTGAGGTGTTGATGCACCTGAAAGACTAGAAAAAAAGATAATACTTTTCTCTAGGGTTTCATCCATATTAAGGCCCTAAAGATCTTTCTAGACTGGCACTTAAACAGTCATTTGTAATGAGGATTAATGCTGTTTTAATGTTAGAGTTCAAATGATACTGGCAAACATATAGAGAAGGGGCATTAGTAATGTTATTAAAGTGCGGCTGCTAGCTTCACATTCTCCATGGGTGGACTTCTTTAAAATGAATGGTGGTTTCATGGCACTGCTATCAGAAGAATAACAAACCCTGTGGCCTACACAGTTCTGGAGAATTATTTCTTATTATGTGGTAAACACTTCAGTCTGCAGGGAAACAAAAATAATGAGAACTGCCCCGAGGGCTGCCAAATGGACATCTGCCATCTCACCATTGCTTCTGTGACTGTATGCATTATTTCATCAAATCTGCACAGAACCACAGAAAACCTAGGAACATTTTTCTCATGAACAGATCGTTAATCTACTTTACCTTTGCTGCATCCTTTAGGAAATGGTATTGACAGTGTGTGTCCAAATTAGAATTTCCACTGCTTTCAGAAAACATCACACCCATTTTAGAATATTAATTGCACCTTTCTCTACATGGTCATGTTCTTACCATGTCTGATGGGGTCTTATTCCTGAATGATCTGGTTTTCTCACATATGACAATGAGTGAGCTTCAGCACACAAACACAAACTGGCCTAGTTAGTAGTGAGGGCGCCACGTTAATGTGCTATGTGACAGACTGGTGTCCTCCCTAGGGTCATCTTTAAGTGTGTCCTCCATTCCATGTACTTTATGGGTACAGCCCAAGGAGGCAGGGCCACCACAAGGCCAAAGATGACGAACCTCAAGTAGGAAGTCATTAGATTTGTTCAGTTCTTGTGTCGGTGTTATTATTGGGTTGTGGGGTTATCATGGTTTGTAGATTTCTGAATGGAATGAATAGCCTGGAAAATGGGTTCATGAAGAAAAAATATCATAACTTAGCAATATTTAAGTCCCAAATGCAGATTTCACTCATGATCTGGGAGGTGCTTGTGCTGGTTTTTGTTGATTTGTCTATTTTTACCATAGCAATAAAACCACTGGAATAACTCTTTTTGAATTTAAAGACAAAATCATTATACTCGATGATCCAGTTCAGGTTTGTCTTGTAATTTTGTTGTTGCACTCACTAAATACATGAATCTTTGAGCCCAGGAAGATAAAGCATTTTTACAAACTCTGTCATTATATATCTTTTATCTTAGCAGTTCAGAATTCATCAGTGACTTCATACTGAAAGGCAGACTACTGTTTACTGTTTGCATTGTCTATCTGTCCAGATGTGCTTTGTCAAACTCTAGACAATGCTTCTTCGCTCTTGCTCAGAATCTGTGAATTTATATCCCTTTATCTATTCATACGGCACCCAATTTATTTGTGTTTAGGCATTTTTTGAAAACGTATCTTTTTGTTAAATATTTCAGAACTGTTTAGTTTCTCTTCTACAAGGTAGCTGCTGTTACACTGACGAAGTGTATAAAATGCAAAGAATTATTATTATTATTAAGATACTGATTTGTGTAGGATTCTAGCTTCAGCCATGATTATGTAGTTGGTCTAATTTCTCGTGCTAGCTTTTCATCCTTGTCTCTGATTCTGTTGCTGCTTGCACCTATATTCTTGTATGTATATAACTTGCTTTGTAAGTTGTCTTGGATAAAGACATCTAATACATAAATTAATAATAACAATATACCATATGTAAAGGTCTCTAAATGACTAAAACTGAACCGTGGACAATACTCGTGAACTCCACTATAATGTATTACGCAACTCCTTGGTGATTTCTCAATGATCAAATATACTCCCCCAAAATTAAAATCATTAATATAATATTATTAACCCTACAGACAATATCTCTACTACCAGAGAATGGAAAATGGCAATGTTTTCAAGTAGATATTCAGGAGATGAAACTTTGAGTTCAAGCCAAAATTCCTCACTGGAAAATCAGAACTATAGTAACAAAACCAAAATGCTAAGCCAATTCCATGGCTCTGAAACATGAAACGTACACTGTAAACCACAAATGGTAGAAAGTTATAATTCAAATATTTTAACACATAGGAGCTAATTGTTGGACATATATACAGTAAAATCAGCATGGAGGAATAACCATTCAGGTTCAGCCTCAAATATTTTTTAGTCACATCTTGTTGAGTATGTATGTTTATGCATACAGTTCTTACAATGGAAAAAATCCTTGGCAGTGCCATTACCAACATGATTAATAACTATAATAAATATTTTTTATTAGAGCTAGATTTTTACTAAGTATATATTATATGCTACAGCTATAGACTTATTATAAAAATACATTTATTCTTTTTCCACGACTTATCCAACACCGTGGCACAGGGGCAACATTCTCAGCAGTGAGGCCCACACGTCCCTTTCCCTAGCCATACTTGCCACCAAGGCGTTCCCGGACCATCTGTGAGATATATTCAAGCCCTGGGTTTTCTCTGGGAATCTCCTCCCAGCTGGTTGTGACTGTAAAACCTCCACAGGGAATCACCTGGAAGGCATCCATATCAAAAACCCAAAACACTTCAACTGGTTGATCTTAATGTGGAGGGTCAGTGGCTCTACTCCAAGCCTGTCCTTGATGTCTGATCTTTTCACCCACTCTCTAAGGTAGAGCCCAGCCACCCTGTGGTGCCAACTCATTTTGGCCGTTTATACTTGAGATCTCATTCTTTCAGTCATTACCCAGAGCTCATGATCATAGGTGAGAGTAAGGACACAGATAGACTGGTAAATCGAGAGCTTTGCCTTCTGACTTGGCGTCTTCTTTCTTAAAATACATATTTATTATATATAATGTATTACCTTCAGAAAGTATTCAGAGGACTGCACATTTTTCACATGTTAGTATTTTGAAACCTTGTACTCAAATCATTAAAAAGATTTTTTTCTCAAATCAAGCAGCACTCAATACCCCAAAAAGCAAAAAAAAACAGATTTTAGAAATATTTACAAATTGATTAAAAAAAAAATCTGACATATCACATTGACATAAGTATTCAGACCCTTCACTCACTACTATGTATGTATTTTATATGATAATAAATCGGGCTGTCCTTTAAAGCCAAAACAGATGGAAGCTTTAACTCATGGAAATATTGAACTTGCCACCAGACTAAATGAGTGCAGCTGTAGATTTGTGTGGTTATAAAACATGAGCGGTAAAACCAGGCCCAGACAGCTTAATTCCCAGTGCAGCCACCAACCTACTGGGTGAGCCAGCGCTAGTCACACGTCATCATCCAGGGCTTGAAACTTTTGTTCTTCAGTTTTGTTTCTCCCACGTAATTAGTAGTCCAGTTTAGTCCAATTAGTTTTAGAAGTGAAATTACATTTTTTTTATTTTTTGTGTATAATTTTCAAAAGATATTATCATCAAAAACCTTCTCCTTTGGATTAGTGTGGACAAACATTGAAGTTGCCAAGCACAGTTAAAATGATAATAGTGAATGAATGGTAGACTTTCCCATAAGACTACAGATCT
Source organism: Erpetoichthys calabaricus (assembly GCF_900747795.2). Lineage (NCBI taxonomy): Eukaryota > Metazoa > Chordata > Cladistia > Polypteriformes > Polypteridae > Erpetoichthys > Erpetoichthys calabaricus. Next base: position 34,376,843 of record NC_041403.2, read on the forward strand.
CAGTTTTCTCACTTGAAAGGTTTTGAGTTTTCTGCATGATAACATAATATGTCTATACTGTAAAAGTGTAGCGATTAAATTAACGTTGGAAGAGAGACATTATTGTCTTAAAGAGCAGAACATATTTCATACATTCACATACCACAAAAATGTAATTCGTAAAATCTACAAAATAAAAGGAAAGATAGAGCCGTCAATCATGTGTATTAAAAAGACAGGGAGGGCACAAAGATTTAGGGCACCTGCAGACAAACCCCATATAATTGGAGAAGCAAAATAACAAAATGATTAACATTTGTTTAACAGCGATGTCTTTTCAGATGTGAGTCTAGCAGCAGACTGTCTGCAGATGGCGGTGGAACCAGTTAAGAGGTCAGCGGAGAGGGAGAGACGGGTTCTGGCGACTGGAAGGGATGTCATGACTTGTCTCATTGTTGATTATCGGATCTGCAGATGAACAAAGAGGAGAAACATTAGGTGACAGCGCCAACCCTTGGTCAGGGGTGGAATTACAGTCAAATGAGTCCTTAGGTTGTTTCTGAACTGCACAAGGGTAACAGATGAATGAAATTACTACTAAGTAAACTCATTTTTTACATCTATACTCATTAAAACAGTAAGTCCAATGCTATAATAAGATGGCCAGAAGTGGTAAATAAAAACTCCAGCTGGTGAGATGCTGGAGAAAATAAGCCTTAAGGGGTACTGAAGTGCATCCTGCCTCTACTGGACATTCAACAAAATATAAATGTACTAAAGCAGTTTATTGTTGTTGTAGAGAAGTAGAAGCAGTGTGTCTTGCTGAAACTTGGAATATCCACATCCTTTCTAATACAACAGGCGGCTGAAAGTACTTTGATCAGAAGCTAGCAGAGAAAACCAGAAAAAAACAAGAGTAGTAGAGATAACAATTGCTCTTCTGTGAAATATGTGATATCGCAATCATACTATAACCTTTAATTTTTTTGTTGTTCTTTATTTCACCTTACACAATTTCTTGCATTAGGAACTTGTTAGTTTTCACATACCCCTTGGGTTCAGAGCTCAGGGTTAGCCATTGTACAGTGCAACCCTGGAGCAATTGCAGGTTAAGGGCCTTGTTCAAGGGGCCCAGTAGAGTAGGATCTCTTTTGGCAGTATCAGGGATTTGAACCGGCCACTTTCCACATAAAAGTGTGGTTCTTTAGCCTCAGAGCCACCACTGGTACAAAAAAATGAAAAAGTGTTTTTTTCTAAATGTTCCACAGTGTTAGCCTGGCTTACAGTATTTGTATTGGTAAAGTATTCCAGACTTTTTTGTGCATAACGGCAAAAGGCCGCCTGACCGCTTCTTTTACGCTTTTTTACACTTGGCTCTTGGAATAATAAGCAAGCAAGAGTTTAAAGATTTCCGATTATGACTAGAAATATAAGGCTTGACAGGCACTCCAAAGTATAAATATAACCCATATTAATCTCAGCTTTATATACAGTACGTGAATATTTTAAGAATCATTTCTAATAGATACAGCTAACCAATGAAGCAATTCTAAAACTGGTGAGATATACTCAGATTTTCTGAACTAACTGCAGCCTTAACCCTAACCTTAATTCTTTCTTAGACAGTCCTGTTAGGAGTGCATTATAGTAATATGTTCAACTTTAAAAAACAACTTTAACTAATTTCTGTACTACCTTAAATTGAGGTCAAAACCAAAAGTTAAGAATCAATCCTCAAAACCTGTAATGCAAATCCAAAATTCAAAGTCTTATTTCAAGAAGGATCAAATACCAAAATAACAATAGGAGAATCATGCATAATCGCCAGTAAGTTTAATCTCGGATACTTTGGGGCTCACGAGAAGAAATCTGTATATTGTCGCTCTAAATGGTGTCATAAACACATAGTACCGGTGCATGATGGGAGTTTTACCGAGGCAATGGGTGATGTGAAGCTCTCAAATTGGCTCTATCCATTACCAAAACAAGATGGCATTGAAAATGACATCATCAAATGAGTAACTGTTAAATAAAAGGTCCAAACAAAAACACAAGCAACAAATAATAGATGTAAATTTCATTTTCTGAGTTTAAGAATACCTCCTGAAGAATTAATAACATACATTTTTACAACAATTTGGAAATACCAGTCAGCCTAAAGGAGGTGAAATGTGACTGCCAGCAGAGAATGTGGACAAAGCAGCAAAAACAAGGCCATGTTGGTCAGAGACTGTGCTTTTATACACAGGATATCATGGGTACTGCTGGCACTGTTGGCATATGATGGGCAGTAAGCAGGCAGCACATTGAAGTTCAGTGCATATCTTGAAACCAGTATGGACACAATGAACAATTTGAACATTATGATGTTCTTTCAGTGCATATTCTGTAGCTAGTCTACTTACAGCCAACTGCACGGTCAAGAAGGTTCTTCTGTGTGCAGCTTTGAAATCTGCCATGTTTAACATTAACTGCACCCAAATAGCTCAGTGGTGACTTCCATCAGAGACCACTCATTCTCCAAAGATTACAGGGGAGCAAAACATCTTGAAATTATTATTATTCAGTTTTCACATCTTCTATCTACAGTAGAAGAAATGTGAAGTAATAAATTGAGTCCTGATATTCCAAATGCTGAGCAATAGTATTTTATTGTAAGTTTAATGCCTTTAAATGTATTGAAACAATTAATAATAGAGACAGAAATAAATAATTAAATATCCTAAGACCCTAGAGGGTGCAGCAATTAATCTATACTTTAGTCCATGTCAGTGCTTCAGGGCAGCTCCATGTCTCCTTGACCCATAGGCCAAACCAGCTCAGCAACTGCACTCAAATTTATAACAAGAAAACACAAAAACCCACTGCTGTTATGTTACTGAGGAGCCAGAATAAGGCAACATTTACAAGAAATGTATTGATACTTAGCTGTGCAGAATCCTAAATGAACCAGTCCTCTCCAAAGTTTAGGTTAAATGTAATCCGAATCTCTTGTTACAATCTTCTGTGATGCTAACTTAAGAAGGGCACAGGGGTGCAAAGACTCTAACCCAAAGTCTTACCTGCCCTTGTGTTCACTCCCCGACCAGTAGATCACTATTAAACTCCGCCTTGGCTCCACCCACCGGTCTGTTGATGAAATGGGCACCAGACAATCTGATGTTGTTCTGATGACCTGCAAGGAATCATGGAGAGTGAAAAAAAAAAAAAGAAACACAGAAATCTCAATACCATGTAAGGGGGTCTGCCAATGAGTCACTATGAAAGCTAATCTGCTCCTTACCTAAGCAAACTGAAAGGGTCCCAGCTGGCTCTCAATCACTTTTTGTTTCTTCTTTTATAGACTTCTTTATGTCCATTATCAATTGCTTCATTAGGACAACTTTATGAACTACAGTATGTTAATATAATAATAATATATATTTATGATATTACTAGCTGTGTAAGCCCGTGCTGTAAAAAGCCTGGGGTCCTAGAAACTATTGAAATCGTCAGAAAAAATATTGAAATGTAGAGATGTCAGATAATTGACTCTGAGCATCTCTCTCCGGCATGCTCGCCTCACTTGTTTATTAGCGGTGAGAGGAAAAGTAAAAGGGATACCATTTTCCCGATGTGCTTGTCTCGCTTGCGGAAGAGTTTCTCTCTTTTCACTGCCATTTTACTTTGGCAACAGAGACGATTTCTTCTTCCGACTCGTTAACTTGTGGCCGCCTTGCCGGCTCTCTGAGCTTCATGCTGTTAGAAGCCTTGCACTTACAGACACACCCACACTTCCGTGTGTAGACATTTAGTTTTCTGTTTCCTTGGAGTTGGAGCCCTTACCCAAACTCCTCCTCCCACTTCCAGGCCGGACAGACACACACTCTTCCATGCATAGACGTTTATATATTAGATAATATCATAAAGATGCCATTTACTAATGTCCTGAAAAGGTGGACTTTATAAATGACAAACCCAAAACATACACCTCAGCATAACTGATAACTATTTAGAAACATTTTTTTTATTTAGTAACCACAGGGTTATCGGCCTGATCTAAGTAACTATAAACCAATAAGTTTAAGATGCTTCACAAGTAAGCAACTATTAAGGAAATGATTGAGCATGACGTGTCAAAAACAGGTACATTAGCAAACAGTCTGAATGAGTTCAGAGTGATATGTATCACTGATATGCTGGAATTCTTTGATGAAGAAACAGCAGCATATGATCAAAGAGGTGTGTATGATACAGTAATCCCTCCTCCATCGCGGGGGTTGCGTTCCAGAGCCACCCGCAAAATAAGAAAATCTGCGAAGTAGAAACCATATGTTTATATAGTTATTTTTATATTGTCATGCTTGGGTCACAGATTTGAGCAGAAACACAGGAGGTTGTAGAGAGACAGGAACGTTATTCAAACACTGCAAACAAACATTTGTCTCTTTTTCAAAAGTTTAAACTGTGCTCCATGGCAAGACAGAGATGACAGTTCCGTCTCACAATTAAAAGAATGCAAACATATCTTCCTCTTCAAAGGAGTGCGCGTCAGGAGCAGATAATGTCAGAGAGATAGAGAAAAGCAAACAAATCAATAGGGCTGTTTGGCTTTTAAGTATGCGAAGCACCGCGGCACAAAGCTGTTGAAGGCGGCAGCTCACACCCCCTCTGTCAGGAGCAGAGAAAGAGAGAGAGAGAGAGAGAGACAGAGAAAAACAAACAAGCAAAAATCAATATGTGCCCTTCGAGCTTTTAAGTATGCGAAGCACCACGCAGCATGTCGCTTCACGAAGCAGCTGCACAGAAGGTAGCAACGTGAAGATAATCTTTCAGCATTTTTAGACGAGCGTCCGTATGGTCTAGGTGTGCGAACAGCCCCCCTGCTCAATCCCCCTACGTCAGGATCAGAGAAAGTCAGCGCAAGAGAGAGAAAGAGAGAAAAGTAAGTTGGGTAGCTTCTCAGCCATCTGCCAATAGCGTCCCTTGTATGAAATCAACTGGGCAAACCAACTGAGGAAGCATGTACCAGAAATTAAAAGACCCATTGTCCGCAGAAATCCGCGAACCATCAAAAAATCCGCGATATATATTTAAATATGCTTACATATAAAATCCGCGATAGAGTGAAGCCGCGAAAGGCGAAGCGCGATATAGCGAGGGATTACTGTATTTTCAAATTGCTTTTCATAAATCACCATATGAGAGGTTAGTAATGAAACTAAAGGAAGTGGGAGTTCAGAATGCTGTGTGTAGGAGGGAACAAAACTGGCTTAATCACCCAGAGCAAAGGGTTATGGTGAGAGGAATCTTTACAGAATTAGGTAATGCTAAAAGTGGCGCTCTTCAGAAATCAGTGCTGGGGTTGCTGCTCTTTTTAATATAACCCATAACACATCTGTATAAGAGTAAATAAAAGGTTGGTCACGTCTGCAGATGAAACCAAACTGGGAGGAAGGGCAGATAATGGAGAATTAGCTAAATGGACTTTGACAGCATAGATTTGCAGAAGAAATTTAAGGTAAGGAAATGTAAGGGATCACACATTGGAAGTAAAAATGTTAAATCAATTAAAATCTTTCATCATTTGCATTTAGTCAGTCATTTTCAAACCCGCTTAGTACTGAACAGGGTCATGGGGGGTGCTGCAGACTATCCCGTCTAGCATAGAGTGCCAGGCAGGAACAAACTATGGACAGGGTGCCCGTCTGTTTCAGGGTCAACACACACACCCCAACCACACACTAGGGCCAATTTAGTGTCGCCAGTCCACCTGTTCTGCATGTCTTTAGACTGTGTGAGGAAACCGGAGCACCTGGAGGAAACATGCAAACTCAAGGCAGGGATGCCCAGGGATTTGAACCCTGGTCTCCTTACTGTGAGGCAACAGCACTGCCACTGCATCACAGTGTGGCCTCAATTACATTTAGTGTTTTTAAATTGTCTAAAATGTACCCAAGGTCAAGACACAACCTGCAAGAACTTCTGTTATGAACTTGAGAGTACCAAAGCACACAAAGTCCCAAAAATACTCAAAATGCCCACTAGAGGGGAAACCGTCAATCCTCCCCTATACATGCAAAACAGGGCAACGAAGAATCCTTATACATAAAAACGGTCTGTGGCACAAAAGAAAAACTCATAGGAGCAGAAGGCAAAAGGCACAGAAGGCAATGATTTCAAAAAGGCAATCCCCAAAGTGAACAAAGTCCATCCATCCATCCATTTTCCAACCCGCTGAATCTGAACACAGGGTCACGGGGGTCTGCTGGAGCCAATCCCAGCCAACACAGGGCACAAGGCAGGGAACCAATCCTGGGCAGGGTGCCAACCCACCGCAGGTGAACAAAGTCCCAATCCAAAAATCCAAGAGGTGAAGTCAAAAAACAGAGCCCAGATTTTAAAACATCCACATAAATCACAAAAAGCCCATTAACAATAAATACCAGAGAAACTCACTACCAGGAGTACTTTCAGATTGAATTGCAGAGGACTGAACATTTTCCTCATCTTCTATAGGGCTGACAGCAATCCCTTGACAGTGATGGGCAGGTGGCCCTGCCTCTCGGGGGACCACCCACAAAACACATGGCACATAGCAAAAGATGCTTAAGCTAAATAATCAACAATGTTAACATCACCAATGAACAAAACTGACACAGAAGAGACATTTGAACCCCAGCCAGTGGAGAAACCCTGGCTGAGATATAACAGCTGCCATCTAGCACCAGCATCACTAGGCCATTAGTTTTGGAATTGCATTAAATTAAGATCATTGTGGACAAAATTTTTTAACAAACTTCATGGTTAGCCTTGGCGTCACAATCACACCTAATCCATTAATTGCATTTTTTTTGTGTATTCCCAGATGTCATTAAACTGCACTGGAAAAAATCGATAACAGCCCATACTACACTAGTAGCATGTAAACTCATCTTGCTTAACTAGAAGAATCCCAACCCACCTTCTATAATTTGGTGAGTAGAACATGGAATATATTATATTAAATTAGAAAAGCAAATCCCCTTTAAGCTGAAATATCTAATACTTTTTTTTAAACGTGCCAACGATTAGTACAATTTTAGAACAAGCATGCTGGTCCCATGATTGGCTCTTTTATGCTTATAATTGTTTTACTATACGTAAAATGTTAATTGGGTTTTTATTCTTGTGTCTTTTTTCTTTTCCAGTTTCTCTTGAGAGGGTGTATTGTTTTTACCCTTGTATTTCTAATTTTCTTTTGTTTTCACTGGTATGATATTGAAGTAAATTGTTGCATGTTATATTTTTATTATTTATTTATTTTCAAATTAAAATAAAAAATAAATTAATCGATGACTGAATTGCCCCTTTCTGTCCATCATTTTCAAATCCATTTCAATCCTGTCTGCACTGGGCACAAAGCAGGGACCAACCCAGTGCCATTCTCTAGTCACTGATGCATTCTGATCTAACGGTAAACACAGCCCATTAACTTGCTTGATGACTGCAAATCCATGAAAACAAGAACAGCAAGGAACTGAAAAAAATAGTGGGATAATTTAAATTTTTACTGTGCTCGTCCACGAACCACAATGAGCATCAGAGCGTGACTGAGGAAATCCCAAAGTACCTACTGTACTGCTGCGCAGGTGGCATTCCCCTTGGGATGACATCAAAGCGGCCACCATGAAGAAAGAAAGTGACTTCAGACTCTGCAACTCCCACGCTTTGCCAGCCGTCATCAGCTTGCTGCCTACTGAGAGAAGCTATCCGGTATTCATTTCAAAAACTAAATCCCGAATTAAGGTTTTCCGAATTGTGAAGATAATGTTTCCGGATAAAGGGAAACGTATTAGAAACACAGAACTCCATGCAAATGAGTAAAGCACTGCAGCGAACAGAGGGAACATTATTATGATAGTTAAAACTTGAAGCAATAAATTGAAATAGGCAATGATTCATATTTAGATTGTTTATGTAGTATATTTTATTGTATTCTCTTGCCTTTCAATATGCCCTACTTGTCTTAATTTGATTTTACTCTTTCTATTTTTTTCCAGGTATTTCTTCCAGCTTTGAACCTGATAATTGCGACTTAGGACGCTGGCTTACAGTGAACCTGAACTGGATTACACAGGACTGAGAATGCCATATCATGTCATACGTTGACACGTATATTCTCAGAGTTGTAGTGGGGCCAGACCCAGTCTCAGAAACACTGCTGTCATGGCAGGAACTAACTCTGGATGGGCTGCAGTCTACCTCAAGATCTCAGAGTGAATGTAGATAGATAGATAGATAGATAGATAGATAGATAGATAGATAGATAGATAGATAGATAGATAGATAGATAGATAGATAGATAGATAGATAGATAGATAGATAGATAGATAGATAGATAGATAGATAGATAGATAGATACTTTATTAATCCCAATGGGAAATTCACAATGTATGAATGTACACACAGACACCGGAGTCAGTTCACCTACAGAGCACTTGGATGAGAGCCCACACAGGCAAGGGCAGAAGAGCGTACAAACTCCCCACTGACAATGAGCGGGCAGCGTGGGATTTGAACTGAACTGGTTCAGCTAACCATTGCACCAGCTCGTTTTTGGGGCCTTACTATGTTAAAGAAAACTTAGATTGTAAATGACAATAGTTTCATCTCATTAAAAAATGCTCTCTTGTATGAATGTTTTTGATTTTAGAAAAGACTAATGTTACTTATGATCTACAGCTTAAATGTTGAATCATTGAACAGTGGTAATGATCATTTTTTTTTTAAATTGTTGCTCAAAGTAGAAACTTATTTCTGAACACGAGGCTGGCCTTCTGGTCACAGACTATTGATCAGTCCTTGAAACAATTAAGACCTAATAATAGAGGCATTCCCCAGTCCAGTTATTTCTCAACTCACTAATACCCTGGTGGCATTGTCTTTTTTAGACCACAGGTTGATCAGATCAGGAAGATTGCCATTACATCCAATTCTTCCCAAAGATGTCACTCAGATCAAAGACTCATAGGAGGCTCCACTAATGAATATTTTCTCTACAAAATTATGATGTGCAATACAGGACTTCAGATCACATCCATCCATTCGTTTAGCCATCCAGTTTTGCAGCCATTTAATACAGGGCAGGAATGGCAAGTTGTCAGTGACTACCAACATAAGGCAGCAATGGACTGTGGATAAAGGGCCAGGGCTTCACAGGGTACCTCAGTTAATCACACCGTTCCAAATCTGACTAAGGATTTCTGTCAAAATCCCAACAATGTATGCGGTGACAAAATGGCAGCTCTACATGTGTGAATGAATATGATCTGTGATTGAGTGGCACCTAGTCTAAGACTGCTTTAATACTGAATTACACAACATACGGTGGCCATAAAAAAGTATGCACCCCCTGTATGTTTTCACATTTTATTATTATTATACAATAGCATTATTCAGCAGAAGTGTGTTAAGAAACGCTATGGGAGTTCCTTTATACCAAGAGCAAAATGCCTGTATAATGCCTCACTGTGACTAGAACCGTCAAGGCAGAAGTTATGTTTTTCTTTTTTAATTTTCTTCTACAGTATTCCAATCATTCTGTTTTGTGTGTCTATCTATCTATCTATCTATCTATCTATCTATCTATCTATCTATCTATCTATCTATCTATCTATCTATCTATCTATCTATCTATCTATCTATCTATCTATCTATCTATCTGTACTGCTCCCCCAGCTGGCACAATTATAATATGCACTGTCATCTCAGAATGGCAGCAAAAAAGGAAGAATAAAATAAAGAGAGCAAAGTGGAGTTATCTATCTATCTAATATAGTGCCTTTCATATCTATCTATCTATCTATCTATCTATCTATCTATCTATCTATCTATCTATCTATCTATCTATCTATCTATCTATCTATCTATCTATCTAATATAGTGCCTTTCATATCTATCTATCTATTGTCACACACATGTGATTAGGAGGCAGTCTAAAAGCCTAAAGGTGAGTGAAACATTGCGAGATGAAGGGTTGTCACGTGGTACTTACCGGAATCTCTTCTCTCCACAGAAAAACCGAAGAAAAATAATTTCCAACTTTTCTGAATTTCAAAATGGCCGCCATGACGTCACTTCCCGTCACATGAACTGACATCACTTCCGATGCTTCCTCAAAGACATCACTTCCGGTTTTCATCAAATGACGTTGTTTCCGCTTCCTGTTGTAACATCACTTCCTGCCAACCATTTCCTGTTCCCACAATTCAATACTGTATATAAACGCCATTTTGTCAGATAAAGATTGTCAAATGTTACTGTTTTGGTTTTGCTTTTGATCATTTATTTTGCTACTTTGTCCGCTTTGACAACATTAGCCTTAAGTATATGATAATAACAAATAATAATAATTATCATAATTATTCACTCATTCATTCGTTTACTGAATCTGTGTAATCCAAGTTTAATCTCCATGTGTAAAGCCTATCCTGGCAGCATTAGGTGCAATATTATTATTATTAATAGTAATAATAATAATAATGAAAAAGAAGAAGAAATTTTATTCTGCTGTTGTTGTTATCATTGTTATAATAGCGATCATTATTAATTTCATTGTTTACTGAATATTGTTTTTCTTATACAAGTCAATAATAAAAATTAATTAATTTACTGAACTTGTTTAATGTAGTGTCACATGGAGGTGACAGCATTCATCTTATGTATATAATAATAATAATAATAATAATAATAGTAATGACACATTGATGTGTCTGTGGCTTAGACCTCTTCAATGACTGCACAGAAGCCACAAAAGTTAATACAAAGACAATCATTCTAACATCTACCATTAAGGCATTTTGTGGTGGTATTCAGCACCATAGGATTTAGGGTCAAAAGAATGGTCACACCCTAGGATTTCATTGTTTCATTTATTTCTTCGTCGGCACATCCAGGGTTGGTTTGGTTCCTGCCCTGTGCTCAGTGCTGCTGGGACAGGCTCTCACTTCCACTATCCTGAAGTAAATTAAGTGGGTTCAATAACAGGTGGGCTTGCTTCAGTTCCTATAGAAGGTGACAAATCCTTTTAACGGTTTTAATTATTTTATGTTCCGTCTTTGGTCTGACATTTTTTTTTCTAATTTCTACACAGGATACATTTAATGGTCAACCCTAACAGCCACTCCTAGATTTACATTTCTATTTATTTAACTGATGCCATTTGAAAAGCCACATGTGGGGCACATTTGGGTATACACCCACACACACCTGACTCTCTTAGAGTCTCCAGTAAAGCAAATCAGCATGTATTTAGGAATACTGCAAGGAATAATAGAGCAGACAATGAATCCATTTGGGCACAAGGGAGAGCCAGCACACTACTGGCTGGGAATCAAAGCCACATGCCTGGAGGTGTGAAGCAGCATCCCTAACCACTGAGCCACCCATCCGCCTACTCTAAAACTTCATATGATCACATAAATAAATTCTCCAGTGGTCGTTAAGGTTGGGAAGGTTAAATCCATTGACTAAGCCAACGTTCAAATCTGACACTTTTTGAAAGGATGATCAAAAACATAAAAGCAACGCTGAAGTCCTCAATGACACCCAGTAGAAGAGCAGTAGACACAACTGTGACAGGCTTCTTATTCAGGACACACGGATAAAAGGACATCTGAGCATGTGTGGTGCACAGAGGGGCTTCTGAATGTTTCCGTTTCAGAGACCAGCTGGGGAACTGATGACAGAAAGACTTCTGTGAGTTTAACCAACAAAAGAAATCCCAAGCTCATGTTGGTGTCATTGTCTCCAGAGAGAAGCCTAAAATCAGCGCCTGCCAAGCATCTTCATTTACACTGAGCGCCCATCTGGCCATTCAAAAAGTATGTTCTTATGTCCATTAGGACCATCAGGACTTGGCTTCTTACTGTTAAAAGATTCTTAAGAGGTTTTATGTGGCATGCCATTCAATTTAAATTTGTCTGGGTTTTAGCTTTTTATGTGGTGCAGCGGTCAGCACTGCTGCCTCACAGGGCCAAAGTCTCGGATTCACATTCCAGACCAGGGGTCAGATTTATAAAACTTGCATATGCACAAAAGAGGCTTAAAATGCCTGTATGCAGCTTTCCATGCAAATTTTGGGATATGTAAAAGAAAACTTGATGGGAGAATGTATGTATATTTACGACAACTCTGACCCATCCATACACAACATTTCGGAGAAACTGGGAAATGATGACACCCAAGCAGGGAAATGCTGCCAAACCAGCTAAATGATGACTCACACGCATAATAATTCATATCACTGAGAATGGAATGGATGTTAACGTGACTAACATGTTAAACCTCAAAAATGATAAATATGATGTACAGGCTCTATTTTAGTTCCCTTTTAAGGGGGTCAATGCTATGCATTTGCACTGAAGAACTATTTTGGCTTTTCATCAAGTTATATTGACTACCTGTTGTCACTTATCGGGGACCTGGAGGACAAGTCAAAGATGTCTCAGCCAAGCTTGACTCCATCATGCATGCTATGCTGGAAGCCATTAACTGCCCAGTGATGCACTACGTCCAGTTTTTATATGGTGTGGGTATACATACTCTGAGGTGTAAATGAGGGAGAGGAGAACCAAAGAAAATTTTGGTTGCCATCCAGGCTACCCTGTTTAATGCCAAAGTCCAAAACAAGGAACAAAAATGAGCGTGTGGTGGCACAACAGAAATAAAGCATAATAGATGCCTTCTTAGCACTTCTGCAGCTTCTCCAGACTTTTATTTCTTTTGAGCAGGTTTTGGGTTGGGGAGCTCCATTATGCGGGGCTGTATTCAGAATGAGATGCCATCTTTCTGGAGCCCTCCTGACTGGAAGAGGCGTGGTTTAGCTGAACAAGGCATGGCTTAGGTGCCTTCACTGGGCAGCTTTTTGGAACTACGGAGGAGAAAAGATATGGCCTGTTAGTGTTGGTGTCCCATCTTGCCCCGGTGGGGTATTGCATACTTTGTCTGAGCCTGGAAGGTGATCCTCAAACCAGATAAATAACACATTTTATGAAAGGAGTTTCATATAACAAGTACTTCATTTCAATTTCATAGAAAAATACTATTAGCATTTGGTTCTTTATAAGGCTCACACATTCTGATGGTCACCCCATTTACAAAGAACTACCAGGTAAGAAAGGCTCACACAGAATGGAGATCACATCCAGCCCATTAAGCTGCAGTAGGCCCAAAGATGACTTAATACATTTGTGGTGTCCCTGTACTCATCCCTGCCTCATGTTTCCCTGCGTCATGTTTTCTAATAACCACCAGGGTTGTCCCATTTAATTGAGAATATTCCAACAAAAAGCATGCTTCTTGGCATTTTTTCAAGTAACCCTTGGGTGGCATAATAACAAAAGTTTTCAGCTCTCAGCTGCAGAACTGAGGGTCTGTTTTACTGGAGTTCCGTCCATGTGTGACAATACATTAAAACATAACATGTTTTTGCCAACATAAAAAGGCATTTTGCAGGTGTGTCAGGCTCTCCTAATGTAATCAGAGTATTTTACTGAACTCATATTACAATAAGGGCACCTAGCAAGAATGAAGCTACTTTTGTTAACCGTGAGCTGTGACATTCCATTAACACACATGGCCATCTTTGATCCCAAGATGAAACTGGCAGTCATTGTGGCTCGGTGGCCTGTGTCAACCTGTGACTCATGTATTTGAAGGTATGTAGCATTGGGAGATGACTTGCTCACAGCACTGTGCGTGATGGCTTGCTTGTTGGAAAGGTAACTGGCTGAACACAGCTTTTATCATATGGCCTGTACTATTTTCTATTTATTATAACAACAATCATGCCATTATATGTGTCAGGTAATAATGGCTACCCAATTAGAGGCTGGCACCATATGCCTTTCCCTGACCCCGTGCTTCATGGGATGACATTTGCTTAACATTTCTGCGATTTCTGGCTTTTCTTTGGATGGATTGTACTTTAGTGATAACACTGTGGATCTATAATAAGGACAAAAAGCCCTTAAAAATAGTACTGTCACGTATGCACATTTTTGATGATCTCCTCACAGGCTCTATCAAGGTATGTGATAACCCGCCGGGGAGAGAGGGGATGCTGTTGCTAACGTGCTCTTCTCCTTCTATCTCCTCAGCTCAGAGAAACCGCCTGGTGAGAGCACTTAGCCCCGCCCCTTCCATTTTATCCATCGTAAGAAGCCCAGCTGCTGGGAGGAGGGGTCTTTTACGAATGGAGCAAACAGCTGAATGGAACTCCAGTAATACGACCTTCAGTTCTGTAGCTAAGAGCTGAAACTTTTGTTATTATGCCACCCAAGGGCTGTTTGTGCCTTGGAGGATCTCCTCACAGGCTCGATTGAGGTATGTGATAACCCGCCGGGGTGAGAGGGGACGCTGTTGCTAATGTGCTCTTCTCCTTCTATCTCCACAACTCAGAGAAGCCACCCAGTGAGAGCACTTAGCCTCGCCCCTTTCATTTTGTCCATCGTAAGAAGCCCAGAAGCCTGTACGAGGTGTCTTTTATGAATGGAGTGAACCACTGGACAGAACTCCAGTAAAACGACCCTCAGTTCTGCAGCTAAGTTATTTCTGCAGCTTTTGTTATTATGCCACCCAAGGGTTGCTTGGAAAAATGCCAAGAAGCATGCTTTTTGTTGGAGTATTCTCAATTAAATGTACGGAGCCCCTGAGGGGACATTGTTTAATTTTTTTGGGGGGGATTTTTATGGTGCGCAACAGATACTTTCAAGTGAGCACCAGATACTTTCAACCGCACAGTTGCACTTAGGAAAGATGGAAATTGGAGACTTTATAGAAGTCTACTTTCAGCTTGGTCTTAAACACAAAGACATAGCGCTTGTTCTTGCAGTTCATCATGGATACATTATCACTGAAAGACATTTAAAATGCATATCAAACTCTAAAGGTCTACAGTATTTTATCATACGGTCTATAGCAACATTGAGGAAATTACTGTGTTTATACAGCAACAATTGCAAAGCTCAGGTCAGCTTCATGGCTACCGATGGATGCACACAAAATGTCAAAAAAATGGTTTGCATGTGAAGAAAGAAGATGTTCATCTGATATTGAAGGCACTAGATCCAAGAGGAGTTTGTCTTAGAAAAGCCAAAAGACTCCATTAGTGTAACTATTTTGCAAGAGGACCAAACTATATATGGCATTTTGATTCTTATGACAAACTTAAGCCATTTAGTATTTGTATAAATGGTCACATTAATGGTTTTTTCCAGAAGTATTATTTGGTTAAATGCATTTACTACAAGCAGTAATCCAAAAATTGTGGGAGGCTACTTTATGGAGGCTGTAGAAAGACTCGGAGGTTGTCCTAAAATAGCCAAAGGAGTTCTGGGTACTGCAAATGTTTACATTAGAGATTTTCAAAGGTTAATCCGCTGTGATACAAATATAAGAAGCGCCATAGACAGCTACTTGGACAGAGCCAGCAATGCCAATCAACGAATAGAAAGTTGTTGGGGACTTCTAAGGAGGGAGTCAATGGAATTCTTCATCTCTTTGTTTGCTGATCTGAATGACAATGGCATGTTTGACGGATGCTTTCTGGATAAAAGTACGAGGGGGAGTCAAACTCAAGTTAGAAAATGGGATTTATTAGCAAAAGGAGCGAGCGTTAACAAAACTGATCATGTCATTTGTCAATGGAGTCTCCACTCTTCTCAATGCACTTGTGCCACCTGCCTGTTTTTGTCTTATCCTCTCAGCCACTCGTGCACCTGAATTACTGTCGAACACTACATGCCGAGGGGTACTCCAGTCACTACTGCAAGTTACTGTGACTTGCTGGAGACCAATGTGAAGCCTGCTATTTGATCCGAGCAGCGGGGACTGCTGTCCTTTTGCCGCAAGACAATGGCACACACTGCTAAGAACACCAAGGCTTGTCTGGATTCTGAAACTATCCGGTGCTCACTTGTAAGTCCGTGGCGTGCACCAGAACAATCCCCAGATAAAGAAAAATTAAACAATGTCCCCTCTGGGGCTCTGTATAAATGGGACAACCCAGTTGGTTATTATAAAATATCACGCAGGGAAACATGAGACAGGGATGAGTACAGGGAGACCACACATGTTTTACGTCATCTTTGGGCCTAATGCAGATTAATGGGCCGGCTGTGACCTCCATAAAGTGTGAGCCTTTCTTACCTGGTAGCTCTTTATAAATGGGGTGACCATCACAATGTGTCAGCCTTATAAAGCGCCTTATGATATCATATGCTAATAGTATTTCTGTATCAAATAATAATGGAGTACTTGTTACATGACAGTCCTTTCATAAAATGTGTTATCTACTTCCAATAAAAGGTAATATCTATTCATCCATCCACTCTCTTGTTTAGTTCAGGTTTGTGGTGTCAGAATCTGCAGCAATGGAGGCAAGTTGGGAACTGAGCTTGGATGGGCCACCAGTCCATTACAGGGCCTACTCAAAGACAAACACAAATGCACTCAAATGGGGCCAAAAGCACAAATGTCTTTGGAGATATAGGAAGAAAACCCACCAAGACATGGGGAGAACATTCAGACTCTATTCAGACAGTACCTGGGCTTGGAATCAAACCCAAGCTGTAAGCAGGCCCACAAAATAACCCATTACATTTCATTTTTATACTCTGTTATTGCTTACTTTGAACATTGCCTTGTTGTGAAAGGTGCTATATACAATAACACTAACAGGCTGAACCATCACACAATCATGAATTAGAATTGCAGATGCAGGGTATGTCATTAGGCAGAGGCCCAATTTTGAATGTAATGACAAAAAGCCCAGTTGTAATTAAGGCTGCTGATCCTAATTAAGACAAAGACAAATTCATTGTTTTACAAGAAATATAATTAGGAGAGCAGCGGGGTGACAGATTGAAATGATGACTCCATACCCGGGAGAAATCATGCCAGGGAAATGAACCTGTTTTGCGATGGTTGGCTTATTAGGCATTGGTATAGATCCTTTCATTGACATCCATGGGGTCCTCGGCTCTCGGGGGAGTACCTGCTATTTATCACTGCATGATCCCAAAACAAGATGAAAAAAACTTTGACAATGTTAACTAGTTAATAATGTCTCATGGCAAATGATTAATATCATCCTGAAATGTGCAGTCTGTGGGGATGAAACAAATCAATGGCCAAATATACACACTGACAGCTTGTTGCTTTGTAAAATTAGCAACATAAAAGTCCAAAAAATCAATCACGGAACAAAAACTGTTCCTCTTTTTTCTTCTGTTTACATCTCAGACCTGTTCTTAAGGCAACTGGTGTACCACCAGGCTTTCTGCATCTTTCCCACCCTCTCTGTAATTTCTTTGGCTCTCTTTCCCCCACCACAAAGCCAGTAGCTGCTCTGTATGCAATTATTTGTAAAGCACCCTACAGGCTCCTACCTATAATTTCAATTTGGAATCTTTCCTGTGTCCTTTCTATGTCATGGAAATCAGTTTTTAAAAAATATTACAGTTACTCCTAAGAACTGAAAACAATCAGAATATTCTGTACAAATATGTACATTGCTTTTTGTTAACCTCACCATGGACCTGACTGTGGATCCTGTTTCCTTTATATCAGCGTTTCTCAACCTTTAAGTATTTGCGACCCGAATTTTCATAACAGTTTTAATCGTGCCCCCCTAATGTTTTTTTGAAAGGAGCCCACTAATACCAATTTGTTCTTTTTTAATTAATGATATATCATAGATGCATATTTTATTATACCTACTTAACTTTTATCGACATTTATCTAACTCTATGTTTATTTTTCTAGTATCAGAATGTAGTTTAAATTAATTTGTTTTGGTTTCAATAGATGTATTTTTCATATTTTCGATTCTTGTTTTCTTTTTTTCACATCTTCGCGCCCCCCCCCCCCCCTTTTGTTACTTTGCGCCCACCCCACAGGTTGAGAACCACTGCTTTATATGATGAATGCTCAATGAAAGCACGTTTTTACACATGTACACTGGTTCATGCTTTCTGGTCTGCTATTTCCAACTTTCTGTCCTCCATTCCTTCCTACTAATGTTTCTCCAGCGTTTCAGACATATTCAGGCAGTGCAGAAACTGTGGTGTATTGGTTAAGGCTTTGGACTTCAAACCCTGAGGCTGTCGGTTCAAGTCCCCTTACTGACACTGTGTGACCACGAGCAGGTCACTTCACTTGCCTGTGCTCCAAATGGAAAAAGAAAAGAAAAGAAAAATAATCAATTGTCTGTCAAATGTTGTAAGTCACCTTGGATAAAGTCATCAGCCAACTAATAAAAATAAAAAATATTTATTCTCTTAGATTTCTCTTATCTTTCTCTTATACTTATTCAGCAGAGGTTATTCTCTTTAGCTGCAATAGTTGTGTGAAAAAAAAGTTAGCCTCTTGCTGGAAATTCCCTGTCTCTTAAAACTTTTGGAAATCTTTCTATAATTTACCTTTACTCCAAATCTCTGCAGAATTGATCAATGGGTCATCTGGTCCCAGTATTGAAAGGTAATAGTTAGCGGTGAAGCTGGTTTAAGATTAGTTAGTGGGTACCCATCCCTATCTTCCCTAAGGAGATTGGTCAAAAGTGGTGTCTCTCTGTTAGAGTAGTTAGGTTGCCATCATCTATATGCTACACCGATCCCTCTCCCACTTGGAGTTGGGCAGTGGTGCTGTAAGAATTATGTTTCTGGACTTCTCTAGTGCCTTCAACACCATCCAACCTATGCTCCTTAGGGACAAGCTGACAGAGATGGGAGTAGATTCATACCTAGTGGCATGGATCGTGGACTATCTTAAAGACAGACCTCAGTATGTGCGTCTCGGGAACTGCAGGTCTGACGTCATGGTCAGCAACACAGGAGCGCTGCAGGGGACTGTACTTTCTCCGGTCCTGTTCAGCCTATATACATCGGACTTCCAATACAACTCAGAGTCCTGCCACGTGCAAAAGTTTGCTGACAACACTGCTATCGTGGGCTGCATCAGGAGTGGGCAGGAGGAGGAGTATAGGAACCTAATCAAGGACTTTGTTAAATGGTGCAACTCAAACCACCTACAACTGACCACTAGCAAAACCAAGGAGCTGGTGGTGGATTTTAGGAGACCCAGGTCCCTCATGGACCCCGTGATTATCAGAGGTGACTGTGTGCAGAGGGTGCAGACCTATAAATACCTGGGAGTGCAGCTGGATGATGAATTGAACTGGACTGCCAATACTGATGCTCTGTGTAAGAAAGGACAGAGCCGACTATACTTCCTTAGAAGGCAGGCATCCTTCAACATCTGCAATAAGATGCTGCAGATGTTCCATCAGACGGTTGTGGCGAGCACCTTCTTCTACGCGGTGGTGTGCTGGGGAAGCAGCATAAAGAAGAGGGACGCCTCACGCCTGGACAAACTGGTGAGGAAGGCAGGCTCTATTGTAGGCACGGAGCTGGACAGTTTGACATACGTGGCAGAGCGACGGGCACTGAGCAGGCTTCTGTCAATCATGGAGAATCCACTGCATCCACTGAACAGGATTATCTCCAGACAGAGGAGCAGCTTCAGTGACAGACTGCTGTCAATGTCCTGCTCCACTGACAGACTGAGGAGATCGTTACTTCCCCACACTATGCGACTCTTCAATTCCACCCGTGGGGGTAAACGTTAAAATTATACAAAGTTATTGTCTGCCTGTTATACCTGCATTGTTATCACTCTTTAATTTAATATTGTTCTTTATCAGTATGCTGCTGATGGAGTATGTGAATTTCCCCTTGGGGATTAATAAATTATCTATCTATCTATCTATCTATCTATCTATCTATCTATCTATCTATCTATCTATCTATCTATCTATCTATCTATCTATCTATCTATCTATCTATCTATCTATCTATCTATCTATCTATCTAGTTCCGGCAGTCTCAACCTGCTTGATTTATTTGTTTATGGGTCTGGGTTAATTTAGAGTAATGGAACGAGTAATGGAGCCAATCTGGGGAAAGCATTAGCCTTAAGTGAAAACCTGACAAAACTGCTGTTCTCTTCCTAAACAAAATAAACTTCAATGCAGAAGAAGCCAAGAAACAAAAGGAATACTTTTAAACTGTTGATTTAATTCTCATAGTTCAGATTCATCTGGGTCTTTTATGGCTCCAGTGTCTTTGATTGCCAATAATAAACTAAAGGCTTAGAAGTGGATGGTTAGGTAAAATGAGTCAAAAAACTGAATGTTGTATTGCTGAAAAAGGTCATTGAAGACATTTACAAAATAACACGCAAGGATTAGGTCTTCTAGTCATTTTTACTTTATTGAGAATTCCATTCTTCACTGTAATTAATGCCTAGTAAGTATCCAGAGTCCACATCTCTGTTCTTTTTCAATAGCACTTAATAGCTCCTAAAATGTAACAATTTTGAGTCACAAACTAACAAATAATTGCCAGTTAGACCAAAGTTCAAAATAAACGAGCAAACCCAAAAGAAAGAAAAGAAAAAAAAATCACTCTTTTGCAATATTTAATGTCTTTCTAAGTCATAGCAATCTTTTAAAAAATGCAAAAATCCTCTGGCTGTAAATCCAAAATTAAAAAAAAAAAAACAGCATATTTGTATGTGCAATGCTTGCCAACTCCTTTGTAGAGCAGTATGATTTCAGCAAATCCGTCTCCCGCGTTTTTATACTCTTTGGAACGAGTATAAGGGACATGGCCACTGGCTTCAAAGCATGAAGAGTGGACCCTAGTGACTTTATGTGGTACTGCAGAATTTCAAGGTCAGTTTGGTAGCCAGACAGAACTCGAATGTTTTCCTTCTCTTTTTTGGAAGTCTTGGCATTACTTTGGCATAAACAAAAGACAAGAAACAGTTAAGGAAGTTTATTTCCTGTATCATTTATAAGGGGTAAATGCAAGGAGATCAAAACAGGTTCTGGTCCTAAATCACTAAGTTGCATCTTAACCTGAGGTGTTTCAACCAGCTACTACAACCCCAACTGAAGAAAAAGTTGGTACAGTACAGAAAATGCAAATAAAAACAGAGAGCAGTGATTTCCAAAATTAATTTTGGCTTATAATCCATCATGAACAGTGAATATGACTAGATATTTAATGTCTAGTCAGGACAACTTCATTTTTTCCTAAACATACATCAATTCTTGCCACTGAGAGCCTACAACACATTCAAAAAAGTTGAAATGGGGCAATTTAGTGCCAATAATGAGTTTAAAAAAGAAAATAATAATGTGAGTAGAAACAGATGATGATCAACAGTCAATTGTAATCCTGCTTTAGTGCAAATGCCACATCTATGAAAGACATAGGGGCAAAGATGGGCTCAGGATCGCCAGTTTTCCTTCAGTTGCATTAGAAAATCATTCAAAAATTTAAAAAGAATGTTTCTCGATGACAGATTAGAAGGGATTAGGGTATTTTGCCCTCAGAAGTGTATGATTTAATTAAAATATTCAAAGAACATGGACAAATTTCAGTGTGTAAAGGGCAAGGGTGCAAGGCAAAACCGGCAGCCAATGATTTCTGATCAGTCAGATGGCAAGGCATCAAAAACCGTCATTCATCAATACATGATAAAACAACAGGAGCTCAGGCGTACTTCATGAAGTAACACAATACAAATTTACATTCATAAATGCCAGTTACAGTTGTACTGTACAAAAAGGAAGCCATATGTTAATACTGTCCAGAAGCACAGTGAACTTCTCTGAGCTTGGAGGTGTCTGGGATGGACCATCAGACACTGGAAATGGGTTTTATGGTCAGACAAATTAATATTTCAGGTCACATTTAGAACAAATTCACGTTGTGTTCTCTAGATCAAAGAAGAAAAGGACTACCCAAACTGTTACCCAGTATAAGTCCAGAAGCCAGCATCTGTGATGGTAGGGGGTTGTGTCAGTGCCCTGGGTAAGAGTAACTTGTTTTTCTGTGGAGGCACCATGAATTCCTAAAAGTACATACAGGTTTTGGAGCAACTTATGATACCTTCAAGATGACATCTCTTCTATTATATTTCAGCAATACAATGCAAAACCCACTCTGCGTGCATTACAATGGCATGGCTGCACAGGAGGAAGGTGTGGGTGCTCAACTGGCCTGCCTGCAGTCCTGATCTGCCCCAAGATGACAATGTGTGATGTATTTTGAAACACAAAATGTGGCAATGAACATCCCACATTGTTTCAAAACTCAAGACTTGTCTGCAAGAAGAATGGGAACAAATTACGTTTGAAACACTCAATAAATTGCCGTCTTTTGTATATAAACCTTTATGGAGTGTCATGAGTAGGAAAGGCAACGCTACAAAAGTGGTAAATTCTTTACATTTTTAGGAATGTGCTGCAAATATCAAGTGTTTATTTCAATAACAAAGCTAAATTCATGAGATGTAACATCAAATAAATGAGCTGTTATATTGTTTTCAATTGAAAGATTACTTACTATCATTTACTAATCATTCTTTCTGGTTTTTTTTTTTGGTTTTTATTTTGCATTTTCCAAGAGACTGAGCAGTCAAACTGCATCTGAGGTTATTTCCAAGAAGATTTCTACATTTATCAATATGGACATGACTGTACAGTAAAACCTAAATTCCATATCAACTGCCTGAATTTACATGGCCATAGCTATCCTAAATGCATCACAATAATTTAGAAGTTAAATAAAAGGCAAAAAAGAGTATAAAAAGTAAATATTTAATAATGATCATTTCTTGATTTTCTGTGAAGGCTGAGAAACCCAAATGCTATGACAGCTGTCTCATGACGACTGGAATACTGAGAGTTCCCTTCAATTCAGATACAACTTGTCGATCGCTAAACCTGCGATGTGATCAAACAGCCAGCTCCGTCTTGAGAAATCTCATCAGCTACTTAAAGAAAGAGAAATACAGCTTTGACACATAACCATTTAAGTTGATTTTTCACCAGATATTCCAGCTTTTGTCACATATCCCAAAATTTTTTGTTAAATTCATTTTTAATTCCAAATTAGTCCCATGTGATGGGGTGCTGGTCTTTGCTTGAAGAGGGACTGGTGCCCCATCCAAGATGACTCCTGACTTCTGCCCAATGCCTGCAAGAAAAGGTTCCATGGCTTTCTCCCATGATTGCTCAGTTAAGCTAAGTGGCCATCTCTGAGAATAGTTGTGGTTGTTCCAGACTTACTCCATTTAAGAACCATGGAGGTTATTGTGATCTTGGGAACCTTCAATGCTGTAGGAATTTTTTTGTAGCCTTCCCCACATGAGTGCCCCAACACAAACCTGTCTCTAAGCTCTGTAGGCAATTCTTTCAACATTGTCAACTGTAGGACCTTCTATAGACAGGTATGTGGCTTTCCTAATCAAGTCTGTCAATTGAATTGACCACAGGTGGACACCAAACAAGATGTAGAAACATGTCAACAACGTTCAGGTACTGTACATCTACTCAGAGATATACTTTGGATGACATACATTTGTTTGGATATATAAATCAGTTTGGATTTACGGGCAGGCACAGTGCAGCCACACCAAGGAATCCGGTGTTCTTGTACCAGTTCCACTGCTGAACCCTGGACGTGCAGTGGAATGTGGACAGCATGGGCCTTCCTGAAGTCAACAATCATCTCTTTCATCTTGTCCACATTAAGAGACAGATTGTTGCACTTGCACCTGTCCGGCAGTCGTTGTTTCTCTATTCTGTAAACTGACTCATCTCCATTGCTGATGAGACCCACCACCATTGCATCATCCATAAACTTAATGATGGTGTTAGAGCTGTACACAGCTATACAGTCAGGAGTCAGAAGTGGGCTGAGTACACAGCCCTGGGGGGCACCACTGCTCAGTGTGACCGTACTGGGGATGATGTTTCTGACCCGGACTGTCTGGGATGTCTCTATGTGGATGTCAAGGGCCCAGCTGCATAGGGAAGTGTTGTAGCCTAGCTGACTCAACTTAGTTATATATCTCTAGTATAATAAAAAAAATCTTCAGACGAGACTAATCCTGCAATGAGACGTGACTTTTTGAAGAGACTTTTTGGAAGGAAGTCCCGTGAAATGAAGACTTTTGCCATGAAATTATTTCAAGTCACACCCTACTTGAAACTCATCAGGTACATTCCGGCACTTAACCTGGACAGACACCAATCCATTAAAGGGCTTACTTATGAACACACACACTTACAAAGATCCAGTTTAGAATCACCCATTCATCTAAATATGGCACAGAGAAATGATGAAGTCAAAAGAATTAACGCAAAAATTGTTGATTGGTTACAAGGCAAATTGATTAAATGCGTATCAATAGACTATGCTGAAGCAGTTGGTGGTGATCCTGAGGAAGATGAAAACATAAATTTACAATATCCCCTAGAATATCTACAAGCGTTAACACCATCCGATCTTCACCCGGCCAAATTGCTGTTGAAAGAAGAATGTATTGTAATGTTGTGGCGTAATTTATGTATCAGTGATGGACTATGCAATAGAACGAGATTAGTTGTATTAAAAATCGGTCAAACGTTTCTAACATGTAAAATTTTAACAGGTGACAAGAAAGGTAATGTAGTACATCTTCTGCGGATAACATTAGACACCAAAAGAGATCTTCATATGCCATTCGTATTAAAATGTTTACAGTTTTCCATTATAACAGCTTTTGTTATGACAATTAACAAATCACAGGGACAAACATCAAAAAAGTCAGTTTATTTATTAGAGAGAAAGAAATGAAATTCACTCACGGGCAGTTATATGTTGTGTTGTCACGATGTAACTCCAAACACGGAATCAAAATTCAAAGTGATATTGACAAATAGTTAATTCCAAATATTGTTTTAACTGAAGTTTTAAAGTAAAAATGAAAATGATGCATATGTAAAAATTCCCATGAAAATAACAATCACTTTAAATTGTATATCCGGTTAACCAAACCCGGGGAGTGGCGAGCAAAGTGAGCAGGGGGCGGGGCCCCCTAGTTTGGTATATTTTTATTTCTAGAAATAACATAGCAAAAAGGAAGACTTTTGACAAGGAATGGCACTGGGTATAGTCACTGTATATAAACAAGTATTAAAGACTGCCCAAACACTGTTCAGTATAAATGAAGCCATCCAAGGATACAGATGTTTGACATCAGCTGGCCGGTGAGTCAGATAGCCAAACACCCCCAGGGCATCTCCTCAGTAAAATGACTGCCGGTCGTTGTGATTTTGTTATACGAATCTCAAGGGTGTTCTTTCACACAGTAATCGAGGTAATGAGTTTTCAGTACTAGTCCCATATACTGAGATTTGCTCTCGGAAAAGAATGACTCTGCACTCCATCGCTTGCAATCCTGTGATACTTTCATGTGAAAAGAACTATTCTGTTATAGCTATCTAAACCTAAGAGTAGACACTGGGCTCACAGCAGGGTACTCTTTCCTCCATTTTAGTGCAGCGGATGCTGTAATCTCATTTGTTATCCACACTGAATATGAGTTATACATACTTTTTTCTTTTGTTGACCTTTGATGTTTGATCTGCTAAGCAAGTTTGGTTTTGTAACAGCTGAGAGAGCTACACTGCCTGATGCAGAAATAAATGCATAGAAGAGAGAAGAACTTGTTATTCACATTATAATGAAGCAAATATTAAAAAAGGTATCAATAAATACCATAAAATTTGCTAAATTTCATTGCAGTGCAAAAAAGTCTGAACTGGCAGCTGCATCATGGCTTTCAGGTCCTGAATTTATCTCCATGCCAACTGCCTTCTGTACTGAGTTTACGTATCTCTACAAAGACATGCTGCTAGGTATAATGACATTAATAAATTATTCTAGCATAACAGCACACCCAAAATATATAGGAGTCCAACTGCAAATAAATATCCTTCTTAGCACCATTTCAGATGAACTGGAGAAAGTGAATGAACAACTGAAAGGGAAGTTTTTTTTATCTGCACCTGCCTATGCCACAAGGAGACTCAGCAGTCCTGGACTTCCTAGGCACTTTTTTTGCTTTCTTTTGTGGCATACCTGGCTGGGATGCCTCTACGTTGAAAGGACCAGGGGAGGGAGCATATCCAGAGCATTACCTCCGCTGGAGTGCTAGGTGGCAGCCCCCCAGGGTTTAAGCGATGCCTCAGACTCCTGCAGGACTCCATGGGAGCTGGAGTTTGGTGCAGCCCTGTTGGGTTGCTGCTGAGCCCTTAATTGCAGCACTTCCACCACACCCGGAAGTGCTGGCAGAAGTAGGTCAACGAGCACCCGGAGCACTCCCGGGTGCCTTATAAAAGGAGCCAGCAGCCACTACTCTGGGAGCCAGAGTTGGGTGGGAGAAGACAAAGCTTGACAGGAGGAATGGAGGAAAAGAGAGAGAGAGAGAGAAGAAAAGAGAGAAAGAAGAGAAGAGTGCTTTGTGCTTGTGACTGTGCTGTATGCATAGGAAACAAGGGAAGGCGTTTCCCACGAGAGAAAGAAAGAACAATTAAAGCGTGTGGTTGCACTTGTGTTCCACGTCTGTCTGTGTTGGGGTCGGGGAGGCTGGTGCACCCCCTGGTGGTTCACACTGTATATTATAGACTTTGGCCTCAGGTGTGATTCTCTATGGTAAATGTTCTGTTGATTGTGCATTCTCAAATATTTCCTAAGTGGACTTTTCTTTCTTCCTAAACTACTAGGACCAAACACTAAATATAATGGAAACATTTTCAGTTCACCTGAGGCCTCATGTATATGTAACTGAATGACACAGGTAACTAGTGTAGTGGCATCAAAACTGGAGAAATGTGCTCAGCTTTTCTTTTCCTGGTTAGGATTCTAGCAGCTGCATTCTGCACTAGTTGCAAACGATTTATGTCTTTTTTGGGTATTCCTGAGAGGATTGCGTTACAGTAATCTAGTCGACTGAAAACAAACGCGTGAACTAATTTCTCAGCATCTTTCAGTGATATAAGAGGTCTAACTTTTGCTATGTTTCTTAAGTGAAAAAATGCTGTCCTAGTGATCTGATTAATATGCGATTTAAAACTCAGATTACAGTCAACAGTTACCCCTAAGCTTTTTACCTCCGTCTTGACTTTTAATCCTAATGTATCCAGTTTATTTCTAGTAGCCTCATTGTATCCATTATTGCCAATCACTAAGATTTCAGTTTTCTCTTTATTTAGCTTGAGAAAGTTACTATTCATCCATTCAGAAACACAAGTCAGACATTGTGTTAGTGAATCAAGAGAATCAGGGTCAACAGGTGCTATTGATAAATACAGCTGTGTGTCATCAGCATAGCTGTGGTAACTCACGTTGTTGTATGTATATAGGCCAGTCTCCTGAGATGTGACAACAGGTAGTAAATATAAACCGACAGAAAATTAAACAAGTTCTTCAGCGCAAATACACAGCATTGATCCTCTTGCAATGGAGCTAAAACATCATATTCTTCACTGTTGAGCTTTAACATGTTTGTTACATCAACGCCCATTATTATAATGTGTAATACATGTGAGTCATCGTTTAGCTGCTTTGGCTACATTTCCCTACACTATCAAAGGTGCTGTCATTTCTCAGTTTCTCTGAAATGTTGCGTACACGTGGGTCAGCATTGCTGTATATGTACACATATTCTCCCATTGAGTTTTTCTTTATAAATCTCACATTTTTTTACATATAAAATTGCATGCTCACATTTTGGGCCTCTTTTTGTGCAGGTAAATCTTACCCCTGGGCTGTGGCAGCTTAAACAAAATAAAAAGCTTTTTAGGGTTTTCTCTTGTGCTATAACAGTGACTTTTAAGCCCTGGCTAAGAATCTCTTCTGGGAATTACATCGGCGTTTAGGACTAGTAGGCTTTTGAACCCCTGGGGCTGTTAGCCTTGCACTTCTGAGAACAAACCCAAGTGTCTATGCAAACCCAAACCCCAACTCTCCCTTAAAGGGCTATGCAACCCCATGAGTGTCCTGCGCATTATAATGGCTAGTAGGGTGTCACATATAACACAAAGGACTCTCTTCCACTTATTGTCCTAGAGGCCTTAGTTTCCATTGATCTCTGTTCATTTCTCAAACAGATCACCTTAAAGGTTCAGTTCAAAACATTAGATGAGGAAATGAAAGCACCAAAAAGATACAGGCCATATCATTATCAAAGGAAGAGACTTAAGTCTTGCACCAATAGAACTGACAGAAAGTAATTCGACAGAACTAGAGACAATAAACCAAACTCATATCAAAATTTTCCCAAATGTCCTATCACTACCTTGTTTTAATTACCCCATCTAGTTCTGAAGAAATACATTGTTTTTCAAGAGAATCCAATACTTGGATGCATGCTGCTGGGTGCCTCCATCTTATATAGGCAGAGCGTGACAGACAGGTGCATCATGCAATCTCCTTGTCTATTCTCTGGCAATGGGCTTTAGCAGCTTTAAGCAATAGGACAGAGACCACACAAATTAAATCCAAAATAGTGATACCCATACCAGAAAGGAAAACACAAAACAGCATTGCCTGGATCATATATAAAATATATCAAAAATGGAGCAAATAAGTTCAAGACTATACACAGATGTGGTGTGGTGGGCTGGTAGCATCACTTCAGGAGAGGCCCACCAAATCAACAAGCTAATTAAAAGGGAAGGCCCGGTTCTGGCAGGCACCTGGACCCCATTAAGGTTGTAAAGAAAGAGAATTAAAGCAAAACTGAGTACCATTATGAACAACGCTCCATGTCCTAACACTGAGGAATTTCAGCCAACGTTCAGTTCAATTTTTGTGTCAGGAAGTGCTACCGGGGATCCTTCATACCAACAGAAAGTTTTCTCTCATTTTAATTTTCATGATTTTTAGCAATTCTGGTGTGTGTTCAGATTTATGCACTTATATATTTATGCATTTATTTATGTGTTTATTCATTTAAAAAGCTTCTATAAAAAAGCCAAATTTCCCTTTAGGACAAATATCTATCTATCTATCTATCTATCTATCTATCTATCTATCTATCTATCTATCTATCTATCTATCTATCTATCTATCTATCTATCTATCTATCTATCTATCTATCTATCTATCTATCTATCTATCTATCTATCTATCTATCTAACATACATTTACAATAAATAGTCCTCCACTGTCCTGTCATAATGTCAAAACATTTGTTTTCTGAAAAACCTTTAGGGATTATGATAGGCAGCTTCAAGCTGAAAATAAATACAGTTTCAGATTATCTGTACAACATAGAAATTTAGAACTTTGTTATTATGGTCTATTTAGTGTAGATTGATAGGAAAAATGTTAAAGTTATTCATTTAAATTAAATCTACAACGCAGTAAGTGTTGAGAAAGTGAAGGGGTCTGAATACTTTCTGAATCTACTGTATATAAAGGTGGTGCGATTTGCAATTTTCTGCTGACGCATTGCAGTTTTGGATTTGTGCACATGTTCTAGTCTTTACTCAATGAAGAGCACTATGCAAAGTGAACTTTTTGGAATTTGAATTAAGTTTTTAGTCACCAACACTAAACACTGTTCCACCACTTGGTTTACTTTTGTTAGTAAAAAAAAAAAACACATAATAATTAACAAAAGATTGTGTCCGACATTAAACCTTATGCTTACTTTGTACCTTTGCAAATAGCTAACAAGGGGAATGTAAATGATGGATCTACTGTAGCTGAGACTTATTTTATAATTGTGCATTGTAAGTGACAGTTAATTGCAAGGCCTCTGCTTATATGTCCATAATACGCTGGGATGAGGCTCATGTTGGAATTTCCAGCTGGGAAATTTGAATGTCATTGAAACAGGGAATTAAGTTTACTCCTATTAAAGTTCAGTAGTCGCAGTTTCGCAGTTAACACATTTCTGTTTTCCTTGTTTATACATTAAAAGATCTGTTTTGTTTTGTACTGGCTTTAGCTCACTGATATTCAATGAAAGAAAACATTCAAATAATCCTTCAAATTCATTTTCTGAACCTGCTTATTCCAAAGCAGGATTGCAAGGGGCCAGAACGTATCCTGTCAATAGTGATCATAAGCAGTGGAGGTTTATAATGAGGGGTGGTGGGGCACTGCCCCTCCAAATATTTAAAAAACGCTTTTTAAACGAATTAGGTAATGTGAAATAATCATGAGATAAATGTGTTTATTTGCACAGTGTGGCTGGTGTCAGGGCATGTCAACATCCATTAAAAATTGGTTCCGACTTGTATTTGTTTAATTTCTGTGTGAATAAAAAAAAAAATGCCTGCCAAATGAGAGTCTACGAAAATCTTTAATATTTTGGCAAGCAGGTGACCTGAGGCTACCATTTAATTGATTGCTTTCAAATTTTTCTGGGAGCACAGCTCTGTGCGCCCTGAACACGCCCACATTTATTGGCAGCAAATTAGTATTGCTTTAGGTTTTTTTTAACCTAATGTGATTGGACAATTGTCGACACACCATTTCACGTTCATGTCAATGGTTCACAGTTCACACCTGTCATTAACGTAACTACAGATGAGCGATCACTTTTTAGGGAGATGACAACATCAAGTGGATCTTCAGAAATCAAAGAAAATTCGGTTATTTTTTCATTGAAACACTCCTCCATAATCGTTCACTTGTAGAAAAAAGAGAAGACGAACTTACACATTGACTTTTTCTCGCTCTTAGTTGTCTTGCTGGATGTGACGAAAGTAATGGCTGTTTTTCATTTCCATGTTTGCTGTTTCAAAGTGTCTGCACCAAAGCATTGTGGATAACAACAGGGGTACAAGACCTAAAACATCCTTCTGAAAAATACAAGCATAATGAAAGGAGCCACAGTCATCTAGACCAGTGTTTGTCAACCAGTGTGCGTGGCCCAGTGGCACACCATGAGAACTATCCAGGTGTGCCCTGGAAATAGTAGTGTAGCACAGTTGGGTCTCAACCTGAGACAGACAAGCTCCACAGGTGGTCAAGACTTCTCCGAAGAGGATAGGACTACCTGGAAAAGCTGGCATTAAAGCAGCTCTCCATCATAGAGAACTTTGGATGTGTCTCCTGGCTGCTAGAGACCATCTTCCCTGGCCTGTGTGTGCTCACCAGCAAACTTTTTATCCAAGAATTTTACTAATTTCCTATCAGGGTCTCCGGCTCTTGTCCTGGAGCACTACTACATGGCTACAGGCTTTCATTCTAACTGACAAATTTTTGGTGCTTTTTGCTTAAATTATATTTTTAAAAATTATGACTTTTTTCCTTAATCACTTTGATTAACAACAGGTCATAATCTCAGATGACACACGTATGGCTGTTGTGGCGATGGTGAACAAACAATAAAATACAAAAAGGTGTCAAAAACAGTCTAAAAAATATGCAACTAAAAAAGCAGTCAAATGAAAAATAATCTTTAGAAATTGATTATATGAATCCAAAAACCCTGTAAAACTCCAGGAACCTCACTGCCAGATAAATAGACCTGAGCTCTGAGAATTTTGTGACGGAATCAGCTCCGGCAGTAGGGGTGTGGGTGTATGGGTGATATTAGCAGGCTGCTTGCTACTTGTGCTGATTGACACATTTGCAAAACAAAAGACCCTGATGGAGAGGTGCGAAGGAATTTAAGGTGGCCTGGGATTATGAGTTTTTCGTAGGCTTCAATAATTCTAGTGTTAAAGCATTAGAAGTAATTTCAGGAAGTGTATAAACATTTTCCCCCAAAATGGTGTGAGTGCAGGCCATTCCCAAAACTTGAGACCTGAGGATGTGACAACTTGATGACATCACTCACAGGATGGATCCTACCCTGGATACATTTGAAACAATTTTAAAACAGAAATATGTGACTAATTAACAATTTTAGTTGGATTATTGCATGCTTTGTGCATATTGAACTAGAGTGCAAGTTGTTCTTTTGTCATCCTTAATGTATGAATATGTTAATTATTCAGTAAGAGGGAAGGTTTGTTTTGCATTTTAGTGGTTAAATTTTGCTTGACAATAACTGGTTAATTTAGTATTTAGTATACATACATTTATTAGAAATGATCACAGTATCACTTAATGATAATAATCCAAGTAAATGTGGTCTATCTTTTTTGGTGTTGATTAATCTGTAGAAAGCACCTTGTGGTGCATGTAAATGTATGATAAGGTGCTATATAAATAAAGTTATTATTATTATTAATAATAATATATTTTCCTCTGATCAGTAGGGTATTCTTAAATAAGAAGCATTAGTTGTAAAAGCAAGTGTGAAATGCTACCCATAATGCAAAACCTAAACAATGTGTGTGTGCCAGCTGTTCAGACAGATAATGTTTGTCTTGCAGTTGGTCACAGTTGTCAACAGTTACTTGAAGAAACTGCTGCACATGCTCACTAAGTGCTTCACACTCCTGCTTCTCTACACATTGCCTGTAAGTTGTGTACATCATAATAACAAGTTAGGCGTATATATAGTGTTATATTGTGGTAGTATTCTTTTATATTTAGTTGTCTAAGAAATGCATCCTTTCATCCATATTCAGGTCTGCTTAATATGATTTAGGGTCATGGGGAGCAGAGTGACAGTGGATTCAGAAATTATTCAGACCCTTTTACTTTCTGTGCATTTTGTTGTGTTGTAGATTTAATTTTAAATGGATACATTTGCCATTTTTAATCATCAATCTAAATTCATTAACCCATAATGACAAAGTGAAAAAATATTTTCAGAAATGTTTTCAAATTTATTAAAAACCAGCAACTGAAATCTCTCATTCATGTAAGTATTCAGACCTTTTGCTTTGGCACTTCAGATTGTGGTTGGTTGCCTCCCGTTTGCTTTAATTTTTCCTTCAGATGTGTCCAGAACTTGATTGCAGCAAATTGAATTGATTAGACATCATTTAGAAAGGCACACACCTGTGCATAGACATTCCCACAATTCACACTGCATGTCAAGGTAAAAACCGAATCATAAAGTCCAAGAAACTCTCAGAAGACCACCATGATCAAATTGTGGTGATGCAATGATCAGGGCAATGGAGGAAACAATTTGTAAAACCTTGAGTGTTCCCAGGAGCACAGAGGCCTCAATAATTGAGAAATGGCAGAAGTTTGGAACCGTCATGGAAGAAGTTTGGAACCATCAAGACTCTTCCTAGAGTTGGACATCTGGCCAAACTGAGTCATTGGGCAAGATGGGCCTTGGTCAGGGACATCACCAAAAACTCAGTGGCCACTCTAACAGAATTTCAGAGGCCTTGTGCTGAGATGAGAGAACATGTCAGAAGAATGTCCATCTCAACAGCATTCCATCAATCAGGCATTTATGATAGAGTGGGTAACTCCTTCGTGTTGTACAATGGTAATTAACTCGGAGAGCATAAGGAAACAGATTCACCGGTCTGACGAGACAAAAATTGAACTGTTTAGGCAGAATTCCGAGCACAATATCTGAAAAAGACCAGACACTGCTCACCACCTACCTGGTGGTGGCGACATGGTGGTGATTCTCAGCAGCAAGGTTAGGGAGACTGATCAGAATTAGGGAAGGAATAATGCAGCCAATTGCTTTAGAGGTCTTTGAAGAAAACCTGCTCCAGAGTGTGTAAGACTTCTGAACGGGTTGACCATTCCCTTTTCAGCACAACAGTGTGATGTAGCATATAGGCAAGACAATACTGAAGTGGCTTTGGGACAAATACCTAATTGACCCTGAGTAGCCCAGCCAAAGCCCAGATTTAAATCCCATAGCACATCTGCAGATAGACCTGAAGATAGCAGCTTACAGATGTTTCCCATCCAATCTAAGGTAGTTTGAAAGGACCTGCCAGGAATCCAGTTGTGAAAAACTTGTAGAGACCCTCCAACAAAGCTGCATTACTGTTAAAGGGCCTTCTACAAAGTACTGAATCAAGAGTCTGAATATTTATATGAATGACCGGTTTTAATTTTTGGTTTTGAATACATTTGCAAACCTTTCTAGAATCATTTTGTCATTATGGGTTATTGAGTGTAGTAGACTGATGGGCAAAAAGACAAAATCTATACATTTAAAATAAAATCTTCAAGACAAAAAAGTTCAGAAACCGATGAGGTTTGATTATTTTCTGAATCCACTGTATGTGGGAGACAGTTGCTTCAAGGCAGGGACTATCACTGATCACTGGTTATGCACATACTTACACTAGGCCACTTTAAAGTGTCCAGTAAAAGTAGCCTGCATGTCTTTAGGATGTGGCAGGAAAGGTGTAGACCTGGAGGGAAACCCCTGCGTTTGTTATTATTATCATTGTTACTGTATTTCAGGAGACTCTTACTGGTATCCCTTTTTATCTAGAAACACAGTGACCAAAGGCAAAAATTTGGCTGTGGTTACAAGAAATCCTGAATGGCACAACAGTGTAAGAAACAGTAGAATATTTTAAAGCAAAAATCATGATAATGTATGAGTGAGGATGCTTTTATTATTATTATCATTATAATAATAATTATTATTATTAGAGTAGATCTGCACCAGGGATCTTCTTTAAGTCTTTACCTCTTTGATCTGGTTATGGATGTGTTGACTCATGGAATAAAAGACCAATCCCCCCGGTGCAGGATTTTTGCTGATGAGATTGTGTTGTGTAGCACCAGGAAAGGGTAAGTGAAGAGTAAGTTGGAAGAATGGAGAAAGGCTTTGGAAGACAGAACGTTGAAGACAAAATGGCAAGAAGACAAAATATCTGAGGTTTAAAGATGATCAGGCTTCTGAAGTTATCCTGCAGGAACAGCTACTGAAAAGACTTGATAAATTTAAATATCCAGGATCAGTGACAGCCCAAGATAGAAACTTAGAAGCAGAGGTAACCCATACAGGGTGGTCCAGATCTAATTATGCAGATCCAGATCGTCTGGATGACTTTGATTTATGCTGGGACGATTCCAGTTTGGCGCGAAGACGATTCTTCATGTCATCAGTTCACACACTTCTCGATGATCCGGGATTTTTTGGATGATTTTCTATGTAATAAACTTAACAAGTTATAGCGTAATGAAAATTGCATAATTAGATCTGGACCACCCTATAGAATGTAGTGTGGATGGAACAATTGGATGAACATATTAGGGGCATTGTGTGATCAAAGCATTAAGGTGAAGGTTAAAGGTAAGGATTTTTAAGACAGTGGTAAGACCAGCAATGCTGTGTGGAGCTGGAACATGCGCAGTAAAAGGAGCAAAGCAGTCTATAGAGAAGAGGCTGAAAACCTGGAGAGTTGGAGCCACAACAACAACCTTGCACTCAGTTCCAAGAAAACCAAGGAACTGATTCTGGATTTCAGAAGACTGTACTACAGTGGTCACCATCCAATAAGAATTAACAACGAGAGGGTGGAGACAGTCCAGAGTTTCAGATTCTGGGGAGTCCACATCAGCCAAGACCTCTAATGGACAACAAACACGACAGCAAAGGCCAGAAAGGTCTTCAGAGGCTTCACATTCTGAGGAGCCTGAAGAAAGCAGAACTCCCACAACAGGTGCTGGTTAACTTCTACAGGTGTACAAGAGTCTGTCATCACATACTGCATTACAGCGTGGTACTCTGGCTGCACCTTTGAGAACAGGAAAAGCCTCCAAGGTATCATCAAAACAGCTCAGAGAATTACTGACACTCAGCTACCATCACTGGAAGATATCTCCACTACCCACTGCAGCAACAACAACGACAACATATTTTTATATGGCACGTGTTCATACAAATGATGTAGCTCAAAGTGCTTTACAACATAAATTAAGAAAAAATATAAAAATAAAAATAGGCAATACTAATTAACGCTAGAATTACTGAAGCCTATGAAAAAACTCGGAATCATGGCCCACCTTAAATCCCTTTGCACCTCTCCATTAGTGTCTTTTGTTTTACAGATGTGTCGATCAGCACAAGCAGCAAGCAGCCTGCTATCCCGTCCGCTGCCTTGACGGAGCTCAACTTGGGCTAAAAGCTCTCCCAGCTCAAGCCAAGGCTCCTTATTTTTTCATGTGAGTTGTATAGGGTAAATAAATAGTTGTATAGGGTAAATAATACAGTATATCATTATTTGGAATACATGCATTTAATGTGTATTCCGTGTCTACAAAGATCTGGGTAAGTGTAGGATGGAAGGAAATGTGAGAAATGCAAGAAATGCTGAAAACATACCTAAAGCAGAAACTTTTTCCATGTTATACTAATAATGATGTGAAGTGAATTATGTGTGAAAACTTTAGTCCAAATATCAAATAAGCATGTGCGCTTTTATTCAAGAATATAAGCAAAGAAAAACAAATAATTTGATTTACATGTTGCTGTCAGTGAGTTAAAAACCCCAGCTCAAATGTCAATCGACAGGAAGTTGATATGTATTCTTAAATGGCGCAGCAGTAAGAAGTGCTGTCTTATAAACCAAAAGTACCAGGTGCGAATCCCAGCGATTTGAGTTTTGAGCTGCTGCTATTATTATTACTATAATATAATAAAAACATACATTGTTACTTGTAAAAGTTAGCGCTAATTTTTTTTAATTATTCAATTTTATTCTGTCAGTCACGTTCACGAGGTAAAATGAACTTGCCTCTCCCTCTCCCACTTGGAGCAGAGTGGGCCCTGGGTTCCTCCTGGTGCACGACAAAGCCCAGCGTCATGTGGCGAGAGTATGCAGGCAGTTCCTGGTGGATGAAGCAATTGATACCATTGACTTGTCCCCACGCTCACCTGACCTCAATCCAATAGAACATCTCTGGGACATTATGTTTTGGTCCATCCGACAACGCCAGGTTGCACCTCAGACTGTCCAGGAACTCCCTGGTCCAGATCTGGAAGAAGATTCCCAGGACAATATTCGTCATCTCACTAGGAGCATGCCCCCCCCCCCACCCCCCCCCCCCCCCATGACAATGTCAGGCATGAATACAAGCACGTGGGGGCCATGCAAACATCTAAGTACGATTTTAAGTTGCTGCAATGAAATTTTGGCAAAATGGACTAGCCTGACACATCATTTTTTCTCTTTTTGGGGTGTTTTTGAATTCAGTCCTCTGTAGGTTGATAATTTTAATTTCCATCAAACGATGTGGCATCCTTTCATTCCTAACACATTACCCAGTCCATATCAGTATAGATATCCAGCAGGATTCCTTTAATTTAATTTTGCTCCTTTAATTTTTTGTGCAGTTTATATATACTGTATATGTATACCAATTTATGTATTTATTTATTTAAAGAGCTTCTGTAAAAAGCCAAATTCCCCTGGGAACAAATAAAATTCTATCTATCTATCTATCTATCTATCTATCTATCTATCTATCTATCTATCTATCTATCTGTCTGTCTGTCTGTCTGTCTGTCTGTCTGTCTGTCTGTCTGTCTGTCTGTCTGTCTGTGAAACAGCCTCTTTCTTTAATACATTTTAAAGTGAATTTTTAAAAAATGCAGAAGCATGTGAAGATTACTGACAAGGCCTACTATTTATATGCACATATGCAGCATTCTGAGAAGGTGAGCGCCTGCCATAACAATATACTCCTTTATTTGCTTCTTGTTTCATGTTACTATGTTGCTATTTAAAGGGACTGAAAGCTCAGCTGGCTGACATATGAAATCCGACACAGAACTGTTTACTCGGCTGCTGTCCATAGCACAAGATTTACAATTTGTAAGAATACTTTTCTCACATGTGCTCTTTCTTCTTCTTCATTCACACACATTTTTTAACTTCAGATGAAATAGTTGCACAGCACGGTTTACTTTGTAAATGAGAGGTGTCTTCTTATGACCACATACTCTGTGTGATACATAATGCAAGCTTGGCAAGTGGATATTTGCAGTTCAGAGAAGCTTTGGTGCGTCATATATATTCTTCCAAAAAGTGGTTCTGCTTTTATCCATTAATAAGTTAGAGCAATGCCGGGAGGGAATGATTAGATTAGAATGTCTCATAAATGTTTCATTGGCTTTCTAAAGTATGATTTTTAAAGTTGATGTTCAGAGACAGTGGTGTTCTATGGTATTCACAAAAGGTTCTTTACCATCCATATTTTAGGCCTCTTGCACACTGGTGCACTGAGGAGCTTCCCGTAACTGATAACACTAAGAGCTCCTAATAGCTTAAAACATGGAGATTTGACTGATAGCAGTGCAACTATTCTGGGGTACTTACCTGCGTCAGTAGGCTGACTGCCATTTGCCAGTGGGAATTTCACTAATATCCGTTTTCATTACACCTACTTGAAGTTGCCATTAAAGTATTAAATAAATGGATGTCTGCAGCAATATCAAACTGTACAAATCCATTAGAATTACTCCTGTCCATAAAAGCCGATTGCGTCCATGTGACATGACAGGCTGTCCAACTAGGAGTGGGTTGCCAGCATCTGAAGAGGCTCCAAAGGGGCACGATAGTCGAATAACATTTGTCAGAGACCACCTAAGGAAATATGAGGCCCTTGTCAATGAACGAATACCCCCTCTAAAAGGCAGTGTATGCAAACAAGTATAGCCGGGGTGGTAATGTTAGGTTCCTACTGGGATATCTTCTGATCTCTAGGGGGCAGCAGGGACCCCAGAATCAAGAATCAGGGCCTTTCCTGGACAAGCCGATCTGAGGCTGTCCTGGGTGTCATGTTCTAAGATTCCATAAAGACTTTATAGTTCATTTAGCACAAGCAGAATGCATTATGGGACAGGTTTTTCAGCTAGGACAGGTTTACCAAGATCCGAAGGAATAACAAAATGGCACAAAATATGGAAATTGTTATAATTATTTTACATTACTAATTTCTTTTCTTAAGTTTAAAAAGATTTCTCTTGATGGAATCAGTGGTTATAATAGTTTTAGGTGTTGCTGCTTCCAGCTCAAGCTTTAGTTTTTTGCTTCTGACTCAATGAAGTAATACAAAAAATTAATAGTGTATTTTTCTTATGCCGTCTTGTTTGGTTGGGGGTGCCACCATTTTTTTGGTATGGTTGATACTGTGTTGTTATCAAAGATTCCAACAAAAAACTCAAAAAATGGCTTTGAGAATGTGTTCGTGTGTGATCCTGTCAAAGACTTTGCTTTGATTTAATGGCTTTCAGTTTAGGGTTTCGTGTTTGGTTAGATATCAGTTTGGACTCCTTTTCTGATTAACAACTTAAGCTTATATACTGACTTACATTTCGTCTTAAAACCCTAACTGCTCACTAGTTAGCAGAAGAGAAACATCTGAGAAGTAACAATCTAAAGAAAGAAATCACGCTTTGGTGATTGGAGAGTCCTTCTGAAAGACAGAGATGGCAGTTTTCGGTGTCAAAGAGGAATTTGTCCAACCAGATCTGGAGCAACAGGACAGGCAAGGCAGGCAGTTACCTGGAGGTTCAAATTGGGAGGAGTCTCCCAAGGGAATTTGTTTACATAGGTACTCACTGTAACAGCAAATCTGTGGAAACCCTCTTGAAGAACACCATCGACACACTACAGCGACAGAGTCGGAAACCCCCCAGTCTCTTTTTCAATAGTGTTTGTGATGAATGTTACAATTTTTAGTAATGTCAAATGTAATCAGTGCCATTTTCATAAATCAGTAAGAGAGTTAACATGTCTGTAAGCAAAACAAAAATCAAAAACAGGAAGAAATGAAGAAGCAGGACAGCCGTTGAGTCAGGGGTCCCCAACTTCGGCCCTGGAGTGTCCCAGTGGCTGCAGGTTAACCATTTTCTTAATTAATGACATGTTTTTGATTCTGATTAACTTCTTTTGAATTCATTTTATTTGACTTGCTCTTGAAGACTCAGACCCCCTAATTGTACATTTTCCTTAAATAGCAGCCAAACAATAAGGAGATACAAATCAAGCCAAAACATGACCAGCAAAACATCATCAATGATGTGGATCATACAATATCTGAAAATAAAGAAAGGTGAAAGTCTCAGGAATGTTGATCTGCTCAGATCCCCAAAACATTTTAGCAGTGCTCTTAGAAAAGTGAAAATGAACAATTCTGGAAATGTCTGCTATGGCACAATGAGAGCATCAACAAGCCATGGAATTAAAGAACGAGTTTAATTAACAACAAGACTCAGAGCCTAATGAAGCAACTGCTTGGAGTTTGAGGCCCTGATTTAAATGGTCTGATGTTGGCTCACTCACTTCACATTTCATTTCTGTTTGGGTGCCATTTAACAAAACAAATGAAGCAACTCAGAGGAACTATGAAGACATTCAGGGGAACAAATCTTAAAAAATGAAATGAATTCAAATTAAGTTAATTAGGATTAAAAACAAATCACTAATTAAGGAAAGGGTTGGAATGAAAACCTGCAGCCAGTGAGGCCCTCCAGGACCGGAGTTGGGGACCTCTGTGTTAAGTAGTAGAGAATCTGTAAAGCTGATTCAAGTAAGAAGCCCATGTTAACATGGCACTGAGTGTAGTTCACCAAGTTAGTTAGGTAATTAGCCAGCAGTAATTTCAATAGAGCACAATGTTCAAAGCTCTTTAAACCTGGAGGACACAGTGCCTCTATGTGCTGAGGTCAAAGCTGGCAAACAGCAGTACTGAAAGTTACTCTAATACCTTTATGAGACTTTTTTAATTTCTGCTATGTGTACTTTTTAATTTACTTTTTAGTTTTTTATTTAGATTTTTACACATTTACTTGAATCTATTATTATTGTTTTTGGTTTTTTTTCTGTACAACTGTTGTATTTATTGTGTTGTTTTATTCATATAATATGTTTTTCACAAAATTAAAATAAAAGATTTGTTTTTATTAAATTCTCCCAGCAAATCATATTAATGTAGACTTGGCTTTAAAATAATGGTAATAAATTTTTACCATGTCGGGATACAGGGGAGGATGAGTTGGAAGGCCTGATGGATCACACAGACTTAAATGCCGATGCCCCCTCTGTCTTATCCTACATTAACTTCTGTATGGACAATGTCACTACTCCTAAGAGTACCTGTACTTTTTCTAATAGGAAACCATGGATGAACAGGGAGGTCCGAGACCTATTGAAGACACATGACATTGCTTTCCGCATGGGAGACCCAGAGGCCTACAAAACAGCTGGATCCAATCTGAGGAAAGGCATTAAGGAGGCAAAATGCTACTACAAAGCAAAAAGAGAGGAGCATTTTAACAGAAATTAAAACTCATTTCTTCCTGAAGACCTCAGTCATTTGTTTGCATGGTTTGACAAGAACAGCAACCAACCTATCACTAAACTAACCCAGCAAGAGGCCCCATTATGTACTCTGGCACTGAATGCACATGAGGTGAGATGGGCTCTATGTCTCATTAACCCTAATAAGGCAGCTGGCCCTTATGGGGTTCCTGCATGGGTCCTGAAGCACTGTGTAGAACAGCTGGCAGCAGTATTCACCAACCTGTTTAATATCTCTTTAGAACAGGCCACTGTCCCCACTTGCCTCAAGTCCTCTACGATTGTCCCTATTCCAAAACAGGCAGTGGTGAGGCCCTTGAGCGATTATCGCTTGGAGGCCCTGACCCCTATTGTTATGAAGTGCTTGAGTCTGACTTGTCCTCAGACACGTTAAGAGCAACATCCCCACCTCTCTGGACCAAAACCAGTTCACTTACAGGGCCAACAGGTCAACTGAGGATGCTATCTCACCTGTCCTTCACACTTTATCTTGCATCTTGAGTTTTTTGCTTACCACTCCCAGAGTCACTGCCTCCAACCTCTTGGGGGCACTAGGGCTGTGAATAGGATTTAAGTCTTTCTGGGGCAGACAGCTCTGGGTCACATATTGCAAGATTCCATGAAGACGTCCAATTTAGTTGACACAAATAGATTGTATTTTATGAGTGCTTGTCTTGTTAATGGATGTTCAGCTAAGTGCAGGCTTCAGTGTAAGCAGGCCTATAAAGGAGAACCTTTATTAATAGTTCATATACAAGCAAAAGTACAAAGATGCCCTACAATGTAGAGCATGACCATAAACTTCTGGCTCGTAAGCAAAAGGGTAGCCAAGAATTGTCATAAAAAGAAATAGATTCACCTAAAAGGCAATCAAGTCCCAATACATGATCAAAAGACTTTAATCCAGATAATAGAAAAAATGAAGTACAATTATCAGAAATACTTCATAAACAGCAGTACTTAGAACACCCCTTACAAACTCATTGGTCCACTGCTGAGTCTCACTTCTAGACCAATGAAGTCAGGAGGAGGAAGCAGCAGCAGTGCTGCCAGGTGGCCCTGCCTCCTATGGCTCCACTCACAAAGCACATAGAATGGTAGCACATTTAAAAGCTATAGTATTCAAATAACAAATAATGAACATATCTTTCAGAAATAACACATAGCATGAAAGTAATGATTTAAAATGAAGAAAAACAGCCATAAAACAGAAAATAAATACAAGCAAGGGGAAAAACTGCAGCTAATGGGGCGAGCTATGTCTGACCAAGGTAAGGTCGAGCATAAATCACAACAGTTCATTGATATTAGTTTAGATAGTCAAGTTTGTAATGTCCAATTTTAGGACTAGAGATCCTTCTCATGAGTATCTTCTCTTCCTAGCACAGTGGTATCCTAAAAGATGATTTCAAAAGAGTGATGTTCACAACATCTTTGAAGTTGTAACGTAATTGCTTCTCATACTGTATATACTTTTATGATCTTCATTATGGTAGGCTGTATTCAGTGACTGGATGGTTCAAAATTGGACTTTTAGATATGTTAGGTTCACTAGGGAGCAACATGGTGACACAGCTTCACCATTGTTGGCTATTATCTGAGCCCAGGAGTTGACTTTTATTGTGTCTGGGTGGGTTTTACTCCATGTACTAGGGTGTTTATCCCATACTGCAAAAACAGTCAGATTAGGTAAAGTAACGATTTTAAATAATACCACGTATGGGTATTTGTTGTACTGTTCCCTGCCTTGTGCCAGTGTTACAAGAACAGGGTCAGTTTAACGTGTCCTTGAACTGCATAAGTGTGTTAGAAAATGGATGGATGGATAGGTGGAGGTGCACTAGAGCAAGCAGTTGACTGTGTGACTTAGAGGTTAGACAAATTTGTAAATCCTAAACCTGAAACGTTTTTTATTGTTGCAGTAAACATTGCTTTCATTGTCAGGTTAATTGTTTATAAATGGGTTGACACAAGTATGAGGAACTGAAATCCCACCTAAGGTTGCCCTCTGTTTTATGCCCAGTGCTTTCAGGCCTGACTAGAGAACTCTGTGTCCTTGATTTGGATAAAATAGTTTCATAATGGACAGATGAACCTCCCTTACCTTGTTTGTAATGCTTCTGGCACAGCTTTTAGCTAACTGCAGGTTGATAATGGAAAAAAATGGGGCTCAAGAAATATAAACAAGTAAGAGGACACTGAATTTGATACCTAATTTCTTAGAATTGCATTGCATATCAAGAGTTAGGAAATATTCCTTCACCCAGCAATATGTGGAAACAGAGAAACAAGATGCCTGCTCCAACATGCACTTAAATTAAATGTGTTAAAGAACCTTTGAGGAGAGTGCGAAGCAATCATAAATTCCAGAAGACAACTTTATTTTAAGCTCAGCTCCTCAGATGTGATTTAGGGCAGTGTTTCTAACCAATGGGTTGCCTCGTTTTGGACTGCGGGTTGCATGAGTTGCTATTGTTTACAATGCTAGTGGGTCCTGCAGTGTGTGCACACAGAGGGTCGCTGCTCCTATAATCACGGCTCGCTCCCTGTTCTTACGATCGCACTGGTAGGTCGCAAAGACATTTACATGGGAAAAAGTGGCTCACAACACTGATCACTGATTTGGGGCAACATAAAGGAATGATTTCAAATAGAAGGAAGAATTAGCCCCTTCATTGCAAGGCAAACAGCAAACAGTGTGGCTTTTCAGCACTCCTGGTTTTGAATTCTGGTGCAGGTCACTCTCTCAGTAGTTCTATATACAGTATGTATTGTAAAATGAAAACAAGAAATAGAAAAGGAGTGTTGGGG
The DNA here is from genome assembly GCF_900747795.2 of Erpetoichthys calabaricus. Taxonomy (NCBI): domain Eukaryota; kingdom Metazoa; phylum Chordata; class Cladistia; order Polypteriformes; family Polypteridae; genus Erpetoichthys; species Erpetoichthys calabaricus. The sequence continues at coordinate 34,420,710 of NC_041403.2, forward strand.
CCTCTGAGAATGCCCCGTTTACTTGAGTTGTCTTAAGGATGAAAACAATGCTATAAAAGTTTTGGTGAAATGCCATAATAAAAACAGAAAGGTCTTCAGAGGTGTGAAGCTTGGTGCTCCACTAAAGTTGGTAAGATTGTGAACACCAAATTCTTTTGGAGGATTTGTTTAAAAACTGTCAAGTAAGGAAGGGTAGGACTTTGTGGGAGATCAGGATGTCACCTTAATGGTGTCACAAGGGTTTTTCTTCCTCCATTTTAGGGAGTAGATGAAACAAAAGTTACCGACTGTGTCATATTGAGTTCATATTCGTCCAGCATAAATCTGTTAAACACACCCTAAGCTAAGGTGTTTGGTAATAGTATTACAGTTACAAAATTGCTCTTTGACAATATTATTCCTGTATGGCTGCAAAGACTCATTTTCAGCAGCCATTACTCCAGTTTCCTAATGGTAAACTCTTTCAGTTCATCCTTAATTTAACATGTTTAAACGCTAATTGGTTATTAAGGAATCCATTTTAATTGTATTTGCATTGCTGAAACCTGTTAATCTGTGCAATAAAACAAGGACATTGTGTTTCCTTAAGCTGCAAGGTACTGACTTTTCTAAAATTTCAATTGTGCATTCAGCTTTTGTAAGACAGCTTTCTTAATAAACACATCAGTCTATTGTTGTTTTATGAAATGATGGTTATTCCATGTGATAAAAAAAAATTACATTTAATGCAAAGTTGTTCACTACAGTACTGTCTTGAGAGAAGAGGGCAAACTGGATCTAACCGGAGTAGAAAAAGAAGCAGAAGGCCCAGATGTCCTCAAAATCATCAAAATCTAGTTTGAGAGATGGATGCATTACAGGTCTTCTGTTGGCTACTTCTTTAAATATGCGACAAATAAAAGTGTCATCTGAAACAGACAAAAGACAACTGTAGGATGCTGGCTTTAGTGGTGGAGTTTAAAAGAAAAAGCCATATCTGAGGCTGGCAAGTAAGAAGAAAAGGTTAAAATGGGCAAATGTATACAGTATATACTCTAAAAAAATGTATATACTGTATATACTGTATATACGTACACTCATATATATTTATATAGCACCTTGAACAGAGTGTAATAAACAAGAGTCTTCCATGACAAGAAAAAGAATTGGGGACCGTCCCCATATAATGTCCAATGGACAATAGTGCAAAAAAGGCAAAACAGTGATCAAATTACTTTACAGCAATTGACAAAGATGGCATTTTTATACAGTGAAAAAATGGCTGACGGAAATGAGTTGGCAGGAGATGACATTATAACTGTCAGATGGAAGTGACGTCATCATTGGGAACCAGAAATGAGGTGATTGCCAGAAGTGGCATTATCAAGATGAAGCCGGAATGTCATGACACAGGCACCGGAAGTGACGTCATCATCGGGAGTCCGAAAGCGGAAGTGTGGAAGGTGAGTTATTGTTCATCTTTTTGTCAGACGAAAGAGAGAGAGAGGCATTAGTACCGCATAACAACCCGTTGTCTCACGATATTTCACTCACCTCAGGGCTTGTTGACTGCCTCCTAAGCACATGTGTGACAATACGTAAGGCATTATATAAATAAAATATATTGTTATTATTTTTGCTGTATATGAATGTTACACTGTAGTGTAGAAAAGACAATGCCATTTTGTTCCTGCATATCCAATCCTGTGTCATTATGTATCTCTACATATGACATAACTATAAATGGGTGACACTCTGAAAAGACTGGCAGACTCAAATAGGACTTAGACAGGTGACATCATGGCAATGGATATGGTGCGGTGTGACAAACATTTACGTAAACAAAAGTGATAACACTAAAGCATGAAAGTGCATTTTGTTTGCTGTAAGGTGTAGAATGTTTGTTTGACACTGCAGATATGAGGATGTGACTCTCTTTCCAGCCATGTCAGTGGGTAATTCTTTAAATTTAGTTTTAACAGTGTGACGTCCTTCACCCCTAATTAAACAGGGCATGACCTTATGCTCACACAGCAAATTAATTATCAGTCAGTTATGTTCAATTTAGGCTTACAGTAAGTCAATGATACAATGATTTATTTTCAAATACAGTCGAGAAAAATTAACTACACCTAATGACACGTTTTGTCTGTTTTAAAATATGTGGACATATCAAGATTTCAACTTCGTTTAAACACTGTCTATAAATAAAGGTGATACAACAAACACCATGCCACATTTACATTTTGTAGTCCATTGTATAATTTAAATAAGCATTAATGCAAATTTTACATATGGAAAAAGTAAGTCCACTCCTACGTTTATCACTACCTCAAGCACCTAAAATTAGAATTGGATGCACCAGATGAAGTGCAAATACAGTAATTAGATAATCTTAATGGAGGATCTTGTCTGAACTTTTAGTTTGGTTTACTTTTTTTGTTGTTGTTGTTGTTGAAAGGTGTGTCGCCTTTCCTAGATCAAAAGAACTCTCTGAGGTCTTCAGCAAAAAAAAGGTTATAGATTCCTATGAATCTAGGAAAGAATTTAAAAAGCTCTCCAAACAATTGGAAATCGACCACCCCAATGACTGGAACATCATTTCCTAGTGGAGAAGATTTCAAACAACTGCCAACTCGTACAGACCATCTGGCAACCCCAGCATGTTCAGCCTGAGAACAGAAAACAAGATACTAAAAGAGGTCTCCAAGAACCCCAGAATCTCAACACCGGATCAACACGGTAGCTCTTGTCATCATTGATGTCAAAATGCATGAGTCTACCATTAGGAAGAAGCTGCCCAAATCAGATCTACATGGGAGGTTTGCCAGGAGGAAACCTTTGCAGTCCAGAAAGTACATCAGGGAAAGACTAAAGTTTGCCCATGGACATCTACGTAAAGCCCAGAACTTCTGGAACAATGTACTCTAAAAGGACGGGGTAGTGTTTGAGTTATTTGGCCACAGTACCAGAAGACATGTTTGGTGTTGTCACACACATGCGCTTAGGATCTGGCCAACAAGCCCTAAGGTGAGTGATCTACCGCAAATTGAAGGGTTGATTTTGAGTACTAACGTCTCTCTCTCTCTTTTACCAGACCCAAAGAAGACAAATAATAATTCTACACACTTAGCTGCACCATTTCCGGGTTCTCAAAATGGCCACTCCACATCACTTCTGCTTCTGGCTCCAAAAGTTGACTGTCCCAGTGATGACATCACTTTCCGGTCCAGGCATGATGACGTCAACTCTGACTCCTAGTGATGATGTCACTTCCGGTCTCACCATAATGACTCCACTTCCGGCTCCTTCTTGACTACGTAATTTCCGACTTACAGTTTTGATGTCATTTCCAGCCATATCACATCCTGTTGCCGTTTTCGGTATAAATATCTCCATCTCAGTACTGTATGTTGTCAAATGCTTTGGTTTTTGATCCATTTTTCATTCAACTTTCATCAAGTCCGACGAATATTATACGGGGCAATTTCCCCAACTCTTTTTGACATGTCTGAGTCAGATTTATCGTATTACAGTGTAAACCAAAGACAGCTTTTGACAAGAGGAACTTGATACCAATCATAAAGAATGGTGGTGGAAATGTTACAGGTATGTTTTGAAACTGCTTTGCTGTATTGAGGTCTGGGCAGCTCACCAATATAGAATCCACTGTAAATCTTTCATTGTACCAGATGGTGCTTGAGGATAATGTGAAATCATCTGTCAGAAGATTGAATCTTAACCGAAAGTGGACCTTGCAACATTGCAATGACCCTAAACATACCAGTAAATTCACCAAGGAATGGCTGAAAGGAAAGAAATGCATAATTCTGGAATGGTCAAGTGAAAGCCGTGATCTGAAGCCCATTGAGATGCTGTGGGAGGATTTGAAATGGACAGTGCACATAAGACACTTCTTAGATATTACACAGCTCAAAGAATTCTCAAAGGAGAAGTGGGAAAAACTTTGATGTTACAGACTGCTAGACAGTAATAGGAAACGCCTACTTGAGGGGGGGAAAAACCAGCTGTTGGACTCAAGAGTGGAATTGCTTTTTACATAGACAGTGTAACCAGTAGAGTGTGCCACCTTACCCCAGACACAATCACTCCCAACACACTCACAGGTTCAAATATCATCCCTTTTCTTAATCATAGCTACCTTGACAAACAGGTAAGAATGATCAAAGTATGGCAAACACAGGAGTAAAGTTCTTCCACTTTCCTTCCACTCCTCCAAAGAGTTTTGCTTAATTTAAACTGGATCTGGGAGTACTTATAATGCCAGGGCATAGCCCATTGGAAGTACTTCTGGGTCAAGCAGAAGTCTGCAAGAACGGGGACCATGAATTCCCATAGCATGTCCTGGCAGCAAACATAGAACACAAATGAGCTGCTCCACAGCACTACAGTGCCAATGCATGCTCTAAGGGTCTCCATATGGGTGCTGAAGGCCAGGGATGGCCATCATATTGGGGTAGCAGATAATCCCCCCAATATGTCCTCCTGTCTCTTCATTATAATGTCATCCAAGCTGGGTAAGGATCTTCAGTCCATCCTACCTGGGAGTCCATCAAACCCTCTTCCACAAGGAAAGGGCAATCCTCATCTTTCTTCTGGTGTATCTGAAGTACTGGCCTCTAGCCCAGGTAAGGAACCTTGATCCTCCTAGCTGGGACACAAACCCATGCGTGCCAACCATCACAACAGAAAAGGTATATGTTCATTTTCTATTGAATAAATGATTGCAAAGTCAATTTTTTATTTTTTTTTTCAGTTACATTATGTAATGGTACTTGTTAAATGTTTAAGGTCAAATCATGATACATCCCCATATGATAAAAAAGAAAAAAACATATCATGGGATATACTTACTTTTCAAACTAAATCTGATCTAAACTTCCTCATTTAAGACACATTTTGAGACTCAGATTTATTGAAATTGAGATCCATGTAAATATATATATATACCATCTCTTTATATATAAAATCCAACGTCTGCTTGTCTGTCCCTTTTTTCACGAGAGAAGTACTTAATGGATTTAGATTGGGTTTTTTTCTATAATTTGCTTGAACGTTCCAGTTGATTTTGCAACTTCTCTCATTGCGCTACATGTCATAGTGTGCTTGTGGTACCGAATTATTTGTGTGAATCTAAGAGGCATGCAGCAGGCCAGGGGAGGGGGGCAGGGACCTCCTCACTCACGCACCAGCCTCATGGAGTACCATACCTCTACTTAATGGATTTAAGTCGGGCTTTTTTGTAGAATTTGATTGAACATTCCGGTTGATTTTGCTATTTCTCTCATTGCGCTAAGAATCATAGTTTGCTTGCGGTAGCGATTTATTCACACTAATCAGAGACAGAGGCTGCGGGCCTAGGGGAGGGGGAAGCGTGATGTAAGGAATGGGCGGAGCCACAGGGGTTGGCTAGTATGTGATAGAAAGCAGACAGCAGACAGAAAAAGGTTTGGTGATTTTCACCCTCTATACTGAAAAATGGCAAAAAATAAAGAAAACACGGTTTACAGAGCGAGTTCAAAATGGAACTGAAAATTACTGGGCTTAAATACGGAACAAAAAAAGGAAGAGGTGGAGTCAAGATGGCCAGAACAGGAACTGATGTGGCGGTAGAGTGGATTCTGGGAATGGGAAATGATGTCATCCGTGTTGGCCGGAAGTGACGGCAACAGTGGGTGGATGATGGTGGTGATGTCAGCAAGAGACCAGGGGCCTCATGTATAAACTGTGCGTACGCACAAAAATGTTGCGTAAGCCTGTTTCCACGCTCACATCATGATGTATAAAACCTAAAGTTGGCATAAAGCCACACACATTTTCACACCAGCTAAATGCTTGTCGTATGCAAGTTCTCAGCTCAGTTTTGCAAACTGGCAACACCCAGCATCAAAGCAGTGCTTTTTTTCCAGTGTGGTTTCCCTTTCTTTTTTAGATCCACGTCCCTGACGTGGCTTTATCCAATACACTGAAATTAACCACATATTGTTTATTAGTTTAAGGGATCTGATTGTAATTAACCTGTAACAATATAATGGTCCATGGAATGGCGAAACTATCCCAAATACCATAGCTACTTTAGCGTTATTACTCTCAAGTAATTTATCCCACTGTATCTGAGTGTGGAATCACAGCTCTACAGCAGCTGATCGGAAAGTGAATTATCAGGATACAGTATCAAGCACACACTGCCTCAGCCATTTGAACTGCTAAAAAAATGGCAAAAGCTTCAGAGCCTTTCCTGTATGGACGTTGTGGTTCAGAAATAGTTTCATCCCAAGAAATATAAATGCAATCAATCAGTCCATCAAGTGCTCCTTGTAGAGCTGTTTGTACTTATTAGTACAATCACCTCACTGTAAACTTGTGATACAGTTATAATATTGCAAAACCTGAGCCACTTTATAAAGAGCGTATTTACATATGACGATATAATTTTTAAGATGAAATTCAGCAAAATATGTTTATTACATTATACAGATAAAATGTAAACATCATTTAAATAATCCTTATTCTTAATAATTAAACATGTGAGGACACGGTGGCACAGTGCTAGTGATAATCTGGTGCCCCGTTCAGAGATTGTTCCTGCCTCGCACTGTATGCTTGCTGGGCTGGCGCAACACTGGAAGGATAGATGGATAGAATAATTAAACATGTACTATGAAGATATTTCAATGTTGCTTAAAAGTTTTGAAGAATCTGCGTTCTAAGCTTACAGATGGTGTAACATCTACTACAGAGCTGATTGTGTGGTGATTGAAAGCTTGGAGAAAGAAAAGAAAGGACGGGAATTGGGGGTTAGTACATTTGAAAGAGAGTACTGCTGCAATAAATTATTTCATTGAAGGTCGCGCATGGTGCAGCAAGCATCTTACTAGAGGCATGAACAATCTCTGGACGAGGCGCCAGCTCGTCACTATCACTGCACGATGGGGTTCTTATGTTTAATAACATGCTTTAACTCCTATCATCATGAAAATGATATCAAGTATACATCTCAGTATTTAATTATTCAGAGAGCTGTAATATCACAAATGTAATGGATTCTGTGTCCTGTCGGAGGAAAAGAAAGTCCATTTAAGAAGCACGTAGTGATTCACACACATAGCGCACATAGAAGAACACATACAAAACAAAGCATTTAATGCGCTACTATGGTTACGATGGTATTTGAAAAACTAGTAAATTAAACGATTTAAAAATGACGTTTATGATGTTCTACTGTAATGACAAAATAAACTATGTAATTAATGTGGAAATTTTGAGATTAAAGTTGACATTTCAAGTTTTTTTCTCACAGTGTCCCTATATTTTTTTCTTTTCTCTGTACCCTAATAAGCTTTCATATGACACTCAGACTGTGGACTACGACTCGCCTTTTCACGGCGACTTTGATATGTGACAACTTCTTTTTTATTTCGGGCACAGTGCAACTTTGTGAACTTGAGCTTTCGAGTTTCTCCGACACTCTATGTCACTCGATCAATTTCCTTTTGTCCGTACGCAATATTTTAGTATGAATTCTACACATGGCGTTATGCATGAGGCCCCAGGTCTTTGGATGAATTGCAGAGGAGAAATAGGAGAGAGGATTAAATGAGAGTGTCAACCCCCAGTCTGGCTGACAAATATCAATATTTGAACCTGCAAACTGTTCCCCATGTGCATGTGTGTAACACATATCATTTTCTATGCATATTCCTGAAAAGGGTCATAAGGGGTCTGGAGCCTATCTCAGCAAAAACAAGATGTAAGGCTGGAACAATGCTCTGGACAGGGCACCAGTCGCAGAGTGAACATGCACACACCACACATTAACTAGGGCCAATATAGTGTCTCCAGTATACCTATCCTGCATGTGTTTGGACACAGAAAACTGCAAAAACAGTATATGTGAGTGTATACATCCATCTATTAAGCTACTCATTCCCTTTAGTACTTCAAGGAGCAAAGCCTATATCCTGTAAGCATTAGGTGAAATTTGGGAACCATCCCTAGATGTGGTAGAAATCTTTTGCTGCAACACACCAAAACACACAGCCACACTGGGCTCATTTAAAGTCATCAATTAATGTTAACAGGCACATCTATTTGGGGTGTTGGTGGGAAACCGGTGCACCCACCAGAAAAGACAACTCAAACCAATGTACCAAGGTGGACCCCCACCCCCAATTGGTGAATGCGGAAACCTGCTCCAATCAAGAATTATAAGAATGATTTGAGACAGCTCGTTAATCAGCCTACACATAAAGCAGGTCATATGTTACACTTAGTAATTACCAAAGGACTAAAAATTGATATAAAGCATGTCATTGATATTGGTCTATCAGACCATTTTCTTTTACTATTTAACATAGAAAGAATGATAGAAAACATTCATGAGAAGCATATTGTTAAAAAATGAATCTTTGATTCATCAGCAGCTTTAAAACTTACAAACATTCTAAGCAATCAGTCCATTTATAGTGCCAACTATAATAGCGAGGATAATGTAAGTAGTAAGGTGGATAAATTTAATACCAAAGTGAGAGCTGCTGTTGACATAGTTGCACCTGAAAAGACAGTTAAAAAATCTTGCTAGCATTGTTATACCATGGAAGACCCAAAGAGTGTCTGATTTAAAGAGAACATGCCGTAGAGCTGAACATAAATGGAGGAAGACTAAACTAACTATCCACTATGAAATATTGAAGGTTAAAATAACAGAATACAATAACACAGTCCATCTTGAGAGGCACTGCTTTTTCTCTAAGATTATAAATAACAATGCTAGTAATCCCAGAGTCTTATTCTCTACGATTGATCGTCTGTTAAACCCAGGTAACGCAAAGGAATGCCTCCAAAATACTTCCAGTAAAACCTGTGAGGCTATTGCTGTATTTTTCAATCAAAAAAATAATGATATTAGAAATAACATAGTATATCTCCCCAGCACTGTGGATCCTCTTAAACCCCAGTATTCCATTATAAACAAATTAAATTCTTTCACCAGGATAGATTTACCTGATTTACATAGAATAATTTCTCAACTGAAACCCTCCACCTGCATCCTTGACCCAATACCAGCAAGTTTTTTCAAAGAAGTATCGGGTGTGCTAATTGATAGTATTCTTGACATAGAAAATTCGTCATTAGATACGGGGGTCTTCCCAGACTGTCTTAAGACTGCTGTAGTTAAACCCCTCCTCAAGAAAAATAATCTTGACCCCTCTGCTTTTGAAAATTTTAGACCCATCTCTAACCTGCCTTTCTTAAGTAAAATTCTAGAGAAGGCAGTCATTATGCCGGTAAATGACCACCTCAATAAACCTGTTATTCTTAATAAATTTCAGTCAGGTTTTAGAACAAATCACAGCACAGACACCGCACTCGTTAAAGTAGTAAATGACTTGTGGGTAAATGAAGACAGAGGTCATTTATCTGTTCTCATCTTTCTAGATCTGAGTGCCGCATTTGACACCATTGATCACAACATTCTTAGAAATTGCCTTAGTCAACGGGTGGGCCTCTCTGGCAGTGTCTTAAATTGGTTTGAATCCTACCTGGCATGGAGAAAATTATTCCTTAGTCGTAGTAATTACAACTCAAAGATACACGATATCCTATATAGTGTTCCACAAGGCTCTATCCTTGGTCCGCTACTTTTCTCAATCTACATTAGGTCAGATTATCTCGGGGCTACCACAGCTATGCTGATGACACACAGCTGTATTTATCAATAGATAGATAGATAGATAGATAGATAGATAGATAGATAGATAGATAGATAGATAGATAGATAGATAGATAGATAGATAGATAGATAGATAGATACTTTATTAATCCAATGGGAAATTCAATAGCACCTGATGACCCCAATTCCCTTGATTCACTAACACAATGTCTTACTTGTATTTCTGAATGGATGAATAGTAATTTTCTCAAGCTAAATAAAGAGAAAACTGAAATTTTAGTGATTGGCAATAATGGATACAATGAGGTTATTAGAAATAAACTCGATGCATTGGGATTAAATGTCAAGACGGAGGTAAAAACCTTAGGGGTAACTGTTGACTGTAACCTGAATTTTAAATCGCATATTAATCTGATCACTAGGACAGCATTTTTTCACTTAAGAAACATAACAAAAGGATTTGGTTTCGTCCGTTTATAGGAGATGGACGTCTGAAGCAGAGCTCCGCTAGCAGCGGCTTTATTTTCCCACGTATTTCATATTATTTAGAGGTATCCTGTATTTAACCCGACCAAGGAACTTCCACTACAATATACAAGCATGAGTAACAAGAAGAAAAGTCAGAAAGAACCAGAAAAGAAACTTAAAGCTGCATCAAAGTCCGGACAGACTTCCGGCCTGAGTGCAAGTGTAAGGTATGGCCTCACGGAGACTGACCTGGAACAGGCAGAAGAGTGCGCAGAATTCCTGGGACCCCGCTCCATTGTATCGTCTCCAGTCGAGAGTGAAAATGGGAGCGAAGGCGCAAGTGATACAGGTCGCGAGGGATCGCCGATTTCTGAGGATCATTCGAGACTAGAAAGGGCTCTGCAGGACGTGCTCTCATCTACTCATCGCGAGCCTGTAACAGGAGCTGCATTTTCACTTGCGGAGCACGAAAGCCGAAGCGAACTGTCCGAACTGAAAGAGATGATCGCTACACAGAAAGAGATGATCGCTACACAGTCCACTGCCATGGTTACGGCCATGAAGGAGCTTAAGAAAGATAACACAAATGATCTTAAGAAGGTGGCCATTGAGCTCAAGAAGGATAACAAAGATAAGGAAACGCGTTTATTTAAACGTTTTGACGTGAACTTTAAAGCTATGTTGGAGAAATTAGTGGAACACATTGAAGAAACTAATTCCAAACTGAAAAGGCTTGATGATCATATTAATGATGTTTCAGATCAGCTGGAAGACGTTAAGCAGGGACTCACAGCTCGAGTGGAAACAGCGGAACAACTGGCATCTAACGCCGAAGAAAAAGCCACAGCTGCGAACTCGGAATGCAAAAAACTTGGAGACAGACTTGCAGCCCTGGAGGATGGGTGCAGAAGAAATAATATAAGAATTGAGGGTATACCTGAGAAACGAGAAAGCTCAAGCCCAGTGAAATTTGCAGTAGAATTACTGTCTAAAATAATTGGAGATGACTTTAAACTCGACAATGAGATAGCCACGGCTTATCGCACAAAGATACCAAGCGCCTTTAAACCTAGGTCTTTTATTGTCCGCTTCGAGCGACTAAGATGTAAGCTTGATGTGATGGCACTTCTCAGACACAAGCAAGAGATTATATTCGAAAATAATCTTATTCGTATTTTTCCCGACTTCTCACCATCAACAGCTGCAAAACGCAGATCCTACATCGACATTAAAAGGATGCTACGGGAAGCCGATATCAAATACAGCCTCTTGTATCCTGCCAAACTGAAAGTGGAAGTTCAAGATCGACATTATATTTTCTTCAGCAAAGAAGAAGCTGAAAAAGAATTAAAGAAGCTGTTTCCGACACTTTTTTGAAAGTTAATTAAAGAGCCGTATTCTATCAAGGCACGGGAAGGACCTATGATCTGATCGCTGGATCCATGCTTAAAGAGGCTGGTATTATAATTATACACCCCTTATTTTCTTTTTTTTTTTTTTTTTTTTTTTTTTTTTATCTGGACTTTATATGTTATATGTTTATGTTTTAATCAGAGTTATAGAGTTATAGACGTGAGTGTGAAAATGTGGAAGTGATTAAAGTAGGATTCGTTTTTTTTTATTTATTTATTTATTTATTTTTTTTATTATTTTTATTTTACTATACCTTAAAGTAGACTGTTTAACTTCATACCCTTAGTTTATTGCTTGTTCTACTATTTACATAATTACCATTATACTATTACAGTAGGAATTACCAGGTTTATCCTAGACTAGTTTTTAAAATCATTCCCAGGGTTGTTTTTTTTTTTTTTTTTTTTTAAATCTTAATATCTTAACTTAAAAGCGCTGAAGATTATTTCAAGCTTAAATATTGTTAATGAGAACATTTTCGGCAGATAGTATTAAGAATTTAACTGCAAAAGATATCTCTGTTTTAATTCTGTAACGCCGCTGCAGGGTGGGGTTTGTTTTGTTTTGGACGTGCTCTGTCTCTTCGTATGTCAGAGGACTGGAACATCGCGAAGTGGGATCTAGCCTCATGTGGGGAGGCAAAATGGGGGGGTGGGGGGATAAAGGAGAGAGAGAAGGAGAGCAGGTTATATCTAATCTATTCTTGTAATCCTTATAATTATAAATATCAATGCAACAATAGGCTAAAATGCAACAACTCATGGGGAATCTTGAAACTAAGATTAAAACTGCCATATTACCAATTAAAACTATAAATGACATTAAAAACTCAGAATCAATGTCTCCATGATGGGACAGTTAACTTTGTGAGCTGGAATGTTAAAGGCCTGAATCACGAATTAAAGAGAAAGAAAGTATGCTCTCACCTAACAGGCTTAAACGCTAAAATAGTATTTCTACAGGAGACCCACTTACTAACCAAGGATCAGTTCAGATTACAAAAAGACTGGACTGGCCAAATGTTCCATTCTAGCTTTATAAAGAAAACTAGAGGGGTGGGAATTCTCATACATAGAACAGTTCCATTTGTAGCATCAGAGGTAGTGTCGGACCCTGAAGGGAGATATGTGATGGTCATGGGCAACTTATATAACAGTAAAATGATTTTGATAAATGTTTATGCACCCAATGTCTATTTGCATCCATTCCCAATGTGAACACTCATAAAATTATTATGGCTGGGGACTTTGTGTTTTAAATCCACTCTTAGATAGGACTCCTGGGACAGGGGGGACGACATCTAATACTGCAAAGATAATTACGCAGTTTTTAAATGATCACAACTTATCAGACCCCTGGAGGTTTCTTAACCCAAACTCAAGAACATATTCGTTCTACTCACCAGTGCATTATAGCTACTCAAGAATTGATTATTTTTTTATAGATAATAATTTCCTGCCTACAATTAAATCATGCAAATATGACACAATTGTTATCTCTGACCATGCCCCTCTAGTCTTGGAGCTAAAATCATTAAGCCCCTCAAACTCACCTCGCAGATGGCGTCTTAACCCTCTTTTATTGGCAGACGAGAACTGCACAGAATTTATATCCAAACAAATCAGCTTCTTCCTAGAGACAAACACGTCCACAGAGGTTTCTGCAGGAACACTCTGGGAAACTCTAAAGGCCTTCTTAAGAGGACAGATTATTTCATATCTTTCCCATAGAAATAAATTAGAAACCAAGAAAGTGTCAGAGCTAAGAAATGAAATTACTAGAATAGATGAAGAACAAGCCAGGCATCCAAGTGAAGCTCTTCACAGGAAAAGGCAGGCCCTGCATACAGAACTTAACATCTTAACAACTAAAGAAACTGAACAACTTATTTATAAGTCTAGACAGCATTACTATGAACACAGAGAAAAAGCTAATAAGCTTTTAGCTCAACAAATTCATAAACAAGAAGTTCACAATGCAATACCAGTAATCACCAACAAGAATGGAGAAGAAATCATCGACCATAATAAAATAATGCACACATTTAGAGATTACTATAAGTCTTTATATTCCACTGAGCCCAAAGAAGACAACACGCAATCTAATGCATTTCTGGATAATTCACAAATACCACAAATAGATGCTTTAAGTGCTGAGGAACTGGATAAACCTCTAACGCTAACAGAATTACTAGACGCTATAAAGTCACTACAAAGCGGGAAATCATCAGGCCCTGATGGTTACCCCGTAGAGTTTTATAAGAAATTCTCCACTCAGCTAGCTCCACTCTTATTGGTAACATTTACAGAAGCTAAAGACCACCAAATACTATCTCAAACATTTCGACAAGCATTAATCACCGTCTTTCCTAAACAAAATAAGGACTTGTTACAATGTGCATCATATAGACCAATTTCACTCCTGAATAATGATGTTAAGATACTCTCAAAAATCCTAGCTAGAAGGATGGAGAAAGTGCTGCCCTCGGTAATATCACAAGATCAAACTGGATTTATTAAAGGCCGACATCCATCTTCAAATCTCCGACGCTTGTTTAATGTTATATATTCACCAGCAAAATCAAACACCCCAGAGATATCACTATCATTAGACGCAGAAAAGGCATTTGACATGATCGAATGGAATTACCTTTTCACTGCATTGGAGAAATTTGGGTTTGGCCTGAATATTTGTGCTTGGATTAAACTACTGTATACCAGTCCAGAAGCTTCAGTTTGTATTAATAACATTTGCTCAGACTACTTTAAACTAGAACGTGGTACCAGACAAGGATGTCCCTTGTCGCCACTGTTGTTTGCAATCGCTATTGAACCACTGGCGGTTCACTGCCGAAATTCTTATTAGATAAAGGGGATTGTCAGAGAAGGACTGGAACAGAAAATTTCTCTATATGCAGATGATATGGTCTTATATATATCGGACCCAGAAAACACTGTCCCTGCTGTTTTAACAGCACTAACAGAATTTCAAAAGATATCTGGTCTTAGAATTAATCTGAATAAAAGTATACTCTTTCCAGTGAACTCACAAGCATATAATATTAAATTAGACACCCTACCTTTTACCATAGCAGATCAGTTTAAATACCTAGGGGTAAATATCACAAGTAAACATAAAGCTCTTTATCAACAAAATGTTGGCGTCTGTATGGAAAAAATTAAGCAAGACTTGCATAGATGGTCAACCCTTCATCTCACTCTAGCCGGAAGAATTAACATTGTTAAGATGAATATCCTTCCTAAACTTCTCTTTTTATTTCAAAACATTTCAATATATATCAATAAATCGTTTTTTAAACAGTTAGATTCAATAATAACCTCATTCATTTGGAACTCGAAACACCCACGTATCCGAAGAGCGACCCTACAAAGACCTCAGGCAGAAGGTGGCATGGCTTTACCTAATTTTCAGTTTTATTACTGGGCAGCAAACATACTAGCCATAAAAACCTGGACACAAATAAATGCACATACCCAGGCTTGGTCTGCAATAGAAGTAAAATCCTGTAGTACTTCTTTATATTCCCTGCTCTGCTCTCCAATAAATGAAAGTTATCGCAAATATACTAATAACCCAATTGTGCTTTGCTCACTCAGAATATGGAACCAAATTAGGAAGCATTTTAAGATGGAAAATCTTTTATCAGTGGCACCTCTGCAAGAGAACCACCTCTTTCAACCTTCGCAAGTATATCCAGTTTTTAATACCTGGAAAAGTTTTGGGATTAAAATGCTCAGAGATCTTTATATAGACAACATATTTACATCTTTTGAACAATTACGTTCAAAATTTAACCTCCCAGCTACACATTTCTTTTACTATCTTCAAATTAGAAATTTTGTTAAACAGAAACTGCCCGATTTCCCCCACCTTGCACCCTCCACAATGCTGGAAAAAATACTGCTCAATTCCGAGGAAACAAACACTATTTCCGCAATATATAAAATCTTATTAGAGTCCCTACCTTTCAAAGATCCAAGAGGACATTGGGAAGAAGATCTCTTAATCAATATATCAGAAAAGGAGTGGAAGGTAGCAAAGCAGAGAATTCACTCGAGTTCTATATGCGCAAAGCATAGAATTATTCAACTAAAAATTATATATCGAGCTCATCTGTCTCGCTTAAAACTGTCCAAAATGTTTCCAGGCCAGGATCCAACCTGCGAGCGCTGCAACCAAGCTCCTGCCTCACTGGGTCACATGTTCTGGGCCTGCACCAAACTAACATCATTTTGGACAAAAATTTTTAAGTGCCTCTCAGACAGCCTTAGTATCACAATCCCTCCTAACCCACTAACAGCTGTGTTTGGTGTCCTTCCAGATGGACTGGAATTGGAGAAGGACAAGCAAACGGTGATTGCATTCACTACACTCTTGGCACGCAGACTTATTTTGTTAAATTGGAAGAATCCTAATTCTCCTCTTATAAGTCAGTGGGAAACCGATGTTTTATATTATTTGAAATTGGAAAAAATCAAATTTTCAGTTAGAGGATCTGTACAAAATTTTTTCAAAACATGGCAGGATTTAATCAATATTATTTTAGAATAAGAGAAATAACTATTATTGCATTTAATTCCCTTCTCCATCTCTTATTTATATAGATATTTACTTCTCCCCTTCTTTTGTCTAATGTTGCCTTATTAAAAAGCTTAAAGAAATTTTCCTTTAGCTAAGCTCTCCTTCTCAGGGGTGGGGTTTGATTTGTTTTCAAATTTGTTGGGTTATAAATTGATCTGTTTGTATGGTATGAATACAATGAAAATTAATAAAATAAAAATATTATAAGAAACATAACAAAAGTTAGACCTCTTATATCACTGAAAGATGCTGAGAAATTAGTTCACGTGTTTGTTTTCAGTCAACTAGATTACTGTAACGCACTCCTCTCAGGACTACCCAAAAAAGACATAAATCATTTGCAACTAGTGCAGAATGCAGCTGCTAGAATCCTAACTAGGAAAAGAAAAGCCGAGCACATTTCTCCAGTTTTGATGTCACTACACTGGTTATCTGTGTCATTCAGAATTGACTTTAAAATACTGCTTATGGTTTATAAAGCCTTAAATAATGTCGCTCCATCTTATATATCGGAATGTCTGACACCCTATATTCCAAATCGTAACCTTAGATCTTCAAATGAGTGTCTGCTTAGAATTCCAAGAGCAAAACTTAAAACAAGTGGTGAGGCGGCCTTCTGCTGTTATGCACCTAAAATCTGGAATAGCCTGCCAATAGGAATTCGCCAGGCTAATACAGTGGAGCACTTTAAAAAACTGCTGAAAACACATTATTTTAACATGGCCTTCTCATAACTTCCCTTTAATTTAATCCTGATACTCTGTATATTCAATTCATTATAATAACTATTCATGGTGGCTCTAAAATCCGTACTAACCCCTACTCTCTCTTCTGTTTCTTTTTCAGCTTTCTTTGTGGTGGCGACCTGCGCCACCACCACCCAATCAATGCACCGTGATGTTCCTACATTGATGGATTAAAAGCCAGAAGTCTGCATGACCATCATCATCAAGTCCTTCCAGTGGGAACCCTAAATACAAAGAGGACTGTTTCATTTATGTTAGGTAGAATGCCCAGAGAGGGCTGGACAGTCTCATGGTCTGGAACCCCTACAGATTTTATTTTTTCTCTCCAGCCGTCTGGAGTTTTTTTTTGTTTTTTCTGTCCCCCCTGGCCATCGGACCTTACTCTTATTCTATGTTAATTAATGTTGTCTTTTTTAATTCTTACTTTGTCTTTTATTTTTATTTTCTTCATCATGTAAAGCACTTTGAGCTACATTATTTGTAAGAAAATGTGCTATATAAATAAATGTTGTTGTTGTTGTATGTTTTCACTGCTTAGAAGAAGAAAAATCTAATCTGTGTCAGATATACCAAAAAACTATAAATGGGTCAAGACCCCTGGTGGAAGTTGGGCATTTTCAATTAGGCAATTTAAACAAACAATTGGGCTCTAGCACATTCTGAACTGAGGGTAGCTCTTCATTCCTAATTCATTTTGTGCTCCACCATTGTCATGGCTGAATGATGTGAAAGAACTAATTCATATAAGAATTGGTTTAGACTGCTTGACATCTTTCTACAGTAACGTGATTTCATGTTCCTTTGTGAAGGCCTAGGTCACCGTCTTCTTCAAGTCAGGCTACAGTAAACAGATGTAGGAGCAAAGATGTTAAGTGGGAGTCATAGCATGGCCTGTTTACAGAAGAGCGGTGTTGTGGTAGTGTTTATGTTGTGATGGCCCATACAGTAGAAGCTGTTCTACAAGAAATAAAATCAGATGTGGAAGAAGTGGCAAATATCCATCTATCCACCTGTCCATTTTCTAACTAGTTCAGGGTCACAAACAGCTAATACCTTTCCTGGCAGAACTGGGATTAAGGTAGGGGGACAATTCTATCATGGGATAGAACACTTACACTCATTTTTATTAATTTTATCATTTTTGCTTAATTTGTTTTCATAACTTTTGATTGCATTTTGTCTAATCTTGACAGCAACCAGTAGCCCAGAATAGGACAATATTAATTGTCAGTGGGGACACCACAAACCCGGAAATAAATTATCCCCTCATAGATGATAAAGGGTCAAGACAGAGGCCAACTCACCATTTATAAATCTCTAGCTATTTAAACCTGAACAACACACAGACCAGTCTGTCAGCATTTCCCATGATTCCCCTCCAACTCCACAGAAGCTGACCCTGGAAGACTGATAGGTGGTTAAATTCTTTTTCATTTTGTGTGTTTTAATGATTGTTTGGGGCTGCTCATTTACTGTGTTTCAGTGTCACTTGCCCTGTCCTTTTTTCCTAGGACTGGAATTATGGGGAAGATATATTAATAATAAAAAAAGAAAAAGAAAATGATTGATGATTGCTTTGGTGGCCTGTAGGGGGTGTCTCAGAACCCAAAACTCCAGGCACATAGTGACCAAAGACTGTCCTGGTTTCAAATAAACTATTTTTATTAAGCAAAATACTTTTGACCCAAAAGTGCTTCTTTGGTGCGATGTTCAGAAGTACTCCTGGGCCCAGCATAGAAGCAGCTACTCCACCTTGCATGGGGGTATTAGAGAAGGAGAAGAAAAGAAAGAAAGGAAATAAAGCAGACTTATTTATTGTGAAACAGCCTGTTTAAAGATTTTTTTAAATAAAAAGTATTTTTTGGAACCTGGGACTTGTGTCTATGGTGTGGGGGTTTGAAGCACCCCCTGATGCTCACACCGATCCAGCCATTCATCCATCTATCCAATGTGACCAGTAGGGGGTGTAGCAGCATCCCTTAACCCCCAAACACACTTCACAGACACTGTCCCGAGTTCAAACATATACTTTTATTGTACAAAGTACATTTTCTTAATTGTCAGCACAGCACAAGAAAACAAAACCTTTCATTTCTCTTTCCTCAACTCCTCCCTGGTGAGTGTTGCCCAACTCCTCTCCTGAGGTCGATGTCCCATGTGAGGTCAAAACCCTGTCTTTGGGAAGCACTTGTGGGTCAAGCAAAAACTCGAACCTCACCTTCCAGTAGCTTCCCTTGGCAGCCCCCATGAAACCCAACAAGGCAGTTCCATGGGACCGCACCTCCCAAGCTGCCATTCAAGTAACCATACCGGGGTGCGCCATAAGGTTTGCTGCCACCCAACATATGGAGGAAGAACCTGCACTTGGGAGGCAGTCTCCTTCTTCAAATCAGGCTACAGGCCTCTCACCCAGAAAAGGGTCTATTATTTATCCCTGGCTCCATTCATTTTCTTCATCTTGCATGATGGCATCCCAGCCAGATACAGGAAGGAAGACCAACTCAGCTGAGATGCCGGCCCGTCCATTACACTATTATCTATCCATCTATTTTCTAGTGATCTTATTCAGATCAGAGTTGTGCAGAACTCATCCCAATCCACATAGAAGTCATACGAAATATTGAGTTTGAAAAGTTAAAACTATTTAAAATGTTTACAGTGGGGGAAATAAGTATTAGATCCCCTCCTAAATTTGTAAGTTTGCTCACTTACAAAGAAATGAACAGTCTCTAATTTTTATGCAAGTTTCATTTTAATGGAGAGAGACAGAATATCAACCAAAAATCCAGAAAAAAATATGAAAGTTATAAATTGATTTGCATGTCACTGAGTGAAATAAGTATTTGATCCCATGTGTGCCCATGTGGCACACAGATTGCAATCAATCAATCAATCAATTACAAATACTCCTGATCTCAACTCGTTATGTGTATAAGTTTGCCAGTGAACATCTGGCATGTGCCTTCTTGAACAGAGGGGCCTTGCGGGCACTGCAAGACTTCAATCCATTATGGCGTAGTGTGTTCTCATCTTCTTCTTCTTTGATCCCTAGCTGGCGTTGGGTCTGAATCGGCTCCTAAGCCCATACGCTGCTGTGGGTGCCAATGGTTGTCGGATCTCCTTCACAACTCGTTTCCATGCAGGACGATCGTTGGCGGTTGTTCTGGCCTCGTCGAGATTTATTCTGCGATTTCTGATGTCATCTTCGACCTGATTTAACCATGTTTTCTTCGGTGCCGTTCGTTGGATTCGCCACTGGGTGGGTCGTTCACGCCAGAGGAGTTGGTGTGGTAGTCGGCTCGCGTCCATTCGACATGGCCAAACCATCATAGTCGACGTGTTTGAATTTGATCCTCGATTGGCGGTTGGTTGTCACATCTCCGTCGGATGTCCTCATTTCGAAGGCGGTCTCGGAGTGATACTCGTAATATCTGCCAGAGGCAACGCATCTGGCAAACTTCGAGTTTGTTGAGGTCCGCCTTGAGCACCGTCCATGTTTCGGATCCATAGAGTAGAATCGGCAGGATCAGCGTCCGGAAAAGGCAGATTTTAGTTGGAATGGAAATATTGGTTCGCTTCCACAAGTACCACTTTAGAGAAGTGAATGCTGTGGTTGCTTGACCTATTCGACTGTGGATCTCCGCCGTGGATGCGACTTTCTTCTGTTCGATCAGTGAGCCAAGGTATTTGAACTGCTGAACTTGCTGTATTTGGATGCCGTCGAGGTGGACATTGGCAGGCGATCCATCTGTTGTCAGCACCTTCGTCTTTTCAGTGTTTATCTTCAATCCATATGACTGGGCGATCTTCTAGAGAAGGTCCGTGGCTTCGGCGTCATCCTCAGCCAGCACACTGCTGTCATCTGCAAACATTAGATCTGTCACGGTGCCATTTTCATCGAACTGGACTCCGCGTCTGCCCCCGAAGACTTTCCTCATAATGGCATTGAATACGATGTTGAAGAGCAGCGGTGAGGCGACGTCTCCCTGGCGAACTCCAGTGCGAATGGCGAGTTCAGTCGACAGCTCGTTTCAGATGCATATTTGGCTCAATGACCCATTGTAATTGTCCCGCAGTAGCTTGATGACTTTTGGTGGAATGTGCTCGGTCTCCAGCGTCATCCAAAGTGCTGGCCAATCGATGCAGTCGAACGCTGATCGAAAGTCAATAAAGACGATGACCGTCCGTTTCCCACATCGAATTCGCTCCTCCATAACCTGGCGAAGGCTGAATATCTGGTCACAGCAACCGCGGCGATGCCTGAAGCCGGCTTGCTCCTCGCGGCTCGTTTGTTCGCGATGCTTCTGCAGGCGTGATTGGATTACTTTCATGAAGACTTTTCCAACAATCGAGAGCAGACTGATGCCACGGTAGTTTTGGCATTCTCGGTTGTCGCCTTTCTTGTAGATTGGGATAATGATGGCCTTCTTCCATGTTCTTGGAATCGTCTCCGTACGCCAAATGTTTTGCAGAAGCAGGTGCACTCGTTGGAGGAGAACATCACCGCCAGCCTTGATCGATTCCGCGGTGATCGCATCCACACCAGACGCTTTACCATTTTTCAAAGTCCGGATGGCCATCTTCAACTCCGCCAGGGTCGGTTCATCATCGGACATTGGGGTCTCTGGTGCCTCGATGAGTGGCGGCTCTGCTAGTGGTCCTTGTGGCGGGTTGTGATTGTACAGTGTCTCGAAGAACTCCTTCCAACGCTGTAACTGCTCAGTCGATGATCGTACGAAGGTGCCATTGGCTTTTCGGATGTTGTCGTTCGTTGATTTGGTTTTTCCACTCAAGCGTCGGAGCGTTCGATAAATCGTGTGGTACTCGTGCTTTGAGGCAGCTTCTTCCAAGTCGGCCGCTACTTGGTTCCAGTAAGCCTCGCGTTCTTCCTTCATTCGATGTCCTTGTTGAGCTGACGATATCACTCAAAGTTGACCAGCTTTACACTTTTTCGTTCATCTACCATATCGAGGCATTCATCGGATATCCACGGCTGTGTTCGGCGGCGTGTGGGAGGACATAGTTCTTTGGCGCTTTCCATGATGGCGTCCGAAACTTGTTGCTCTTCGACGTTGACGTCTTCGGATGGCACCAATGCTGCGAAACAGTTGGATACTGCTATTTGAAATTCCGCCTTGCGAGCGGGATCTGACAAGCATTTCCAGTCAAGCTTTGCCGATGGGCACGATTTGCATTTGGCTCTTTGCAGTCGAAGTTTGACCACGGCGCGCACAAGATAGTGGTCTGTTCCACAGTCCGGGCCACGCATTTAACGGACATCCTTGAGTGATGATCGGAAACGGGTGTTGATCAGGATGTAGTCCAACATCGCCGAGTCGTCGCCTGTTGGATTTGATGCTTCTTTGGATGTTGAAATTGTGTGTTTCTGATGATAAATTTGTTGGTGTTGGCGAAGGACAAGAGGCGCAAACCGTTGTCATTGATTACACCATGTCCAAAACGACCCATCGTGCTCTCCCACCCAGTCCGATCGGCGCCAATGTGGGCGTTGAAATCTCCAGCCAGTATAATCAATTCGGTCTGTGGGATCGAATCCAACGTGTGTTGTAGTTGGTTGTAGAAATCGTCCTTGGCCGGGTCTGGGTTTGTCTCGGTTGGTGCGTAGATGGTGACGAGGTGGGTTTTGATGGTGCCCTTGATGGTGAGCACTGCAAGACGATTAGAGATCGGCTGGTATGCAGCAACGCTATTGACTGCGTGACGGGCAACCATGAATCCGACTCCTGCTTCTCGCTTTTCTCCACCCGAGTAGTAGAGTACCATCTGGTCGTCGATGAGTGGTGGTTCGACGACCATCTGTCCTGATCCTATGAGTCGTAGTTCAGATAAAGCTGCGATGTCGATTTTGCAACTCAGCAGTTCTTTGGCAATGATTTCTTTTTGGCCGACGTGATGACCACTTCGAACGTTCCACGCGGCAATTCGTATTTCCATTTTTGGCGTCATGATCTTTCGGTTTCTTCGCCCAGTAGCCCATTTTTCACCAGCCTCCTGGTTCCCCAATACTGGCGCATCGGCTGTCCCGGATGCGGTAGCATTAAATGAAGAATTTGATTCGGAACATGACCATTGGTTTCATGCTTGTTTTCCCCGGTCTCCCGGTTCTGGTCACTTCGGCAGGGCGACCACCTTCCTCCTTTTTCAGCCGGGCTTAGGACCATCCTTGGCGGAGTATGTAGTGTGTTACCCTGCAAAAAATTAAATCTAAGCAAGTGAAAAGCATTCATATCATGACATTAAATCTTGTTTTCCTTATTGTAAGAATTATTGACTTAGCAAAAAATTTGTATTTATATTTTAACTTACCTTAAGAAATCTTGTCAAGTAAATTTTGCTTATCCCATTGACAGATATTTTTGCTAAATAAAAGCAAAACAACTCCATTTAACTTTTTTTTTTTTGTCTAATTATTGTATATGCATTTTTGTAGTGTATCAAAGGTGTTCTTGGTGACTGTGGTCCCAACTGCCTTCAGATCATTAACAAGCTCCTCCCGCGTAATTCTGGGCTGATCCCTCACCTTTCTCATGGTCATCCTCACCCCATGAGGCAAGATCTTGCATGACCAAGGACGATTGATGGTCATTTTATATTTCTTCCACTTCCGAATAACTGCACCAATAGTTGTCACCTTCTCACCAAGTTTTTTGCTGATGATCTTGTAGCCCATTCCCATTCCTCATGCGGGTCTACAGTTTCGTGTCCTGACATCCTTCGACAGCTCTTTAGTCTTGCACATGATGGTGGAGAGGTTGAAATGGAAGAAATTGATTCTACGGACAGGTGTGCTTTACATACATAATGAGCTGAGATCGGGAGTATCTGTAATTGATTGATTGATTGATTGATTGAGTGTATACACAGCCAATCTGTGGGAGCTAGAATTCTGGCTGGGTTGTAGGGAATCAAATACTTATTTCACTCAATGACATGCAAATCAATTTATAACTTTTATGTGATGTGTTTTTTCTGGATTTTTGGTTGATATTCTGTCACTCTTCATTAAAATAAAACTACCATAAAGATTAGACATGGTTCATTTTTTGTAAGTGAAAGTAAACTTACAAATAAAGCAGGGAATCAAATAATTATTTCCCCCCCTGTAACTACCTTTCAAACCCTGGCACATGGCCTTTAACTGTCTAAACCAATCATTAAAGCCAATGTTTCTCATAATGCTTCTTATTGAGATCAACTATTTTATAAATATTTTTCCCTCTCATAAATAAGTGTTAATTGTATTTTTTCACTCAGCTGCTGTATCTGTTAACATCCTAATCTTTGTTTTCTTGCATATTAATTGGCCAATCAATATGTGTGCTGTCTCCATCTTCCTGTAAATGTGCTTAAGTATTTATGAATGAATTGACTTCTTTGACGTGAATTAAAAAAGAAAAAACAACACCCGCAATAACTCTGATGCCAAGGTTATCTATTTTCGACATAATAAATAGACCTTTAACAGCACATTTTCGAGTGATGTTAAGGTTGACCACACAATGAAGCTTTTCAAAATGGAAAGTGGTTATGAGACGTGAGATCATTTTGCTCACATTATCTCAGTCTGCATGTGCTAAGCACTCAACTACTAACACTAGAGAATGAGAAACGTGTGTGTGCAGGGGCTTTGTATTACACAGGGTAGAGCTAAACGGAGGGCTCCTTCAGAGATTTACATCCAATCATTTCATTTTCAAATGATTTCCTTCACTATATGCACACACATAGGGAGCCCCTTTACTGTTTAGTAAAAATCTAGATAAGACAAGTGACTTTTTGTTTT
The DNA here is from genome assembly GCF_900747795.2 of Erpetoichthys calabaricus. Taxonomy (NCBI): domain Eukaryota; kingdom Metazoa; phylum Chordata; class Cladistia; order Polypteriformes; family Polypteridae; genus Erpetoichthys; species Erpetoichthys calabaricus. The sequence goes on from NC_041403.2 coordinate 34,445,416, forward strand.
CCTTTCTTGCATTTTTTTTGCATTTCTGATGATGGCGAACATTTAACTTACCTGATATGATGGCAAACAGCAGGGAAAAGTGAGTTTGCGTGGCAGAGGTTAGCTTAGATAACAGCAAGTTCTGTGCCTTGCACACCACTGGGAATTTGTTTTAACACCAGAAGTGGTTAATGGTGGGACATGCCATGTCACTGAGTAACAATTTCAGCTAGGACTGAGACAACGACAGAATTGCACATTAATGCACACATGAAGTCTTAGTAAGGAGCAATTGCCTAGTTGAGCCATTGATTGACAGGGTACTGCTATGGTGGTGGTAAGTGGTTAAGGTGGTGTGAGTATAAAAAGATGAGGCATAAGTGCTAGGGGAGAGGAGTGAAAGGAAAAGGAAAGGAAAAAAATGTCAAGAGAACATAGTCGAGTTAGCTGACGAGCAATAAAGGAGACATAATGGGGCACTGCGGGCTACAGCATCTGGATGGGGTGGACAGAACAATCAAGAAGTCGCCAGCAGCTCGTGGGCTGAATGCCAAGGTTTAATGCCGAACTGCATGATGCTCTGAGGAAAGGATGGGGGACACCTCTTTTGACAACTGATTTTAACAGCATTTTCTTTCTTTCTTTCTTTCTTTCTTTCTTTCTTTCTTTCTTTCTTTCTTTCTTTCTTTCTTTCTTTATCACACTCCTCTTGACTCTATGTTACCATTGACTGAATTATGCCTTGCCAATTTTGCCAATTGTTTTTAAGTAAACATGCACTTTTTCACTTTTGTCTCTTGGAACTCTGTTGCTGTGACCTCACTAACTCTAGTCCACCCTCAGTTACTAACTACTTAATGTCCTGCTAGGAGAGGTGACCATGGCTGCGGATGGTGGGGCATCGCAATCAGACAAGAGAGTGAAAAAGGAACAAAATATTCAAGTTGAAATCAGCATTTGTTCAGAAGAGGGAGGTCATGTTTTACTAACATGCTGGAATTCTATGAGGAGGCAACAAAATAATACGATCAAAGTGGAGCAGATGATATTATTTATCTGGACTTTCAGAAAGCATTTGATAAGGTGCCACATGAGAAGTTGGGCATCAAATTAAAAGAAGTGGGAGTTCAGGGTGATGTTTTTAGATTGGTGCAGAATTGGCTCAGACACAGGAAGCAGAGGGTGATGGTGCGAGGAACCTCATCGGAATTGGGCAATGTTAAGAGTGGTGTCCAGCAGGGGTCAGTGCTAGGCCCACTGCTATTTTTAATATATATATAAATGATTTAGATATGAATATAAGTAACAAGCTGGTTAAGTTTGCAGATGATACCAAGTTAGGTGGATTAGCAGATAATTTGGAATCCATTATATCATTACAGAAGGACTTGGATAGCATACAGGCTTGGGCAGATTTGTGGCAGATGAAATTTAATGTCAGTAAATGTAAAGAATTACACATAGGAAGTAAAAATGTGAGGTTTGAATACACAATGGGCGGTCAGAAAATTGAGAGTACACCTTATGAGGAGGATTTAGGAGTCATAGTGGACTCTAAGCTATCAACTTCCCAACAGTGTTCAGAAGCCATTAAGAAGGCTAACAGAATGTTAGGTTATATAGCACCTTGATGTGTGGAGTACAAGTCCAAGGAGGTTATGCTCAACTTTTATAACACACTGGTGAGGCCTCATGAGACCACGTACAAATCAGGTTATGACCAAAAAGTTTGCCAAACTTTTGTATCTGTTTATGACCACATACTCGGGTGACGAACAAGCCAGTTTCCTTTCCAGTTTGTGCGTGCCGATGATTTCTGCACATGTTCAGTCTCTCCCTGTGCAGCAAGCGAGAGAGAGCGAGAGAGCCCAAGCAGAAGAAGTAAACATTACAGAAGAAGTAAGTAAACATTTAGTTTACTATTACACTATGCATTCTATGGTATAATTAACTATTTTTGTGCTTAAAAATCTTTAAAAAAAATATGTATTTACATACAGCTCATATGGTCCGGAATGGATTAACATACAATCCTATGGGGGAAATTACTTTGGGTTCCACTGTATGTATATATATATATATATATATATATATATATATATATATATATATATATATATATATATATATATATATATATATATATATATATATATATAGTCACACATGTGTGCATGGGAAGCAGCTAAAGGGTCTAAAGGAGAGTAATTCCAGGCCAGACCAGGGGGTGGCAGAGTGCACTGACCTTTTTTCTCACTTTCCTGCAGACCATTCACTGGGAATTCCTCCTGGCCCTAGTGACGTCACTTCCAGTTCCAGACTCTTGGATGATGTCACTTCTGGTGAAGAACCCATGGCCTAAGAGACTTCCTGTTCCAGCCCTTTTGATGATGTCACGTCCGGAGCTGAACCTATGGAAGAGGACCCATCCACTTCCGCCCTTAATGACTTCACAATTTAACCATTTGCAGGCAGGGAATATTATATGGGGGGCTGCCCCAAACCTTTTTATGACTCTTGTGCCTGCTTCTTGTGACAATATATATATATATATATATTTATATATATTTATATATATATATATATATATATACATACAAGTAAAAGACAAGGGGCATCACTGAGCCCCAAATGCCAAACACGCCACTTTCACATATACAGTATACTGATTTATGTAATTATTTATTTAAAGAGCTTCTGTAAAAGCCAGATTCCCCTGGAAACAAATAATCTATCTATCTATCTATCTATCTATCTATCTATCTATCTATCTATCTATCTATCTATCTATCTATCATATAGTGCCTTTCACATCTATCTATCTATCTATCTATCTATCTATCTATCTATCTATCTATCTATCTATCTATCTATCTATCTATCTATCTATCTATCTATCTATCTATCTATCTATCTATCTATCGATCATATAGTGCCTTTCACATCTATCTATCTATCTATCTATCTATCTATCTATCTATCTATCTATCTATCTATCTATCTAAAACAGAATCTTTATGATAATGTTCTGCATGAATATTTGTATGGTTATCTAAAGTGTATCGTTTCAAAAACAAGAGACTGATTAATACATTGATGTAATTTCTATTGCACTGGTAATGTTCGTCTATCTTGTTCAGTGATTGACTAAATGATTGATTACAATTTATTACATTATCAAAATCTGATGATTTTACTGTATGTATGCCATGTTTATTGACTACTTTGTTAATGATTCCATTTTATTATGTAATAAACATTTTCCCGATTATGTGTGGCATGAAGGACCTTTATTTATGTACACTACGTTAATGGTTGATGGATTACTTTTCATTACATGGTGAAGATCACTCAGAAAATGTATAAATGTCTTTAATGCCTGATTACCTAATTAACTGATTGATTACACTTTAATGCTGTCATGTGTTACCCAGAATTTATATGTATTTTTAATTTATTGTTGTTTTTGTTTCTTTTAGTTGATTATTCTTTGTGTTTCCATGTGAATGTTATGTTAAATAATTACTTAATAATTATTTATTATCTTTTTAAATGTGCAGTCATTTTCTGCAATTTGTGGGTATGGTGGAGTGATATTTTGTGCTGTATATAAGGTAATAAATATTTTGTATGTCTTTGTTTGCAAGCTAGTCAAATGTAATTTTAGTGTTTCAGGAGGCATGTTTTATTTAATTGATGAGAACAGTAGTGCTTTGATGTCTAACTAACCAAACCCTGCGACTTCGTTATAACTGACTCAGGATTGCGGGGTTGCTTGGATGGTCAGGTGCCTAAAACCAGTTTGGCAAGGATTTTTGTGCAGGACATTCTTATAAGCCAACCTCAGCAGGAAAGCCATAAAACTCCCTAGCTGGCAAGCTTTAGCTAAATAAATGGTATCCACTATTTGAGGACGGTGTGAAAAGGCAGTGCGTTCATCCATTGATCTGAAGTATGGCTGTTTGGGATTGGTTTTGAATCAGAGACCATTCTTCACCATGACATCCTTTTGGCCTAAGGATTCAGAATTTATGTCATGACCGCGTACATGCAATGAAACACTAACTACTTTCCCATGGCCACTGAAACTCCTTTTAGTATAAAACATATGTACCCCAACCCTATTCCCTCGTAACACCCCAGCAATTGTCACATTCTTGTGCCGCATCCATTACTTTCATTTCGACATTTCAAAATTGTGCCACCACACAAGTTGTCTATGCAGTTCATTTCCTTATCTCAACCTCTTTCTTATAAGTATCTTTGCTTGTCAGTCATCTCATCTTTATTGTTTCACTGGATGTTAAAGGAAAGGGGGCATCATTGGAGATATTTTTGATATTTTCATGCCATATAATTTTTATATTTTCGCGCCTTAGAAACGAAAACTGCCTGTGATGCATTAACGGTCTTCTTTTGCCTACTACCACAATTAAAAGTATGGAAAATAGTAGGAGGTGCATCACTCGACTTGGATGTACTTGTCTAATTTTACTACATGTTCATGTGGTGACCAATCTCAAACATGTCCACGACCCAATCTGGGTTACAATCTATAGAAATAGTGGCATAGGCAATTAGGATGTCTTACAAGCAATTACAAATTGCTTTTAGAAATATGCTACCTATTCACCAAGGTAGTGCAATTGGTCAACAAAACATTATTTTTATAAAGAACCTTTACTGTCAAAACTTTATTACAGATCCTTTATGATGATTTTGGTTTAAATTTGCCATGAAATTTTTTACTGTATTTACTATTTTGATTGATTGCTTGATTATAATATTAAATTATATGTTTTATATTATAAAGGTCATTTTGGTCATATTTGGCTTGATTGTCTTTATTTCATGTTTTATATCAACTGACTGACTGACTGACTGACTGACTGATTATGTTTTATTATAGTATAAAGTCCTTTCTAATATTGTTTGACATAAACCTGTTGGTTTGCCTGCTTTGTGCATGCAAGTCTCACTCTGTACACATTTACGACCCACTGTCCATCTGTACGCATGTCTTACTGCCTTTCCCTTCCCATCTCATTCCTCCTGAGCAATCTATGAAGTTTGCACTAACAGATGGCTACAAATTTGTCTCACCATCTCAAACCCCCCAACAGGTTACGGTGCAGCACGCTATGACCGGCCTGCATCCTCTTTTTGTCATATCCCATTTCCGTTTCACAGCTCAAAAATAGCCATCCTCGTAAACCGTCCAGTGTTGTTTCCTCCTTTCTTTACCGTGTAACATCTATCAAGAGTGTTCCTAGGCTTCCTATCTCTTCCTGTCTCAGTGGCCAAGAAAAAAAAAAAAAGGCGATGTCCTCATTTGATTTTCCTCATCATTTCCTATTTACACCAGTCCCACAGTGTCTGAAAGCAGGGAAAGCATTCGAATAAGGTCCAAACAGCTGTGAGCACATAATAAAAAGGCGACCCGTGGCATTGTCCTCTCAGGTGAGGGGTTCCTGTTTGTCCCAATTCTACCAGCTAATATTTCCCCGCTGATATTAAAATGATGAGAATGAAATTTTGACCCTTTTTGTTTTCCCCGTATGTTATTGGTTTGTTTGTATATTGCAAGTGGCAATCTGCTCCCAAGAGATAGTTGGCTGGAGAGGAGGACTTTGTGGGCGGCGTGGCTGGAACCGCTGCCAAGAATTATGTTGGCCGACACTTTCTTGCACGTGTTGTGTTTCTCAAGGCTCTTGACTGTTTGTTCGTAATTAATCCTTTAGTAGCTCCTCTATTTTTAGGCACAGTAAGGTAGTGAGCGGCAAGGGTTGCTTAGGGTGTCTAGCCACCCCCAGGGAGGGAAAAATGAAGAAATACAGAATTTGATGCAAATCCAAACAGTTGCTTAAACACTGCCACTTGCAACTCAAGAAAACATTCCAGAATCTGCTTGCTTTTTGTCAAACTTATCATGCAATGCTGCATAAAGTTTAATTAGGTCTGGAAAATCAGTATTTAAACGACCTCTCGTGGTGTCTCCATGAGGTCACAGTGTTGCCCCCCGTGCTGCTGTGAAAATAAAGTACATCAAAGAGCCAGTCTGCCATGTACTCACTCTTATCAAGTTCGTATCACAGTCCTTGGGCTGCCGAGCAGCTTTCCCACCACAAATATTGATTTTCCGTTCACACTTGCTGCTACTGTATGGCACTGCCATTGAAAACTGAGATGTGGACTGAAAAATTAGAAAGGAGTGAATGGTTTGTGCAGAATTTATTTGATAGTGTTCTTAACAATATCGTAAAGGAACCAAGACAGGATGGGGCAGGGAAGTTTAGTGTTGATTTGCATGTTGGGATGGAGTGGAGGGGTACTTCATGCCTGGTTGACTGGTTTCTCTGTAATTCAACTTTTTGTCAAATTGTATATTACAGGGGCCAGCAACCTAAGACACGCATGCCATAGCGGGCACACAATGACGTGGCCTTGTGTTAAAATGGTACAAAATTTAAGGCAAGTGTAGCACTCGTTCTTTCCATCCCCGGTGGACACTTTAGTTCGGTTTTTTTTGTGAGAGGTAATGGAGCTGTATGTAATCTGTATTGTGAAAATGTGTGCCGAACTCCAAGTGCATGGCGTCACTTTGAAATGAAGCAGTAGGAAAAAAATTCAAGGATTAGGTATACAGAACAGAATTTGTCAGTAGCATAAATATGAGAGGCAAAGTATTGTGTTTAAAAGCTTATGCAACTCTAAAACTCAGGATACAGAAGGCAGCTATAAAGTCTCATCGTCAAAGACAGAAAACCACTTATAGAGGAATTACTAAATAGATTGTCAAATAAAGGCACAATCATGTGCAGAATTAAAGATTTGCCCATTTCAACAAGAACTGCACAAAGGCAGATTTCCAAAATGGCAGAAAACATTCATTTTAAGTACTCAGTTGCAACTGACTGATGCACGTGTGTTCAGTATGGCCCGTGGACAAAAATGTGGATAGCAATGATCTTGTTGTCACAAGAAACTGCAATGAAGTGGGTGTAAGAGAGGAGAATTGTTGCCTTAGGCTGATGTTCGGCACTACTAAAGAAGAAGACATGGCTAGAGCTTTTAACGATCATTTTTACAAAAGGGGTATAGACACGGAGAAAAAAGAATGGAAACCATCAAACGTGTTACATTAAAACCACTCCGCATTACTGACAGTTAACCCATAAATTACGACATTTACAACATTTACTGTACGCATCACTGAACAAGCGGCATGGTGGAGCTGCCTCACAGTAAGGAGACCTGGGTCCGCTTCCCAGGTTCTCCCTGCGTGGAGTTTGCATGTTCTCCCCGTGTCTGCGTGGGTTTCCTCCCACAGTCTAAAGACATGCAGGTTAGGTGCATTGGCAATCCTAAATTGTCCCTAGTGTGGGTGTGTGTGTGCCCTGCAGTGGGCTGGTACCCTGCCCAGGATTTGTTCCTGCCTTGTGCCTTGTGTTGGCTGGGATTGGCTCCAGCAGACCCCCGTGACCCTGTGTTAGGATATAGAAGATTGGATAATGGATGGATGGATGAACTCTTTGGTGTGAATGCCAGGCATCACGTTTGGAGGAAACCAGGCACCGCTCATCACCAGGCCAATACCATCCCTACAGTGAAGCATGGTGGTGGCAGCATCATGCTGTGGGGATGTTTTTCAGCAGCAGGGACTGGGAGACTAGTCAGGATAAAGGGAAAGATGACTGCAGCAATGTACAGAGACATCCTGGATGAAAACCTGCTCCAGAGCGCTCTTGATCTCAGATCTCATCTTTCAGCAGGACAACGACCCTAAGCACACAGCCAAGATATCAAAGAAGTGGCTTCAGGACAACTCTGTGAATGTCCTTGAGTGGCCCAGCCAGAGCCCAGACTTGAATCCGATTGAACATCTCTGGAGAGATCTTAAAATGTCTGTGCGCCAACGCTTCCCATCCAACCTGATGGAGCTTGAGAGGTGCTGCAAAGAGGAATGGGCGAAACTGGCCAAGGATAGGTGTGCCAAGCTTGTGGCATCATATTCAAAAAGACTTGAGGCTGTAATTGCTGCCAAAGGTGCATCGACAAAGTATTGACCAAAGGCTGTGAATACTTATGTACATGTGATTTCTCAGTTTTTTTACTTTTAATAAATTTGCAAAAACCTCAAGTAAACTTTTTTCACATTGTCATTATGGGGTGTTGTGTGTAGAATTCTGAGGAAAAAAATTAATTTAATCCATTTTGGAATAAGGCTGTAACATAACAAAATGTGGAAAAAGTGATGCGCTGTGAATACTTTCCGGATGCACTGTAATTCTTCATTTTGGTTGTTATCGTCTTTGGTTTATACAACATGCAGTTTGTGTCACCTGAGCTGCACATCAATAACATATGCAGAAGTTCTGCTGTAATTATGGAGGCTCTGCAACTTAGCATTATACCTTGGTATTTAAACTCCTTCAAACAAAACCTTCTAGTGCAGTTAGTTTATCTCCAGGTAGGCCTAGCACTTGGTTTCATTTCAGTTTTAAATTCAGTCTCTGACTTCTCTTTTGATTCCCCCTTGTGATTTCGTCACTGGTTATCTCTTTCCTTTTGGTTTAGACCTTTACTTATCTCTCAGTACGTGACAACATCTCCTGGTCCCCCGGCTTCTCACAATAATTTGTGGAAATACTTGTTTCATCTGAGGGGGTTCAGTGGTTGAATTCTTTTTTTTTATTTTGATTCACTCATATGAATGTTTCTTTACGAAGTCTTTTTCCATTGATGCCAAATAGCTTTTGTATAAACACAACTATTTTTATGTGAAGTTACTAGGTTGTTGCTAGGCATAATGAGCAGAGATGTGTCCCATGTTTATACACTAAAATTTTTTTATGTTAGGGCTGGGAGAAGCACGAAGTCAAAAAACATGCCAAGGTTGGAAAATGAAAGTCAGTCCTTTCAAACATACTGGGAACATAATCAAAAATGAAAAGTCAGAACTGAGAACAAGAAATCAGAAACTGGGAAGACAAAATAAACGTTTCTTTAATCAAAATCAAAACACAATTTTAAAAATCATAAATTAGGCAACAGATTGATTCAAAAGTAATCCATAAAACTCAGATAAAACATGGCCACTCAAGCCTCTGTGAGCATACCCCCTGGCATCCAGAGGACACATCTTGGCAATGGGGTCCACAAAATGGCAGCTCCCAAGAGAAAAGACAAAATGGTATTGCGGAAAAATGTAAATAAATTTTAAACTTTGTCTAGAGGCTCAGTCCATTACAGGACCCTCTCATGCACACGTTCACAGTGGCAGTCACAAAGGGCCACTTTACAATTATAATTTACAATTATCAGTGTTACTGAATGAAATAGCTTTGTGCGTTTTAGTACATTCTATAACCCAGAAATAGTTTAGACATCAGAAAGAGAATTAGCATATACAGTAATCCCTCCTCCATCACGGGGGTTGCGTTCCAGAACGCCCTGTGAAAGGTGAAAATCCGCGAAGTAGAAACCATATGTTTATATGGTTATTTTTATATTGTCATGCTTGGGTCACAGATTTGCACAGAAACACGGGAAGTTGTAGAGAGACAGGAACTTTATTCAAACACTGCAAACAAACATTTGTCTCTTTTTCAAAAGTTTAAACTCTGCTCCATGACAAGACAGAGATGACAGTTCCGTCTCACAATTAAAAGAATGCAAACATATCTTCCTCTTCAAAGGAGTGCGCGTCAGGAGCAGATAATGTCAATCAGATAGCGAGAAGAAAGCAAACAAATCAATAGGATCTGTTTGGCTTTTAAGTATGCGAAGCGCCACGGCACAAAGCTGTTGAAGGCGGCAGCTCACACCCCCTCTGTCAGGAGCAGACAAAGAGAGACAGAGACAGAGAAAAACAAACAAGCAAAAATCAATACGTGCCCTGCGTGCTTTTAAGTATGCGAAGCACCCTGCAGCATGTCGCTTCACAAAGCAGCTGCACAGAAGGGAGCAACGTGAAGATAATCTTTCAGCATTTTTAGACGAGCGTCCGTATCATCTAGGTGTGCGAACAGCCCCCCTGCTCAATCCCCCTAGTCAGGGTCAGAGAATGTCAGCGCAAGAGAGAGAGAGAGAAAATTGAGTTGGGTAGCTTCTCAGCCATCTGCCAATAGCGTCCCTTGTATGAAATCAACTGGGCAAACCAACTGAGGAAGCGTGTACCAGAAATTAAAAGACCCATTGTCCGCAGAAATCCGCGAACCAGCAAAAAATCCGCGATATATATTTAAACATGCTTACATATAAAATCCGCGATAGAGTGAAACCGCGAAAGGTGAAGCGCGATATAGCGAGGGATTACTGTATTCTGAACTTGCTCTGTGACCATCAGTAACAGTAAGTGTTGGAATTTACTGTAACTGACCCCAAGAAATCGCTTGGCATTGTGAAAAACAAGAAAACAAGGAGTTTATTGGAGCCCATACTGATCTCTTCGGTTTGATTATAGTCTTAAGCCTTTTCTTGTAATAACTGTGTTTAAATAAGGACTAGGAGTGTTACAAAACAGCCTCGTGGGCCCAGTGACAAACTGAGTGCTTGACTTCATGTATAACTCTAGAAGGGGTGGTCCACTTACAACCATCATGTCCTTTTTGGGTGGTTTTAGGTAAGAGACACAACATTTTGGATATGTAAATTTCACACACTTGGAGCCTCATGCATAACGGCGTGCGTAGAATTCACACTAAAACTTGGTGTACGGACAAAAGCAGAACTGTGCATACACACAAGAAAATGCAGATGCATAAATCTGTGCATATGCCAACTTCCACATTCTTCCGCTTCATAAATCCCAGTCTGTGTGAAAAGTAACGCTTATGTACACACCCCGACTCCTCCCATAATTATGCCTCTTTGAATATGCAACTCAATATAAATAGCCCCTTATGTTTTGTGTAAAAGACAATGGCAAAAGCACAGGGAAAAAGAAGAATTTCAGCGAATACCAAGTAGAGGCAAGGAAAAACATACTATTTGTTGGTTTAAGCAGTGATATAAACAACAAAAGGAAGTTGATCAAGAGACAGAGTGATGGAGAAACTCGAAAGTTCAAGTTCAGACAGTCGAACAGTGCCCAAAATAAATAAGAAGTGGTCAGGTATAAAAGCCACCGTGAAAAGGCAAGTTGTAGCCGTCAGAGTGTTATATGGAAGCGTATTAGGGTACAGAGAAAAGAAAAAAACAGGGAGACAGTGTGAAAAAAGGTTGAAATTTCCACTTTAATCATGTAGTTTAATTTATCATTAAAGTAGAGCATCATAAACTTCATCTTAAAATAGTTTCTCAAATCCCATCGTAACTAAAGTAGCACGTTAAATGCTTGATATTCTATGTGTTCTTCTATGTACTCTTACATGTATGAATCAGTATGTGCTTCTTAAACGGGCTTTCTCTTACACCGACAGGCCAGAGAATACATTACATTCATGATGACAGCTCTCTGAACAATTTAAATACTAAGATGTATACTTGATATCATATTTATGATGACAGAAATTAAAGCATGTATAAAACACTGAGGTACGTTGGCGCAGTGGTAACGACGAGCTGGTGCCCTGTTCAGGGATTGTTCCTGCCTTGCTCTGTATACTTGCTGGAACTGGCGTGACCCTGGATAGTTAGATAGATGGACTAAATAAACATGTACTATGAAGATATTTCAATGTTAGAAGTTTTGAAAAATCAGAGTTCTAAGCTTACAGATGGCTTGACATTTATTAAAGAGCTGATTGTGTGGCGAATGGTTATTTGGAGAAAGAAAAGGAAGGACAGGAATCGGGGGTTAGTTCGTTTGAAAGGAACAGTACTGCTGCAATAAATTATTTTATTGAGGGTCGCGCATAGCGAAGCAAGCATCTTGTGGGAGGCTGGAACAATCTCTGGAAGGGGAGCCAGTTCGTCACTACCACTGCGCCAACGTACCTCAATATCATCTTAAAAATGATATAAAGAGCGCCACGAAGATAGTGCCTGGAAATCCAAATCAACTCAGAAGCCAGTCATCATCATCTGTAAATATGTGCTCTCTTCTATTGAATTGAATTGAATTCCTTTATTGTTAATCTATGGTACAATGAGATTCAATATGCAAATCCTCCATAAACTTATTTTCCTACAAAATGGTAAAATAACAGCAACAACAATAATAATATTTGGATAAAAAACAGTGAAAATATACAATATGAAAGCATAAGTGGCTCAGGTTGTGCAATATTACAACTGTAATGCAAGTTTACAGTGAGGCAATTGTACTTATAAGTACAAATAGTTCTACCAGGAGCACTTGACGGACTGATTGAGTGTGTTTATAGCTCTTGGGATGAAACCATTTCTGAACCGCGAGGTCCATACAGGAAAGGCTCTGAAGCATTTGCCGTATGGTGGAAGTTCAAATAGACTGTGCACATGACTGAGTCAGTGTAAGCTAGAAGCTGTATCCAGATATTTCTCCCCGCTCTTGACACAATCTACTGTAGAGCTTTCCAGTCAGCTGCTGTATACTTGTGATTCCACGCTCAGATACACTGGCTTAAAATACTCCGAGTGGTGCACTGAGAGTAACAACGCTAAAGTGGCCATGGTATTTGGAATAGTTTGGCCATTCGGTGCATCATTATATGGTTGCAGGTTGATTACAATCAGATGCCTTGAACTAAAAAATGATATGCAGTTAATTTCATGGTATTTGATAAAACCACGTCAGGAATGCGAATCTAAAAAATAAAGGGAAACCACACAGGTACAGTAGCACTGCTGTTACACTGGGTGCCGCCAGTTTGCAAAACCAAGAGGAGAACTTGTGTAGGCCGGGGATTGAGCTGGCGTGAAAATATGCATAGGTTTACGCCGAGTTTATTGTTTATACATCGTGATGTGAAACGGGCATGCGCAACATTTTTGTGCGTAAGCACCGTTTACAAATGAGGCCCCTGATGATGCTAAGGTTTGGGTTTATTTTAACATTTTTTCTCAACGTTCTAACATTTTTTCAAGACTTCTTTCCCATTAAATGTTTTTAGGTCAGTGATTCCATTTCTTTTACTTTGAAATTGTTTTACTATATGTTCACCTCCTCTTTTTCTTGGGAGCCAAAGGATTGTCATAATGTTGTTTGTTTGTAATTTTTTAAACAAATCTAAGGTCTCAAAAATATTTTAAACACCATTTTGAGGGGTTTTGGGGACGATGGAAATGGATATGTTTGTTTATCGATTTGAGGTGTTTTTAACATTGTTAAAATTAAATTAAATTCTCAGGCAACACCATTTTATTTAGCTTGCTGACACTGCCCCTTTTGAGATAGTTATTTTAACAGTTGCTATTCCATTCTTAGGTAGATATCATTAAAAGTTCAGCATTGTGCACTTTTTAGTCATCCAAGTCAGTGGATGCAACCCAAAAACTTTGGTTTAGTTTCTGTGTATTGTAACCCCTGCCTCACAATATCGAAATACAAATGTTTTTGGGTTTATTTAGTCTTTGGGTGTACTTGAAATGAATTCCCATTGTTTATTATTAATTTTAATGGGGACTGACACAGTTAGTTTTGGTTACTGTCTTATTTTCGTGGGTCATGGTTGGGGTTATTAGGTCACTGGATCAGATGGTATAAATATGGCTAACTATTGTTAGCTACACTCTCTTAGACTATGGTTAGCTAAAATGCAAAGTATACCTAGCCTTAGGATTGTTTCTTTTTTAGGTTTGTCATTTTTGTTTTAACTCACATATTTTGTGCTCAACCCTTTGACTTTTGCTTTCCTGTTTTTATTTTGACTTCTCAGTTTACAGATTTTGGCTGTTAAGGAGGATTGAAATTGATGTGAAGCCTCCTAAAAAAGTCCAGAAAAGCAGGCCAGGACCTTCACTGGTCAGCTCAGAAGGAGCTCAGCCATATCCAGTTAAGTCTAACAAGTATCACCTGCTGGCATTTTTGTGTTGGTCCTCAAAACCAAAAAATGTTAAAAGATAAGCAATTTGAGGAAAAGCTCGATAAAATTCGGAAACTGGGAAATCATAATGATGAAAATTACCTTGAAATAGTGAGTGGCCTTCTCAATTTATATCAAATGTGATATGTCATTGAAGATTTATTTCTTGGACTCTCACTTGGACATAAATCTTAACCAGGAAATGTAAATATGAACTCCTCTCAGAAATTTTTGCATTCTTAAATTGGTTTCCCATGTCCTTTATTACTGAGTTTAAAATATTGCTTTGGTTCCCTCCCATTGTCCAAAGACATGCAGTCTATGTGAACTGGTATCATTAAATTGGCCCTAGCATGTGAATGATGTGTGTGTGTGTGTGTGTGTGTGTGTGTGTGGTTGTTCAGCCTTTGATGGACTGGCATCCTGCCCAGGGTTTGTTCCTGCCTTGTGCCCTATAGTAGCTGGTTTAAATTCCAGCCCAGGCTGAGACCCTGCTTTGGATTTAGTGTGTTAGAAAATGACATGACATTAATACTGTACAGAACTCTAAATAATCTTTCTTCCTGTATGTTGGAGTACTTGTCCCCTTTCATTCCAGTTGTAACCACAGATCTTCTAACCCTGGTTTTCTTCATTTTCCAAGAGCTAAGTATAAAATAAGTGGTGTAGCAGTCTTTTGCTGTTATACATTAAACATCTGGAATGCCTTACCAATAAAGATACCCCAGGCTAATACCAAGAAACCCTAACCTCCTAAAAAACGTTTTGTTTTATTTTCATAACTGCATTTTAGTTCTACTTCTAATAGATTATACACGAATAAAAATATATACTTTTTGAATTTCCACTCATTATTAACTTCTACCTTTCCCTGCTTTCTTCTCTGCTTTTCCTGTTGTGGCTGTCACCACCTGATCAAAGTGCTGTGCAGCCACCTGTGATATTTAAATGAAGGCGGTCACTCCAAATGTCATCAAGACCCACTGCATCAAATCTTCTAGGACAAAGCTTAAAAAAAGAATTATAATTACATTTACAGTTGGTAGAATGTAATATGATTTGTTTTTGAAATTCTCAATAAATAGAGTTAAAAAAAAGTGTGGAAACCTTTTTACCATCCCTCATATACGTGCATAGTGATTTATCCATTTTGAATATCTTTGGTATGTAATTTATTCATTATTCGTCCATTATTATTATTATTATTATTAGTAGTAGTAGTAGTAGTATTTCTAATTTGTTTTTCTTTTCTTGCAATTTTTTTGGCCTCTTCTAAAGCACATTGAACTACATTTTTTGTGAAAATATGCCTTAGCAACAAATGTCATTGTTGTTGCTTTTACCTGAAAACATTGGTGTGATCGTTGCCAAATTTGGCAAATGGCTTTATCAGAAAAAGTGTTACCAAGGCAAGCGGAGTTCCAGTACGATGGCTGACTACTGCTGGACTCTTAAGAGAGACATTAAGTGAAGTAATGCAGGACATTAAAAACAACTAACTTTTAGAATATGAGCTTGACATTTTAGTAAGCATTTAAATATGTAATATTTTCGCATTAAAGTTGCCTGTCACTCAAAAACGGTACATACTTAATAAAGAGATTCTAAAAATATATCTCGATTCAGCATATAAAATACTAAAAGATTCAAGTAGTTTTACTTTGAAAAAAAATATTTTGCTGAGCAGTGTTATAATTATAACATATTTGAAACTGTAAGTGAGTATAAGTGTGAGTAAAAGTAACTGTTAAGGAGGTACTAAGTGATTGGGAAATTTTAGAGAGAGAAGTGCTGCTCAGATTAAATAGGCTGAAATAGAACAAATCTCCAAATATTTACCCTCAATGTTCTTAAGGAGGTTAGCGAATACATATATAAACCCTTGATGCATATTTTTAGGAATTCAGTGGGAAAATTTTGAAGGACTGGAAAATGGCAAATATTATCCCCTTATAAAAAAAGGGTGACCAGGCAGATCCAAGCAACGTGCATCACAGGTAAATTACTGAAAGGAATTGCTAAGGATAAGATTGAGCAATACATGGCAGGAACAGGAGTTTTACTGACCAGCTTCAGAAGAGGGACGTCATGTTTTACTTACATGACGGAATTCTATGAGGAAGCAACAACAGGATATGATCAAAGAGGAACATATGAGATTATTCATCTGGACTTTCAGAAAGCATTTGATAAGGTGCCACATGAGAGGATGGGCATCAAACTAAAAGGAGTGGGAGTTCAGGGTGCGGTGTGTAGATGGGTGCAGAATTGGCTAAAACGCAAGAAGCAGATGGTGATGGTATAAGGAACCCTATCAAAATTGGATGATGTTTAGAGTGGTGTCCCACAGGGGTCAGCTATTTTTAAAATATATAAATGATTTGGATAAGATTATAAATAACAAGCTGGTTAAGTTTGCAAATGTTACCAAGATAGGTGGATTGGAATATAATCAAGAATCCATTGAAACTTTACAGCGGTACTTTGACAGCATATTGGCTTAGGCAAATTTGTGGCAGATGAAATTTAATGTAAGAAAATGTAAACTATTACACATAGGAAGTGAAAATGTTAGGTTTGAATACACAATAGGAGGTCTGAAAACTGAAAGTACATCTTATGAGAAGGATTTAGGAGTCGTAGTGGACTCGACATTATCAACTTCCTGACAGTGTTTAGAAGCCATGAAGAATTCTAACAGAATGTTAGCTTATATAACATGATGTGTACAGTACAAGTCCAAGGAGGTTATGCTCACTTTTTATAAGGCACTCACAAGGCCTCATCTGGAGTTCTGTGTGCAGTTTTGGTCTCCAGGCTACAAAAACAACATAGCAGTGCTAGAAAAAGTCCAGAGAAGAACAACTAGGCTGATTCCAGGGTTACATGGGATGAGTTATAAGGAAAGAGTAAGAGAGCTGAGCTTTCCCAATTTAAGCAGAAGAAGATTAAGAGGTGACATGACTGAAGTGTTTAAAATTATGAAGGGAATTAGTCCAGTGAATCGAGACTGTTACCTTAAAATAAGCTTAGCAAGAACATGGGGACACAGGTAAAAATTTCTTAAGGGTAAATTTCACACAAACTTTAGGAGGTTTTTCTTTACAAAGACAATAATATATACTTGAAATAAGCTACCAAGTAATGTAATTGACAGTAAGATTTTAGGGACTTTCACAACTTGACGATGTTATTTTGGAAGAATTAAGTGGATAGGACTGGCAAGCTTTGTTGGGCTGAATGGCCTGTTCTCATGTACTGTATATTGTTCTAATGTACTAAATTATAAAACATACCTAAACTTTTCTAATTTCTTTTTTAAAATAAACTTTCTGAAATAATGCATAATCAAAAATATAAGGTGGAAATCTCAAAACCACCTTTGAAATCTCCATGTCTTTAGAGTATACTTGTTCAGTTTATACAACAGCATGGCTGCTTCAGGGGTCACATGCAAAGCCATACACCGATATTTATTGCACGGTCTTTGCTTAATATTTCAGTAATCTTGAGGCTGCAGAATCCAAACATAGTAGAGGCTAATGAGTAGCTTAAGATTCAAGCGCAGTTAAGGGAATTGAATAGCTTTACCACTGACATAAAGATAAGAGACTAGGCCCTCGTAAAAAAAAACAAGAAAAGAAAAAAAGGTCCCTGTAATGAGAAAACAAGATCAGCTCTTAAAGATTTAACTCTCCTCAGGTCTTACAAGAAAAAATAAGCAAGTAGTACTGTGTTGTGTTATCCTCACTGTTCCATTAAAGTATTACATTTCCAAGAGGATGGCCTGCCAGCTATTGCACTGGATTTGCACCCACAATCCCTGCCAGTGACTTACCAGGTGACCACTTGCTTAACCAAGCAGATCTTGTATTGCAGAAATATATATAAGCACATATGTATGTGGTAGTGAACTGGACAATCAGCTTAGAAACTAGGTGGATGTATTGATAGGATTGTAGAGATGATACTGGAAAACCAATATTATTAAGTCCAACTTTTTATCTGATTTGGCTATAAATTATTATCACGTAGTACTGATGGTGGATTTTAATGTACACATTGATGTGGAAACTGACACTTTTAGCAAATGTTTTACTTATTTGTTAAATTCAGTAGGATTTTGTCAGATTGTCAAAGGTTTAACTCATAATCATAACCACACATTAGATTTAATTGTAACTTACAAAGTTGAAATTCAAAATTTAAATATTACTCCATTAAATGAAGTTATTTCCGATTACTACTTAATTACATTTGATTTAGTCCTGCCCTTGCCAAAGCACTCACAGATTAAAACAAAGACAGTGCAACATCTAGATTGTAATTCTGCTTCAAAATTTATAGATACTTTGAGTAAGTCGAGTATAATTGTGGAAAACAATTTAGATGAGCTAACATCACATTATAATGTGACCTTGAAAGATGCTCTGGACGCAGTGGCTCCCCTTAAAACAAAAGTGATCAAAGCACATAGAAACTCTCCCTGGTTTAATGAAAACACTTGAGCTCTTAAATTAGGGTGTTGAAAACTGGAGTGCAGATGGAGAACAACAAAGCTACATGTCTTTCAAATTGCATGGAGAGAGAGTGTTAAAAAATATAAAAAAGCTCTCTTTAAAGCTCGCTCAGAATACTATTCTACAATAATAGATAACAATAATAAAAATCCTTGGGTACTGTTTTTAGAACAGTTGCCAAATTAACAAATGGGAATTCAAATCTACAGTGCAAAATACCAACAGGTATTAGCAGTACAGACTTTCTTCAATGAGAAAATTAAAAATATAAGATCCCAGATCTCAACATCACAGTACAAATCACATACTAGCTTAGCAGACCCTGTCTCACATTGCATTCAGCACTTTAGTAATTTTAATCCTGTAACTGAGCAGGAAGTCTTAACTTTAATTTCTAAAGCTGAAACCCACTTCTTGTTCCCTAGATCCAGTGCCAACAAAACTAGTAAAAAGTAATGGATGTTCTTGCAGCACCTATTCTAAACATTATCAATAGTTCATTATTGCATGGAACAGTACGTGATGCACTAAAAGTGTCAGTCATTAAACCATTACTTAAAAAGTCAGACCTAGACCCGTGTGCACTTAATAACTATAGACCTATTTCAAATTTACCCTTTCTCTCTAAAATACTAGAAAAAGTAGTCGCCAATCAGCTTCAGTCACACCTTACGCATTACAATTTATTTGAGAAATTCCAGTCTGGTTTCCGCACTGGTCATAGTACAGAAACGGAACTAAAACGCGTAGTAAACGACATTCTGATATCCTCTGATGAAGGAAACTCCACTGTAATTATGTTGTTGGACTTAAGTGCAGCATTTGACACCATCGACCATTCTATTTTACTGCACAGGCTAGAAAATGATGTTGGGCTTACAGGCACTGTGCTCGCTTGGTTTAGTTCTTGTTTATCAAATCGATTCCAATATGTACAGAAATGTGCTGACAGTACTCCATCATTATACACAGAAGTGAGATATGGTGTCCCAGTATGGTCAGTACTGGGACCTTTCCTGTTTTCACTTTACTATCATTAGAAAACATAATGTTAATATTTCACTTGTATGCAGATGACACCCAGTTATACATTTCATTTAGATCAAATGAAGTGTCTCCAATGTTGTCTTTAATTAGTTGTGTTAGTGAATTAAAGGAGTGGATGGATGAGAACTACTTGTCTGTAAACACAGATAAAACAGAGATGTTAATTATTGGAGAGAATGATGCAGATCACAACAATATTTTGTCATCATTTAACTTGGCTGGAATCACCATTAATTTTAATGAATCAGCCCGCAATCTAGGAGTTATCTTTGACTCTAGCATGTCATTTAAAGCGCACATTACAAAGTTGTCCAAATCATGTTGTGTCCATCTTAAAAATATTGGGAAATTAAGGCGCTTTCTAAATAAACAGTATTCTGAGAAATTAATGCATGCATTTAGTTCTAGTAGGATTGACTACTGCAATGCAGTGTTCACTGGATGTTCAAACTGTTCTTTATACAGCCTTCAGTTAATCCAAAATGCTGCTGCAAGAATTATTACAAGAACAACAAAATATGAACACATAACTCCAGTTCTTAAATCCTTACACTGGCTCCCGGTTAAGTTTAGGGCAGATTTCAAAAATCCTCCTTTTAACATATAAAGCCTTAAATGGCCAAGGTCCAGCTTACTTGTCTGAACTTATCATGACTTACAAACCAGAGTGCACATTAAGTTCTCAAGATGCCGGTCTGCTTATTATTCCAAGGATTAATAAAATAACAGTAGGAGGTCGAGCTTTTAGTTACAGGGCCACTAAACTGTGTAATGGTCTGCCTGCTACTATAAGAGATGCCCCTTCGGTCTCAGCTTTTAAATCCCAGCTGAAGACTCACTACTTCAGTTTAGCATATCCTGACTATAGTTGCTGATTAACTGTACAGACTGCATCTCTGTTGTTAGTCATTGCACTAAAACATAAGTAACATGATAGTTATAATTTGTTACTAACCCTCACCTACTCTGTTTCTATTCTCGGTACTCAAATATGGCACTTGGTGCCACTGCTCACCTGCCAAGTTTTCGCCTGCCTAAGGTAAAGCCATCCCTGATGGAGGATCGCAGGAATCGTCGGGTAGAGGGGTCTTTTATTGGCTGGCCCAGTGCTGTTTCAACTATGGAATGGGCAAATGGTGGAGGCAGCTTGATGGCTGAGGTGTCCAGGACTCTAAACAAATCCAAATCATATTATGTGACATCATCTACTGTTAAATTCTAAAATTGAACAGCTATGTTAAAATTATACTCTATTGAGGATTACAGTACTTCTGTTTTGTTCTGTTTATTGTATTGTATTGACTCCCTTCTTTTTGACACCCACTGCAACCAACTTGGAAAGGGTTCTCTCTTTGAACTGCCTTTCCCAAGGTTTCTTCTATTTTTCCCTACAAGTGTTTTTTTTTTGGGAGTTTTTCCTTGTCTTCTTAGAGAGTCAAGGCTGGGGGGCTGTCAAGAGGCAGGGCCTGTTAAAGCCCATTGTAGTGCTTCTTGTGTGATTTTGGGCTATACAAAAATAAACTGTATTGTATTGTATGTATGCTATGTCTTTGTTGAAGTCTGAGAATTTTACCAGTTCTGGTACTAGGGTGTTGTACCGTGTTAGCCATTGTGGATGAAGTGAGAAGATAAGCAAAATGACACCTTTTATTGGCTAACTAGAAAGATTACAATAGATAGATAGATAGATAGATAGATAGATAGATAGATAGATAGATAGATAGATAGATAGATAGATAGATAGATAGATAGATAGATAGATAGATAGATACTTTATTAATCCCAAAGGGAAATTCACATACTCCAGCAGCAGCATGCTGGTAAAGAACAATATTAAATTAAAAAGTGATAACAATGCCGATAACAATGCAGGTATACAGGCAGACAATAACTTTGTATAATGTTAACGTTTACCCCCTCGGGTGGAATTGAAGAGTCACATAGTGTGATGGAGGAACGATCTTCTCAGTCTGTCAGTGGAGCAGGACAGTGACAGCAGTCTGTCGCTGAAGCTGCTCCTCTGTCTGGAGATGACACTGTTTAGTGAATGCAGTGGATTCTCCATGATTGACAGGAGCCTGCTCAGCGCCCGTCGCTCTGCCACGGATGTCAAACTATCCAGCTCTGTGCCTACAATAGAGCCTGCCTTCCTCACCAGTTTGTCTAGGCGTGAGGCATCCCTCTTCTTTATGCTGCTTCCCCAGCACACCACCGCGTAGAAGAGGGCGCTCGCCACAACCGTCTGATAGAACATCTGCAGCATCTTATTGCAGATGTTGAAGGATATGCAAGTAATGTAAGTACAAACTGCCTGAAGAAGGGGCCTGAGTTGCCTAGAAAACTTGCATATTGTAGTCTTTCTAGTTAGCCAATAAAAGATGTCATTTTGGTTAACCAGTTCTGGTGTGCTTTTTATTGCCTTCATGGCAGGGTGGTGCAGTGACCAAGACACAGAAGGTTGCTGGTTCAGTTCCTACCTTTACATCACTGACTAACTCACTCATCTGGCTGATGCTCCAATTATAAATAATAATGCAAGTGCATACAGAAAGTATTCAGACCCCTTAACTTTTTTTACATTTTGCTATTGTGCAGTTTTATGTTAATCTCATTTAAATCAATTTTTTCTCTCCATAAAGCAACATTTAATGTCCCAGAATTACAAAATGAAAACAAGATTTTAGAAATTTTTTCAAAAGTATTAAAAGTAAGAAAAAAACAAAAACTAAAATGTTACATTGGCACAAGTATTCAGAACCTTTAATCAGTACTTAATTGAAGCCCCTTTGGCAGTGATTCCAGCCTGGAATCTTCTTGGTTTGACGTGACAAGCTTTGCACACCTGGCTTTGTGGATTTTCTGACTTTCTTTTCTTCAGATCCTCTCAAGCTCTGTCAAGGTTGGACTGAGACTGTTAGTGGACAGATTTTGTTTCAGGTCTCTCCAGAGATGTTTGATTGGGTTCAAGTTTGAGTTTTGGCTGGGCCACTCAAAGACATTCCCAGTGTAGTCCATAAGCCAATCCTGTGTTGTCTTAGCTTGGCACTTAAGGTCATTGTCCTAATGGAAGTTGAACGATCTTCACTTCAGTCTAAGGCCTAGAGTGCTCTGGAGCAGGTTTCCATTAGTGATATCTCTGTATTTTGCCCCATTCATCTCTCTCTCAGTCCCTGCTGCTGAAAACCAACCCACAGCATGATGCTGCATCCATAATGCTTCACTTTTAGAATTGTCCTTCAGACATAATGTTAATCTTAGCTGTTCATCAGACCAGATCATCTTGTTTCTCATAGTCCTTTAGTTGTCTTTTTGCAAACTTTAAGTGGACTTCCATTTGTCTTTTACTTTGGAGAGGTTTCTGTCTGGCACCTCTGTCCTAAAGCCTAGATTGGTAGAGTGTTACAGTGGCAGTCACCCTTCTGGAAGTTCCTCCGCTCACCACACAGGTTCTCTGAGAGAGCACAGCCAGAGTGACCATCAAATTTTTGGTCACATCTCTTACCATGGCTGTATACGATTGCTCAGTTTGATCAGGAAGCCAACTCTAGGAAGGGTTGTGGTTGTTCCAGACTTCTTCCATTTAAAAATTATGAAGGTCACTGTGCTCTTGGGAACCATTACATCTGCATGAATTCTTTGTAGCCTTCCCCAGATATAATTCTGTCTCTAAGCTCCTTCAACCTCATGGCTTGGTTTTTGCTCTGATACACACTGTTAGCTCTGGGACATTCTATAGACAGATAGGTGGCTTTTTTAATCATATCCAGTCGATTGAATTTGTAACAACTGCACTCACACTCAGAGAGCGGCAAGTTTACACACTCCAGCTGTGCTGGAGCAAAGTCCCGACTCGACCACGCCAAATTGTACTTACTCTTCACCTCCCTCCACTCAAGCTCTTCGGTTAACAGACAAAAACAGGTAAATTAGTCAAAGATAAAGCTTAAGTAAATGTAAAATGAATATATTAGAAAAAGATGAAATAGTACACACAACAACAATTTATTTTTTGCATAGGCCAAAATCACACAAGGAGTGCTATAATGGGCTTTAACAGGCCCCGTTTTGTAGCAGCCTCCCAGCCTTGACTCCCTACAAAGACAAGAAAAAAATTCCCAAAAAAAACTTATAGGAAAAAATGGAAGAAATCTTGGGAAAGGCAAGACATTTTTCCAGGTAGGTTGGGCAAGCAATGGGTGTCAAAAATGAGGTAAATCTACTCTCTATATATAAAATCCTAAGCCTAAAAATGCAACGATTTTGTGCAACGATTTTATGTGACCTTTTTTGTCAAGCTTTAAATCGGCTTATTTTAAAACCTATGTATATATGTTTGGTATCATTCTTTACAGAATTTATCGAACTTTAATGTGATGTTGTTAGATTTTCAGATTCTTATTTCATTTTTAAATTATAAACTAAAAGATATCAAGAACTCGCGTCCTGCGAGATGAGACTTTGTGCCAAAAGATTTAACCATGCCCGGGGCCGGAAATAAAAGACAAAGAGTAGGACAGCTGCTGTACAGGCTTTTAAATGTTCAAAGCACCACACGAGATGCAGATCATGCGGCACAGCAGCAACAGCAGCAGCAAGCCAGCAGCCTATTGAGCAAAGAGGAGGTAAAAAAAAACTATTTGTTTCACATTGTATCACCGTTTAAGAGGGGGTTTCGGAGGAGTGACCGTGTCTCCTTGGGGTGCGTTCAGCCTCCCTCTTCACAACACAAATGGCAGAGATGCAAAGTGGCTGGTGCGTAGTGCAGGCCGGGGGGTTTGGTGAGTGAAGCAAGCAGGGGGCGAACCCCCTTGTACAATATAATACACAGAACATGACAAAAGTAATCCACTTCACAGATGTAGATGGCCAATCTATCATTGCCACTTCAGGAATACAATAAAATAATATAATAGTGCTAGTACAAGTACAGAGAAAAATGCAAGAGTAGATTATGTCGCATAAGAGGATTACTATTTGTTCAGAGTCCTGGAGACCTCAGCCAAAAGGCTGCCTCTCCCCTACTGGCCATTCCATAGCCGAGCCAGTGCTGGGCTAGCCAATCTGATGAAATGACCCTTCTACCTGATGATTCCAGTGCTCCTTTATCATGAAACATATATAAATTACAAAATGAAAAACAAACATCCATATACACACAAAGTCAAATATAACTGCATAGATTGAGTAAGTCCCAATTGATGAAGTGACAGATAAGGAACAGTTCAAACAGGCCAATTCCGAAATGTGAGCCTAAACAACCTCACCAGTGAGTCCAGATGATAGTTCCACAGCCGTGGGTAGTAGATGATGAAAAGTTGGAAACATCTTACTGAATGAAAAGTGATGATCTGTTGTTCAATCGATGAAATGGTAGCAGTGTTTGTTATGATAAGTCTATACTTTTTTCGATGTTTCCTTTTCTTCCTTTGCTCTTGAACTGAACGGTCCCATCTTGCAACCCAGAACTAACAGGAAACCCCCACTTCCAAAAAAGGCTGAGTGCCGTGATTATGGATGTCCTTTAAGATGCAGAGGGGAATCTCTTCTTCAGGTATATACATTTTTTATACAAGAAACAGGTCAGACAAACACAATACTTATAAACTGTGAACAAGCACAACTGATATTTCATGTAGCCCCGCTACAAATTAACCACCGGTAGATACCAAAAAAGATGATGAATCATCTCAACGGCGATCAATAGAATGCGATGCACCTGAGACAAACTTTAAATGCCACAAGTGTGAATTCTTGTGTTAATGGAGTATTCCAGTTTTTATATTTTTAATATAATACTTTAATATATATTTTAATTTAGAATATATAATTTGTCTGTAGTGGGTTGGCAGCCTGCCCGGGATTGGTTCCTGCCTTGTGCCCTGTGTTGGCTGGGATTGGCTCCAGCAGACCCCCGTGACCCTGTGTTCGGATTCAGCAGGTTGGATAATAGATGGATGGATATATAATTTGTTAACATATCTAAAATCTTGTTTTCACTTTGTCATTTTGGGGTATTGAGTTCTGTTTGATATGGGAAAAAATAATCTAAAAGATTTTAGCACAAAGCTGTAGCATAACAAAATGTGAAAAAAGTGAAGTGGTCTGAATACTTCCTGAATGCACCGTAATTGTAGTGTAAATGTGGACCATGTTGGATAGGTGACAGCTAAACATTTAATAATTTGCCTGTCATAAAGGAAATGAGAAGAATACACTTTTGTGCATAACAAATCTAGAATGTGAACAACACAACATTCTCAAACCCATTTAATCGAATTAAGAGTTGCAGGAGGCCGGCGCCTACCCAAAAATGCGGTAATGTTCAACTATGTTGAAATTTTTTTGATTTCTCACATTTTAATCCCCGATCTGCAACTGAATATCTCAAACATACTGTATATAGAAGGAGGAAGGGAGGTTTTCATGATGGAGGCAGCGGATACTTTTTGCCCAGTTTAGAAATGTGCTTCTCCATCTTCTAGACAACCAGCTCATATTTTCATAGATACAGAAACCTCCACGGACTCTTCACTCCTCTAACAATGTCAGATGAGGT
Organism: Erpetoichthys calabaricus; assembly: GCF_900747795.2. Taxonomy (NCBI): domain Eukaryota; kingdom Metazoa; phylum Chordata; class Cladistia; order Polypteriformes; family Polypteridae; genus Erpetoichthys; species Erpetoichthys calabaricus. The sequence goes on from NC_041403.2 coordinate 34,471,467, forward strand.
AAATACATAATCCCTCTTCAGAAGGAAAGATGAATAAATTAAGGATATAAATATACATTATATGATCATCTAGTGGGAGTCATTGCATTCGCACACATATGCTATGAAACAAATGACTACAGATAAGTTTTCCTAATAAAGTGGGAGAGACAAAGGCATTATTACTATTTATGGTATGCCATATATATTATTAATTTACATTTTGTAAAGCCTAAGGAAACATAACATATTAATATAATGTCTTTCATAGATTATGTTAAGAATGCAATATTCCTTTGGCTGCATGTATTTAAAATCTGTTTCTCTTAATACTTTTGCCATAATTAGAGTGACTGATGGGCGGCATGGTGGCACAGTGGGTAGCGCTGCTGCCTTGCAGTTGGGAGATCTGGGGACCTGGGTTCGCTTCCCGGGTCCTCCCTGCGTGGAGTTTGCATGTTCTCCCCGTGTCTGCGTGGGTTTACTCCGGGCGCTCCGGTTTTCTCCCACAGTCCAAAGACATGCAGGTTAGGTGGATTGGCGATTCTAAATTGGCCCTAGTGTGTGCTTGGTGTGTGGGTGTGTTTGTGTGTGTCCTGCGGTGGGTTGGCACCCTGCCCAGGATTGGTTCCTGCCTTGTGCCCTGTGTTGGCTGGGATTGGCTCCAGCAGACCCCCGTGACCCTGTGTTCGGATTCAGCGGGTTGGAAAATGGATGGATGGATAGAGTGACTGATAACAACGAGATCCACCAAATCACAAGATGGTATTAAAAACCACATAACGATGGAGAATGTGCTGAGCAGAGACAGATGTTATATTCTTAAACACAGAGAGGTGGAATGCTCAATAATTTGTGGACCAATTGTTTTTCTGAAGCAGATGTGATGTGTTTTAATGTTGTTTGCAGTGTGAATTTTGTAAGTTCTATGACAATTGTCACAAACTCGCACAAGAGACATAGCAAGGTTTGGGGCAGCAACCCATATATTGTTTTCCTGGCTGCTAAATTGCAAAACAAATGATAGCTCTGATGTGCACAAACCAGAGTCCAAAACAGAACTGAGGGAATAGGGAAAAGGTGGAGGCTTTTAAAGGTCAGTATAGGAAGTGACGTCAAAGGGTCTGGGACCTGAAGGGTCTTCAACCATAGGCATGGCAACCATGACTTCAAGGGGGCTGGAACCAGAAAGGTTGTCATCCATAGGTTCGGACCCGGAAGTGACGTCAACAGGGCCAGGCGGAATTTCCCGTGAATGGTCTGCAGGAAAGCGAGAAAAAGAATCAGTGCACTCTGCCACATCCCGGTCTGATTTGGAATTGCCCTCATTCAAGCCCTTTAACCTGCCTTCCATGCGCACATGTTTGACACACCTTAAACTGGACTCCTTGAATCCTCACACTTTATTTCAAGTTGAAGGCAAGTCTGTAGTCATGTCTAAACCAGCACCACAGCACTCACAAGTCATTCTTCACAATAAGCTGGCATTCCCTTAGAATTACTCAGACATGTCATGTCATCTTTAGTATTCAGAATTACTGCAATCTAATTATATTTCCCAATAAAGTAGTGTCACATATTACAGCTCAAAATTTTGTAATGGCACTTCAGTTACTGACTTTACTAGAATTTCATTACTTGTGTTGCACATATATTTCTAAGCAAATATGCAAATGCCATAAACATCTTGAAGGACAGGAGTGCCATTTCACGTAACAATCCAGAGCACAAGTGTGGCTACCCAATCTGCGTCCCCTGCCCAATTTGCCCTGAACATACTGTAGAGTACTTTGAATTTTACGACATTGTCAAATCTATACCAGAGATGTGTTATATTTTAAGACATTATGTGATGGTTCATTTTACTTTGGGATTGTAATGAAGTTGACTTTGTCTGTACTATATTTGGAGTTTTAGTTTGAAAAACAAAACATCTTTTGAGGTTGACAATGTCTTGAAAGAATATGATTAATAGAAATTTAATTCTACTTTATGGAAGATAGGGTGAAGTGAACTACAGTGTGTGTGCGTGTCCCAAATCATTTTTATAATTTAAAGTATAAATGTTACATTAATATTTCTTCTCATTATGACTGATGGTTAGGAAAATACAGGGCAATTCAAAACGAAAGAGCAGCTTTCAAAAATGTATTGCAAACAAACTGTATAAGACAGAAACACATTCGGCACATCACTGCATACAGGAAAGATCAAAGTTTGGTCCTATGATCCTTGATGTTGCATACACTCAACATGAGCACCATGTGTAGCACAACAAACATCAAAACGGTAGACCATTTCTTGCCACACACAAGTCAACTGGTCCCTAGTTACTGAATTCGCAGCTTCTTCAATTCGATGTCACAAATCTTGAAGATTAGACCATTTAATGAACAAACAGACAAATACTGTAAACATTGTGCTTTATAGATATAAAAGGAGTGCTAATAATAATAATAATAACCTGCCACTCTTCCTTTATACTGTCCCTGTTATTATCATCAGAATCATGGGCAGCTGATGTGTATCCTGGCAGCATCAGGCAACCCCAGATGGAGCACTAGTCCATCAAAGGCATGGTCACAAATGAGGGGGGACCCAAAATTCTTGGAATCAGTCAATAGAGCGGGAGTAGGGTGAAGGTCTTCAATATGCCACTAGGTATTGAATGCCTACAGTCGAGATAATCAGTCTGCTAACCGGCATAGTTTAGAGCTGAGCGAGTGCGTATTTATGATGTTTATTCTACACTCATGTATGGGACTTAGCGAAAAAGCATGCCAGGTCAAACTGAACATCAAGACAATCATGATCACGTTATTTTGACAATGACGGACTTTTTATAAAGAATTTGTTCCCCGTGGACAGTCTGTTAGACAGGAATGCATCAGTGTGTATGTCTGTCTCCCCGGCCTGGAAGTGCGAGGCTACAGCATGAAGCTCAAAGAGCTGGCAAGGCAGCCCCAAGTTAATGAGTCGGAAGAAGAAGTAAGTACGAGGCTACAGCATGAAGCATGAAGCTGTTACCAAAATGAAACCGCCAACCAAAGACAAACGAGAGTGAAACTCAATTAGCTGCAGATAGACAAGGGGGGGGGGGCGAGCACATCTGCAAAACGAAACCACCAACTCTGCATTTCAATTTTTTTCCTTACAATTTCAATAGTTTCTAGAAGCCTGGGCTTTTTACAGCACGGGCTTGCACAGCTAGTCAGAAATAAATGCTGAACTCAAAAGTGGATTTTGCACCATGACAATGCACCTTAACACATCTTTGAGTTAGTTAGAGAGTTTTTGACCAAAAACAATGTGATTGTTGCTTTGCTTCCCCTGCATTTACCAGATCTCACTTCCTGGGACTTCTTTTTGCTCCCAAAATTACAATTGATAAGGTGGGGATGAAATTACTGGGGGAGAAGTCCAGGACAAAACACAGGAGAAAAAGAGATGAGTATGGCAAATATTTCCAGGAATGGGGAAAGCACTGAGACCAAATGTGACTAGAAGTTAACTGCTGTAGGTTTTATACTGTAATAGTTTTTTTTTTTTTTTAACAATTCCAGAAATTTATGGGTCCCCCTTCATATTTCCTAACACTCACTCCTCTAAAGTCAAAAGTTTCCAATTAACTTAATATACATGTTATCAAGGATGATGTAGGAAAATCCATTGAACCCTGAGGAAAGGGAACATTAATTTGAAAAGGAACTCCCTGGTCCTGAGATTCAGAAATTCAGAAATCGACAGCTGTCAGGTTAACTGCTATGTCATCATTCTGACCCTTAGTAGTAGTATTAGTAGTAATAACTGTAGCAGTAATAGTAGTATTGTTATTAATAATCTATATATATATAAAATTCACTAAGTCCGTGGCAAGCAAGACGCATGCAAAACATGGCAAGCAAGACACACGCAAGACACGCCGGCCAACTCACAGAGCCCCGCCCACCAACTCTAAGACCATGGGATACGCACGACAGAGCCCCTCCCGCCAACTCTAACCCTCCTCCCGAGTCCACTCTCGCTCTTGAGGCACGCAGCACCTCACCAAACACCGCCTCAGTCGCTTTCATCTCTGCTACAGTCCACATGCACCTCTGAGCCACGTTGACTTTTCATTGTTCTTTTTGGTTGTGGCTGCTTTTCTATATATAATCCACCAATTCGCCTGACCATGGGATACACACACACGCAAGACGGAGCCCCGCCCGCCAACTCTAACTCTCCTCCTGTGTCATGGGGTACGCACGACAGAGCCCCGCCCACCAACTCTAGCACTTACTGTCACCGGTTGCATTAACAAGCAACCTTTGTGGCTTCACACGCATGTACTTACACTGACGACAAATATGACAACTCTTCCTCACGAACAAGATTTCGCAAGACGGGAAAAATGGAACACCTGCAACATTACCTTCACATTGTTTTCCTTTTATTTCTGATCCCGTTCAACAACTATGTGGCGACATCGACTTCTCAACTGTGACTCCGGAACAACTCAGTACGCGAGCTGTATTAAGCGTCACCAACGACGACTCTCTACACCTTAATGAACAGGTACTGAATCTTATCCCTACCGACGAAGTAACTTTCACCAGCATTGCCTCCATCGTCACAGACGATCCCGCACATCAACTTCCATTCCCCGAAGAATTTCTTAGCAGTCTTACTCCCACTCGCATGCCTCCGCATAAACTCAAACTTAAAATTGGTTCAGTCGTCATGCTTCTCAGAAACCTCATGCCAGCAAGAAGTCTCTGTGATGGCACTAGATGGACTGTTACCAGCATTCACTGCAATGTACTGGAGTGTAAAACAATCGCAGCTCCTACCTCACAAACTGTCTATATTCCCCGGATTTCCCTGACCCCATCAGATTCAAATTTGCCTTTTACTTTTACACGCAGACAATTTCCTGTTTTATTGGCCTTTGCAATGACAACTAATAAGGCACAGGGACACACTTTCAAAAAGATATGCCTGTATCTGCCAAAACCAGTTTTCAGTCACGGACAATTGTATGTTGCTCTCTCCAGAGTTCCATCTTTTCATTCACTCACAGTCGTATCCTCAAACCCACCCCATTTGGACAACTGTGTCTTTCAGGAAGTGTTCACCCATCAATAAATAATAATGCGGTGTATTCTATGCCGCGGGTTGGCTAGTAATAATAGTTAATGTTAATTTTTGAGAAGACAAATTTGCACAACCTGAATCACTAGTTGTTACATGATGTTTCTACAGTTGAGGGAATAACAGAGTCCTATAGTGAGTAAGAACTTTGTGGTTGTAAGCTCAAGATTCTGTTTTCTTGGTCAGGATGCCCTCACCCCATTTAGGTGGTCTTTATCTTCCCCAATAACACATTGAAGCATGTCTTGGCTAATGCCAATAGATATAATTCCTCCAATGGGTTTTAGCACTACCTCAACCACCTTTCTGGTAGACCAAGGGCCAACCCAATTTATCTTAGACAACCACTAATAGTGGAGGAGCAGTGGCTCTGTGTCGTGTCTTTCCTACATTAATTGTTCTGTACAAAAACAATTATCTTTAGTTTTCATATTCCACCATTTACAAGCAGCTTGTTAAGGAATAATGAGGAAAATTAATGTTAGGCATTGCTTCCTCCTAAATGAAGGGTCATTATGAGAAGATTACTTTTGAAGAACTTCATCCTCTTTAACTTGTGTGTGTGTGTGTGTGTTTGTGTGCACCCGCAGCAGATTAACCTTTGTCTCATACGCATCCAGACTTTCTCCATTTTTAGCTAACCTCTCGGCTCATTCCACAGATATTTCCTGAGGAAGACACTTCAGCCAGAATTAGTCATAACATGCTGATGCAGCAGCCCCTGGGTTTTATGCTCTTGCCTTCCATATTTAATCCTCCAAGATAAACTTCAGACATAAGCCATTCACAATATCCAGTCATTAATACTTAGTCTTTTTTATCATTGCCCTGCATGTTTGAATAACATCATATTTATCGTCCAAAAATACACCACATTTTAAATAATTTGGTGTGTATTAAGCACACTGATTACATTTGTTAAACTATAATTAGAAATATAAATTCAGTTTAAATTTATTTGTATTTTTATTCTATACTTGGCAGTAGATAGGTTTAGATTTAAATGCAGTTACGTAGAAATACCAAAACAGAAGGCTAATATATAAAAATATGTTGTTATAAATGAAAGTAATTGCTAAATATACATCCAAGTGTCTAATCTAAGGGTTTAAGTTATTTTATTTTTTTATATATTTTATATCAACTAGCTGTGCCCCAGCTGTCCAATGCATATTGCACATGATCACATATATAATAATCAGTGTGTAAAAAAGACTGGGAATGAAATTAACCACAGAGGCCACCACATATTAAAATAAGATGCAGAATGGGAGCTAAGGGTGCACAGCTATTCACAAAATTGTTTTCCTAGAAAGCTGAGACATCACTCAATCTGGACTCCCAGGTGGCACAATTAAGGCGGACCACCAGCCTCCACTTAACAAAGCCACAAACATTGGCCACGGTGAGCCTTGTGGCTTTAGGTCTCAACATACATCACTTGCACTTTTCAAACCTAACAGTCTCCAGGTCTACCTGCTCATTTTGGGAGAGTGCCACAAACAATAGACAAAGTAGGAGGGATTGAAGGTTTAGCAGGGGGAATCTGTGCATCTGCTTCATTTTTACACTTTTTCTAGGTCCATGTAAATCTGTAGAAGTCCATGGAAACCCCCAGGCAGTGAGCAGTCATCATAAATATTCATTGGGGCAGAACTCTTAGGAACATAATCATCTTAATCAGTGCTGATAAGTCTGTGTCTGTCTGTGCTGAGATCCATAATCATGTTAGGCCGGTGTCACAATACATGACTTTTCTACCTATTTTCAGTCATAGCCTTAATCTACATAATCTTTAGTGAGTTATGGCAAGTTGTAATGACCTTGAGTGACTCAGTCTTTAGAACATTCAAACATTCAGTCCAACAAGCTCATCCATCCTAATTACCTAGATTGTCGAAAGTACCATCAAGTCAAGATTTGAAGGACCCTAAAGTCCCTCTACCTACCACACTACTTGATAATTTATTCCAAGTGTTTATTCTTCTTCGTATGTAGAACAATTTTTTTACATTTGGGCAAAATCTGCCCTTAACAAGTTTTCAACCATGTCCCTGTGTTCTGGTTGCTGAATTTATTTTAAAGCTACAACCTGGATCTGCTGTAACAATCCATCCATTTTCCAACCCACTGAATCCAAACACAGGGTCACGGGGGTCTGCTGGAGCCAATCCCAGCCAACACAGGGCACAAGGCAGGAACTAATCCCAGGCAGGGTGCCAACCCACCGCAGTGCTGTAACAATTCTCTTCGCAATTTTAAATACTTCAGCCATATCACTTCAGAATCTCTGCTTGAGATAAACTGAAAATTATGTTCAGCCCTGACAATCTTTCCTCATTGCTGGAATCAGCCTAGTTGCTTCCTTTGGACTCTTTCTAGCGCTGCTATGTCTAATGTATTAGATAGATAGATAGATAGATAGATAGATAGATAGATAGATAGATAGATAGATAGATAGATAGATAGATAGATAGATAGATAGATAGATAGATAGATAGATAGATAGATAGTGTCATTGTCACTTTTACAAAGGAACAATGAAATTGAAGGTGCAAACAACTCAGTGTGAGGAATAAGAGTTAAAAAGACAAAAAGACAAGAAGAGAGAAAATAATAACAAACCGAATAGTAATAAATATACAAATTGCACTTGTTGACTTAAGGTCTATATTACACATTGGAAGAATAATATGGAGCAGTTTTATTCTGAGTTCAGGGCCATGATTGCTTTCGGATAAAAGCTGTTTTTAAGGTGGTTTGTCCTGTTTTCATAGCTCTGTATCTCTTGCCCGATGGCAAAAGCTGGAAGAGGCAATGACCGGGATGTGATGAGTCCTGTGAAATGTCTATTGCTTTTTTGCGGCTTCGGGAGGTGTAGATTTGTTCCAGAGTGGGGAGGGTACAAACAATTGTTCTCTCCGCTATCCTGACGACCCTGTGGAGTGCTTTCTTTTCTGAGGAAGTGCAGCTGCCGTACCACACACACAGTCCGTACGTTAGCACACTCTCGATGGAACAGTGATAAAAAGCAAGGAGTAGATTTTTTGGGAGGTGGTTCTTTCTGAGAATTCTCAGAAAATACAGTCTCTGCTGCGCCTTCTTTAGCAGCTCCTTGGTGTTGGCGCTCCAGGTCAGGTCATCCTCCAGCTCCATACCCAGAAACCTGAACACCGGGACCCTCTCCACACAGGCCCCGCCAATGATGAGTGGCTGGATGTCACTTTTGTTTTTCCTAAAGTCAATAACAAGCTCCTTTGTTATTTTGTTGTTGAGGAGCAGGTTATTGACTGTGCACCACTCTGACAGTCGCTCCACCTCGTCCCTGTATGCTAGCTCACCCTCCTTGCCCGAGATGAGTCCGACCACCGTCGTGTCATCCGCAAACTTTATAATCTTGTTGCTATGGTGAGTGGGGACACAGTCATATGTGTAGAGGGTGTAGAGGAGCGGGCTGAGCACACAACCCTGCGGCGTCCCAGTGTTGAGGCTGAGAGCAGTGGATGTGTGGAGACCCAGCCTGACCCTCTGGGAGCGACCCGACAGGAAGTCCAGTATCCAACTGCAGGTGAGTGATGGAAGTCCCAGGTCTGCCAGTTTGGACACCAGTCGTTGTGGGAGGATGGTGTTAAATGCCGAGCTGAAGTCTACAAAGAGCAGTCTGGCATAACTCCCCTGCTGCTCCAGGTGGGTCAGGGCAGCATGAAGGGCTGTGGCCACAGCATCCTCCGTGGATCTCTTTGCTTTGTAAGCAAATTGAAATGGATCCAGGTCTGCTGGCAGGCAGGCGATGATATGACTCCGCACCAGTTTCTCAAAGCACTTCATGATGACAGATGTGAGTGCCACTGGGCGGAAATCATTCAGACTGTTCGTGTTGGACTTTTTCGGCAGCGGAACAATGATTAATAGTGATCTGTGACTTGTCACATCAAAATCAAACAGGTTTGATTGTGTCTTAAGTTGTAGGAGCAAGCCCCCAGTGTGTGTGTGTGTATGTATTTGCGTGTGTGCGTGTGTGTGTGTGTGTGTGTGTGAGAGAGAGAGGGAGAGCTGACCACCAATGAGCACTCAGCCTCAAGTATAGGGCATACAATGCAGCTGAAAGGAAGAAAGGAGAATGGATGTTTTGGATCATTCAAAAGAAGAAGTTTGGCTCATCTGTCTAAGGTCTCATGTTTGTCACACAACAACAGTGGAAAAGGGAAAAAGGATGGGCTCAGAGTGCAGCTGAACTCACCACACACAGAAGATACAGTATTAGAAAATTACAGAAATTGTGATGAGAATAGTCCATTTAGCCCAACAAGCCCCTCGATCCTATTCACCTAGATTGTCCAAGATAACATCAAGTCCCTAAAGTTCTGCTGTACATCGCAATACTTGATCATTTATTCCATGTGTCTGAGGTTCTTTATGTGAAGAAAAATTTTCTAACAACTTTTCTGTTATACTGCAAAAAATGCATATACTGTATAAAAACTAGACAAAAAACTTGAAATGAGAGTTATTTTGCTTTTATTTAGTAAAAATATCTGCCAACAGGGTAAGCAAAATTTTCTTGACAAAATTTCTTAAAGTAAGCTAAAAAAATCCTATACATGATTTTTTTGATAAATCAATAATTCTTACAGTAAGGAAAACAAGATATAATGTCATGATGTAAATACTTTTCACTTACTTAGATTTCATTTTTTGCAAACATGTTTCCAACTGTGTTCCTTGTTGCAGAATTTATTTTAAAATAACAGTCTCAATCCAATGCACTACTGTAATTCCTTTCATAACTGTAAACACTTCAGTCGTGTGTCCATTTAAACTGCATTTGCTTAAACTGGAAGGTTCAACTACTTCAATCTCTCATCATAGCTTATACCTCTTTTCTCTGGACTTATTCTTGTGCTGCCATACCTTTTTTGTAATATGAAGACCAAACCTGAACACAATAGTCCAGGTGACGCCTCACTGCTGCATTTTATAATTTAAGCATAACCTGCCTTGACTTGTACTCCACACCTTGTGATATTTAACCTAACATCCTATTAGTCATTTTGATCACTTCTGTACACTGTCTGGATGAATATAGAGTCCACAGTGACTCCTAGCTCCTTCTTATAAAATGTACTCTCTTATAAAGTGTACTCTCAAGTTTCAGTCAGTCCGTCATTTCCCAACCCGCTATATCTTAACACAGGATCATGGGGGTCTGCTGGAGCCAATCCCAACCAGCACAGGACGCAAGGCAGGAACAAATCCCAGGCAGGGTGCCAGCCCACCACAGGGCACACACACACACACACACACACACCAGGCACACACTAGCAACAATTTAGGATCGCCAATGCACCTACCATGCATGTCTTTGGACTGTTGGAGGAAACCCACGCAGACACGGGGAGAACATTTAAACTCCACACAGGGAGGGCCCGGGAAGCGAACCCAGATCTCTTTACTGTGAGGCAGCAGTGCTACTACTGCGCCATATGCTGCCCAACTTTGAAGTTTCCCATTGTATATTCAAACCTAACATTTTTACTTTCTTCATGTAATACTTTACATTTACTTACATTAAATTTCATCTGCCTAAGTCCGTATGCTGTCCAAGTTCCTCCTAAATAATAAAATCTTGACAATCATTATAAATTGGTGCTGACCATAATCTATTCTCTTTTACCTTCTCAGTATTATGCTGTGGCAGTAGAATCCAAAACTGCATTTCTAAGTTACTACTTCCTACTTATGGGTTTTATGTGCACTCTTAGGTACAATAATGCTATTGTAAGAGTTCATGTGGGAGTGGGAGATGAGCGTAGTCAAAGTGTAGTCAGGCAGGCAAAAATCAATTCTAGAAAAACAGAAACTGTTCCTCATGATAAAGGAGAGCTGAAAGAATAGCCAAGAAAACAAAGCCAAAGTTAAGATACCAAAAAAAGAAAATCTACTTGTTTGAAAAGCTAAGCTACCGTGAAGCACGAGGAAGACTTTTGTTTATCGAATTTATAGGCAACGGCTGCTGTATCAACCACATAACCATAACAGAAGAGTCATCTTACTTCTAGATATTGTAGCATAAACACAAAATAATGTAAGGTTAAACAGTACAAACATAGCTGTAATTTGTTTGAAGCACTAAATAAATCACAAAATGAGATTTCTCATGAAAAAAAACACTAATATAGCTTAAAAATAATAAAATGAATAAGAAACTAACAATGGGAAGTGACATCAGAGATATCTGGAATTCAGAACTGAAAAGATTTAATCTTATTTTTACACTACCCAGCATGCACTTGTAGCGGGGCCACATAGTGTTTAAATGTCAGTTCTGAGTGCGTCTCGTTTCATTGTCCCATTTACTGTTTATGTGCATCAGTTAATGGATGATGGAAGGAGACCACAACCGCCAACCTGGAAAACACCTGTTTACAATCATTCAATCCCAGCCGACACAGGACTATATAAGCCATCAGGAGGAGAAGGAGGGAGGAGAGAAGGAGATTTTGTTTCAACATTACGACCACGAGCAACCTGTACCTGTTTTCCATATTGCGCTTATCCATCCAGTTTGTTTTCCATCCGCCGGATTTATTTCAAGGACCTCACCACGAGATACCCCGGGGTAGGACTTAATCATCCACCACATACACGAGGATTCACGGTGAGGCTGTTCCATTTTTTTCCGGGGAGAATCAAACAACTCTATCACTAATTCAGTCATCCGCTTTCAGGACATTTTCTTTTTTACCGGACTCACGTACTCATTCATTTTCAGTTTGTCTTTCATTGTCGTTATTCGTGTTGTGTGTTTATTTGTTACAGGGACAAGGGAGGGTTTTTGTTGTGTGTATATATATATATATATTTGGTGGTGTCTTCTTATTGCTGGGGTGGAGGGATATATTTATGTTTCTATTTTTCTATGTCATTTTACTTAATACATATAACCCGTTTTACTTCCCGTTTTTGTGTGCTTATATTTTTCACCGTCGATTATGGGGAAAAGTTCAAATGGTAAGAAGTACGGCTTGATAGTAGATTATTTCTCAGTAAATTATCCAGGCCACTGGTCTTGGAGGTGTAGCTGCCGGCTGGGTAAAAGGGGTCGGCCGTTACATAAAGTGGTGCCCTCTCTGAGGAATCTAAATAAATATCTAGCGCTGTCTGCCTTTAAACAATTCCCCTATTAATATGTCTATAGTGCGTGCCGAGCAGGACGACACCATTGCTTCGCCGCGGTGTGATGATGGAGTAGCCAGGGCGCGGCACGTCACGGTCAGAGCGTGTTCAGCGGTGCAGGAGGTTTTGGATTCGTTGCAGTCGCTGTACCTCGAAGATCACCATGGACCTGAGGAGGAATGCCTGGAGGATGTCTCGCCTCCGTGGGAAGATCTGGCGCAACAACTAACCCGGCTGGATGAGAAAGTCCGTGAGGTTGCTGAAAGTGCGCTTGGGCGCGAAGATGCCTTGCGGGCTCGCATCAGCAGCTCCCAGGAGGAAGTAAAAGAATATCTTAGTGAGCAAGTTCAACTCCTGGGGCGGGAAATCGTGTTGTGCCTCCAGAGGCGGGATCAACGCTGGCAAGAAACTCTTCAGGGGGAGGTCCGAAGGAGTCTCCAGACGTTACGTCAGTCACCCTGTCATTCAACGCCGTACAGGTCTAGTGGGGGGGGTGAATACATCAATCGGCCCTCTGTTCCTGGGGTGCGCCTTTCCTTTCCCAAGTTGGGGGCCCCTTATAACATCGATGATGTCCTCAACTTTGTGGAAGAAGGGGAGGCATATCTGGCTGTTAACCCTTTAACCCCAGAAGAGCTTATGGGGGTGATAGGGGCATCCCTCTCGGGGCCGGTGCGGAGCTGGTGGCTGACGGCCAAGAAGAACATTAAAGACTGGGGATCCTTTCGTCGATCTTTCCTCGCGGCTTTTCTTCCGGAAGACTATGAATCTGAACTGGAGGACAAGCTGCGATCCATGGTGCAACTGCCTTCGCAATCCATCCGGGACTTCGCCTATGAATATCGGGCTTTGTGTTTGAAGTGGCGGCCGGCTATGTCTGAAGAAGAGGTGGTCCGCCGCATTCTTAATGCCTGTAACCCGCGGTTACCTGGGTGTCCCAGGGGGGTTGTGGGGTCGGTGGAAGACCTGGTGAAGGTGGACTCACAAGTGGAACGGGACTGGGGTAACTCAAAAACGTAATGGAACAAGGTACAAGCCATTACACGAGAAACCCAGCCCCTAAAACCCCAGCGAGCCAAACCTTGCCGGTCGGAAGCCGATCTCGCCATCATGCAAGTGAGTACGTCCCTCCTGATCGTCCCAGTGAAGCTGCGGGTGTGGCAGGTAGATGCGGTGGTGGATACAGGGAGCCATCACACCTTAATCTGCTCAAGCATGTGGAAGAAGATTAGCCGACCGACAGACAACTTAACTTCTGCCCCGTCTGTCTGATTTGTATTGGCAGATGGGAGTGAACACAGAGCCCTGGGCAAAGTCCCCTTGAGGTACAGTGTACTTTCCACCACCTGGGAGATGGATACGTATGTCCTGGATGACCGGCACCTGTCCGTCCCGTTACTCCTTGGGCTGGACTCTTTAACCACCATGAGGATGACCATCCATCTCAGTCCCAGGGGGTATACGGTGCCAGGGGAAGGGGTATGCGACTTCATTCATAAATCCAAAGAAGATCTGGGCTTGGAATTCATTGGCTTCTACGCAGCAGTGAGGAGTGACGCAAGCACCTCGGCGGCAGCCCCTGTGGAGGAACAGCCCGAAGAGGTAAGGCCGGTGCTGAAGAAGTGGGCCGAGGTGTGGACTGAGAAATTAGGAGTCGCCCGTGGAGTTACCCACGTGATCCACACCTCGGACGAAGTTCCAATAAGGCACCGAGCCTACCGCGTTTCTCCACTAAAGAAGGGCATAATTAAAGAACACCTTGATCAAATGCTCGCCGAGGGAATAATTGAACCATCTTCCTCCTCCTGGGCGTCCCCTGTGGTCCTCGTAAAGAAGACAGATGACACCTATCGTTTCTGCGTGGACTACAGGGGGGTTAACGGGAAGATGAGCCTGGACGCATATCCCATGCCCCTGGTTCATGAGATTCTGGAGTCGCTGCATGGAGCTGCAGTTTTCAGCACACTAGACCTCCGCAGTGGCTATTGGCAGGTGCCGATGGACGAGGGGAGTAGGAAGAAGACGGCAGTCATCACCCCTGAAGGCTTGTTCCAGTTCACAGTCATGCCTTTTGGGCTTACAAATGCTGGGGCCACCTTCCAGCGGCTCATGGAGCAAGTCCTGAGGGGGTTGATAGGCAAGATCTGCTTTGTTTACATCGACGACGTCATTATTTACTCCCCTTCTATTAAACAACATCTCCAGGACCTGGACACCATCTTCCAACGATTACATCAAGCGCACCTTACGCTGAACACGAAGAAGTGTACCTTCATTCAACACCACATACGCTTCCTCGGGCACATTCTTTCATTTGAGGGGGTCGCTGTAGACCCCGAGAAGACCTTAGCCATCCGAGACTACCCCACGCCCACGGATTTGAAATCTTTGCAACGTTTCCTTGGGTTAGTGGGGTGGTATCACAAGTTCATTCCCCGGATGGCTGATATAGCGGCTCCCTTGAACAACCTAAGAAAAAAAGATGTCCCGTGGGAGTGGACAGCAGAGTGCCAGGACGCGGTCGAGCAACTAAAGAGCCATCTTCAAGAGCCGCCCGTTCTGGTCCAGCCAGATCCGCAGCTCACTTTCCAGGTACAAACAGATGCCAGCAACCTGGGGCTTGGCGCCGTGCTCACTCAGAAAATCCACCAGGCTGAACACGTCATCGCTTACGCCTCTCGAGCCTTGCACGGCGCCGAGCCCAATTATTCAACAGCTGAAAAAGAGTGTTTGGCTGTCGTGTGGCCTGTGGAAAAATGGAGACACTATCTGGAGGGGGTTGAATTTGAAGTGTACACCGACCATCACGCTCTGACCTGGGTATATAATCACCCGAAGACCTCCTCCCGTCTAACCAGGTGGGTATTACGCCTCCAGAACTTCACTTTCAAGGTGACCTATCGGAAGGGCTGTGGCAATATTGTGCCTGATGCTCTGTCCAGGGTGTGGTGTGTTTGGCAGAGGCAAAGAAGATGATCCTCCCTCTGCCAAGAAGCCTGGAAGACCTGGCTCAAGCACAAGCCACCAGTCCATTCTGCCAGAGCATCAGGGAGGGACTGGAACAGCAGCGTACCGACCGGGTACACTTCGTGGACCTCCAGGGGGTTCTGTACAGGACCACTCCATCCTTCCTTGGGGGTCTGCAACACCAACTAGTGGTCCCGGAAGAGCTCATCCCAGACTTCCTAATTTACTATCATGACAGTCCTTTAGGTGGTCACCTTGGAAGGACAAAGACTTTATTAAAGATCCTGGGGGTTGCGTGGTGGCCGTCTGTCCGGAAAGACGTTTGCCACCATGTGAAGAAGTGCATCACCTGCCAACAGCTCAAAAACCCACCTGGTAAACCGGCAGGATTTCTGCAATCGACAATCGCAGATGGACCGGGGGAGACTTTGGGAGTCGACCTGATGGGGCCTTTTCCTGTTACTAGCTCGAGGAAGACCGTCCTGATGGTGGTGATTGATTATTTTTCAAAGTGGGTGGAGATGTTTGCATTAACAGACGCAAAAACTAACAAGATCTGTTCCACCCTGAAGAACGAAATCTTCACCCGCTGGGGGGTGCCGAAGAACATCGTCTCAGACCGGGGTCCGCAGTTCACGAGCTCTCTATTAGATGAACTTTATACAGCCTGGGGAGTGAAGAAAAACCTGACAACAGCTTACCATCCCCAGGCTAAC
Source organism: Erpetoichthys calabaricus (assembly GCF_900747795.2). Taxonomy (NCBI): domain Eukaryota; kingdom Metazoa; phylum Chordata; class Cladistia; order Polypteriformes; family Polypteridae; genus Erpetoichthys; species Erpetoichthys calabaricus. Next base: position 34,487,438 of record NC_041403.2, read on the forward strand.
ATGACAGAGCGAGTGAACCGGACCCTGAAGAACATGATCGCCTCCTATGTGGGTGAACGCCATCAGGACTGGGATAAATGGCTCCCCGAGCTCCGGTTTGCCCTGAACACCGCTGTGCATGAAGCCACAGGTGAGACGCCTGCTTTGGTTGCGCTGGGCAGACAGCCAAAGGGCCCGCTTGACCGACTCCTTCCCAGAGCCCCTAATCCAGAAACCACCAGTTACAATAACCTATTTAAAATGGAGGAATTACGGCGGAAAATCCAACAGAGGTTGGTGAGTTCGACATCCAGACATGCCAAGTTATATAATGCCCGGCGTAAGGAAGCGCACTTTCAGCCGGGTGATTTGGTCTGGATTAGAGCTCACCATCTCTCGGATGCCAGCAAAAGGTTCTCCGCCAAGCTAGCGCCTAAATGGTTAGGTCCAGCCAAAATCATTTCTCAAACAGGTCCCGTTAATTTCCAGTTTCAAAGGGGTATCGGCACTGACTCCAAGATAGACACTATCCATGTGGCCAATCTCAAGCCGTACTTCGGCCCTCCCTTGTCCAAGGTTGGGGGGGGGGGGAATGTAGCGGGGCCACATAGTGTTTAAATGTCAGTTCTGAGTGCGTCTCGTTTCATTGTCCCGTTTACTGTTTATGTGCGTCAGTTAATGCCGTCCCCGAAAAACGGGGACGGATGATGGAAGGAGACCACAACCGCCAACCTGGAAAACACCTGTTTACAATCATTCAATCACAGCCGTCACAGGACTATATAAGCCATCAGGAGGAGAAGGAGGGAGGAGAGAAGGAGATTTTGTTTCAACATTACGACCACGAGCAACCTGTACCTGTTTTCCATATTTCTGCCCATTTAGCCAAAACAGCATGTATGAGGTCAGCTACTGATTTTGGATGAGAAGACCTGGCTTGCATCAGCTTTCTAATTTTTCCCAAAGCTGTTCAATAGGGTTGAGGTCAGGGCTCTGTGCAGGCCATGTTCCCCAATGCCTTTATAAGCCTGACTTTGTGCATTTGGTCATAGTTATGATGGAACAGAAAATGGCCTTCCTTAAACTGTGGTCACAAAGTTGGAAGTGCACAATTATCTACAATGTCTTTATATGTTGTAGAATTAACAGCACCCCTCGCTGAAAACAAGGGGCCTAGCCCAAACTCTGAAAAACAGATCCAACCCTCAAAATCCCACCTCCAGTTGATGTCACATCCGGTTCCCAGAATGCCGCCTGCTTAATATGTCACTTCCTGCTGTTTCATTATATAAATGTCTGTCATTCGTGTTTTGATCAGTTCTGTTTTGGACTCAAGTCTGTAAAGACCAAACTACATTTTCACCAAACCCTCACTAAACGGGGACGGTCCCCAAAACTTTGACTTTGTTTTGTGTCTTTTGTTACAATATGAATATGTATAGTGTGGCGGATGAATATATATATATACAGTGGAATTTTGCCAGCATGTTGAGTTTGAATTCAATGCCTGGTTCTTATTCATGTGGAGTATGCATGCTCTCCATAGGTCTGTGTGGATTTTCATCAGGGAACTTTATTGTTTCTTCCCCTATATACACAAAACATGCATTTTGGATAACTGTCAGTTCCAAATTTGCCCCATGTTGGTGTGTATGAATGGGCCCTGTTATGCACTGGCATCTTGTCCAGCACTGTTGCCTGCCTTGCATCTAATACTACTGGGATATAACTCATCTTTTAATAACCAATAAATGAATCTTGTAAGCAGATTTGAGAGTTTTATTGTATACAGTATTTATAATTTAAATGATATAGACTAGTTTAACTAGTGATGTAATGAATTGTGCTGAACTCCAGAAAGGCAGCATTCATAAGTAAAACATCTAAAGAAAGGCAGAGTGCCAGAAATTTCTGAGCAGCGCATGTCATAGAGTTTGTAATTAAGCTCTGTCTGTAGTACCCCAGGTAATCCCACCTGTCTGCTCTTCGACAGACTTCATACAGAATGAAACTCAGTGAATCATTTTTTTTAAATAAACAAATATCATCTCAGACAAATTACAGGATATCTGTCAGGCCTCAGTACTGCACATTTCCAGCATGGATTTTGGTTATGTAAAGAGCAGAAAAGGAGATCTGGAGGTTACTGTAATTATTACACTGGGTTATCTCTCCTGCATTTGAGAACAAATCAAAGACGGGAAAGCAGTGAGTTATGGCTTTAATACAGACAAGCCTGGAGCCTCCTAATGAAGTCCAATGAATATTTTGGCAGCCATAGGTTGTGGGCAGAGGGGTTTGATTGGAGTCTTCCTGTAGTGAAATGTTTACATTACTGCTGTAACGTGCGCCAAACGTTATGGCGAGGAAGCGTTTGGAACTGTGGTCAGGCACTCGGAGACATCCATTATATGTTCATTCGTGTTCAGCAACTCAACCCTAGCCTTAACGTTTTCTATGAAAACAAATGCTCTGTTCATCAAAGTCAGAATCTGTGTATTTCTAATGCTAAAAGTGGCATCAAATGTTAATCTTTCCTTATTTTATGTAATCACCTTCATGATAAAGACATTAACAATGCCATTTGGTGCACTTTAAAAAACTACTGAAAACACATTATTTTAACATGGCCTTCTCATAACTTCACTGTAATTTAATCCTGATACTCTGTATATCTAATTCATTATAATAACTATTCATTCAAAATCTGTACTAACCCCTGCTCTCTCTTCTGTTTCCTTTTCCGGTGTCCTGTTGGTGGTGGCGTGCGCCACCACCATCTACCCAAAGCACCATGATGTTCCAACAATGATGGATGGATTAAAAGCCAGAAATCTGTATGACCATCAGCATCAAGTGACTCCGTGAAAAACCCGAACTACAAAGAGGACTATTTCATTTATGTTAGGTAGAATGCCCAGAGGGGACTGGGCGGTCTCGTGGCCTGGAACACCTACAGATTTTATTTTTTTCTCCAGCCTTCTGGAGTTTTTTTTTGTTTTTTCTGTCCACCCTGGCCATCGGACCTTACTCCTTTCTATGTTAATTAATGTTGTCTTATTTTAATTTCTTATTTTGTCTTTTATTTTTCTTCTCTCCATTATGTAAAGCACTTTGAGCTACTTTTTGTATGAAAATGTGCTATATAAATAAATGTTGTTGTTGTCGTTGTTGTTTAAAAAGCAAACTGAGCATAATGCTATAAATAAACAGAACAATGAATTCAAAATTCCAATTCAGACGTTGGTCAGTTGTGCCAATTTATAATCCGCCTTGTATACACTATGCTGGTGTAACGGAATTGTTTTAAAACTGCATCATTCATCAAACTTTATAAAGTGAACTAAGTGATAAACAGGACACTATATGGGGTATGTGAATTCCCCGCCAAATGATTAAGCTCAGGTGTTTCAATGTTAACTCAAGCACAGAGCCATGGAATCTCCATTGGCAAAGATTGGCATTAGAATGGGATGCACTGAAGAGCTCAATAAATTTAAACATGACACTGTCATTGATTGACACCTTTTACAAGTCACAAATCAGTATGTGAAAAGTTCTGATTTGCTAGATCCACCCCGGTCAACTGCAAGTGCTATTATGGTGCAGTGGACCAACAACAGCTCAACAATGAAGTGGCAGACCACACAGACTCACAGAACAGGGTGAGTGCCAAGTGCCAAAGTGCATAGCACATTCAAATTGACGATCCTCCAATGCATCACTCACAGAAACGTTCCAAACTGTCTCTGAAAGCAACATGTGAGACAAGGACTTCATGAAATGGGTGTCCATGGCTGAGTAGCTGCACACAAGCCTAAGATCTCCAGGCACAATGCCAAGCATTAGTTACAGTGGTGTAATGCAAAGCGCAATTGAACTCTGGGGCAGTGAACTAATGTTCTTTGGAGTGAAGAATCACACTTCACTATCTGGCAGGCTGATTGACGATTCTGAGCTTACTGTAGATGATGCGATGACAACACCTCCTTCTGGACAGCATAGTGTCTTCAGTAAAGTTTGGTTGAGAATTTCTGATGGTTTGAGGCTGTTTTTCAGGGTTCAGGCTAGGCCTCATGTATCCACTGAACTCTTAAAGTTACATTATACAAAGATATTTTACACAATTGTGCACTTCCAGCTTTGTTGTGACAGTTTTGGGGAAGACATGGAGGAACTTGACACAAAGCCCTGACCTCAACCCTATTGAACACATTTGGCATGAACTGTAATACTGCTAGTGAGCCAGGTGTTCTCTTCCAACATTAGTTCCTCACCTCACAAATGCTGTTTTTGGATTATTTGGCACAAATTCCTACAGACATATTTCAAAGTCTTGTAGAAAGCCTTCAAAGAAGAGAGGAGGCTGTTATATGGGATGTCTAAGGAGCTTATATAAGTGATGGGAAGGTGTCCACAGACTTCTTGTCACATAGTGCATCGGCCACATTTGATTTTATATAGTGTTTTATATCTTGGGCATTATTATAAAGTTCTTTGTAATTATCCTATACTTGGAAGAATTGGGAATATACACACCAGGGCTGGCTCTAGAATGCTTAGGCTGGTGTTACAGTAGCAATGTGATTATTTGGGGGGGGGGGGGGCAAGGTTTTTGTTACAGATAACAGTAATTGAAGAGAAGAGTGTTGTCCCCCTTGATGGTTCGAGACAGCAATAGAACAGGTGGTCCCCCTTGATGAGTCAAGCAGTACAATTTTCAAATAACACAAACATTAATTTAGCAAATTTAGACAAATTAATAGCCCTCCAGGCACCTCTCTGGATCCAGCCCTGGCACACACTGAGCTTTATATACTCAGTTAAATGGCATCGCCCCAGGGTGGTTGTGTGTAGGATTGTTGCAGAAGCTGCTGATGCAATTGATACAAAATAAGTGAAGAATCAAAATGGCATAGTGGGTTAAATACTAATAATTTGCAACATTGTTAAAACAAATGAGAGAAAAAGAAATAAATGCCATAATCAGATTCCATAGGTCAAAAAACCCTTAACTCTTCACAAAGATGTCCCAAAATTAAATAAGAAGGCCCCATTAATTGAAGACAACAATCACAACACCAGTAATGTTCAGATGTCTTAGAGAGACAGAATGAATGTTTTTCTTGTGGAAAAGCATTCATCATATCAAATCAAACCAAATTTTATGTTGTCACATTTCTATATATATATAAAATCCAATGTGTGTCTGTCTGTCTGTCTGTCTGTCTGTCGATGAGAGAACTACTTCACGGATGTAGATCGTTTTTTTCCTATAACTTGCTTGAACATTCCAGTTGATTTTGCGACCTCTCTCATTGCACTAAGTATCATAGTTCGCTTGTGGTACCGATTTATTTGTTCGAATCCAAGATAAATGCAGCGGGCTAAGGGGAGGGGGGCAGGGCCCTACTCACTCACGCGCCAACCTCGGGCGTATCTTACCTCCGCTTAGCTAGCGAACGAGAAAATTACTTAACGGATTTAGATAGGGCCTTTTTCTAGAATTTGCTTCAACATTCCGGTAGGTTTTTGTGACTTCTTTCATCATGCTAAGAATCATAGTTTGCTTGCAGGAGCGATATATTCGTACTAATCGGAGAGAGAGGCTGAGGGCTGAGGGGAGATGGAAGCATGACGTCAGGAGTAGGGAGCCAGGTAGGGTCCTCCTTCTATGTGGGCAGAGCCACTGGGGACGGTTAGTACAGTTAAACACACAGCTCAATGTGTAGTGAAATGCTTAGTTGCTAATCTAGAAATCTCTGCAATAGAAGAATATAAAAATACAATAAATGACAAGTACACAACTACAATGACAGCAGTAGCATTACATTAATATTGTAAAAATATACAATAAATATATTTTTTAATATATATGCGTACAAACACATGACATACAAGAATTGACAATAGGGCATCATGCAGCTCCAGACAGTGTCCTCATGTAGAATGAAGACGGACTGCAGACAGAAGTTCCTCCTCGGTCTCTCTGAGCTGATCTTCAGGCAGCCGTAGTGTTTTCCTGGCCATGCCACAGAGATGAGGCTGTTGTTGGGATGGCTGGTATCGCTGACAATTTTCTTTGCAGTGTTCTTACAATGCTTGATATAAATGTTCTGGAATTTGGAGCGTACACACTCAGTGATGTGTTCAGCTGGCCACACCACTCTCTGCAGAGCTATGCGGTCCTGCTGTTTGTTGTTCCTAAACCAGCCAGTAATACTTCCTGTCAGGACACTTTCAACGGTGGAACTATATATGTTGTTTAGTATCTGGGAGAGCAGCCTAAAATTGCTGAGGCATCTGAGGTGGTAAAGACATTGTCATGCCTTCTTCACCAAGGTGTCAATGTGCCTGGATCAGTGTTCAGCTTTTCACTTTTTAAGTCAACAACCAACTCCTTTGTCTTGCCGACATTCAGAACGAAGACTTTTGGGCTTCCAACAGTGTGACAGACTTCATGCACTTCATGCAGGTAGGGTTGGCAGATGTGCAGTTTTTACACCAATTTTAGAATATGTTTGAAAGTATTGTGTTAGGGAGAAAAATGGATTTGACAGTGTGTGTGTGTTTTTGTACTGTTTTCAAAGGATATGTGTGGTTGCCTCATACCCCATGCTTGTCCCACACACCCAGATGCCTGCAGCAAACAAACTCCAAATAGGATAAACCAGAAACTTTGACACCCAATCTCCACCCTACTGGGGCTTTGACAATGGAAAAACTCCAACGAGGTAGGCAAGTGAACAGCGTCATTCACTAGGTTGGTCCCCAGTGCCATTAGGTGGGTTTTTGGCTGTCATTGGGTTGGAAGTATTGCCAGTACCTGACAACCCTGCACTGAGGTAAGTCTGCTCATTGTTACTAGAGATTTGACCCTCCATAGCAATATTATTAATTTGGTTTATTTCTTTATTCAGGTAGGTTTTTGAGGATTCATTCCAACTGTTTACAGATACTCTTTTATACGCCTTATTTAGTACACTGTGCCACCTGCCAACTACACAAACCTGCTTGCACTCTGAAGATCATTCATTCATTCCAATTATTCATTTATTTTATTTTCCTATTGCTCTTTTTCCTTGTACTTGGTTCTAAACCTTTTTGGCAATGTTTACTGCTAGGTGACAAGATGTTGAAGTGGTTACTTCACTAGGCTGGTGAGATTGTTGGTTCAGATTCTCACATCATTACTCAGTGAAGTTCTCACATTGTTCTTTTTTTATTCTTTTCTTCATGGATTCTGATGTCCTCCCACATTTCAAATGGTCTCATTCTTGTCTATCGCCCAGCATTCAATATCTGGCTTTGTTAAATGAATGAATAGTCACTATTGATAAATATCACGTTACATTGAGACTGTTTCTTGTTCAGTGCTATGAGTATATATAGTGCCTCCCAGAGTATATTGTACGCATGTGTGTTTGTGTGTGTGTGTGCACACCATTAACTCTACAAAGCTCATCGGATTTGTAGTTCTGTCTTGACTTTGTGCAGAGTGAAGCAGGTGTTGTTTAAAACCAAAGAGAGACTCTCTTTATATTTTCCACGGCATGTACTCTGTGGACCTGGGTTTGCTTCCCGGGTCCTCCCTGCGTGGAGTTTGCATGTTCTCCCCGTGTCTGCATGGGTTTCCTCCAGACGCTCCAGTTTCCTCCCACAGTCCAAAGACATGCAGGTTAGGTGGATTGGCGATTCTAAATTGGCCCTAGTGTGTGCTTGGTGTGTGGGTGTGTTTGTGTGTGTCCTGCGGTGGGTTGGCACCCTGCCCAGGATTGGTTCCTGCCTTATGCCCTGTGTTGGCTGGGATTGGCTCCGGCAGACCCCCGTGACCCTGTGTTCGGATTCAGCGGGTTGGAACATGAATGAATGTACTCTGTGTGTATGTAAATGAAAAATGTACTTAATGAATCAGTTAGATGCTTTAACCTGTGCTTCCCTATTTAACTGGTCATCTTGATGTCATTTGGACTAGCACATTTTAATTAGAGATGAGATCATATGGTATTTTAACTTTTTTATTTTGTTCTGTGATAACAACCTACATATAAGAAGTCTTATTTTATGAACCAGATATTTACACAAGACTTTTTATCTGTTCAACTATTTTGGGACCTTTAGATAACATTAAGCCTTAATGGCGTTCAAAAAACATGCCATTTATCTGTATGCTGATTGGTGTAAACTGAAATGTTGTTGAACATGTTATGTAAATGAGCCTATTTTAGACCATCGCCTTGTTATTTTAGTCAGTCTGTCATGCTGCACTGAACATTGTGGCCTCACCAGCCCAGTGTAAATAAAAGACATCCATCCACAGATTAATTTATAGTGGTGTCAAATGACTATTTTTTTAGATAGATAGATAGATAGATAGATAGATAGATAGATAGATAGATAGATAGATAGATAGATAGATAGATAGATAGATAGATAGATAGATAGATAGATAGATAGATAGATAGATAGATAGATAGATAGATAGACATAATTAATCCCAAGGGGAAATTCACAGTTTAGTATTTTCCCTAACAATCATGCTGGCAGGGATTGAACCCAAGTCAGCAGTTTGAAAGCGTAGCACCAATTGGATGCACCACCAGTCAGTGCAAGTGCTGGCTCTAAGGCTAGGGATCTGTGCCAGCACTTGGAAGGTTGCTGGTTTGAATCCCATGAATGCCAGAAGTGATTCCACTCCATCAGTGGCCCTCCAACATACCTGAATATGTTAACCTATTTAAATAGAAAATTAAAATGACATATAGAGAAAAATGAAGATAAATTTTGCATTGATTTTTTCATATATAGAGGAACAGCAATAATTTTTCACATATAATTATTTATAAGCAACAACTAGGCAAGAATATAGTATAGACGCACTGATAAGTTGTGTTCTGATTTTTAGTTTAATATAATTACGCCATGAAAACCAAAACCAGAGTAGTGTACAAGTGATAGGTGGAGATGTTTTCTGCGCAGTGCAAGAACGCATTCGGATTGATAACGAAACTAAGTTATAAATTGTAAATCAGTTGTTTATCTTGAAATTATTATCGTGTAATGTTTATGTTTATTTTTGTTGTTGCCTCATAAATTTCAACTGCTGTGTCTGATGCCGTCACAGAAGGACAGTCTGGAAATTATTTTTGAAGTATTTGTGGATAAAAATCAGAGAATTGTACTGTTTTCATTCATGAGTGATATTTTTCTGAACCCTGCTGCTTACACACGAATTGCACTGAGCCTTTCGGCCAATGATGCCACCCCCAAAAATGTGCTGCCTAGGACAGACCGCCCCTATAATGGCCTTTAACCTGCAATTACTTCATCCTGGGTATGACGTTAACCTGCATCCAGCCCTGCGAGCAGCTCCTCCAACTTGCACAGAGAGCTTGGGGGTTGGTGGCAGGACTGGCACTCCAGCCAGTGTAAAAAACCTCACCCTGTTCCCCTCCACTCTGAGGTGTTGCACAACTGCGCTCGGATCCTAATTTGGGATCCTGCGGTGGGTCGTCATGTGGTGGATGCAGCAACGCGCTGTATCAGTTGTAACAGATAGAGGCACTGTCGACCCCTTGAACCCTCAGACCAGACGTCAGACACCAGATAAAAGTCCAAAATGAATATTTATTATAATAATAAAGTGCACAAAGCACTCTCCACTCCACTATACTCATAAATAAACAAATCAATAATCAATAACAATCCTCCACTCCCAGACGCTTAGCCACCCTGCCTCCCAACTCATCTCAACGTCTGGGATTTCCCACAATCCTTTTATAGTCCTTGACCCGGAAGTGGTTCTGTCCCTCAGTCCATGTGACTTTCTATCACTTCCGGGTCAGGTAAAAACTTCTCCTTTTCTTCCGCCCGGAAGTATATAATTTCTTCCGTTCCCGTGACTTGGAAATACCTCAGGGCTATATGGAAAGCATAAATCCCTGGGCCTCCCTGCAGCGACTTCTGGCGGCCCCCATGGTATCAGGGTTGTGCATTAAAACTCCAAGGTCCATGAGGCCCTGCTGAAATTCGGGGCACCTCCATGTTGCAGGGAGGGCTCTATCTGGCGGCCTGGGGGTATTGGCCGGACTGTATGGCCGGCAATCCCTCACACAGTGCATACTCCCAACCTCTCCTCTTTCCCTAACAGTAGCTTTGGCAAAGTGGTGAGGGCAGTTGCTTTACATGAGTTCAAATCCCAGTCTGTTCACTGTGTGTATAATGCGTCTCCATTGGTTTTCTATATGTGTTCTTGCAACTCTAAATTGGCTTGCTAAGTGTGTGTGTGTTCTGCAGTGGACTGGCCTGCAATCCAGGGCTGATATAACAGATTAAAATCACTTCTAGTTTGGTTTCCAGCCCTTTGTTGCTTGGAGTGGTATTAGCTCTAAGAAAACTAGAAATGAATAAAGTGGGTCCCATACTGGGTGGATAATTAAACACAGTTTTATCTCTCTTTTATAATCTTCATGTTGTATCAAGATGTTTTAGAAAGACTACAAAAAAGGCAAACACTAAAGTCAAGAGCCATGTTGTTTTCTGGTGTTTGGGCATCCAGTTTAAACAGGCTGGAGCATTTGCCCTTTCTGTTCTTGGCTCCACCTCGGCGTCCAAAGGTATCCAATCAGGTTGATTGACAAGCACAATGCCTGCCTCTGGAGGAGCTGCCTGGCTGTCTAGGCTGTCAGGAACGTTTTTCCAAACCAAGCAATGTGCTTGCCATCATGTACCTGTCAACTATACCTTACAATAAGTTAATCCATTTTAAAAATGATGTATGTGCATGGTCTGTCAGTCTATAACCACAAAAGCCCAAGACTGAGCTTTCCAGGATGCCAGGCAGACTGAGTGAATGAGAGAGAGAGAGGAGAATATAGGAGACGGACATATATAAAAAAAAAAAACAATCATAAAACAGATCCTATTTCTTACTGATTTACGTACTTTCAGGTTGGGAGAACTGAAGTGGACAAAAAAACAGTCTGTTGTCAAAGAAGAGACAAGTGAGTCACAAAAGAGTTGGGGCAGCTACCCGTAAATTATTTCCTGGATACAAAAGAGTGAATTGTTGGGTAGATTTAAGTACAGATTTGAGTCCACAACAGAACTGTCTTTATGAGACAAGGTTGGCGGTTTTAAAGGAGAGAACAGGAAGTGAAGACATCAGGGCCGGAACCAGAAGTGACATCCTGAGAACCAGGCAGAATTTCCTGTAATCGGTCTGCAGTGGAAAGGGAGAAAGGGTCAATAGACTCTGCCCACCCCAGGGTCTGACGTGGAATCACCCTCATTTAGGCCCTTTAACTTCTGTGATACTACCCACTTGGTTCAACTACAGCATAAGGATTACGATCTGTAAATTACAAATGAGGAAAGCATGTGTTTGTGCTTTTTTTTTTCATAATAAAAATGATTAAAACTAGGATTCTGCTCATTCATTACTCTCATTTCTACATTTTTTTTGTTTGTATCTTGAGAGCTGATGCCTTTTAAAACAGTGAGGGATACAAAGCAGACAGCAAACAATTATTACTTCTATGACCATGGTGGGACTGGGGTTACCATTGACTCACAGTTTTTGGGCCTGGATTTAAATTCAGTCTTGGACTGAAACTCTGCAGCCATAGGCTTACATCAGGACAATAACTTTGCATTTGGTTGACTTTGGTACAAAACCAGAATTTTGTCCAGCAGCATTTTCCTTCAATATAATCTATTCAGGTTTGTGAAGTTTGAAGCAATATCAAGCTGAAGAGAGGAACCAACACCTGAAGGGTGCAGTCAATTCGACGCCATGTCCAGGCAGACCCCGACCTGGGACATGGGTAACCCAACAAGCATGTCTTTCGAGTTGAAAAAGAAGACCATTAATGCTTTGTCTTGGTAGAGCAATATTTTACTCTACTTTCCCCTACTGTATTATTAATATGTAGCCTTTATTAGAATGCCTCATATCTCACAGACTTACCACTGTTTATAAGGTATTATAATATATAACTTCTCCTCACCTTCCCTTCTACATCTATAACCTCTGGCAAATAAGTGTAGTAAAAGACAAGCAGGAGTTAAGTTATACATTAAATAATGTATTATTGGTAATATTCATAAATAATAACAACATGCAAAGTACATTTGAATATTGGCAACCATACAACCTGATAAATGGTGATGTGTAGTTTCAGGCGGCACACAGACTTGTAGTTATTTAAAATGTCTCTAGTTAAGGCATCATTGGTGGTCTGCTTTCTTCAGAACAGGCCACATGTCTGTCTCAATATGGCTGCCGAGCTGTGCTCTTCATTGTTTTGTTCTTTTCAGTTCATGGTGTGAGATGGTCATTCATCCAGTTTGGTAAGAGAAAGAGAGAGTGAGGGAGTGAGCAAATTTATAGATGTTCTGTCCAACCCCTAGAGCCAATAGGACGTCATAGTACTTAAAGGCTTCTGATACAAGCCAGTTCCAAACAGCCATGCTTCAGACCAATGGGGGAACAGAAAACATCTTCACACCTGCCACCCACCAAAACCATTTGTTGAGCTAAAGTTCGCCAGTTAGGCAGCCTGGGTTTGTGTGGGAGTTGAGAGACTTCAGAGAAACATTTTTTGGGGGTGTAAACATGAATGCTTTTCACTAATGTAACACTAATATTACATTGCTTTGCCTAAGTTACAAATAAAGACATACAAAATATTTATCAAGTTATATGGTAAATTTCACATCACAACAATTACCTATTGTGTTCCTGAGAGAGCACCACTTCTAGGGTGTATGCTTCAAAAATGTCCATCAGGCTACCTCAGAAGTTTACAGTGAAATTCTTGGTGGGTTAGATAGATAGATAGATAGATAGATAGATACTTTATTAATCCCAATGGGAAATTCACATTCTTCAGCAGCAGCATACTGATACAATAAATAATATTAAATTAAAGAATGATAATAATACAGGTGAAAAAAAAAACAGACAATAACTTTGTATAATGTTAAATGTTAACGTTTACCCCCCCTGGTGGAATTAAAGAGTCGCATAGTTTGGGGGAGGAACGATCTCCTCAGTCTGTCAGTGGAGCAGGACAGTGACAGCAGTCTGTCGCTGAAGCTGCTCTTCTGTCTGGAGATGACATTATTTAGTGGATGCAGTGGATTCTCCATAATTGATAGGAGCCTGCTGAGCGCCCTTCGCTCTGCCACAGATGTTAAACTGTCCAGCTCCATGCCAACAATAGAGCCTGCCTTCCTCACCAGTTTGTCCAGGCGTGAGGCGTCTTTCCTCTTAATGCTGCCTCCCCAGCACACCACTGCGTAGAAGAGGGCGCTCGCCACAACTGTTTGATAGAACATCTGCAGCATCTTATTGCAGATGTTGAAGGAAGCCAGCCTTCTAAGGAAGTATAACCGGCTTTGTGCTTTCTTGCACAGCGCATCAGTATTGGCAGTCCAGTCTAATTTATCATCCAGCTGCACTCCCAGATATTTATAGGTCTGCACCATCTGCACACAGTCACCTTTGATGATCACTGGGTCTATGAGGGGTCTGGGCCTCCTAAAATCCACCACCAGCTCCTTGGTTTTGCTGGTGTTCAGGTGTAGGTGGTTTGAGTCGGACCATTTAACAAAGTCATTGATTAGGTCCCTATACTCCTCCTCCAGCCCATTCCTGATACAGCCCACGATAGCAGTGTCATCAGCGAACTTTTGCACATGGCAGGACTCCGAGTTGTATTGGAAGTCCGATGTATATAGGCTGAACAGGACCGGAGAAAGTACAGTCCCTTGTGGCGCTCCTGTGTTGCTGACCACAATGTCAGACGTGCAGTTCCCAAGACGCACATACTGAGGTCTGTCTTTAAGATAGTCCACGATCCATGCCACTAGGTATGAATCTAATCCCATCTCTGTCAGCTTGTCCCTAAGGAGCAGAGGTTGGATTGTGTTGAAGGCGCTAGAGAAGTCTAGAAACATAATTCTTACAGCACCACTGCCTCTGTCCAAATGGGAGAGGGATCGGTGTAGCATATAGATGATGGCATCTTCCGCTCCCACCTTCTCCTGATATGCAAACTGCAGAGGGTCAAGGGCGTGTTGAACCTGTGGCCTCAGGTGGTGAAGCAGCAGCCTCTCCATGGTCTTCATCACATGTGATGTCAGAGCAACAGGCCGAAAGTCATTCAGCTCACTAGGACGTGATACCTTTGGGACTGGGGTGATACAAGATGTTTTCCAAAGCCTCGGGACTCTCCCCTGTTCCAGGCTCAGGTTGAAGATGCGCTGTAGAGGACCCCCCAGCTCCGATGCACAGACCTTCAGCAGTCGTGGCGATACTCCATCTGGACCCGCTGCTTTGCTGGCACGAAGTCTCCTCAGCTCTCTGCTCACTTGCGCTGTTGTTATTATGGGTGGGGATGTTTTTCCTATGCTGGTATCAGCAGAAGGATGTGTGGAGGGTGCAGTACTCCGAGGTGAGAGTGAGAGTGGGTTAGGGTGGTCAAACCTGTTAAAAAAGTTGTTCATTTGGTTTGCTCTCTTCACGTCTCTCTCAATGGTGGTACCCCGCTTCGAGCTGCAGCCAGTGATGATCTTCATCCCATCCCACACTTCCTTCATGCTGTTATTCTGCAACTTCTGCTCCAGCTTTCTCCTGTACTGCTCCTTCGCCGCCCTGAGTTGGACTCGGAGTTCCTTCTGCACGCGCTTGAGCTCATGCTGATCACCGTCTTTAAAAGCCCTTTTCTTCTGATTCAAAAGGCCCTTGATGTCACTTGTAATCCATGGCTTGTTGTTAGCATAGCAGCGTACTGTTCTTACTGGAACTACAATGTCCATACAGAAGTTGATGTAGTCAGTAGTGCAGTCAACAACTTCCTCAATGTTCTCATTATGAGATCCCTGCAGGATATCCCAGTCTGTAGTTCCAAAAAGTTCTCTCAGAGTATTCTCAGCCTCCGGGGTCCACTTCCTGAATGATCGTGTGGTTGTAGGTAGGACTCTAACTTTTGGTTTATAGTGAGGCTGAAGCTGAACCAGGTTATGATCTCCTTTCCCAAGCGCAGGCAGCGGGGGTGGCACTGTATGCGTCTTTAACGTTTGCATACAGTAAATCAATAGTCTTATTTCCCCGGGTGTTACAGTCCACATACTGGGAAAATGCAGGCAATGTTTTGTCCAGCGTCACATGGTTAAAGTCTCCAGCGATTAGCACAAGCGCCTCAGGGTGCTGCGTTTGTAACTTAGCAACAGCGGAATGGATGATGTCACTCGCTGACTCCACGTCTGCCCGAGGAGGAATATACACGATGACAACAATGACGTGTCCAAACTCTCTGGGCAAATAGTAGGGACGTAAACTTACGGCCAACAGTTCGATATCCCTGCAGCAAGTGGAGATTTTGATGTTAACATGTCCAGAGTGACACCACCGTGTATTAACATAGAGAGCGAGTCCTCCTCCTTTGTGCTTACCACAGGCACTTGCATCTCTGTCCGCTCTAACTGTGCTAAACCCGGGTAGCTCCACGTTGGCATCTGGAATGGTGTTATTTAGCCACGTTTCGCAGAAACACAACAAACTGCATTCTCTGTAGGTCCTTACATTTTTCACCAGCGCAGCCAGTTCGTCGATCTTATTTGAGATTGAGTTCACATTCCCCAGAATAACAGAAGGCACCGAAGGCTTGAAACGCCACTTTCTCGCAAGCCGCTTCATTTTTAGCTTAGTGCCGGCTCTGCTGCCACGATACCGCCTTCTTACCTCGTCGGGTAAATATGGAACCACACCGGCACTGGCATTTGTTCTCAGCGCCCGAAGTTGAGTACTTGAATAGGCGAGTCTCGGCGTGTTAAAATCCATGCCCATGTTGTAAAAGTAAGTGTGTCCAGGGAACGAATCCTCATAAAATAAAGTGGTAGGAGTGATCAATAAATAAAAATAGAAAAATAAAAGTAGAAAAATACACATACATATACAGTCATACACGGAGCTGCTGAAAAGGCTGCCACTCACGGCGGCGCCGGATGCAATGCTATCTATCTATCTATCTATCTATCTACACTTAATAACCCATCATGACACAACGAAAACATATTTTTAGAAAGGTTTGTGATTTTTTTTTCTAAATCAAAAGCTGAAATCTGTCATTTAAAGAAGTACTAGCTGTGTAAGCCCATGCTGTAAAAAGCCCGGGGTCCTAGAAACTATTGAAATCGTCAGAAAAAAAATTGAAATGTAGAGATGTCAGGTAATTGAAAGGAACTACTCTGGGCGTCTCTCTCCTAGGAGTATTTGTTTTGCTGACGTGCTCGCATCGCTTGTGCATTAGCGGCAAGAGGAAAAGTAAATGGGATGCCCTTGAATGGCCCAGACTTGTACCCCCATAGGGTACATGTGGAGATACCTGAGGATGGCAGTTCACTGATGCTTCCTATCCATTCTAACAGTGCTTGAGAGATCTGTCAGGCAGAATGGGATAAATGCAGGTATGCAAAGCTTAAAGAGAATTACCCAAGAAGACTCAAAGCTGTAATTGCTGTCAAAGGGGTTTCTACAAAGAACTGCAGTAATGATCTGAATACTTTTTTTTTTTGTTCTTTATTTCGCCTTATACAATTTCTTGTATTAGGAATTTGGTAGTTTTCGCATACCCCTTGGGGTCAGAGCGCAGGGTCAGCCATTGTACAGCGCCCCTGGAGCAATTACAGGTTAAGGGCCTTGCTCAAGGGCCCAGCAGAGTAGGATCTCTTTTGGCAGTAACGGGGATTCGAACCGGCAACCTTCGGGATACCAGCACAGATCCTTAGCCTCAGAGCCACCACTCCGCCCTAATATGAATATGAATGAGTGATTTCAGTTTTTGATTTTTAATGAATTTTCAGACCTTTCTGAAAACATGTTTCACTTTGTCATTGTAGAATATTAAGTGTAGATAAATGGGCAAAATGTCAGATGTACCCATTTAAAATTAAATTTACAACACAGAAAGATTAGGGGCCTGAAGGCTTTCTGAATCCACTGTATCCAGGTGTTAGTTTGCAGGTCAGAATGCACAGATGAAAGTCTGAAATACTGTATCTTCTCCCCATTATATACAGTACTTTAGCGAACGCCACCTTTCTTTATCTGAATCTTGGCAGGGTCTCCAGCTTTTAACATGTCCTCCCAAATCATTTTCCTGATCTGCCTGAGATAACTAAAAATATAGGGAATAAATGAATCGGTGGAAATGAAAGACAGCAGAGGAAGTTTAGAGCCATATTGGCACTCAGAAGAGGAGATGCTGGTGCTAGTGGTTTTATGAATATTCCTTAAGTACTCAGCAATAGGAAGAATAGCTTTCCAATTGGTCTGAAAAGAATCCATATTACAACGCAAATGTTTTTCTTATTCTTGATTTATGACTTCAGCCTGACCATTACTCTTAGGATGATAGCCAGATATTAAATTCATTTTAGTTCCCAGTTTACCGCACAAATGTTCTCAAAGTTGGGAGAGAAACTGAGAATCTCTAACATAATTGAAATCAGGAATACATTTTAATGAAAACACATCTCTATATATATAAAAACCAACATCTGTCTGTCTGTATGTCTGACCGCTTTTCACGAAAGAACTACTTAATGGATTTACATCAATTTTTTTTCTTTAATTTGTTTGAACATTCCGGCTGATTTTGCAACTTCTGTCATTGCGCTCAGTATCATAGTTCACTTGTGGTAGGAATTTATTTGTGTAAATCTGAGAGACAGGCTGGGGGGAGGGGGGCATTGCCCTCCTCACTCACATGCCAGCCTCAGGGCATATCTTACATCCACTTAGTAAAGCAAACGAGAGAACTACTTAACAGATTTAGATCGGGCTTTTTCTAGAATTTGCTTGAACATTCCGCTTGACTTTGCGCCCTCTCTCATCGCGTTAAGTATCACAGTTTGCTTGCTGTACCAATTTATTTGCGTGAATCCAAGAGAGACGCAGCGGGCCTCACTCACACGCCAGCCTCGGAGAGTAATTTACATCCGCTTAGCTAGCGAACGAGAGAACTACTTAACGGATTTAGATCGGACTTTTTCTAGAATTTGCTTGAACATTCCAGTTGATTTTGCGCCCTCTCTCATCGCGCTAAGTATCACAGTTCGCTTGCTGTACCAATTTATTTGTGTGAATCCAAGAGAGACGCAGCGGGCCGAGTGGAGGGGGCGGGGCCTTCCTCACTCACACGCCAGCCTCGGAGCGTAATTTACATCCGTTTAGCTAGCGAACGAGAGAACTACTTAACGGATTTAGATCGGGCTTTCTTCTAGAATTTGCTTGAACATTCTGGTGTGATTTTGTGACTTTTCTCATCGTGATAAGAATCATAGTTCGCTTGCAGGAGCAATATATTCATGCTAATCTGAGGCAGAGGCTGTGTGCCAAGGGGAAGGGGAAGCGCTCCCTTTTGAAACCTGTCCACTACCAAAACTTTGGAATAGTCCCATGATGGTGGTAAATGAAATTCATTAAACCTTTCTGCCAGAAAATGTTTGGTGAAGGAATGAGATCAAAGAAAAGTCCAGGAGGGATATGAATTCAAAACTTAGCCATTTTACATGCCTGACAAGCCTTAATATAATTCTTCATATCCTCCTTGGTCAAATTCCACCAAAGGTGTTGCTGACTGAGTTCTTATTCTCTATAAATATTTGAATGGCCAGCTATTAGAGAGTCACAGCCCAAATCCCATGTGCTAGAAATTTCTGAATGGCCAGCTATTAAAAGAGCTTTGATCCCAACCCAAAACTCGATCTCTAATTCATTATGGTACCAAAAGTAAACCATTAGGTATTTTTTACTTGTTGTAAAATATCCAATGGCTCATCATTTTTATAGCAGCCATGAATCGTTCAGCTGGAATTATATCGGCTCTGGTTATCGCTCTCTATCAGATAGC
This sequence comes from Erpetoichthys calabaricus, assembly GCF_900747795.2. Classification (NCBI taxonomy): domain Eukaryota; kingdom Metazoa; phylum Chordata; class Cladistia; order Polypteriformes; family Polypteridae; genus Erpetoichthys; species Erpetoichthys calabaricus. Next base: position 34,506,337 of record NC_041403.2, read on the forward strand.
TCAAAGTGTTCAGAAAAGGCACCAACTCTAACATTTTTATATCCAGCTTTATAAAAGATTATAAAGTTGAAACTGCTAAAAATAAAGTATACCTGAGCTCTCAAATGGTTTTCAAAGACACCATTTTTATGGTCTGTAAAAATAATGTATGGTAGTTCTGTTACCTTCAGCTAATGATTCCATTCCTCAAGTGCCCATTTAATAGTTCAGCCATCCATCCATTTTCCAACCCGCTGAATCCGAACACAGGGTCACGGGGGTCTGCTGGAGCCAATCCCAGCCAACACAGGGCACGAACCAATCCCGGGCAGGGTGCCAACCCACCGCAGCATTTAATAGTTAACAGTCCTTAATTAGCCACATCATAGATTGTCTTGGAAAAATAGACATGTGGGTGATGTTTACCTGTGCAGTATCTGAAAAAAATGGTGACCAAAGTGTCTGCACTCAAGGCATTGACTTCTACCTCAAAAGGCAGCACGCTCTCTGCGAATCTAAGAATAAACCTTTATTTTAGCAAATGTGTTTTGGGAAACTAAATAAATTGCTCAGAGGACTTTTTTGTTTGCTTTGTTACAGTGCTAAGAAAAGTTTTCATCCCTTTGGAAGTTTTCACATTTGATTTTCAAGCATCATTGGTTCACAGTGGATTTAATTTGGCTTTTTTGACACTGATCAACAGAAAAAGACTAATTAATGTCAGTGTGACCACAGATCTCTGCAAAGTGCTCAACAAGTGAACAGAAATTGTGGACAGGGTCTTAACCTTATCATAGCTGCTATAAATGCCACATGGAATGGACGGGCATCCTGACCAAGAGAGGGAGATCATTCCTTACCTGGACAGGAGGCTCCAAGTGGACAAACAGGCATCCCGGCCAAGAGAGAGAAAAGTGCCATACCCGAATGAGACTCTCCAGGTGGACGGATGGACATTCCTGCCAAAGGGGAAAATTCCTTACTTGGACAGGAAGCACCAGGTAGATGGACAGGCGTCCCAACCTGACATATTGGTAGTACCTTCCCTGGCCAGGAAGAAAGGGAAGAACTGTTTGGGAAGGGATGTTTGCTCCCTCAGGAACAAGAAGGAAACAGCCCATTTGGACACCAGTAGGGAATACCAGGAATTGTAGTCCGGTAATGCAGCCCGGCTGGAGTCTGTGAGTGCCGCAAGAGGGCGCTGCAGGGAGATGCATTCCTTGTTATTTTGGTCTTCCATATGACCCAGAAGTGATTCCAATGGCACCAGATGTACTCCCAGGTCCTCAATAAAAGGGATCCACTGCCTTGTCCAGGCGAGTCGGAGATGGAAAACAGGAAGGCAACACTTGACTAGAGGAGAGAGGTGTGGTAGAGAGAGGGGAGGAGGAGAAAGAGAAGAAAAAGCAAATTGTTTTGTGCTTCTCATTACAAGATATTTGTAATAAACACCCTTTGTTTCTGTCTCCTGTGTTCGTGTTTGGGGTTTGGGGCCCACTGGTGCCCCCTAGCCATCACACTGCTTACTCTGCATTATTCTGTTCGGACTCAGAAAGTCGAACCTTAAGTGTGATGTCAGACCAACCCTTAATCAGGCCCAACAGCCATTAAATATAAATTCATTCATTTTCTAAACCTGTTTAGTGCACTACAGGGCTGGGGGGAAGAAGAACTAGACCATGGCCTTATGTGTAAAACGTTTTTACACTTAGAAATGTGAGGAAGCCATGTCACATGCATAAAATACAAACTTGGTGTGAAGATTGGCTTAAATTTTCAGCATCCGTAAGTCCTAGGCACGCTTTTCTGGGGCTGGACATTTTAGCAAATCCAGGCAGCGGGACAAGTGAACTTGTTTTGCTGTGCATTCCTATGATATATCAGTCACATGTGTGTTCAGTGTTGGTATTAACACCTAATGCATACACTTAATGTTAATTTTTGTATATAAAAAAGGATGTGCTGTGTACAACATAATTGGCATTGGCAGCATTAACTGTTTTAGAGGACATCGCCAATGACAGACTACACCAGATATTAGTTTTCAGGGATCACAATGATTTTTTGACTCATGATGATGACTGGCTTATTAGCTGATTTAGACATCTTAGAGCCATCCTCTTGGAGTTGTGTGCCAAGAAGGAGCCTACATTATAGAGACCATCACACAGAAATCACACGATCCCTGTTCCCTTTAATAACAGTGTAACGGCCGACCCCTTACCCAGCCGGCAGCTACACCTCCAAGACCTGTGGTCTGGATAATTTACTGAGGTTAAATCTAACTATCAAGCCGTACCTCTAACAAATTAAAGTTTTTCCCCCACAATCGACGGTGTAAATATAAGCACACAAAAGCAGATATGTAAAATTAAATGATTAATGATATTAAATGAAATAACAAGACAAATGCCAAATAGAAATATATACATATATAAATATAAATATCCCTGCACCACAGCAACAATGAGACACCACCATATATAAATACAACAAACCCTCCCTTGCCCCTGTAACATATAACAAACAACGAACAACAATGAATGAATGATATACAGTACGGAATATTGTGAATTTGAGTCCGGTTATAAAAACTGTCCTGAATACGGATGACTGAACTAGAGATAAATGAGTTGTTTGATTTTCCCGGCAATTGGAGCAACCTCACTGTGATTCCTCGGCGAGTGGTGGATGACGTTCCGACCCCGGGGTCTCTGCAGATGAGGGATGGAAGACAGTCCGGCAAAATGAAAAACAAACTGGTGCGAAGGCGCGATGTGAAAAAACAGCAGGTAAGTTGAATCTGTGATTGAAAAAAATGGTCTCCTTTCTCCTCTTCTCTCTCTCTCCTTCTTTCCCCTTCTCCTGGCTATTCCCTCCTGATTGCTTAAATAGTCCTGTGACGGCTGTAATTGATTAATAGTGAACAGGTGTTTTTCAGGTTTGGGGTTGCGGTCTCCTTCCATCATCCGTCCCCCTTTACGGGGATGGCGTTCACTGATAAACAGCAAATGGGACAATGGAAACAAGACGCACTCAGTACTAACATTTGACAACACTATAAACTATGTAGTCCCGCTACAACAGTTAGAGTATTAGAACAATCTAGACTAGAACAGTACATTCAGCCCAACAAAGCTCGCCAGGCCTATCCACTTATTTCTTCCCAAAAAACATCAAGTCGAGTTTTGAAAGTTCTTAAAGTCTTACTGTCCACCTCACTACTTGGTAGCTTATTCCAAATTGGGCACTTGACTTTGGCTGGATGATCAGGAATGTCACAGACATCCCTGATTTGTATCATGTCGTCTGTATGGGATGGTAGACTTAAGATGCTTCCCAGATACGTGTAATTTCCTTATGGTTAGTGTGAGCTAGCTGAGCTCAAAAGGCAATTTGCAGTGATTTCTGATTTTTCTAATGTTATTGGCACAATTTACTTCACACATGTTATGGTAAAGGCACCTTCACAGAATGCACTGGCTTTTATAAACAGACAGCACTTTCATTCAATTGATATACAACTAATATAAGATGCTCAAATGTGTCTGAGTAATGCTGTGGTGAGTTGGGTACCTCAAGTTCACATTCACCGAAGTTTCATTTCCTCAGTTCTCTAGTATGTAGTAAAGATGCCATATCGACAGAAGGTGAAGATGATCCTCTATGCGCTGATTTCAGACTTATAAAAGAATTTGACATGGGACATGGCGTAAGTAAGATTTTATAAATTCAACTTTTTTTGTGTGTACACCATTTTTGCCTTTCGAACATAAGTAAAATTTTCTGATGGAATCTAAGCAAGATATTACACGTGAGGCCCCTGGATTGGACTCATGAAATTAAAAAATAAAATAAAAAAAACAAAAATTAAGAAGTGAAAAATAACAAGATCTCCATTTTTGTGATTCTTCCTAAGGAAAGCAAACACTTTTCATCTATAAAAGCAGACTTCCATGCCCTCCTGAGATTGCTCATATTTTGAAAGGTAAATTGACTAGTCATTCTATTCATAAAACGTCTGGGAAAATAATTTAGCCAAGTATGAGGCATAATGCTCACTTTCTTATTTATAGTTCTGCATGTTCAGAGACAGAGGCAGGCCTCATATGTTTAAAGATAAAGTATAATTACAACGCTCTTCTTTAGGCATAATTGGTATTTTGCAGGCTCCATACAAATTTTATATCCCAAAAACTATTTGTATAAAGCGTGTGCCGCCAGAGGACAGGGGTTGAAGTCAAGGTGACCCCAAAGGAGATATTTCATTACTTTACAATGTTATAAAAGTTGTTTATTTTGTGGAGTTAATCCAGTCTTTCTAAAAGTTAGACTCAGCAGTTTGAGAGTTATTTTAGGTGACAAAACTTCACTCCTGAGAGGGTACCTTACTGGATGGTTTGATGGCTTACTTTTTAAAAAATAAGACACTTTTTAACCATTTTAATCTTAAAAGAAAAGGTTTTATTCTGTTTTACTGACTTTTAGCTAAAAGTCACTGAGCCTCAGTAGACTTCACGGATTTGCACCATTTCAATTTCAAATGAGAAAAGCAATTGAAATAATTACAAAATTGCAGAGTTCCTCGTTTTGTGTGATTGTTTTTCTATTTTCAGTGTTATTAGCCCCCTTTTTTCCATTGTCTCACCACTACTGACATTTTTTTTTCTATTATGTCATTTTCCATGAACTTCTTCCATAATTGGGCTTCTGTTTTTTTACCACCGCTACTTACTAAATGCATTCTAGTATGTCATTTGTATGCTCTTATTATATGATATGTAACAAAGGAAAAAATAATTTCTTACCTACTTTCCTACTCACAAATTGATATTTCTTGCACTATTACCCATCGTTATTGAGCCATTTTAATCCAATTCAAGCCTTTGGAGGCCGGGGCCTACCCTAGTAGCATCAGATGCAAGGCTGACAACAGCTCTAGATGGCGTCCGAGTTCATTGCAGGTCACATTTGTGCAAACATCAAGTCACAGACTATTGGCCTGCTTGCCTAATCTGCACATCTTTGGGATATGGGAGTAAAACCAGAGTTCACTACAGACATTGTGAGAAGGTACAAACAGCCAACTGACAGATCCCTCGATCTGAGCTAAGGAGTATGGAGATGACACTGTGATTCCCACTGCCTTGTACTTGAATTCTGTAAATTGTAAATATATATGGTATACCCTGTATATAACAGTTCACTTGATCATCCTGTTGACCTTGGGATGAGACTGAAATGTTCATTGTTGAGCATTATAGCAAAGTATTTCATTTGTCAAACCACCCATCACTTTTCAAACCTGTTTTTTAATTCAGTTCAGGAAAACTGGAACCAGTGAAATTCTCAGCAACACTTGGCCCAAGGCAGGACCCAACCCAGGATAGGATGCCATGTATTAACGATCTAAATAATTCAACTAACATAAATACATCATCTGTTTATATCTCTCCCTGTTTTCCCACTCCATCCAGCTCCTTCTCTAAGTTCTCACCAGTCACATCTGCGTCTGTTAATAACCTTCTTTGTAAGATGAGGCCGACTACTGGTCCCCATCCCCACCACACTACTTAAATCCTGCCTTCATGCCATAATCCCGACTGTTACAACAATAATAAACTCATCCCTTGACACTGGCTCTGTGCTGCTCACTTTTAAAATTGCTTCTTTAACCTCAATGTTAAAAAAGTCTGGTCTTGATGCTGACAATCTTAACAATTTCTGGCCTATTTCCCACTTACCTGTCCTGTCAAAAGTTCTTGAGCGTGTTGTAGCTTCCCAACTCACCAATTACCTAACCTCTAATAATTTGATTGAACCCTTTCAGTCTGGTTTCAGGGCGCGGCACAGCTGTGAAACTGCTCTGCTACGGGTAACCAATGATTTGCTTATGGCAGCAGACTCTGGACAAACCAGCATATTAATTCTGTTAGACCTCAGTGCAGCATTTGACACGGTCAGACATGACATCCTACTGTCCAGAATGGAGAACATGCTGGGTATCTCTGGCACTGCCCTCCAGTGGTTCAAGTCCTATCTGACTGATAGGCAAGAGTTTGTTAGTCTCGGCAACAGCAGATCCAGCTCAGCGCCAGTCACACAAGGAGTCCCTCAAGGCTCTGTCCTCGGTCCTCTGCTTTTCTGTATTTACATGCTTCCCCTTGGCCATATTATCTGTAGCTATGGACTGGGTTATCATTTTTATGCAGATGATACTCAACTCTACTTCAATGTTAAAAGTGGAACTTCATCAGAGCTTTCTCAGCTCACAACCTGCCTTAGTGAAATTAAAACCTGGATGGAGCAGAACTCTTTAAAATTAAATTACAATAAAACTGAACTCCTGCAAATTGGGACTAAAATGCAACTTAATAAAATGAGCTCCTTCCCAGTCTATCTTGGCGGTGATCTCATCAGACCTGCATCTACTATAAAAAATCTTGGTGTCATTTTTGATTCCTCCCTCTCTTATTCCGCCCACATAAATCACATTAAGAAACTTTCTTACTTTCACCTCCGTAACATATCCCGTGTTCGCTCCTTCCTCTCCTTTTCTAACGCTGAGAAACTTGTCCAGGCTTTTATCACATCCCGCATCGATTATTGTAATTCCCTACTGGCAGGTGCCCCTTCTAATCTTATGTCACAGCTCCAGCTTATTCAAAACTCAGCCGGAAGAGTCCTTACTCGAACCAGCAGCAGCGAGCACATCACACCTTCACTGGCTCCCTGTGTCTTACAGAATCGAATATAAAATCCTACTAATAACCTACAAAGCCTTAAATAACCTCGCGCCAAACTACATCAGTGACCTTCTCCATCACTATGTGCCTGCCTGCCCACTAAGGTCCTCTGATTCTGGCAATCTTGTTGTACCCCACAATAATCTACACTCCATGGGTGACAGGGCCTTCAGCTGTATAGCGCCCAGACTCTGGAATGACCTAACGAAATTAATCAGGTCAGCTGACTCCATGAATTCTTTTAAAAAACAACTCAAAACTCATCTGTTCAGGAAGGCTTTTAGCTCTACTTGACTTTATTACTCTTCTCTCAGTTTACTTCTCTGTCAAGATGATAATGTAACCTGTGTGTGTGTACGAGACCATCAATTATGTTGTCTTTTTCTTTTTTTTTTCAGAATTCACTGTATTAATCTTCTTTATTTATTTATCTGGTTTGTACAAATCTATATACTGTATACGCTGCCGTTCTTTATTATATTCTGTAAGTGCCTTGAGCATGGGAAAGGTGCATATAAATAAAATGTATTATTATTATTATTATTATTATTATTATTATTATTATTATCAGTTCAATCCATTCATTTTCAAACCCACCCAGTCCAGGTCAAAATTATTTCAACCTGAGCCTATCCCAGAAAGAGCAAGCCCAGGGTAGAACCTCATCTTGAACAGGTCCAACCATTTTCCAACCTGCTTGCATTTTGCAAAGGGTCCACCATCCCTGAAACAAATTGTTTCTTGTACAGTGGATTCAGAAAGCATTCAAACCCTTACACATTCTGCACACTTTATTGTGTTATAGATATATTTTAAAAGGATACATTTCCCATTTTTGCTCATCAATCTACACTCAGTAGCCCACAATTGGTGGGGCTGGAACGATATGGTTAGCTTCTGACTTGCACCCAGTTCTGCCGACATAAGCTCCAACTTTCATTACATTTACATAATTTCCATTTACTTATTCGGCTGGCTCCTTTTTTCAAGGTGACTTACAACATTTAGGATACAATTCGTTCAATTTCTTTTGGTTTTCCAGTTGGCGCACAGGCAGGTCAAGCGACTTGCTCATGGTCACACAATGTCGGTAGTAGGATTTGAACCCACAACCTCAGGGTTTGAAGTCCAACGACCTTGAGGTGTGTGTTTGAGAATATTAAGTGATATAACGCAGGGCTTCCAACAGTAGAATGAGAAACAGTCATTGCCTACTGAAGGATCTACACCTCAAAGAGCAAACCCTTAAAAACAAAAAAGTATATGAAAAACAGAGAATGCAGGCATACAGTTTAGGGTAGAAGAAGGCTCTGAGTATCAGAGCTTGTGAGTGTCCTTGATAAAAACCAAGATCCCGGCCTTTAATGACCTCTTGGGCACAGCCATCAGCAGTGTGTCTCTCTGCAGAGAGAATGTCGACCGCATCGACAGATTTACTTACCTCGGCAGCGACATTAATGTCTCTGGTGATTCTTCCTCTGAAGTCAGAAGTCAGATTGGGAGAGCATGGAGGGGTCATGAGGTTGCTGGATAGGGGTGTGTGGCGCTCCCGATATCTCTACAAAAGGATGAAGGTCCACGTCTTTAGAGTCCCAGTGCTCCATGTTTTGCTGTATGTTTGTGAGACGTGGACACTATCCAGTGACTTGAGATGAAGACTGGACTCCTTTGGTACTGTGTCTCTTTGGAGAATCCTTGGGTACTTCTGCTCTGACTCTGTGTCTAACAAGTGGTTGCTCATGGAGTCCCGATTGAGACACATTACCTGCATTGTGAGGGAGTGTCAGTTATGGCACTATGCCCATGTGCTGGCAGGATCCTCATTGCAGAAGACACAAGTGGCTGGAACAGGCCAAGAGGACTTCCACATACCACCTGGCTGCGGCAGATAGAGGGTCATATCTGGAGGGTTAGACTGGACCACGTGTCTGCCTGGGGGGTTGCCAACTTGGATCCCGAACTGTTTTGTCGTGTGGTGGGTGCAACAACACACTGTACCAGTGCACGCTCCCTAACCTGACCTGACCTGATGGTGTTACGTTTATTTTGGACTATAAGTAAATTTCAGTCAATCAAGACTTTATATATAGCACAGAAGAGATGAGCAAACATTTTCTCAATAGATTTGTAAGGCAAGTGTCTAAATCATGGGGTATCATAAGATCTTTCGTCAAATCCAAAGCCATAACTAGAATCAGAAGTTAAAATGAAGCAGGAAATTCAAAACTAAAAAGCACTTTCATGAAGATTTTATATTTCATTTCATTGCTTGAGTGATCGAGTCTCTTGCTAGTTTTCACCGTAATATATACTATACAGTATATTATATCTTTATATGCGTATGTAAAAAGACCTTAACAAGGCTTCTGTTGGTCTTCGTTATGCTTATATAAAATCAGCTGATAGGTTATCCATCTCTCTGCAGTGTGGCATATTGACATGATGGTAAAATGACATGTTAATATGGAGGATCCACAGGTCTTATACTAAAGTATGGAACATCAAGAGAAATACGTGTCACTTGAGCCACCTTGGACAATTTACAATACAATACAATACAATACAATTTATTTTTGTATAGCCCAAAATCACACAAGCAGTGCCGCAATGGGCTTAATTCCAATTCCAAAGTGAAGTTATTTTTGTACAGTAGGTTGCATTGCAGAAATGAATAAACACTTTACTGATGCTGTGTAAGGCACAAAGAAGTGTTTGTTAAGGCCTTGTTACATAAGAGTAGATGCATTTTTACAGTACCTAAACTAAGGTGTCACCAAAACATGATTTCACAAAGGTTTGCAAAGTTATTAAAAATCAAAAACTGATTTCTCTCATTCTTGTAAAAATTCAGATCCATAATGCAGTACTTTCTAGAAGCCATGTTGGCAGCAATTAAAGCGTTAAGTCTCTACACACTTTGCACAATTGTATTTGGGCACTTTATCCTTTAATTCTGGCAGATCTTCAAAGCTCTGTTAGATTGGATAACATCTGTCTGTAAACTGCCATCTTCAGGCCTCTACACGGATGTTCTATAGAGGTTAAGTCTGTTCTTTGGCTGGACCATTGAAGGACAGCCAGAGACTTGAAATGAAGCCACTCCAGCATAGTTTTGGCTGTACGCTTCGGGTAACTATCATGCTATAAGGTGAAGAGACATGCACTTTGAAGGACCTCTCTGTATTTGGTTGCATTTATCCTGCCATCAATTCTGAGCAATCTCCCTGTCCCTGCCACTGAGAAGCACCTCCATACCATGATGCTTGCACCACTATGCATCACTGTAAGAATGGTATTAAGCAGGTGATGGGCAGTGCCTGCTCTTTACCACAGTGTTTGGAGTTCTTCCCAAAGACTTCCATATTTACCTCATTAGACCAAAGAACATTTTTCCTGATGCTCTCTCTTTAAATCCTTTAAAGTCCTTTTACTCCTTTAAATGCCAAGTATAATTTAGAGCATTTGCCAAAAAGGCAATTTAATTCCATGTATGCCCCTTCTTCCTACTCCTAAATTTGATTATATTTGCTACACACTACATGACTTAATCCAGTTTAAGGCCTCAGGAGCCAGAGCCTACCTCAGTGGCATTAGACATAAGACAGGAACCAACCATGGAGAGGACACCATGCATCCGTTGTATTTGATCTTTGATTTCCTCTGCATATTGCTGAGTCTCTTGCTGCAGGTGTGCAATGCACATCCAAGTGGTATGTACTATAGAAACACATGGGAGAGTCTGAATCGTATAGGAAATTAAAATGCTAAGAGGAGATGGTGTCTGTGACCAAGACCAAGGAGTAGAAAAGAAGCCTTACTCTGAAGTACAAGGTGTCCAGTTCTATTGTACAAACTTCCTAAGCTGCAGTATGTATCCATACTTGTAAAGTGCCTTGGCATGGTGTTTACTGTAGAAATTTACTAAATGATATAAAGGCTTCTTGTTTGCTATACAGTAATCCCTCGCTATATCGCCTTTCGCGGCTTCACTCTATCGCGGATTTTATATGTAAGCATATTTAAATATATATCGTGGATTTTTTGCTGCTTCGCGGGTTTCTGCGGACAATGGGTCTTTTAATTTCTGGTACATGCTTCCTCAGTTGGTTTGCCCAGTTGATTTCATACAAGGGACGCTATTGGCAGCTGGCTGAGAAGCTACCCAACTTACTTTTCTCTCTCTCTCTCTTGCGCTGACATTCTCTGATCCTGACGTAGGGGGATTGAGCAGGGGTGCTGTTCGCACACCTAGACGATACAGACGCTCGTCTAAAAATGCTGAAAGATTATCTTCACGTTGCTCCCTTCTGTGCAGCTGCTTCGTGAAGCGACATGCTGCACGCTGCTTCGCATACTTAAAAGCACGAAGGGCACGTATTGATTTTTGATTGTTTGTTTTTATCTGTGTCTCTCTCTCTCCCTGCTCCTGACGGAGGGGGTGTGAGCTGCCGCCTTCAACAGCTTTGTGCCGCGGTACTTTGCATACTTAAAAGCCAAACAGCCCTATTGATTTGTTTGCTTTTCTCTCTCTTTCTGACATTATCTGCTCCTTACTCGCACTCCTTTGAAGAGGAAGATATGTTTGCATTCTTTTAATTGTGAGACGGAACTGTCATCTCTGTCTTGTCGTGGAGCACAGTTTAAACTTTTGAAAAAGAGACAAATGTTTGTTTGCAGTGTTTGAATAACGTTCCTGTCTCTCTACAACTTCCTGTGTTTCTGTGCAAATCTGTGACCCAAGCATGACAATATAAAAATAACCATATAAACATATGGTTTCTACTTCGTGGATTTTCACCTTTCACGGGGGGTACTGGAACGCAACCCCCGCGATGGAGGAGGGATTACTGTACTCACCCTTTTGTCACTACAGCCCATATAAGAACTCAAAGACATGCGATTTTCAAAACTGATGCCTATTCCAGTCTGTACATTTTTAATAATACACAAAGGTCTTTGTTTATTTCCATTGATAATTTCTATATTACGTTAATGTGTCCATTTACTTTGTAAAATGATAAGAAACTGTTTTTAATTAATTCCTGTATAGCCAGCCATTTGATGATTTTGTTTTCTCTGTTACTGACTTTAGTATCAGCATCAGGACAGAGAATCACCAGGCTCAGTTATCAGCAGGTATTAAAACACACATTGCTTTATTAATGCATTTATCTCTTAAGTGGCTCTACCACTTACTTATGGAGCAAGTTAATAATTTTACTAATTAAAGCATAAAATCTGGAGTTCAAAAGCTTTTCATAGACAAAGCATAGCCTTCTAAACCTGCGTTAACATCCTTCAGTGTCATGAGGGGCTCAAGCAGTGAGTGGATGGCAGTAGACAGCCCTGGTTGGGGTTCCAGCCCCATTACTCACAAACTGAACGACTTATTGATTTTCTTGTCAAAACTGTTTTTTTTTGCTTTCTTAGCATTACTTAGATTTCTGAATTGGTAAATACTTTATGTTTAATCCTTTCCTTTACAGGACTAATTTTAACAGTGTTATAATAAACTTCATTAATGATTTTTCTGAAATTACATTGTATTTTATTTTTCATTTACATTATTCCATTCAATCCAAAAGCATAATTTAATTTTAAAATAATATATAATATAATTTTAACCCTTATGTGTCATTAAGTGTACCCTTTGATAGCAACAAACTCGTATCCCTGCCTCACCCCTGATGCTGTCAAGACTGACTTTGATCCTACAGCCTTGAACTGGCATAGATGTACTGATTGATGAATGGCTATGAATTAATAACACAAAAAAATACAAATAAGCAATCAAAGTCATAGATACATTTCAAATGTATTGCAATATATCAACTAATTGTATATTTTTGTGTTATTTGTTGTTACTTACTCAATATTTTACTTTTTAATTTTGTTTTTCCCTGGATAGTCATAGAAGTCTTAAAGCCACTTATTTTATTTTCAGGGTCACAGGGACCACATCCAGGCACACAGCAGAAACCAAGTGGATGGGGAACTTGCCCTAAACTGGACCCACAATTCCACAGTCACCCACTCAACCAAGGTGAATTTACAGTTGACAAATATGCTTTATTATTTAAGAGTATCTGCATGAGTGTGTGTGCTCAAATATGCTTTGGGTCTATATATATATATACTATATGTATATATTTATTATATACATTGTGGTGGGTGGCCGGCTAAATATTCCAGCCCTCACCTCCAGGCCGCCAGATGGAGCCCTCATGACAACTTGGACGTTCCCCGAATTCCAGCAGGGCCTCATGGACTTTGTAGTTTATATGTGCAGCCCTGCTGGATACCCTGGGGACCACCAGGAGTCGCTGTAAGGGGGTAATCGGACTCTTACGTGCCCTATAACCCAGAGGTGCATCATGATCACATGACAGGAAGAAACAACGTGCTTCCGGGGTGAAGAAGAGTTTTTATATGACCCAGAAGTGTTCCTAGTCACGTGGACAGAGAGGGCGAAACACTTCCAGGTCAAGGACTATAAAAGGACTATGGGAAATCCCAGACGTTGAGCTGAGCTGGGAGGAAGGGTGGCAACGGGGAGTGTGGAGGATTAATTAGTGTATTGTTTATTGATTTATGAATATTGTGGAGTGGAGGGTGCTTTGTGCATGTTATTGTTCAAATAAAGGTAGTATTTGGACTTTTACCTGGTGTCTGGAGTCGAGTCAGAGGGTTCAAGAGGATGACAAGCGACCTCAATCTGTCACAACATATATATAGTAAAAAGAAAAAGGCAGAAGACATAAAAAGGTTTGTGGATGGCCACCCCATATATTAAAAGAAATCAAAGCAGAAATCAAACACGCCTTTACAGAGTGGAGTTCAAAACAAAACTGAGCTAACAGAATAAGACTGGGTTATATATATACAAGGGGGCTCCGCCCCCTGCTCGCTTCGCTCGCCTACCCCCGGCGTTTTGAACCCGTGCCCGCTGGGCAGCTACGTGTCCGGATGACGCACGTTTAATACGGAGCGTTTGCCCGTGTCATTCTGGAGTCCCCCACTGGTAATACAGAGCTTCGTCCGTACTATTACGCGGTGCATTTTGGACTACTGCGGACCCCGTAGTTTTTCTCGTTTCAGTTTGTATCTTTGGTCAGTTGAGCTCATGTTTTTCAAGCTTTTGAATTCCGGTCTTCATTATCTGTAACCTGCTGACCAAGTGCGTGGCCCCCTTGTTCAACCTGTTTATGACGTTTTACTTTGCTTTCTACTCTGTCTTTAATTTCTGACCTAGCTTTATTCCGGTTTTGTTTCAATGACACTGGGTCCGTGGTGATTATATGTAAAGGAGGCAGTCTAATTTTACCCTTTTGACAACTACGTGTAAATTCATTATTTGTATTGCCAGTTGTTTCTTCTGGGAAGTTAAGTGAATGACAATGATTGCAAATGACATTCATTAATCCTAATGAATTTTCCTCAATAGTGGACTCATTATTGAAGGCGTTGTCAGCCAACTGGCGTAAGCATTTAGCAGGTGTCTGGCGTTGATGTCCGCGACGGGCATGTTTTGCTTGTGGCGTTTGACTGACGCGTTGTTGCATGTACATTATTTGTGACGTGCTATTTTGTAGTTTTAATTGATTTGCCACCGCTTTGCGAAATAAGGAGGATCGCACTCACTGTTAATATGTATCCTTTTCTGCAGTTGAACGGTTAATAGTGCTTTATTGTAAGGAGATACACCTATGCTCACACCTATGCTGCCTAGTGTGAAGGTGTTCAGATGACGTATGTTTAATATGGACGTTTCCTTTAGAAATGTGGTTTTGGGTGTCACTTCTTATTGAGGGGGGGGGGGGGGGGGGGGGTTGAGGATTGTTGTTGCGCGAGCGTCTTCTTTCTTTTTGTGTCTCATGGGCTTGACACCTACGCCGACACCCATGCTGCCTAGTGTGAAGGTGTCGACGTTCACTTTAGAATATGTGGCTTTGGGTGTCACTTCTTATGGATGTGTGGGGGGGATTGTTGTTGGGCGAGCGTCTTCTTTCTTTTTGTGTTCCTGTGTCTTGTTTGAATCCCCCTCTTTGTGTGTGTCCCGTCCCTTGCTTGTAGGGTCTGTGGGGTGGTTTTGTGTTCTTTTTTATTGTCTTCCATGGGCTTGTTGAATCCCCCTCTTGGTGTGTGTCCCGTCCCGTGCCTGTAGGGGGGGGGGGGGGGGGGGGGGTGGTCGTGCCTTGCCGTTGTGCGCTCGTCTGTTCTTTTTTTTTGTTGTGTTTAGTTTCGTGTGCAATGTGTTTTGTGCTTTGCCCGCGGTTGAGTACTTTTTTATGTGCCTTTTCCTTTTTTCGGTGCTTGTGTGACTCCTTTTTGTATGTGCTCACTCCTTTTGTCTGTGGTCTTGTCCGCCACTCGCGGCCCCTCATCCGCCTTTGTCGCCCTCTTTTGTCCGCCTTTCTCCGACTCTCGCGGACTCTTTTTGCGCCTGCGCCTCTCGCGGACCCTCATCCACCTCTCTCGCCCTCTTTTGTCCGCCTTTCTCGGCTCCTCAGCCGACTCTCGCGGACTCTTTTTGCGCCTGCGCAGTACGTCTTTTTGCAGCTACGGCCCATGGCCGGATGTGCCTGTGTCCATCATCCGGTTTAGCATTCTCGGTTAGTAATATAGATGACTGGAACAGGAACAGGATGGATCACACGGCTGGAACAGGAAATAATGTCTTTTGTACGTAGGTTCTGGAACAGATATGACGTCATCAGAGAGAGCCAAAAGTGATGTCATCAGTGGATGGGCCAGTGGTGACGTCATTCAGTGGTATGGTCTTCGGCTGGTGTGCAAATGGGACAAAAGAAGAAAGGATCAGATGACTGTGCCAACCCCTGGTCTGACTGAGAAATAACACCATTTGAGCCCATCAACTGTTTCCCATGCTCTCATGTGTGACAATTTACTCATATATAGTCTATATAGATTAGGGGGTGTTTTAAGGGATCTGAACAGGTAAGACCTGGAAAAAGGTGTGACATGCTCTTTAATATGTCTTAAACCCCTGTTTCTAGAGTGGAGGAGGAAGCAATGAATGCCTCTTCCATCCCAGCCAGTATTTAAGAAATGTCACCACCAGAAGTCAGCAATCATTCATGGATGAGTTTTGACAGAGGATGGAACTTCCAATTATGAAGTCCTGTTTTTTGCTTAGCTGGATACAATACGTTTTGTTATGGACTGTTGGTTCACAGACATTAAGTCATTTTTGCTTAAAACTTTGGCAAATTGATCTCCACGTTACATGACGTTACCTTGCAAGTCCCCAAACGTTCTGTTTTTTGTTTATTTTGTTACTATATGTTAAAATATATAAATAATAATTATATATCAAATTGACAAGAGACCAGGCAGCACAATGTGCTGAGGTACTACCCCATTTAAAAAACAGAAAAAAAAAAAAAACAAGAAAATCAGAATGACAGCAGGTGCCATGAACAAAAAGAGATTTTAGTAAAGTTGTTTAAAAGCAGGCACTCCTTCTACCCCTGTGACACAAGTCCAAGAATGAACAACTACTTCCGGTGGATGGATTGAATATATAGATGGATTCCTGCAAGGTGCAAGACTTCCTTTGGGGACATGGATCAGAAGTGTCTTCAGCATTGCAGATGAAGAGAACGTATGCGCTAGCAACGGTGCCCCTCTCTACCCAAAGTCATATTACTTACCTTACAAGAGCACTGTAGGTGTCCCTAAGGGTATGTTCTTGATTATATACTGTATATGTACATTACAGTACATCTATATATATAAAATCCCTATGTGCGTCCAGGTGTCCGTGTGTGGGTGTCTTCTGGTGAAGTGCGCATGCGCGGGGCACGGTTCTATGCGCGATATTACTGTCAGAGAAAGTTAGAGGCGTTTTATGGAAATACAAACCAGTATTACTGCGAGAGGAAATTAAAGGTACACAATACAGTGACGCATATTACAGCCACATACAAGCCAGTATTACTGTCAGAGGAGATTAAAGGCATATTACCGACGCGCACGCCTGTATTACCGCCAGAGAAAATTAAAGGTATATTACGGACGTATATTACGGACGTACAAGCCAGCGGACGTACAAGACGGTATCGTTCAATAAGGGCGTGCACAGGCATCCTTCAATAAGGGCGCGCACAAAAAGGCGAGCCTCAAAAGGACGACCTCAATTGGGCACAGTGAATAAAGGCGCGCATAAATAAAGATCTGCACCTGTTGCTCTTCACATATTCCAGAGCCATTTGAACTAAATTATCTACGCGCCCTTATTGAATAGAGCCGTACAAGACAGTATTACTGCCACAGAAAATTAAAGACACACAATACACGGCGGCAGCCCACGAAGAACGGTCAGCTCAGCAAGTAAACATCAACAAAAGAAAGGCTGAAAGAAAGAAAAATACGACCAACAAAAAGAATGAGGTCAAAGTCCCTTGCCATTTAATATAGACTGTTCCTACTAATGTTTATGCACTACTGTTCTAGCGCCCGTTATTGTAACGGGCTAAATGACTAGTTAATATATATTACTCTAATCTGTAAAGGCGAAGCAAGAAACTTTAAAAGGTTTTGAATACCAGCCAGAAGAACACAAAAGGGAGCAAATAAAGTGTACTTGAGAGTGTGAACACATGGCATCACCCAAAACAAAAAAGGAAAGGTGAGGGATCCACCTTAATGAATGGTCCTCAATGAACACTGGCTTCTGGTGGCTTCACTGGTTTCATAATGCTGACCTAGAGGGGGCAGCATTTCATGACAGAACCGGAAGCTGGGTCAGACATCTTCCAGCTGTTCAACATCTGAACTGTGGATGGAAAAGGAGAAGGTTTTAGTGAGAGTGCCCCCGCTCTGCTCTAGGTGGTACTGAATAACTTTTCAGAGCCCTCAACGTGCTCCCTAAAGGCATGTGCTTGATTATATAGATACATTATATATAAATATATTATATGTACATTATATACCTATATAAGTACAAAATCATTATGTAAGCAGATTTAAGAATCTACTGTAATGTGTAATTAAATTTAAAATGAAGCTGTTAATTAAGGCCCTGTTTAGTTTCTGCATGGAAAACTGTAATTTGAAAAATTAAAGCACGTTTATGTTTATGTAAGTAAAGCATTACATTGAAAGTATATACAAACATATATATGCTATATATATATATATATATATATATATATATATATATATATATATATATATATATACACATTTTATATACTGTATGTACACACACATTATAAATATATATTTAACAGTATCCGCAAGAGTGTGTGTGCTGTATGTACTTATACATGTACTGTATATGCATGGCCAGTCTTATGTAATAACATTATCTTTGTGCAGTAGTTAAAACACATTTACTGAAAATATTTTCCGAGACACTTCTGACAGAAAAGCCTTGAAATCTTTAATCTTCATAAGAAATGTATTCTTAATGGAAGTTGCTCCCTGGCTGCTCAGGGGAGAAAGTAAATAAATCAAGGCTTTTTTTTTAGTTAGCGCAATCATTATCACTTTGTCTATTTAAAACTGTTCATGCAGCTTAAATTTACAGCACAGATGACTCTATAAAAGATCGAGGAACAGCATCATTTCCTGGGACTGGCCTTTTTTCCAGTTGTTTCTGATCAATAAAGGTCTATTTTCTCCCACTAGAGACCGCCGGATTCAATAGAGCTGCCATAGCTTTTAAAGACATAGAACCGTGATCCATTTATTATTGGCTGTTACAATGATTTATACTGTATACTTAGATGTTCTCCATTGAAAACAGGTTCTGTTTATTTCCTATATACGTTCTCTATTGACAAGAATTGGTGGGAAGACAATTCATCACGATTTGGCAAGGCACAACTCGAGCTCCAACGTGAGATCTGAAGGCTATAACTTCATCTGCCGTAGCAAGCGGGGAATGTCATTTTTTTTAGCTATTTGGAAAGATAACAAATCTCTAATGTTTTTAACACTTCTCATGACTTCATTTAGCCCTGCTGTCAAATTCAATTAGATTTACATTTTTTAAATATAAAACTGTCTGTATGCAAATATTCATACTTTGACTGAAATGTGGAATATATTACCTCATAGTTATTTTATTTAAAATAAAATCATATTAAAAGAGTGTGTTATAATAACCAAAGTATTATTTTACCAAAAACAAATGATGAAAATATAGTCAGAAATAGAAAGAAGAGTTGTAAAGAAAGAATATTGTTCTAAAATATTTGTTTGTGTATATTGAGTGAGTTTTAAGGACAGTTAAGAAAGTAGTCCCAAAGCAGTAGCATTTCATGGTGTGCCATTTTCACAGGTGGTAATACAGTGGCACGTTGGCCTAAGGTTTGGCCACAATTTGCCCTGGCCTGGTTGTTATCTGCATAGACTTTGCTTGTTCTTTCTGTGTTTTTGTGAGTGCTCAATGGATGCTGTAGCTTCTTCTCATGTCCTAAAGGCACACACATTAATTGCTGACTGCACATTTTGCAGGTATGGGTAAGAGTGGCCTGGGGTGTACATAGCATTATGTCCGGGATTGGGTCTTGTTTGAACTTAATACTATCAGCATAGGCACAATTCCTCATTAATCTTACAATGGAAAAGACATTTAAAAACATGGATGACTCATTCTATACAAAGTGTTAATGACAGAGCTGGCAACAACAGATGAAACCTGAACTTCACAGAAACCAAAGCAGCCATTCTATCAAGTAATCCATCTAGACTGCATTTGTGTCTTTGAAAACAAGCTCATTCTAGACCTAGGCAGCCAGTATTATCTAGAAAATGTATAAATAAATAAATACAACTAGCACATATTAAGGAAGCTTATCCATAAAATATAAAAGCAGAAAAACACCAGCTATTATATAACCAATGCAATGCAACTACTATTTTAGGCCATGTCCACACTACTACATTACTATTCTTTCCAGAACAGCATTTTCACGTTGTTTATGAAGGTTATCTCCATCCATACTAAAACACCCTAATCATCATATGATTTCAACATTCACTTACAATGGACATCTAAACACTGGCAGAAAAATCACCGGCTTTGGGATTTATCTCAAAACTGTAGTGACCAGTAAATTACT
Source organism: Erpetoichthys calabaricus (assembly GCF_900747795.2). NCBI lineage: Eukaryota > Metazoa > Chordata > Cladistia > Polypteriformes > Polypteridae > Erpetoichthys > Erpetoichthys calabaricus. The sequence goes on from NC_041403.2 coordinate 34,526,156, forward strand.
TGACGTTTGCTCATGTATGCAGCATTCAGACTGTACAAAACACAATTTAGATGCAGACAGGGAAACATCACAACAAGCACAATGGAAAGAAGCTCCTTTGTGTCTCCTGTGTTGGAATATGTTTGTTTTTTGTTTTTCTCTCTGCTGAGACGTTGTAATGAACAGGATCCAATCAGTGAAGGGCTGCATAACTAGTCTGAACCAATCACAGCATGATTAGAGTGTGCCTATTCAAAACTCCACATTGGAACGCCAGACGTATAAGGCTCCGTAGAGCATTTTCGAAAGTCTCTTTTTTCGAAATGCAGGAGTGGTGTGGATGAAAGGCAAAAATGGAGACTAATGTCTGCATTTTTAAATGAAAATGTGTTAGTGTGAACATAGCCTAAGTTAGTAAGGAGCTAGCTCACCGTTTTAAATCTTTTCAATTTTTTTTTTTTCTTTTGAGAACAAGCAGGTATCCTTTTCAAAGATGTGATTGGAATGTGCAATTGAAACAAGCAAGCAGCTCATAATAAACTACTCCTAAGAGGTGACCAAAACTGAAGACCTGCACTACTTTTTAGAGAAGGCTTGCAGAATTATTAACTGAGAAAGTGTAATGCACTGACAGTAAGGAAAGATGTTCCTCTATCAAGGTAAACACAGTAAATACTGTATATACTCACGTTTAAGTTCGGGGCTTGATTTTACCGTATAATTTCTGATATTTTAATAATGTCGCTTATGTAAGTTGAATGCGGAAAACTCACGCTATTGGTCCAAGAGATTATGATATGCTAACGCCCACTTGAGAGAGTAACCATGGAGCACACTGACTTTTTTTTCTATGTATTGTGCCTACGCAAGATTGCAGAAAGCAAAATTTAAGTGTCGCATTTTTGAACTGGCGTATAAGTCGGGGTCTGATTTTATGATCGATTTTTCGGGTTTCATGACCCGACTTATACGTGAGTATATAGATAGATAGATAGATAGATAGATAGATAGATAGATAGATAGATAGATAGATAGATAGATAGATAGATAGATAGATAGATAGATAGATAGATAGATAGATGACTGGTTGACTTAAGGTCTATATTGCACATTGGGAGAATGATATGGAGCAGTTTTATTCTGAGTTCAGGGCCATGATAATAGCTGTTTTTAAGCGGTTTGTCCTGGTTTTCATTGCTCTGTATCTCTTGCCTGATGGCAAAAGCTGGAAGAGGCAATGACTGGGATTTGATGTTGAATCCTGTGAAATGTCTATTTTTTTTTTTGCGGCATCGGGAGGTACAGATTTGTTCCAGAGTTGGGAGGGTAGGTGGCACTGGTGTGAGGAGTTGCTCAGTGGTAAGCAGACATTCTTTACAAATGCACTGTCTTTGGTTCAGACCCTGTACAAATGTTTTATCTATGCTGATTTTGCAGGTTCTCCTCATGCTGTGTTTTCTTTGGTTTTTTTTTCCTATGGTACCCTTGATTTCATCCTAGAGACATGTCCCAGTTTAATTTGGATTTCTAAATTATCCCTGTTGTGTAAATGTGTATGAATAGACTCCATGATGGCTGGGTTCTGGTATGGCCTACTAATGCTGAATAGGCTGTGACACTCCATGAATTGGACATTGTTTTGTTCCTGGGTACCATTTAGCCAGACATTTTAAGGTGTACTTGTTTCCCACCACACATACACCTGTAATATCGCAACCTTAACAATTCCAACTTTTAAATATATGTTTTGGATAAAGCTTGTTGATATAAATGAAAATATATATATTGCATACATTGTACATATTATAAATGCTGTACACATATATTTTGGAAAAATATGGTTAAAGTTTATTACCACACTGCAAAGGAGAGAGAACAAAAGACATAACGTTTCGGCTGTAAAGCCAATATGTGTTGTGCAACTACAAAGAGAAAACAGTTTGGGGGAGGAAAGGAGGAACACAGCAATGACAGATAAAAGGAGAAGAGGTGAGAGTAGGTGAGAAAAATCTGTCACTAAAGAAGATGAAGGAAGAGATTAAAAAGTGGGTCAGTTGGACTTAGAGAAACAGAGATTGAGATTGAGCTTCATATTTTCTTTGAAAATTGTCTTTGAAGCCCTGTTAAAGAACACAAATGGAGAGATCAATATGACTGTGATCAAGGGATGTGATGTGGTCCACAATATGCCTTGTCAGTTCTTTGATTTTGATGGCTTGACTGAGCTCCCTGAAACAGTCTTCTGGTTGTCATCCTATGCAGATGGCTGGACACTTCCCACAAGAAATGCAGTACATTGAATTTTTAAACTGGCGAGAGGCATACAAGGGTGTTGCTGGTGACATGTTTGTAAGTGGCACAGCAGATCCTGTTACAACTTGATGTGCTGGGTGAAGAATGTGGCTCTCCTCTGTGAAGTGAGCTGAGATGAGAAGTTTGCATAAGTTATGTGGTCGATGGAAGGAGATCAAGGGGTGGGTTAAGCAAAAAGGTCTCCCTGAAAGGATCAATCAACAAATTTAGGAGTTTGGGTTTAGTGAGCATTAGAGTGGAATGGGAGGACTAGCAAGATCTGAGTTTCATTGCTGGGGTTTCCTCTTAGAGCGGATGTGTACCCCAGGACTTTTTGAACGCCCTGTCCTCGATATGAGAACGGTATCCTCAATCAGTGAAGAAACTCTTCATTCTGAATGTTTCAAGTGAAGAGAGACTGGTCAGAATTAAGGGTAGGATAAATGCAGACAAATACTAAGAGTTCTTTGAGAAAACCTGCTCTAGAGCAGTGGTGGACCTACATTTTTGAGGTCCTGAAGCTTGAACTATTATGGGGGCTCCTTTGTAACCAGCAACAAGGTCTGGGTAACCATGACAGATCACTAAAAAATTTTCAGCTTTTGATTAAAATTGATGTACTGGATTATCTCACATGTCATACATAGTCAATGGTGTGAATAAAAATTTCCTATGCCTTATATTTTCAAGTTATGGGGGAATAAAAATTAAAGTCGCTTCTGGTGTGGCTCAGGGATTAGGGACCCCGAAGCTTAAGCTTCATTATTTTCATAGCAGATCCTCCCCTGTTCCTTTCAGCACGACAATGACCAAAAACATGCAGTTTCTGACAGTCCTTGAGTGGCCCAGCCAAAGCCCAGACTTAAACCGCACAGAACATCTGTGGAGAGACGTGAAGATGGCAGTTTCCAGATGCTTTCCATCCAATCTAATGGAGCTTGAGATCTGTCAAGAAGAATGGGATAAACTGCCCCAATCCAGGTGTGGACAGCTTGTGGAAACTTACCAAGAAGATTTGATGCTGTAATTGCTGACAACCGGGCTAACCCTAACCCTAACCTTAATTATACAAAATACTAAATTAAGGGTTTGAATACTTATATGAAGAAAAAATTTCAGTCTTTGATTTTTAATAAATGTGTAAACCTTTATTTAAAAAGCACATTTTCAGTTTGTCATTATGAGTTACTGAGTATAGATTGATATCAAACATGGCTAATCTATCCATTTAAAATAAAATCTGTAACAAAATAAAGTGCGCCAAAAATGGAGGGGTCTATCTAAATGCTTTCTGAATACACTGTATATATGCACCGACACAAATATGGGTAATAACAGATGAAAGTAAATTCTACATTCATTTAAAAAAATCAGAGTGGCACCGAGGCATAGTGGTTAGCATGACTGCTGCTCCGACCCTGAGTTTGCATACTCTGCATGTGCCTGGATGCGTCACGAGTGGGCCCTGTAATGGACTGGCATCCTGGTCTATGGCCGTCTCCTGCCTTGAACCCAGTGCTGCTCCAGCCCCACTCAACCTTAAATTGGGTTAAAGAAATGAAGAATTTTATGTTTTAGTTTGTGGATGGCCAGTGTCCTTGCCCAGTTGGGACACCGCTACCTTAGAAGGACCCGGGAAACAAGTGTGAACAGAGCACTACCTCCCCCGGAGTGCTAGATGGTAGCCGCCGTGGGTGGCAGCCGTGCCTCAGACTCCCACAGAGCTTCATGGGAGATGGAGTTGGACACAGCCCTGTTGGGACCAGGGGCGGCCCCGCCAGGGGACGCTGCAATTGTTCCTGAGCCCATGTGGGCACCCAGAAGTGCTGCCAGAAGTCGGGCAACGAGCACCTGAAGCACTTCCAGGTGCCTTATATAAGGGGCTAGCAGACAGTACTCGGGGAGCAAGAGTCGGGTGGAAAGTGGACAGAGCTTGCCGAGGAGGAGTGGAGGAGAAAAGAGAGTAAGAAGAGGAATTATTTCTATTGTTTGCTATTGTGCTTGTGGGACTGTGTTGAGGGCTCATGGGGACGCAGAAGACAATCCACACGAGTGAAGAAAAATAAAAAAACATTTGTGTTTTTATAAGTGTGCCTCCTGTGTCTGTCTGTGTCGGGTTGGGTGGCTGGCACGCTCCCTAGTGGTTCTGTCACAGTCGATATATACTGTATATAAATGGAGAGTTGGATACATGAGGAGAGTTTCACTGTATCAGCCGCTTATTTTAACCACTTTAATACAAGTTTTAAAAGCTTCTGTGCCAATGAAAGATTGGCTTCATTTCATTTAGAAGTGCAATATTAGTTTAGTTCAATTTAACTTAACACGTTTGTGGCCAGAATCACCCTTTTATTTTGAGCATCCACAGTCGAGTATTAAAAACATTTTTTTTTAATGCAATATGAATGTGAAGGGCTTATTGGTCAGTTTAAGTTTTTCACTAAGTGATGAACGGTCATTTAAAAAAAAAAAAAACCTCACAGCATTTGGCTGACTTGCAATTGCAAATCTTAAGAATATTGATCAGCTGAATGTATTTTCGGGCTTGCATCTCCTAAACTTGCTTACCACAGAGATTCTTCCCGGTCAGCCGCAAGGATTCAAGCTATTTTGTTATGATGATAAATGGCCTCCTCTGACAGGTCACTTCATTTTCACCTAAAGCCACAATTTGTTCCTTCCCTCAGGCAAGAGACTGATTTTTCAGGGTGACAGATTTATTGCTGTTTCTGCAAGTTAAAAACTCAAAAAAAAGGTGAAAACTGAGATTACAATACGATGAAGCTGAAGCATCATTCACAGCCGTGGAGGAACAATTACAGGCAACAATAATGACTTTAAGGGCGCTGGGCACTCTTGCACAATAATTAACAGAATTTGGATCTTGTAAGCTCTCGCTCTGAACGTGAAGACACCCTTTTCTGTTATGTATATTTCCGTTCTCAAATTCATTGCATTGCCCCAACATGAATTGCATTGTGTACAAGTCAGATGAGACACAAATCAAACATTATTAGAAAAACAGGAAACCAAGCAGCAGCATCAAAGGAAAACTTTATCAGCTTTCCATTTCCTTCATGGGGCCAGGCCACTGGAAAACATTTTTTTATATATAAATGAAAAAGTGTAATCACTCTCATGGCTAAGCTGTACCTTATTCAGTTGCACAGTGCTTAGCATTTTTGCCTGCACAGATCCAGAGAAATGTGTTCAAATGCCAGCCCAGGCACCATCTGTGTGGAATTCACATGTTCTCCCAGTGCCTAGTAGGTTGACTGGCTGCTATACCAATGATGTCAGCGCGCTCTGTGATGGAGCTGGCCTCTCATCCAATGGTGGTTCCCTGCCTTCTGCCTGGTGTTGCTGGGATAGGCTCCTCTTTCCATAAACCGAAATTGGAACAAAGAAAACGAAGAAGTTGTCAGGGCAGTATTACAATAGAGTTGAAATTGTAGCACTTCAAGACATTGGACAGAAAGAAGCACTTCTAATGGATTCTTTTCAAAATTCAATCTAAATATTGTGGTTGGGCGTTGGAATGTTGGAATGACAGTTTTAAAACTGGAGGATTTTTGGGATGCCAGCCGGGTCGTCCCTTGTATTTGTCGCCAGACAAAATAAACTGTGAGAAAAAAGGAAAAAAAAAAATGGGCGGCTTGGCGCCGTATCACAGTGCGGGGTTTCTCATAAATCTCAAGCAACATTTCACTTCGGGACAGTGCTCTGTCCTGCGGTTTGCTCTGGCCTCGAAAGACGACTTCTTCTGGGATGGCCGTCCTTTGTGGCGGTCAGACGGGAAGGGGTGTGGTTAGGTGCCCTTATTGGGTGGCTTCTCTGTGCTGTGAGGGAACAAGACAAAGAGGACAAAGGTAATGGTAGCCCCCTCTCGTCTTGGCGGGTTATTACATACCATTAGCAAGATAGAGAAGGAGCCCTCCAAATGCACATGAGTGACAATATATTGCATAGGGAACCCTTATGAAAATAAAACATATTGCCATATTGCCAAAAATATGTGGACATATCTTAATAATAAAATAATAATAATTCATATAGCACTTTTCTCAGTACTCAAAGCACTATCCATACAGGGAGGAACCAGGAAGCGAACCCACAATCTACTTACTGCAAAGCAGCAGCACTACCACTGCGCCACCTGTGAGTTTACAATATAAAGTAAAATATTTGAAATATAATTGGACATGCATTTCCCTTAATATATTGTAACAAGAATATGTGTAAATATATTGTGTATAAGACATGAAATATACTGTTTGTTTGGTTTGATGTTTCTGAAAGATCATTTATGACTTATGTTTTTAAATAGAAAAAAATTAAAGACAGGCTTATCAATGAACCCAGCGTATTGGTGTCAGCACATGAGGGATGAAGATGTATCCCACTCTGAAACAGGTGAAGTGTAATTTTGAAGTTCTTTGACATTTCAAAATTTTCTTAAAGTAAATTTGTTAATTGCATATCTCTTCAATATTAGTTTCTAGAGATAAATCTTCTGTCAGGCTAACAATTTTAATTATATATACTGTGCAATATTAGAGCATTTGTTCCTAAGCAAATGTTCTATTAGTGGAAAGTTAGTATATAAAACAGACAAGTATATATTAAAACATATTGAAATATCTATATACTATAACATATATTGTGTAGTATAACTAGAATTCACAATATATTTAAAGGTATGTTGTAATATATGCCTTACAGTATATTATTTCTACTTTTTTAAAATATATTGAGAAATAAATTTTTATATTTTGGAAATACATCACAATATAATTTACATATTTTACAATACATTTTAGTATACTATAAGATACTGTTTGCGGTTGGCTGGCGCCTTGCCAGGGGTTTGTTTCCTGCCTTGCACCCTGTGTTGGCTGGGATTGGCTCCAGCAGACCCCCGTGACCCTGTAGTTAGGATATAGCAGGTTGGATGATGGATGGATGGATAAGATACTGTAGTACATTTATCCTTGAAGTATTTTGTAACATAAACAAATAAAATATATTTATATTGGCGGGAATCTATTTTTTTAAAATATATTGAAAACATTTTTAATCTTTCTATGGGAATCAACAGGGAAAAAACAATTTCAGTTTTTATTAATAATTATTGTATATTTTATACATTTGTATTAGTATGTTAAGCTATACAATTAAAATCATTTACCTGTAGTGAAAATGGAAGGTAGCACAGTACAAACTTTTAAAACTGAACTTGGCCGAAATGTTGATGTCCAACATCTCTATGTTAATTTAATCCAAGTGTACTTTAAATTACCTGATAAGGCCCAGGCAGCGTGGCTTTAATTACTCAGGCACTGAATTATAAAACACAAGCGTGTCAATTCAGTCCCTGCCCTTTCAATTTATTTCGTTGTACTGTATTTTCATTCAGAGCGCTTTAACAAGTTCACAAGTAAATGCAATTACAAATTGTACAAATTACTAAGTATATAATGATTATGCATACAAACGCAGATTTGTTTAATCACGGCGAAAGAAAACAAATAATAATTCTAAACTGTTTAACATAAGTGGAGCCTATTGTGTGTCATAGTGCAAGTCGCTTCAACTCTGCAGTTGTAAATCATATAAATAAAATTGTAATCCCCTCTCTCTTCTAGTGATGACTTTAACTGAGCGCCCTGCAGGTAGGTTTGTGTCTTTAGTATTTGCGGAAGACGTAGGGGCATTGTTTTGAAGGACAATATTTAATTTGTTTCGAGTAAGTCTGTCCTGTTGAAACCCAAGGTGTTTGTATAATTCACCATCTGTCACGCCTTATAAAGCCGTCATCTTCATGGGGATTGTTGCTTATTCATTTATTTTATTTGTTTTAATTATTTCAAGTGTTAAGAAAAATAAATATTACATTTGAAAGTGAAATGTAAAACGCAAATGGAAATGTGAAGAAACAGAGAAATACGGATAAAATAATAAGTATATAGATATAATAATGTTAGTATATTGATGTAATATTCTTGTTATGAAGTCTCCTAAAATAGTTTTCAAAAATGAATTTGCAATGCTTCCCACGTCGCTAAAGATGTTAGCAGCAGGAGAATTGGCGATTCCTTGGAGGTGCGCGCGTGACGAGTGCGTGCGTGAGGCCGGGGCCGCTGAACCCGTTAGAGACTTCATGCTTAAGGCGTAGGCTACGCCACATCTCCCGAATTGGATTAAGCAGTTTTTACGATGTTATATAATATGTTGTGATCTGACTTAATATTTATATACCATAGTATTGCTGAAAAACAACAAATACAACATTTCTCTGCTCCCTTGCAGTTAGAAGACCAGGGTTTAAGCCTCAGGTCCTCTCTAAGTGGAGTTTGCACGTTTTCCCCGTGGCTTCCCTCTGACTCTCCAAAGGCATGCAGGTTAGTTGAACTGGCGTTGCTAAACTGAACCTTGAGGGTGTTTGTTGTGTGTGTTGGACCTTTCCTGGGTTTATTCCTGCCTTGCGCCCTGTGCTAGCTGGGACAGACCCTAATATCAACACCACCCATACCCGCAACACCGCCCCAAACCCTGGCCTCGATTAAGCAGGTTAGAAAATGACATGATATGACTGATACTCTTAAAAAATACACTTCAAAATAAAAATGCCAGATTTTTTTTTTGAGTGATCCCAGAGGATTTTGTGTACCCTAAAAGAACCATCAATATGAAGGTTTAAGAAAGAAACTTTATTTGTCTAAATCAGTAACAGTTTCCATAGATATGTATGGATGGTAACTTTGGTCAAGTTCTTGATTTTAAAAAGACTTTTGCTGCGTAAAGTAATACAGGCTAAGTTCGAGTTTTCTTGGTGTGTTATTGTACGGTTAGGTAGCCTATTATGCATAAAAAGATTTCTGTTTTGTCTTCATAGTAGAGACCTTTTCAAAAATCGAAGTGCGTATTTCATATAAAGGAACCCTACCCTGAATGAAATGGCTCTCTGTCATGCAATCGTTCTAAGATTAACCACACTAAATCGTCATTAAAACATGTTATTTTTAAGGGAGTTTAAGGGAATAAACAAACTTACATCCAATGCATTGCATGGCCTATTTTCGCAAATAGATCTTTGATCCCCTAGTCTGAGTAGCACCAGGCACGAAGCAAGAACCAGCTTTAGATATGAAAGGTGATCGACTGAAGAGTACATTGCCAGCTGAACTACCGGACTGTTGTATTCGAAGGGACGCCTGAGCTATACAAAGAAAAGCGCGGAAGAATTGGGGCGCCTGCTTACGTCACACCGAGACCGCCTCAGCTGGAGATCAGACCACCAGGGATCTGAGTGCACGGACACCGCAATACTCTTTGCTGCGCTACCAGGAAGACTGGTGGATGAGTAGAAGGGTCAACAGAACAACTTAGTTTTATTCATAAATGACACCATTATTGTTCATACGTTTTCTGAGCACACGTAAACAGATGACAGGAAAAAAAAAACAAACTGAGCGGGGCGCCACTTTGTCGCAAGGCAGGGGTCATTAATAAGACCATCTAATAATAAGTAACAGAAATTAAGCAAAAGCATGTCATTGGATGAGGATCGCTTTCGACCACTACAGTTTCCGGTTAGGGGGGTGTTGGGTCTTTTCGAGTTGTCATCGTCACTTTTGCTTTGGTTCTTCTTGTATATTGAACATATAGTTCTTGATACAGTTATAACAACAAGTGTTTAAAAGAAGAAATGGAAAATTCGGTGACACTGGGAAAAGAGCAACCAAGGTACACCTGTTAGTCAAATGTCAAATTGATGCGCTATGGGTAGCCAGCCCATATTCTAAAGGGATGCTAATAATTCCATATAATATACACTTCGCGGCGAACATTTTTTTCCTTATGTTGGACTATCAGGGTGCTATATTGTACATTCACGGCAAACACAGGGGTCTCCATTTGAGCTTTTCATACAGCTGTCCGTGATCTGTGGATGGGACCGAGAGACTGAGAAGCCATTCGGCCACTTTATATATTGTCAATATTTGACAAAAAAGAGCAACTTTTAGTAAGCTATATACTGCAAAAAAGAAAAAATGGGAATATGGTTTGTGCTTTTCATTTGTGCAGTATTTTGTGTGAAATTAAAATATAAAAGGGCGGATATCTAATAAATCTGTTCTAAGTGCGGTCAGACATTATTGCTTTTAGTTTTACATGTCATTAATCTAAAATGGAAAAAAAAAAAACGTTTAACCTTTCCTTTTTATTTTTTATCCTGTTGGATCAGTATCGTTGAAAGCCCGACACCCTTATTTTACAGCACATGCAGAGAATGTGCGCTTTGGTGCTGACAAGCCAGGGTTCCTCACGCAGGTGTTCCTCCCACAAAACCGCCGCACCATTTGGCTTTAATAGAAGCCCTAAATACATTACGGTCATTGCTCACAGAAGCGATTGGGTGGTCCGTAATGGCAAGCTTTAAAGGAAAGTGCCAGGAAAGCACAGAATGAATCTATAAATAGCAAAGAATTCCGTTTCCCAGTCTTCCTAATTTTGGTGTTCCTCCCACATTTCGTATGTTATTCCAAAGACCAGCGCCTCAGTTCCCGATGTGTCGCAAAGAGCGGCAATGCTGAATGGAAACCCTGCAAGCGAGCAGGAGCTGGCGAGGAGCTCATTGGCCAGGCGAACGGGTTTTGATTTAATTCAACTGGGCCACAACTGAGGGAAGCAATCACAGATACTGCAAATGACTTCTGCAGCTTGTCTTGATTCAGGATTTAATCGTAAAAGGATTACTGTTTTGCAGCGTGACCGTGATGTATTAAAAGAATTATCAAGACTAACAAATAGGGGTTTCTGTTTGTTCCGCTACATAATATTTTGGATATTTAATTCTGAAAAATACTGCAAGACCCTCAACAGATACACAAAATGCAGAATACTTCTTTACAAATAAATGACCTTACAATAAATAAATAAAAATACATGTAACTGAAAGACAGATAGATAGATAGGAAAGGCACTATATAATAGATAGATAGTTAGATAGACACACAAACACGCGCCTGAACACACACCAGAATGACTAAAATGGAAGAAAATCAAAAAGAAAAGAAAAAACTTCTGACTTGACAGTGTAAGAAAGGCGCTATATTGCGCCCGACCCGACACAGACTTGACAAGGGAGGCACATATAAAAGCCAAGAAACTCTTATTTTCTTCACCTGTGGGGCACTTCTTCCCCGTGAACCCCACAGGCAATACACAGTCCCAAGTACAGCACTTAGCACCACCAAAACACTCTTCTGTCTTTTCTCTTTCCCCACCACTCCTCCACAGCTTTGTCCTCCTTCCACCCAACTCTGGCCACTGAGTGGTGGTTGCTGGTTCCTTTTATGGCCCACCCGGAAGTGCTCCAGATGCTTGATCACCTGTTTCCAATTGCACTCCCGGGTGGGGCTGAAGATTAGTCCAGCTGGGCTCAGGGACCCATTCCACGCCCCCTGACGGCCACCCCAGACCCCAACAGGCCTGTGGAGAACTCCATTTCCCATGAAGCCCTGCGAGAGACTGAGGCACTGCTCCAACCCAGGGGGGTGGCCATCCAGCATCCAGGGGGAGGTACTGCACCATCCAGGGCTGCTCTCCCTGAATACACATCGAAGGGGTGTCCCGGCTGGGCCTGGGACCCGGCCATCCATCACAACAGTCACAGACACAATAAATCGTTATGCAGACTTATTGCTTTTGGTGTAAAGGAGCCCCTGTGGTGTTTCTTTGCACACTTCTGCTGAATAATTTGTTGCCTGAAAATCCTCAGTGTTAGTGTGTCAGACAGAAGATGTGCAGCATTGTTTATAATGGCACTCTGCTTTATTTTAATTCTTTCCTGTGCTACAACCTAAAGAGGGTCCCGAGTGTGTCCAGTAACTGAGCCTGCCCTTTTAATTAGCTTGTTGATTCAGTGGGCTTCTCTTGATGTGATGTTACCAGTTCAGCACACCACATTGCAGAAATATAGAAGACTAGGGGGCTTTGCCCCCTGCTCACTTCGCTCGCCAACCCCCGTGTTTGGTTTTCCGGATACACACTTTTAAGATTTTTTTTTCTTTGAATTGTTGCTATTTCATTAGTTTCACTTTTATTTCAGAACTTCTGTAAAAACAATATTTGTAATCTTGTGAGTCCCAATATGCTGAATCTTTTTAATGAGGTCAGGATAGGTTTCTCTGTTTGGAATTTCAGCACAGACAAAACGATCTACATCATCAGCAGTTAATAATTTTTTTTTACAAAATAAAAAAGTAAGTAGAGTTCTGCATTGGACTCCTGTCTGTAAAGTCGTGCCATTTTCCTCTCACAGTTCCAAAAGTACATGGGGTTACCAAGGTGATACCCCAGCTTTTGTCTAGGTTTTTGTACAAGGGCTAAACAGAATGTTTTTGACTCCTGGGGTAAATGTAGCTTTTTAAATAAGCAGACAGATAAATATATATACATGAACAAAGTAACCAATAAATGCATGTGCGGTAAACTCTGTTTATGAAATTCTCAAGATTCTTTATTTGTCACATGCATAGTTATACAGGACAACACGCAGTGAAATGCATCCTGATCCGCTTATGAAAAACTGTGCAAAGTTAGAAGAGTATCAGTTAGATTAACAAAAAGTCATAGATTGAAAGATAACAGTATAGTAGAACATAATAAATAAGTAAAATTATGTGAATAAAGTAGAATTAAATGTTAAGGTGCAATAGTGTAGTAATTATTGTGCAAAACCAAAGTTAGACTGGTGCATAGTTAAATGAGGCAGTTTGTTTGTTTGCGCTACTGCGATCTTTACTTTCTTTTTTTATATTTTCTAATTTTCCTACTTTCATATCCTTTAACTTTCTCCACATATGTATAGCACCACATTTTTTTGTTTGGTTTTTTTTTTTGAGCTTTTCTAACTTCACTGGTTTCATAGTCTCTAACCTGCTCTGCATGATGTTTGTAAACGTCTTTATAAAGTTGTACTTTGTCATTTTACTCATTGCCTTTTAATTCTGAGCCTACAGTACAATACATAGAACAGAATAAACTAGGGGGCTCCGCCCCCTGCTCGCTTCGCTCGCCAACCCCTGGTGTTGGGAATGACAAAGAGCGTGATGTATGAATGAGATATAGAATAGTGTGACGGTGTAGATGATGCAAATAGAAAGCAAACAATAAAGTGTGTGGCACAGTGTAAAGGTTTATTTGAAAATGTCTTTGTACACGCCGTTTAAGTGTAAAAGGTAATTCCAGCTCAGAACTTGTAAGGTCATTTAAGATGGTTATTGTTGTGATCAGAGTCAAGTTTGTCAGAGCTTAGAAAGAGTTGTGTCTCTCCAGGAAGTAATGGAATGACTTGGGTATTTATGTTTTCCACATTAATATTTTTTGGACATAATATAGTGCGTTGTGTTAAAAGGGGCATTTGGTCTAATGAGATTGCTGTTCCAAATGTCTCTGTAACTAAGTCGTCGCAGATAAAGGCTTGAGGAATTGTAATAATATGTGGCTGAAGTCCATCTGTATTGGTGAGTGTACCATCTCTCAGTTGTAATAAGCAATTGTTATGATTTGGTTCTGGACATCGTATCTTTTTTACTAACTGTATCTTTTGAAAGTAATGCCAATTGTCTGCGTATTTTAAGGTGCACTGAACAATAGCTGAGTGCATGGCATCTGGAAGAATAGCTAATCACTGTCTAAAATCTCCTCCTCATAAAAGTACCTTTCCTCCAAATCGAATATTATTATTCATAAACGTTTGTAGAAGTTTATGAATGGTGTTGAGTAAGTGACTTCATGCCATTGTACATTCATCAATAAACAACATTTTTTTCAAGACGGATGTCACGTGCAGTGCCACCGTTAATGTTCATAGTGGATACCGATTTGTAGGATCTAATGTAGTTGATAAAGATTTAACTTCCAGGTACATCGTCAGTTATAAGCTTCTGTAGATATTCAGTATATGAATGTAAAGAAGGCAGTCTAATTTGACCCTTTTGACAACAACGTGTAAATGTATTACTTGTATTGCCAGTTGTTTCTTCAGGGAAGTGAACTGAATGACAATGATTGCAAATGACATTCATTAATCCGAATGAATTTTCCTGGTGTATGTTTTCCTTGTGCCGTTTGAGAGGCTCGTTGTTGCATGTGTAGAATTTGGGACGTGTTGTTTTGGAGCTGTAATTGATTTGCCTGTGCTGTGTGAGAAGCCCGTTGTAGCCTTCCTTGCCGTTAACGTATGTCTGAGACGGGAGTTGTTTCGTTTTGAATCCGTGCCTGTTGCGATGCAGCACTTTGATTGATAGTTTGCGTAATGTGGATCCAGGATGTAGATTTGTGCATATTTGCGTTGTTGATTTGTTTCAGGGTGCACTGTTCCAATGCGATGCAGTATTTGTGCACATATGCGAAAGCAGTATGGTCCATTGCCTTTTGGTGGCCTGATATTTACTCCGGTATATGCAAAAGCAAATGAACTATTGTAGGATTTAATGCAGTTCATAAAGTTTTTACTTTTAGGTACATCGTTAGTTAGAAGCTTTAGTTGAGCTTTGCGTTTTTGGAGTCGAGACATTTTTTCTTTTAGAAATATGGATAAGTAATAATGAGTATTGCACTCACTGTTAATATGGAGCCTTTTCTGCGGTTGAACGGTTAATAGTGCCTTATTGTAATTAGATCCACCTATGCTGCATAGCCGTCTATTTTGTTGTTTCTTTCGTTTTCGTGTGTTTGTTCCTGTTATCCTTTCCTTTTCATTTTGTACCCGTGACCGTGTATTCATGACTTGTTTCTTTCTCAGCATGCGAAATATGGATAAGTAATAAGGAGGATCGCAGTCACTGTTAATATGTTTCCTTTTCTGCAGTTGAACAGTTAATAGTGCTTTATTGTAAGGAGATCCACCTATGCTGACACCTATGCTGTCTAGTGTGAAGGTGTTGACGTTCACTTTAGAATATGTGGCTTTGGGTGTCACTTCTTATGGATGTGTGTGTGTGTGTGGGGGGGGGGGGGGGGGGTGAGGATTGTTGTCGCGTGAGCGTCTTCTTTCTTTTTGTGTTCCTGTGTCTTGTTGAATCCCCCTCTTTGTGTGTGTCCCGTCCGTTGCTTGTAGGGTCTGTGGGGTGGTTTTGTGTTCTTTTTTTTGTGTTCCATGGGCTTGTTGAATCCCCCTCTTGGTGTGTGTCCCGTCTGGTGCCTGTGGGGGGGGGGGGGTGCCTTGCTGTTGTGCGCGAGCCTCTTTTTTTTTTTTTTTTTTGGGTCTAGTTTCGTGTGCAATGTGTTTCGTGCTTTGCTTGCGTTTGAATACTTTTTTATGTGCCTTTTCCTTTTTTCGGTGCTCTTTGCGCCTCATTTCTCCATTTTTCCTGTGCTCACTCCTTTTTTCTGTGGTCTTGTCCGCCTCTCGCGGCCCCTCATCCGCCTCTCTCGCCCTCTTTTGTCCGCCTTTCTCGGCTCCTCAGCCGACTCTCGCGGACTCTTTTTGCGCCTGCGCAGTACGTCTTTTTGCAGCTACGGCCCATTGCCAGATGTGCCTGCGTCCATCATCCGGTTTAGCATTCTCGGTTAGTAATATGGATCCTCAATACAGTATAAAAATAAAAATTCTACAAGTACGGAGTAGAATTTCACATTAGATGATATCACATAATATGATTTGGATTTGTTTTAAGTCCTGGAGACCTCATTCATCAAGCTGCCTCCCCCATTTTGCCATTCCACATCTGAAATAGCGCTAATCCGATGAAAGGACCCTTCATTCTCATGTCCCCATTCATCAGGGATGACTTTACCTTAGGCAGGCAATCTACAATTTAAATAGATAGTTATTTTCTTGTGAATTGTTACATATGCATTATTTTCACTTTTACTTTAAAAACTTTTGTAAAAACAATACTTGTTTCTTTATTTCCTGCCCCGAGTGAGGTTACATCTCTTTCTTCCCAGATGTATAATACTGCACGTGTTGTGAAGGGTGTTGCGGCTGAACGTACGCTAAGGATATGCCTTTGGATCATTTGCTGTCTTTTTGCTGCTTGCTAGCTGCCTCTTCTGCCTGTCACATGTCGTTATTTTAAGAGCTCGGAGCACATGATGCTTGCCTGCCAAAAGCAATCCAACAACTGCTAGCTTAGAGGTCTGTTGACTTGTTTTAAATGGTGGATCACTGCCTGGTCTCGCATGACGTTGTAAAAGCAATACCTGTCTTTTATTTCTGGCAATGGGCGTGGTTGAATTCTTTCTTGCAGGATGTATAATGCTGCTCGCGTTCTGTTGGGGTAGCTGCTGTCGCAGCTTTCTCCACATGTGTATAGCGCTGTTTTTTTGAGCCTTTCTAATTTCACTGGTTTCATAGTCTCTAACCTGCTCTGCATGTGTTTAGCGTCAACGCTTGTAAACGTCTTTATGAAGTTCTGCTTTCTTTTACTCATTGTCTTTTAATTCTGAGCCAGATTGGACGTGCTTTTTTTTCAATTCCACTTGTTCCGGGCTGATAATTACTTTCCTTATTTTCTGAATTTGCACCTCGATTTATTCTTTTTTGCTCTTTTTTCTGTCTAACGCATTTGAGTCTCTTTTCTCCGCGCCCGATTGGACGTGCTTTTTTTTCCATTCCACTTGTTCCGGGCTGATCATCATGTTCCTTATTTTCTAAATTTGCACCTAGATTATTGTTTTTCTTTTTAGCAATTTTTTCTGTCCATCGCTTTTGGGTCTCTTTTCTCTGCACTTTTCTTTCTTCTTCGTTTAATCGTCGACGTTTCATTTCTACCCTATTCATTTCATTTCTACCCTATTCATTTCTACCGTATTGACCTTAAACACTTTATATGCACTGAGAGCCCTGGAACTGTGTGTGCTGCGTGACTGCCTTTACACTACTGATTTGTTTTTTTTTGATATTGCTTGACGTATCGTAGACTATCAGGACAGGGGACAGGATTTCTTTTTATAATAGAGAGATGTGAAGGATGTCACTTCCGATATTAAAGGATCACAGTCTTCTAAGGAGAAAGAGAATCTGCTCTGCCCTTTCTTCTATAGTTCCTCTGTGTTCTGAGACCAGTCTAACCTGTCATTAATAAGAACCCCCCCCGAGTACTTGAAGGAGTGGACCACCTCAACATCCACTCCTTGAATAGTGACTGGACTTAGAGGTTCTTTGGTGCAGAGGTCAATAACCAGGTTCTTGATTTTGCTGCTTTTGAGTTTTCTTTGGACCAAGAAACAACATTACTCCACCTGACTTCTCTCCTCTGTCTCATCCCCCTTACTGATACATCCCTGAGAATTTCTGCAAATGAGATGACCTGCTGTTATATTTATAATCAGAGGTGTAAAGAGTGAAGTGAATAGGAGACATGACAGTTCCTTGGGGATCTCCAGTGTTGCTCACCCAGTCCTTGAGTTTCACAAGCTGTGGTCTGTACAACAAACAGTCCATTACCCAGGACACCGTGGGCTTATCCACCTGCACATCTCTGAGTTTACCCCTTAACAGGAATGGCTGGATGGTACTGAAGGCAATGGAGAAATCAAAAAAACAGAATCCTCTGCCAGCTTTGTCCAGGTGAGAATAAGCCTTGTGGAGCAGACAGATAACATCATCCTCCACTCCAATATTTGTCTGGTAGGCATATTGCAAAGGTTCCTGGTGGTCTACCACAAGAATACTCATTCATATAGAGTGGATTCAGAAAGTATTTAGACCCTTTAACTTTTTCAAATTTTGCTATTTGGCAGTCTTGTGCCAAAATCATTTAAATTCATTTTACCTCATCAAACAACACTCGTACTTCAGAATGACAAAGTGAAATCATGATTAAGAATTTTTGTAAAATTTATTAAAAATGAAAAGCTGAAATACTACATTGACACCATTAAATCTCACAAGTATTCAGAGCCTTTGCTATATAACGCATGACGTTTGACTGAAGTCATCTCATTGAGATGTTTCTACACCTTGTCTGGAGTCCACCAGTTGTCAATTCAGTTGATTACACACGATGAGAAAGTCACAAACACACACACACTCACACATGTCAACAGAAGATCCCACATTTGTGCAAAAAATAAGCTTAAGGAATTGCCTGCAGAGCTTAGAGACAGGATTGTATTGAGTCATAAATTTTGGGAAGGCTAGAAGAAAATCCCACAGCCTTGAAGTTTCCTGAGAGCCCAGTGGCCACCAAAATTCTTAAAAAGTTTGGAACAGAAATGATTCCTGCTAGAGCTGGCTGCCTAGCCAAAGTGAGCATTTGGGGAAGGAGGGCAATATTAAGAAAAGTGATCAAGAACCCAATGGTCACTCTTTCTAATCTCCATGTGTGGACATAAGAGAAACTTCCAGAAGGACAACTGCAACTGCAATACTTCACTGATTTGGGCTTTATGTCTGAGTGGACACATGACACATGAAAGCCCTCTTGGAGTTTGCAAGAAGGCAACTAATGGACACACAGAAACAAGATTCTCTGATCTGATGAAACCAAGATTGAATCGTTTAGCCCCAACTCCAAACATCACATCTGGTGGAAACCAGACATCACGCATCCCCTGTACAATACAATTCCAAAAATGATTCATGGCAGTGGCTGGATCATGCTGCTGGGGTTGTTTTTCAACCGCAGGACTGGGAGACTAGACAGGATTGAAGGAAAGCTGAACAGAGCAAATTACAGAGATATCCATAATGTAAACCAGCTCTAGAAAACTCTGGACCTCAGACTGGGCCAGATGTTCAACTTTCAACAAGGTTAGGGATGACCCTGGGAATTCTTCTGAGTGGCCCAGCCAGAGCTTAGACGTAAATCCAATCAGACATGTCTGAAGAAACCTAAAAATAGTCGTCTACTGTTGGTTTCTATCCAACCGGAACAGAGCTTGAGGATCTGCAGAGAAGAATGGCAGAAACTCCCCCAGCCCAGGAGCCTCATGTATAAATGGCGCGTACGCACAGAAGTGTTGCATAAGAACGTTTCCACGTTCAAATCGCGATGTATAAAACCTATACTTGGCGTAAAGCCACGCACATTTCCACGCTCATACCCTGTCATATGCAAGTTCTCTGCTTGGCTTTGCAGACTGGCAGCACCCAGCGTTAAAGCAGTGCTACTGTTCCTGTGTGATTACCTTTTCTTTTTTAGATCCACATCCCTGATGTGGCTTTAAAAATACGCTAAAATTAACTGCATATCGTTTATAAGTTTAATGCATCTGATTGTAATTAACCTGTAATAATATAATGGTCCACAGAATGGTCAAACTATTCTAAATACCATAGCTGCTTTAGCGTTGTTACTCTCACTGCACCTTCTTCTTCTTCTGTCAGCTGCTCCTGTTAGGGGTTGCCACAGCGGATCATCTTTTTCCATATTACTCGCACTGCACCACTCGGAGTATTTATATCACTGTATCTGAGTGTGAATCACAGATCTACAGCGATTGGAAAGAGAATTATCGATATACAGCATCAAGCACTCGCTGCCTCAGCCATTCGCTATTTGAACTGCTCTCATCCGACCAACGTTTCAGAGCCTTTCCTGTTCGGACGTCGCGGTTCACAAACAGTTTCATCCCAAGAACTCTAAACGCACTCAATCAGTCCATCAAGTGCTCCTTGTAGAACTGTTTGTACTTGCAAGTTACCATGAGGTAATTGTACTTATGATACAGTTATAATATTGCACAACCTGAGTCACTTTATTAAGCGCATATTTACATATTATGACAATATCATTTTTAAGATGAAATGCAGCAAAATATGTTGATTATATTATACAGATAGAACTTTAACTTTAACTACACGGTGCCGCAGCGCTAGCGAGCTTGAGCTTCATTCACGGTTTGTTTCTTCCTCGCGCTGTATTCATGCTGTGGCTGGCGCGACACTGGAAGTATAGATAGATAGAATAATTAAACATTATGAAGATATTTCGATGTTCCTTAAAAGTTTTGAAGAATCAGCGTTCTAAACTTACAGATGGCTTAACGTCTATTACAGAGCTGATTGTGTGGCGATTGGGTATTTGGAGAAAGATTAGTACATTTGAAAGAGACAGTACTTCTGTAATAAAGCATTTCATCAAAGGTCGCGCATGGCGCAGCAAGCATCTTGCGTAAGACATGAACAATCACTGCGCCACCGTGTTCCCATGTTTAATAGCATGCTTTAACTCATATCATCATGAAAATGATATCACGTATACTTCTCAGTATTTGAATTATTCAGAGAGCTGTAATATTACGAATTTAATGGATTCTGTGTCCTGTCAGAGGAAGAGCACGTAGTGATTAAGGCATATAGAGCACATATAAGATCAAATACAAAACAAAGCATTTAATGTGCTACTTTAGTTACGATGGGATTTGAGAAACTAGTAAATTAAGCGATTTTAAGATGAAGTTTATGATGTTCTACTTTAATGACAAAATAAACTACGTGATTAAAGTGGAAATTTTGAGATTAAAGTTGACATTTCGTGCTTTTTTCACACTGTGTGCCTTTTTTTTCCACTGTACCCTAATAAGGTTTCATATGACACTCAGACGGTGGGCTACGAGTTGCCTTTTCACGCCGACTTTGATATGTGACAACTTCTTTTTTATTTCGGGCACTGTGCGACTTTATGAACTTGAGCTTTCGAGTTTCTCCGACACGCTATGTCACTCGATCAGCTCCCTTTTGTTGCTTATATAACTGTTTAAACCAACAAATAGTATGTTTTTCTTTGCCTCCATTTGGTATTCGCTGAAATTCTTCTATTTTTCCTTGTACTTTTGCCATTGCCTTTTCACAGAATGCTGAGCTTAAGGGCTATTTATATTGATTTGCATATTCAAAGAGGCGTAATTCTGGGAGGAGTTGGAGCGGGACAGCAGGCGCTTGCACGAGCGTTACATTTCACACTGATCGGGATTTATGTAGCGGAAGAACGTGGAAGTTTGCGTACGCACAGATTCCTGCATCTGGATTTTTCTGTGCGTGAGCACATTTCGGCTTTTGTGCTTATGTCATGTTATAGTGCGAATTCTACACACAGCGTTATGCATGAGGCCCCAGGTGAGTGAAGTTTGTCACATCAGATCTAAGAAGACTCCAGAATGGACTTGCTGCCAAAGGGGCTTTAACTAAGTACTAACTAAAGGGTCAGAATCAGAGGCGGCCTTAGGGGTGTGCGGGGCCTAGGGCTGACCAATCCCACGCAGGGCCAGTTACGTCAAACGCTGTTTGGACTGTATAAACTTGCGCGCGTATTTAATAAAAATAATGTTAACATACACCGGATTTTCTCACTACACTATTCAGCTAAATTTCTGCAAGATAACACGCAGACTTTATCAGAAAATAACTGGAGAATATAACTTGACAAATCCGGTCAATTGGGACATATGGACCTCAAAAGCGGGGCCCTTGCCACCCCGAAATGCTTCTCTTGGTCTGAATACTTGTGAGATTTCAGTTTTTTATTTTTAATAAATTGACAAAAATTTCAAAAATTCTGTTTACGCTTCGTCGTTTTACAGTATGGAGTGTTGGATGAGGGAAAAAAAATTAATTTAAATGATTTTCGCACAAATGTGAAAAAAAGTGAAGGAGTCTAAACAGTTTCTGAAGGAGCTGTAGAAACTCACACACAACACGGACAGTTTTCCAGACAGAGTCCAGACGGGCCTTTGAAGCCAATAGCTCTGAGGTGCAGTAGCGCCATCATTCACCATGTCATGTTGAGCTAATCGGGGACTTTTTAGTGGTCTTATGTCAGTGAATGTAGCGACAGGCAAATGTGACCGTATAGGCAAACCCTGATTATGCGGGTTAGTGAGGCTATGGGCACTGGGACCCCTGCAATATAAAGAATTTTCTTTGTCCTATTATTCTCCTGTGAGCCAAAGGCAGGCACAAACAATATAGCTGCAACGGGCAGATCAAACCCTTTACAAGATGATTTATTTAAAACATTAAAATAATTCAAACCCATTAAATAAAATTTCCCTCTTTTTGTTCTTTTGTTTTTAAATTACGTAGTCCTCCAAAATGAGTCAATCACCCCTACAGTCTTTAGTCTAATCCTCCAGCCACTAGAGGTTCCACTGGAACACTGGAAAATCGTCTTCCTCTCAAGAATAAAGCTGCAACAAAGATGCAAAGAAAGTGTCTAAAGAGCTGAACCAGAGTCGCCAGTACTCAATCAAACAAGGTGCCGATTTGCCACTGTCTGTCACTCGGCCCCCAAGATTTTAATACTACTTAATGTTTAGTCTGGTGGCTTCTTGCTTCCACAAGGAAAACCACACCAGTTTCAGCTCGCACACCACTTGGTAACAACCCTCCGGAAATCAAATCTGCATTTTCCACCTCTTCTACGATGTCCCACTACCATTTCTTTTGTTCCACTTCTGTTCTTTTCCATTCGTGTCCTTCATTGAAGCAAATCTGACGACCTTCTGTCCTTCCTCAGCCTTAAAGAGTTCCCCTTTTTCTTTGTTAGCTGCACCCACTTCAGTCCAATTCCCACCCAAACAATTTTCAAAACACGTGAAAAATAACTCAATCAATTAATAATACAATTAACACACAAGTGAAATTAATTAATCAGTTAGTAGATGGATTGGGAGAGCATGAGGGGTCATGAGGTCGCTCTAAAGGGGTGCGTGGCACTTCTGATATCTATACAAAAGGACGAAGGTCCAAGTCTTTAGAGTCCTGGTGCTTCCTGTCTTGCTATATGTTTGTGAGACATGGACGCTATCTAGTGACCTGAAACAAAGACTAGACTCCTTCGCTACTGTGTCCTTTCGGAGAATCTTTGGGAACCACTGGTTTGACTTTGTGTCAAATGAGCAGTTGCTCATGGAGTCCTGAATGAGGTACATTACCTGCATTGTGAGGGAGCGTCAATTACAGCACTACGGCCATGTGGCGCAATTCCCTGAGGGTGCTCTGGCTCACAGGATCCTCATTGTTGAGGACCCAAGTGGCTGGACCAGGCCAAAGGGAACCCCACGTAATACCTGGCTGTGGCAGAGGCAGATACAGGGTCATTTCTGGAAGGTGGGACTGGACTGTATGTCTGCCTAGGGGGTTGCCAACCAGGACCCCGAGCTGTTTCGTCGTGTCGTGGGTGCGGGATTGTGCTGTACTAGTGTATGCTCCCCAACCTGACCTCACCTGACCTGAAATCAATTAACCAACTGCTCAAGCAAAGGAAAAAAAACAACCCAGGCACACCACAAAGTGCAAATCTACCTAATAAAACAATAAAAGATACTCTAAAACAAAGAATTCTCTGTGCATTAGAATACCATGACAAAGATGCACCACAAGGGTCTGCCATTCCATCCAGGTTTGTTTTTTATCTCACACCTGAAGCTGAAGTAATGCTCCCGTGATCTTTATAATGATTAAGTAGTCGATATAATGAGTGAATTGTGAATGTAATTATCTATATATATAATTCACTAAGTCCATGACAAGCAAGACACACGCAAGACAGAGACACGTCCGCCAAGTCACAGAGCCCTGCCCACCAACTCTAAGACCATGGGATACGCACGACAGAGCCCCGCCTGCCAACTCTAACCCTCCTCCCGAGTCCACCCTCGCTCTCGAGGCATGGACACTGCCTGCTCATGTGCCAGCACGCAACACCTCACCAAACACTGCCTCAGTTGCTTTCGTCTCTGCTACAGTCCACATGCACCTCTGAGCCACATTGACTTTTTATCGTTCTTTTCGGTTCTGGATGCTTTTCTATATATAATCCACCAAGTCGCCCGACCATGGGATACGCACGCACGGAAGACAGAGCACCACCCGCCAAATCTAACCTTCCTCCTGCGTCATGGGGTATGCACGACAGAGCCCTGCCCATCAACTCTAACCCTCCTTCAGCGTCCTGGGATACGCACGACAGAGCCCCGCCTGCCAACTCTAACCCTCCTCCTGAGTCGCTTTCTCCCGCGTCCACCTTCGCTCTCGAGGCATGCGCACTGCTTGCTCATGTGCCTGTCCCCAACTCCTCACCTGAGTCGCTTTCATCTGTGTACAGTCCACATGCACCTGTGAGTCACGTTGACTGTTCATTTTCCAAACACATCCTGTGTCGCTTTGGTCCGTGCTACGGTCCACATGCACCTCTGAGCCACGTTGACTGTTCATTTTCCTAACATGGCCACCGCTTCACATGTATTTCATGGAAACAACGCTTCTTTCAATGTTATACAAATTCCTGCATCAGGTAACAGCACTTGCAGTGAGATTTTGTTGCTGCAGCTAGACAAAATGCTACAACATGTTAATCCCTTCGCTAAGTCTTACATGCAAATGCATGACATTATCACTCAGAGTAACCCTGTTGCTGCTGTACGAATGATATTCATGGAAAATCCAACTCTGGATATGAGAAGGTATAACGCCCCGTCCTGTCAAACTGATGTTGCTGCTATCTTTGTAGGTGAAGATGGGACATTTGCATATACCCAAGGGGAGATGCTTGCAAGCGTATCTCTGTACTCAATATGAACTGTGACCCCATGGTTTATCCACTGCTATTCCCTTACGGAGATGCAGGCTGGCACATACAATTGACCCATGTTGAGGAAAAGCGAACCGCGAAAAGAACACGAGTCACGCAGCTCCAATTTTATGCTTACAGGCTTGTCATGAGAACTGCATTTAGCGACATCGACTTCTCAACTGTGACTCCGGAACAACTCAGTTCGTGAGCTATATTAAGCATCACCAACGAAGACTCGCTACACTTTAATGAACAAGGACTGAAACTTATCCCTACCGACGAAGTAACTTTCACCAGTGTTGACTCCATCGTCACAGACGATCCCGCAGATCAAGTTTCACTGGCATGCCTCCGCATAAACTCTAACCCTCCTCCCGCGTCATGGGATAAGCACAACAGAGTCCCCGCCCACCAACTCTAACCATCCTCCCACTTCCATTACCTTCACATTGTTTTCCTTTTATTTCTGATCCCGTTCAACAACTATATGGCGACATCGACTTCTCAACTGTGACTCCGGAAAAACTCAGTTCGCAAGCTGTATTAAGCGTCACCAACGAAGACTCACTACACCTTAATGAACAAGTACTGAAACTTATCCCTACCGACGAAGTAACTTTCACCAGCGTTGACTCAATCGTCACAGACGATCCCGCACATCAAGTTTCATTCCTCGAAGAATTTCTTAACAGTCTTACTCCCACTGGCATGCCCCCGCATAAACTCAAAATTAAAATAGGTTCAGTTGTCATGCTTCTCAGAAACCTCATGCCAGCAAGAAGTCTCTGTGATGGCACTAGACGGACTGTTACCTGCATTCACCGCAATGTACTGGAGTGTAAAAATATCGCAGCTCCTTCCTCACAAACTGTCCTTATTCACTGGATATCCCTGACCTCATCAGATTCAAATTTGCCTTTTACTTTTACACGCAGACAATTTCCTGTTAGATTAGCCTTTGCAATGACAATTAATAAGGCACAGGGACAAACTTTCAAAAAGATATGCCTGTATCTGCCAAAACCAGTTTTCAGTCACGGACAATTGTATGTTGCTCTCTCCAGAGTTCCATCTTTTCATTCACTCACAGTCGTATCCTCAAACCCACCCCATTTAGACAACTGTGTCTTTCAGGAAGTGTTCACCCATCAATAAATAATTCATGCGGCATATGCTACACCTCGGGTTGGCTAGTAATATTATAATCACATAATATGTCTTGCTTTGAAATGTGCTATGGTAAGAGGCAGTGCAACCAAGTGAATAAGGCACAGTAATTTAAAGAACAAATGGTTTCCAGTTCAATCCCAGACTCTAACAGATGACCCAAAGCCTAAGCCACTTAATGTTCCAGGAAGCAAGAAGATGTAAAAAAAAATGTAAGTGTCACATTTTTGAACGGACATATAAGTCAGGGTCTGATTTTATAATGGATTTTTTGGGTTTCAAGACCCAACTTATATGCGATCTAGACCTCATTGTTTACAGTGTACCATCTATTAGAGTATATTTTGTAATACATGTAGTAATAAAATACATTGCATGTATCATTCCAACAGATGGTGCATCACACATATTCATAGTAAAAACAGCCAATGTTTGTGATGCGCCATCACTGGAATGACAAATGCAATGCATTTTATTACTACAAATGTTTGTGATGTGTTATCAGTTGGAAAGATAAAGACATAGCAACTGCATGGACACAGAGATATGCAGACACATCCTTTTATTAAGATGGACTAACAACTGGACTAACGACTTAAGACTTATTCCTATGCATTACTTCATCATTTCTCTGTCTCTTGATGTCCAGCAGATTGCACTGCTCATCTTCTTGTTCTTCTATCTATTAATGTGTTCATTGTCATGTCATTGGCCTCCATTATTTGCTTGACACTAAGCCGATGTTCCTGGTATATTTTTCTTGTTTCTGTGTCACTTCATTTGCCAATGACTTCGATGTAATAAATCCACAAGCGCAGATCAGTTTGCTTAGGTTGCCAGGACATCTTTTTTTACTTCCTTGATGTATCAGGTCAATAGCTTTCAATCCAGACCAAGATCAAGGTTCTAACACCAGTACACACACAGAGGCCTCCAGTCAACTGCATTTCTCTGTCTTTGTTGTTCTTGCAGTCTGTAACCTGCATTTGCCACTTAGCATATCATACTACTCTTCTTCTTGTTCTTCTTCCTATTCTGGTCCTCTTCATTATGTTTTCATCCTCTGCGATTTGCTTAATGCTCAGCAGATGTCACTGATCTTCTTATTCCTACTGTCATGTCACTCTTTGGTGATCATTTTGCCATAAGAAACTCATGAGCACAGGTCAGCTTACTGAGGTTGCCACTACCTAAAAAAATACCAGAACATAAGGTCATAGGCTTCCAATCAAGACCAAAATCAAGGTTCTAGCCCTAGTAGTTCATGAATAATCACATGACAGATTAACAGATCTCAGCATTTAATATATACAGGTATTATATATTCAGGAGCAGGAACCAGTCCAACACTGGACCCACTCATATACACAGACACACAGACCCCTGCTCAAATGGGACCAGTTTGGGATCAGTTTGGAATTGCCAATTAACCTACAGTACAATGCACATCTAAGCTTGCCAGTCCTATCCACTTAATTCTTCTAATATAACAGCAAGTCTAGATTTGAAAGGTCCTCAAGTCCTACTGTCTACCAAACAACTTGGTAGCTTATTCCAAGTGTCTATGGTTCTCTGGGTAAAGAAAAGCTTCCTAATGTTTGTGCAAAATTTACCCTTAACAAGTTTACAACTGTGCTCCGGTGATCTTGATGATGTAATTTTAAAGTAACCGTCTCGATCCATTTCAATCATGTCTCCTCTTAATCTTCTTTTGTTAAAACTGAAAGGGCTCAACTCTTTTAATTTTTCTTCATAACACATCCCCTGTATTCCTAGAATCAGCCTTGTCACTCTTCTCTGGACTTTTTCCAGCACTGCTATGTCCTTTTTGTAGGATTGAGACCAAAATTGCACACAGTAGTCCAGATGAAGCCTCACCAGTGTGTTTTAAAGCTTGAGCAGAACTTCCTTGGACTTGTACTCCACACATCAGGGTGCTAAATAAGCTAACATTCTGTTAGCCTTCTTAGTGGCTTCTGTACACTGTCTGGAAATTGATAGCGTAGAGTCCACTATGACTGCTGAATCCTTCTCATAAGGTGTACTTTCAGTTTTCAGACCTCCCATTGTGTATTCAAACCTAACATTTTTAATTCGTACAGTGGTGTGAAAAACTATTTGCCCCCTTCCTGATTTCTTATTCTTTTGCATGTTTGTCACACAAAATGTTTCTGATCATCAAACACATTTAACCATTAGTCAAATATAACACAAGTAAACACAAAATGCAGTTTTTCAATGATGGTGTTTATTATTTAGGGAGAAAAAAATCCAAACCTACATGGCCCTGTGTGAAAAAGTAATTGCCCCCTTGTTAAAAAATAACCTAACTGTGGTGTATCACACCTGAGTTCAATTTCCGTAGCCACCCCCAGGCCTGATTACTGCCACACCTGTTTCAATCAAGAAATCACTTAAATCGGAGCTGCCTGACACAGAGAAGTAGACCAAAAGCACCTCAAAAGCTAGACATCATGCCAAGATCCAAAGAAATTCAGGAACAAATGAGAACAGAAGTAATTGAGATCTATCAGTCTGGTAAAGGTTATAAAGCCATTTCTAAAGCTTTGGGACTCCAGCGAACCACAGTGAGAGCCATTATCCACAAATGGCAAAAACATGGAACAGTGGTGAACCTTCCCAGGAGTGGCCGGCCGACCAAAATTACCCCAAGAGCGCAGAGACGACTCATCCGAGAGGTCACAAAAGACCCCAGGACAACGTCTAAAGAACTGCAGGCCTCACTTGCCACAATTAAGGTCAGTGTTCACGACTCCACCATAAGAAAGAGACTGGGCAAAAACGGCCTGCATGGCAGATTTCCAAGACGCAAACCACTGTTAAGCAAAAAGAACATTAGGGCTCGTCTCAATTCTGCTAAGAAACATCTCAATGATTGCCAAGACTTTTGGGAAAATACCTTGTGGACTGATGAGTCAAAAGTTGAACTTTTTGGAAGGCAAATGTCCCGTTACATCTGGCGTAAAAGGAACACAGCATTTCAGAAAAAGAACATCATACCAACAGTAAAATATGGTGGTGGTAGTGTGATGGTCTGGGGTTGTTTTGCTGCTTCAGGACCTGGAAGGCTTGCTGTGATAGATGGAACCATGAATTCTACTGTCTACCAAAAAATCCTGAAGGAGAATGTCCGGCCATCTGTTCGTCAACTCAAGCTGAAGCGATCTTGGGTGCTGCAACAGGACAATGACCCAAAACACACCAGCAAATCCACCTCTGAATGGCTGAAGAAAAACAAAATGAAGACTTTGGAGTGGCCTAGTCAAAGTCCTGACCTGAATCCAATTGAGATGCTATGGCATGACCTTAAAAAGGCGGTTCATGCTAGAAAACCCTCAAATAAAGCTGAATTACAACAATTTTGCAAAGATGAGTGGGCCAAAATTCCTCCAGAGTGCTGTAAAAGACTCATTGCAAGTTATCGCAAACGCTTGATTGCAGTTATTGCTGCTAAGGGTGGCCCAACCGGTTATTAGGTTCAGGGGGCAATTACTTTTTCACACAGGGCCATGTAGGTTTGGATTTTTTTTTCCCCCTAAATAATAAAAAACACCATTTACAAACTGCATTTTGTGTTTACTTGTGTTATATTTGACTAATGGTTAAATGTGTTTGATGATCAGAAACATTTTGTGTGACAAACATGCAAAAGAATAAGAAATCAGGAAGGGGGCAAATAGTTTTTCACACCACTGTATGTGTAATACTTCACATGTACTTACATTAAATTTAATTTGTCACAAATCTGTCCAAGTCTGCATGATGTCCAAGTCCCTCTGTAATGATTCAATTGATTCCAGATTATCTGCCAACCCACCTATCTTGGTATCATCTGCAAACTTAACCAGCTTGTTACTTATACCCCTATCCAAATCATTTATATCTATTAAAAATGGCAGTGCCCTAGCACCGACCCCTGTGCAACACCACTCTTAACATCGGCCAATTCTGCTAAGCAGAACGAAAAGATAAAGAACAAAATGGGAGGAGAAGAACACAGATCAGTCAGGTAAATGTCATTGTGAAAGTGCTAGTGTTTCAAATAACTCTCTACTGCTGTAATGAGACTAAATTACCACACCTGAGAGCTGTCACATAATTAGGTGTCTTGCCCATAACTTTATCAAATAACATGTTAACATGATTGGCAGAACACTGAGAAGAATTAAATAAGCAACCAGAGCAACCAAAATAGAACAATAAGCCGAAATAAAACCTAACAATGAAAAAAGAAGAGGAACAAGAAGAGTGGGAATAGGCTTCAGCTCTCTGTGATCTTGTGCTCAAAGGATAGATAGATAGATAGACATGAAAACCAGTATATAACAGATAGATAGATAGATAGATAGATAGATAGATAGATAGATAGATAGATAGATAGATAGATAGATAGATAGATAGATAGATAGTGTCATGCTTGGGTCACAAAGTTGCACAGATTCATTCAGGGTTTTCAAGAAACAGAAATGTTATTTGTAAACAGCACAATAAAGCATAAAGAATAAAGCAGAGGATGTCTGGGGGAAGATGGACAAGGCAGTGAGACCAAAGGACAGCTGCAGTACAGGCTTTTAAATGTTTGAAGCCCCACGTGAGATGCAGATCACGCAGCACGACAGCAGCATCAAGCCAGCAGCTGAATGAGCAAAGAGGAGATAACAACTATTTGTTTCCCATTGAATCAGCGTTTAAGAGGGGGTTTCGGAGGAGCGGCCACATCCCCTTGGGGCTGCGTTCAGCATGTTCACGATAGATAGATAGATAGATAGATAGATAGATAGATAGATAGATAGATAGATAGATAGATAGATAGATAGATAGATAGATAGATAGATAGATAGATAGATAGATAGGAAAGGCACTAAATAATAGACAGATCGATAGATAGATAGACACACAAACATGTCTGAACACACACCAGAATGACTAAAATGGAAGAAAATTAAAAAGAAAAGAAAAAACTTCTGACTTGACAGTGTAAGAAAGGCGCTATATTGTGCCCAACCCGACACAGACTTGACACGGGAGACACGTATAAAAGGCAAGAAACTTTTATTACATGAAAACCAGTATATAACAGATAGATAGATAGATAGATAGATAGATAGATAGATAGATAGATAGATAGATAGATAGATAGATAGATAGATAGATAGATAGATAGATAGATAGATAGATAGATAGATAGATAGATAGATAGATATTAAAGGCACTATAGGATAGAAAGTCAAATGTTTATGATATAGCATTTTTTAAACTTATCATTATTGTTTATATTGATTTATTTATATTACTTTACTTAGGGATTATTTATTTATTTAATTAATTTGGGAATCTATCTATCTATCTATCTATCTATCTATCTATCTATCTATCTATCTATCTATCTATCTATCTATCTATCTATCTATCTATCTATCTATCTATCTAAAGCTCTGTTATATGAAGCTGGGTTGGAATAAATGGACTGCCACAGTTAAATATAACATTAATATAGTTAAATAAATCTACAATTTGACAATGCTAGCTATCACATGGAAGTTGCAGACAGGCAAGAAGACATCGAGCCAGGCAGTTAAATACATGGAGACTCAAAGTTGGGGAAGGGACCTGAAATCCCAGAAAGGTCAATCAATTCCAAAGTATTTCTTTAAAGGACTTCAAAATGAAATCAACTATCTGTGTATCATCTTCATTATGCTAAGCATAACACACATGGAGCCTTGAGCCATTTTCTTTCCAGCAGAGCAGCTTCCTTTTGAAATGAGGCAATCTATACAAGTCTTCCACTGAGCGGCTGTGGCAATTTCTCCCTCCAAAGGGAATTCATCACAAGGCCGGTGGCAGCCATCAGAAAATAAATAATGCAACAAAAATGGAAATGTTCGACTCGTCTCCCACGATGAGTGGCCTTGGCGAAGCACGTGTTTACTTGTCATGACATGCCGCAATAGTTAATCTCAGGGTCTGATTTCTGGGATCTGGAAAGCTGGTCTCTTTTGTGTTGGCATTAGAACTGCAAGGCAACCTGTGGATAGAAAAGCACAGGTCTCTCAGGGAGCCTCACTTGTACATATTTTCTGGGGAATAAGCAATGGAGACGTATGGGTTACAACCTCAGATGAGGGGCATAGTCTTAATAATGGCACTCTTGGATGTTTTAAATTTTTCTTACATTTATTTGTGAATGCATTTATTTTTACATAGATTTTGCCATAAGCTTATTTGTATATATTGCAAATATTACGGTAGGGGAGGCATGGCTGCTGCATCATGTAATGGCATTTTACTTGGTTGTGTGGTTTCTTCTAGAACATTTGCTTGCCAAGGAGCTGTTTAATTATGGGTAGAATTCTTTGGGTTTGAAATTGTGGACAAAACAGAAATGTAGCAGGATACTGACAGACAAAGAAAACCTGAACTTACTGTAGTCTGCGTGATTGTGTGCAGCAGGACCCCTTTTTCAAATCATGAACCCATTGGTATTTCACAAATCTGTTATCCTCTATTCATGGTCTTTTATTGAACCTGTTATGGATCTGTGAAAACATAAAAAGATGTAATTGAACAAAATATATGTGTGTATAGAAAATAGGACAGAGTGATGAAAACTTGTTTGTGTTTGGCGTGCGTGACAAAAAGCATGTATACTTTCTAGAAGTTTCTTTTGATGATGTGTGTGACAAGAAAATATACCTTTAGGGTAATGACTTTACAAAAACTGGAAAAGTACAATGAGTCAGGATGCTATTTTTTACTTACATGGTCAACGATCAGGAGATTAGAAGGGTATAAAAGAACAAGGACATCTGCGCTCGAGGCAGATGAAGTGCGGTGTCCTAGGACTGTGTTTCTCTGACATTTTACCTTTGCCTGGTATGTATTAATAAAAGGTTTTGACTAATTTTAATTTTCTTCTCTGTCTTCAGTCACAAAAAGTGTCCACAGTTTTGGCGCCCGGACGTGGGGCAAGAGACGGCCGGTCGACTCCTCCGGCGAGACCATTTCAGTGATCCGTCTTAACAGCGGACTGCCGTTAACTTGAGATATCCGGCAGCAGAGCATGCAGCTCCGGCAAAAGTTAGGACTGCCCTGTCCTGAAACAGTTCTTGCGTGAGGAGCCCCTGGTCTCCTCTTTGCTACATCCACGGTGACTGAACGGATTTCCAGACAGAGCTTGCACACTTCCAGGCTGGGGTAAGCACCGGGGGATTTCCGAATATTTTTTATTTTCTAAATAACGGGAGGGCGAGTTTCCTGTTGACCGTCTAGTCATACTCATATCTCAACGGGTTGCTTAAGGTGATGGAGACTTGACCCAAGCAGTTTGACGCATACGAAAGGTCTGACGAAAGGATACTGGCCTCACCCATATCCTAGACTCGGCTGGACGTATTGATGTAGTATTCTGCTGAACCGAATCGGACACGAAGTCACCTGAGCTGGAATCCAGGGATGTGAGCGGACAGGCTAACGGGACGAGTAACGGGGTGGTATGGAAATATAAACCGAAAAGAGCACAGATTACAGGATTGCTGTTAGGAACGGAATGATACGTAGCGCTATGGAAGATATGTAGCTATGGAAGATATGTAGCGCTATGGGAAAATAAATAAATCTACATACGGAATAAGCAACAAAACCGTGTTCTCCTGGGAACTGGATCAGGACCGATAGTTAGGTGTCTCCCCTTGAAACTAAGAAGGGAACAGTTTAGGTTTAGTGAGTGGCACACTTAATGCCTCGCTGATTCATACGTACAAGGGATTAGGCGAATCAGTATAAAGTTGGAAAATTAAATACAGAACCCGGGAGAGCAAGGGGATATAATGGGAATTTATAACAGTAAGCCTGTTAATCGCCGCACAGGGGGATCAAAATCATTAATGCTGGAAGGATTATTTTCGGAGGATCAACAGACGCTCCGTAAAAATGGGTCTCCTAGAAAATTTATAGAAAAGAAGACAGGTTTAGATTTCAAGAAGGCATGTAAGAAATGGAATAGACAGAGTGGTGGGCGTTGGCCGATAGAGGGGACAGGAGATGTAAGTGAAATACAGGAAGTCAGGAAGATCCTATGTAGGAATAAGCAGGGTTGTTGTAATAGTGGACCGTATCGAATGGATATGTTCGATAGATGGGAATTAGTAATAAAAGACAGAAATTTAGAAGCAGTACAGAAACAGAATGATTTGTTGCGGGCAAATGAGGGAAAGGCTAAAAAGGAGAAAGAGGAATTGCTAATTACATTACAAAAAGTTCAGACAGGCACTGAACCACAGGCAGATGGGAGGAAAAGGAAGAATAATCCAAATAAAGACCCCCTTTATCCTATTATTTTTTTCCCCTCCCTTTATCCTATTATTTTTTCCCCTCCTCAGAACCAACCTCAGGCACCTCCATTATCCCCTCCTCTATCCCCCATTCCGACTGCCCCCCCTGCACTACAACTAGCAGAAGTTTCTCCCGATGATTCCCCAGGCACAGATCACTATGACTCACCCTGTACTACACAAACCCCCGTCTCTAAATGCATTCGAAGTCACAAACCAGCTCCAACTTTTTTCTCCTCTAATCCTTCACTTACTTGCCCTTTAATAGAAGTTCCCAATCCCCATTATAACCCTGCCCATCCAGCTGGACCCCAAAATCCCACAACAGTTATGATACATCGGAATTGGGACATCCAAGAATTAAAAGATGTCGTGAATGCACTTCCAGATCCAAAGGAAGTAGGAGGACTAAAATTTGTTGAACAACTTGATCAGTTAGATAGCATGTATAAGCCTAATGCTGCTGAATGGACCCAGGTACTTCGTCGAAAGTTTGGGACCACATGGGCCACTGTTAGCAGGGGTGTCCGCAATGACATTCCATGGGTATGGAACCCAGTTTTAACTCGAGGACAGGGGATAGGTGGAGAAGGCGAATTTAACCCACAATGGGAGGCGTTGAGACAAAATATTGCAGAAAAATATAAAAAAGGAACGGACTGGTCCCTTATTTCTGCTGCAAAACAAAAGAAAGACGAGACGGTTGATGAATGGGCACATAGGATTCAAGACCTTATGGCTAATCACTCGGGCTTGGGAAATGCTGATGACCGCACCCGAGCTGCAGTTCCACCTTTTGTTTCCGGTTTGCGCTTTGATATACAAAACAAGGTCTGCACTTCCTGTATTGAGTGGGAAAGTGCCACGTTTGATGAAGTCAAACGACATGCTGAACAGGCCGAATCGAACTCTCATGCCAAATTATTGGCAGCACAGATGAACTATTATACCAGGAATGCTCCTGACCAAGGTCGAGGATATGGCTTTAGAGGAAGGAGACGAGGAAAAAGAAGGGGACGAGGACGAGGAAGAGGACGAGGTGGTTTTAGAGCTCCTCCTGTTGACCACACTAAGAATCCTTTTATTCCCTCTCCCTTTAATCCCAATGTTAATTCCTACTCTTGCCACGCCTGTGGTGAAACTGGACATTTTCGTCGGGAGTGCCCTCACAGACAGCAACAGCCCCCACCTCCCCTTATTCCACCTGTTTCCTCTGACACCCCTGACTAACAATACTGGCCATAGGAAAACGCTGGGACCTCCAGCCACTCTTTTCAACTACCTTTGCTCACTCATAATTCAGAGACTGATCCTTTACTGACATTGTTCGTTGATGGCACTGAGACTGTTTTCTTAATCGACACTGGTGCCACTCGCTTGCTGGCAAAGGTCCCTACCTCGAACAAAACTGTTACTGTGCTTACTGCTTCTGGACAACCTCACCTTCTTCAAGTATCAAAACCTCTTCAAGTCCAGTCACGTCCTGGCGGACATACTTTGTTCAACCCTAAAGTTGTTGTGTCAAATTACCCCTTACCCCAAACCCTCTTTTAGATATTTCCCCACACACCATTCTCCTCAAAGCCCTACACTCTTTTTCCCCTTGTTTTTTCCCAATTTACAGGCCCCTGACATTTTACACTGTACTGCCCAATACTTCCCTATAGAAGTAGACACCACCTGGCTAGAATCTTTCCTTACTTCTGGTACTTGCCCCGAAACCCTTCACATCTACTGTGTTTTTATTTCATCCACAAAGGCAGCTGCTTCTGTTCATTTTACATGCTCACAGCACATATATTATCTTGGCAAAATAGTGCCTCATATTTTTTCCTTAGCTAAATCACACACTGTTAAATGGGGGGAAATAGGACCATGGGTGGAAAAATGCCTTGAAAGAACAGACTGGTTACAAGTTACTCCGGGTATTTTTGATACTCCTGACCATTTAATAACTAAAGTAGTGTTTCAAAGGATAGCCCATTGTGAGCCTCTGGTGATCCACCCGAAATCCTCCTTCCGCCCGCACCGTGCCCAATATCCTTTGTCTCCCGAAGCAGAGGCTGGCATCTCCGCCGTACATCCCGATCTCGTCAAACGCGGTACCGCCGATGGACATGGACCGTCATGCCTCAGGGATACAGAGAAGCCCTTTGTGTTTCTGGTTAAGCTCTTGCCCAAAATTTAGAAGGCGTCTGGCCGGAAAAAGGTAGTACATTGATACAGTATGTAGATGGAAATAATATGTAGCGCTACGGAAAGAAGATTGTACAATAGATACTCAGAAATTGTTGCTGTTTCTGGGGGAAAATGGCCATAAAGTTTCTAAGGTTAAGCTGCAGCTAAACAAAACAACAGGTTATGTCTGTTTTAGGTATTCTGGGCTACTACAGACAGTGGGTTCTAAATTTTACTGAAAGAGCACAGCCGTTGCAACAACTGGCTGAGAAGGCTCTGTAACCTCAAAGCTACTCTTTTATCTGCGCCCGCGCTAGGTTTGCCTGATCATTTCTCGTCCATTCACTTTGTTTCGTGGACGAAAAGCAGGGATTTATGAATTCAGTACTGACGCAACAACATGGAGATAAACAAAGACCGGTGACTTATTTTTTCTAAAAAACTGGATCCAGTGGCCGCAGCACTTCCTCCGTGTCTTCGTGCTGTGGCTGCAATAACAGAAGCTGTATTAGCAAGCACGGATGTAGTTCTCATGAAATTTCTTCTGTCTTTTTCTTTTTTTCTTGTGACGTGTGTATTTGAGAGGCTGTTTTATGTTTGTTTGTCCTGAAGAGTGGAACTTGCTTTTCTTCAGAGTCCATTTGTTTCTGTTTCCTTTGCTGCATTGTTTCCAAATATAGTGTAAATATAGAATAATACTGGGGTGAAGTGTGTTGAAAATGGTATGGGTGATTTTGTGTGTTATAGAGTGTATTAAAGGGATCCCTATGAGTATCAGAATGTACTCTGTACTTTGTCAAATGTTACAATTGAAAAATGGAGCACCCTCAACCAGTTACGCAGTGGTCCAAGGGGACCGCCTGCTGGAAGCAAATCAAATTTCATCAAGCTAAGTGCACAAAACAGCTGAACTCGTAGCACTCACTCAAGCATGTCAGCTGTCCGAAGGGAAGATCGTAACAATTTATACAGATTCCAGGTATGCTTTTGGAGTCTGCCATGATCATGGAACATTATGGAAACTAAGGGAATTTAAGACCAGTCCTGGAGAGCTCTAACTAAAAACTGAAAAAGATAATTATCGATTTGTGTGATTGGTTTAGCGCAAATGAATTGTCTCCACTTTTGTTTAAGGCTTGTAAATATACAAAAGTATTTTTCCTTTTAAACCCTGATCAAGTTTGAAGGGAAAATGCTCTTTTAATAATATTACATGAGAAGGGAGACAAGTTTTTTTGGCGATAAGCGGAATGTGTCTAATTGTGATATGAATGTGTGTCTAATTGTGATATGAATGTGTGTCTAATTGTAATATGAATGGAAGTTGTATATTTTAGGTACTATAAAGGAAGAGCATGGTGATGCAGTGGTCAGCACACTTGATACGAATAAAGGTTCAAGCACGTATGTTTTCCTTGTTAATAATAAGCATGAAGGAAAAGACGCGTTTAAGTATGTTGCATAGATAACTTTTAAGCACAACTTAAGACCAGTACTGGCAAACCCATCCAACATCAGAAATTGATCGAATCCCTTTTAGAAGTTATAACCAAACCATCGGAGCTAGCGATTGTTAAATGTCAAGCTCACACAGGAAAACAGGGTCCTGCTAGCAAAGGGAATGATTTAGCTGACCACTT
This sequence comes from Erpetoichthys calabaricus, assembly GCF_900747795.2. Lineage (NCBI taxonomy): Eukaryota > Metazoa > Chordata > Cladistia > Polypteriformes > Polypteridae > Erpetoichthys > Erpetoichthys calabaricus. Next base: position 34,564,301 of record NC_041403.2, read on the forward strand.
TGCTAAAGAGGCTGCATATAATAACACACCAATTTCTTTATTCCAACAGAGAAATGACCAGGACCCTGATAATCAAATTATTTCTTTACAGAATGCAGCCACGGATATCGAAAGGAGAAAATGGTCCAAAGAAGGGTCCCTCTCTGATGGAGTCTGGACTCATAAACACACTAACAAACCTTTTTCTCCCAATGATTTTCTCTAGTCTTGCAGGTTTGCGAACCTCGTTGAAGGAAATCCACCAGCAGGTTAATCAAGCCTGGAGGACCAGCCCCCTTTCCAAGGATTTACCAATTCCTTTGGGCACCTGGATCCTGGTTCGAGATACTCGGAGGAAACACTGGCATCAGCCTAGGTGGAGAGGACCATTCCAAATTCTTCTATCCACACCACACGCCGTGAAAGTTGAGAGACTGCCTGCCTGGATTCACGCCTCACATTGCAAGAGATGGCACCCTTGATTGCTGTGCTACTATGTTTTTCTTTTCCCTTGTCTACTGCCCTGGTCACCTTGACTTTCCCGTTAGGAATCACCACATCAGTGCAGTTTGATTTCTGCTCTATTATCAACTGTGGGACTGGTCGACAAGCCCAGTGGACCGGATCTGACAAATACGTGTGTATGAGGGGAAGTGACTGCGACAACTGGCAATGGGTTTTTGCTAACACTGGAACTGAGAACTGGGGTTATCAACCTTTTTGAGGCCCAAAAATACGGTTTGAAAAATCGGTTTTCTATCATAAAAGGACATGCCTCTCATTGTATGTGCTGACAACCATTGTAACTCAGGTATTTATGTATTAGGGGTATATGTATCTGGAACAGACCCTTTAGGGAGATTTCTAATTAAGATTGACGATCCTGTTACTAACACCCCTCATTCTCTGGCACACACACCCATCTCCCCAACTTTTGGTTCAGATTTTTCTCCTGTTAAGATTATGGTTGCAGTGGGTTCTCTATTCAGCTAAGCAAGTTAATCGTTCTCATTGTTATGCGTGTGCTGCAGCCCGTCCTCATTTAGCTACAGTCCCTTTCCCATTATCTAACATTTCTGACCCCGTGGGGTTGCCCTGCCTTCTGTATTTATTCACTACTTCCAAGAAACCCCTCTCTAGTTCAAAGTGTTCTAATCTATCTATTCTTTTTTCCCCACCCGTCACATGGATACCCCTATGTTTCAAACTCACGAAGGAAATTATACATGTTTCAAATCTTATGGAACGACATGGGTAGGAGAATTTCCATTTTCTTTCTGTTCTCAAACTTTTCAGGTTAACTTTTCTCTGAACACCGTTCTGTCTTCCTTTCTTCTCTCCCAAACCACTCCTAGATCAGATATTTGGTGGATGTGTCGTAGGTCCAAATTATTTGCCACCTTTCCCCCTAATTGGTCTGGTACCTGTGCTCCAATCCAATTAGTTATGCCTTTTAGACTTCTATCCTTACCTCCCTCTCCTTACATGGCCCTGGAGTATACATAGATGCTATTGGAGTCCCTAGGGGTGTCCCAGACAGATTTAAAGCTAGGGATCAAGTCGCAGCCGGTTTTGAATCTATCATACCCCAAATTACTATCAATAAGAATGTAGACTGGATTAATTACCTTTATTATAACCAACAACGTTTCCTTAACTTCACCAAAGACGCTATTGAAGGCATACATGAACAGCTTGATCGTACTTCTCTGATGACTTGGCAAAATCGTCTAGCCCTGGACATGTTACTTGCCGAAAAGGGAGGTGTTTGTGCTATGTTTGGTGATGCTTGTTGTACATATATTCCAAATAATACCGCGCCAGATGGATCAATAACTCGTGCATTGGCAGGCCTTACTGCTCTCTCTAAAAGAACTTTCCACTAATTCTGCCATTATAAATCCCAGGGATCAGTGGTTTGCATCCTCCTTCGGATCCTGGGGACAATGGATAAGATCTGTTTTCATTTTTTTGGTTGTGACATTTTGTCTTCTCCTCCTGGTTGGTTGTTGTATTATCCCTTTGTTTCGCTATATAATATCTAAGTACTTTACCGCCTCTATGGAAAGGGCATATGTGCTACATGATGAGCACATGTCTCGTATAGCTTCTTCCATTTTCTCTCCCCCTTCCCCTTCATCAACCATTTCAAGATAGAATTATATAGGCCCACATCATTTTTGTTCAAAAAGGGAGGAGTGTGAAAACATAAAAAGATGTAATTGAACAAAATATATGTGTGTATAGAAAATAGGACAGAGTGATGAAAACTTGTTTGTGTTTGGCGTGCGTGACAAAAAGCATGTATACTTTCTAGAAGTTTCTTTTGATGATGTGTGTGACAAGAAAATATACCTTTAGGGTAATGACTTTACAAAAACTGGAAAAGTACAATGAGTCAGGATGCTATTTTTTACTTACATGGTCAACGATCAGGAGATTAGAAGGGTATAAAAGAACAAGGACATCTGCGCTCGAGGCAGATGAAGTGCGGTGTCCTAGGACTGTGTTTCTCTGACATTTTACCTTTGCCTGGTATGTATTAATAAAAGGTTTTGACTAATTTTAATTTTCTTCTCTGTCTTCAGTCACAAAAAGTGTCCACAGATCTAAATAAATAAAAGTTCTTTCTGAAATCTTCTGTTCTTTAGACAACTAAAAATGGCTGTCTTTTGGCATCACACTGAAGACCCACCTTGTAATATCTATTTTTAAAAGTGTACATTGAATTCCAGCCCACCCACTTTCTGTAGTGAGTTTACACATTTTTCCACTGTCCTTGTTGGTTTTTATCTCCTGCATCCCAAAAGACATGCAGGTTGAGTTACTACAACTGGTTACTCGACACTGGCCTTGCATAACAGTGCAGATATGTGTGTAAGATGGCACGCAGTACGAATGAGTGCAAGTGCATTCCTAATTGTGCCCTCTCATATACTGGGATCACATTCAGCCTTGTGTGCCCATTGCTTCCCATATAAGTACCAGGTCATCATGACTATAAATTGGGTATGTGGGTTCCATGCAAATCTGGAATCTGAAGACAATTAGAGATCATTTAATCCATGGAAGGGAAAAGACTGCTCAATGTTTTCCAGCTAAGAGTTTGGACGTCTGACAGGCAGCCTGAGAGACAAGCTGTTGGGCTACAAGGAGCTCTCAACTGGTGTTCCTGCAGAAACAGGCTGCACCTCTCTCCATAAATGATCCAAAAATGGTGGAAAGGACAGTTAAAGCCACCTCAGGTCAAATGGCTGACTTAATTAAAAGTCGGAAGGAGACTTTAAGAAGAATGAGGGAGCTGAGCAAAGGAGAGAAGAGATGTAAATACGCTTGGGAATACTTTGAAGGTTGGGGGCGGGAGAGCCATATGACTTGTTAGATAAGAATTCAACTCTTGTATCAGTGGACACTGTGAGGAAAAAAGCATATTATATGTTCTGCCAGCTTAGTAATTTGTACTTTATTTGCACTTATCCTTCCCTTCTGTGATTGAGCAATAAATGCTCAGTTGTTTGTATACTTCCACTTTTCTTGGCATTATTTTGGATATAGAGAACTGACAGAAAAATGTCTTCTGCTACCCAGTAAAATACCCTTCTTCTTGTTTAAAAGCTCCTTGTTAAAATAATATTCTCAAATCTACTTAATCCAGTTCAGGATCGCAGAGAACTGGAGCCCATCCTGGCAGTACAAGGTACAAATCAGCAAACAGCAGGGGACAGAAAAAAAAATGTAGTCACGGGAGAGACAAGAAAACGCCTTAATGATGTAAAGTTTTAACGACACTGTAGTACTAGGGGTTGTATCGTGTTAGCCATTAAGGATATAGTGAGAAGCCAAGCAAAATGACTCCTTTTATTGGCTAACCAAAAAGATTAAATATGCAAGCTTTCAAGGCAACTCAGACCCCTTCTTCAGGCAAGATAGAAGGGGCCTGAGTTGCCTTGAAAGCTTGCATATTGTAATCTTTCTAGTTGGCCAATAAAAGGTGTCATTTTGCTTGACTTCTTACTAATGGCACTGTAGAAAATAAAGACAGATACAAAGTTAAAGAGGCAAGTGAAGGAGCTTCCCGTTTTCAAGACGTTCCCTTCCTTTCAAAAGACTGAAAGAATCAAAAAGGGAAAAAAACTTAAACCTTATTTAATTAGCTGGTGCTTTATCCAAAGCAACTTACAAACCAATGATGGATCTGTTCTGATAGTCAAGCCGAGACAGGTCAGGGTTATTGTCATGAGCATATACTACAGTGGAATTAAAGTCTTACTTGGGTGTCACCTCAGAACAGTTGACAAAAATAAAAATGTGCCAGGTGCCACCTTGTGTGGAGTTTGCATGTCCTCTCTGTGTCTGCGTAGCTTTCCTACAACAGCCGCACAAAAGAGCCTATCCGGTCACTATTCAAGGAGTGGATGTAGAGGTGGTCCAATCTTACATGAGCTTGAGGATTCATCAATGACAGGTTGGACTGGTCTCATAACACAGAGGAACTGCTTAAGAAAGGGCAGAGCAGATTCTTTTATCTTGGACGACGGTGCTCCTTTTATTTGTTTAGTAGCACTCTTCATATACTCTACAACTATGTGATGGCCATTGCAATTTTGTTTTCAAGTTTCACAGGAGTTTTTATTAGGCTCACCAAATCAAAAGCTAATTAAAAGGACAGACTCAATTATGGGACACACTCTCAACATGGAGGTAGTAGAGAAGAAGATAATGAAGAGAAAACTGAGTGCCATTATAATAATAATAATACATGTTATTTATTTGTAGGCGCCTTTCTAAACACTCAAAGACACCGAACAATAGATAAAACACAGATTATAAACAAAACTAAAATACAAAAATTTAAAATTATGAACAATGCTGCACATCCTCTCTCTGACACACCAACATTGAAGACTTTCAGTCAACAAATTATTCAAAAGAAGAATTGTCACCTGGGCTCCTACAGTAATATGCCTGCATAATAGCTCACTGTGACTGAGACTGCCAGTAGTAGTATTTACCTCTTTGTTTTTAATCCTTTTCATTAACATTTTGTTTGAAAGTAACTGAAACTGAAATGTCAGTCAGAAATCATATACATTTATCTAGTCAATAAACACAAAAACAAATATACATCAGGTAGGCTATCTGGTAATTCCCTAGGTGAGTGTGAATTTGAATGTGCGCTGTGAAAGATGCCTGGACACAGACAGACACGGAGACAGCTAGATGTCCAAAAGCAAATGTTTATTTACACAACACTACACAGCACAAACACAGTACACAAATCAGCCCAAAAACAGCTCACAGTCCTTTTCTCCTCACTCTATTGCCACCTCCACTCCACTCCTTGCAAGCTCGGTCCTCTTCCACCCGACTCCAGCTCCTCGAATGGAATCAAGCGGCCCCTTTTATGGCACACCCGGATGTGCTCCAGGTGTTCCCTGACGATCTTCCGGCAGCACTTCCTGGTGTGGCGGAAGTGCTACCCTTGCACCCAGAAGCACTCCGGGCGTATCTGGTTTCTGTTCTGGCAGCACTTCCTGGTGTGGCGGAAGTGCTGCAATCCATGGCTCAGGAACCATCCAGGTGCCCCCAGGGATGAGCTTCCCAGCTCTGATGGAATCCAGGGAGGCTGCCCTCTTGCATCCAGGGGAATACATTGCCCCTCTCCCGGTCCTTCCGGGTTCCAGGCGTCCCGGTGGGGCAAGATCCCTGGCCGTCTGCCACAGCTCATTAAAGCAGGAATTTATGGTGTCCATTATAGGACATCTTTCCTCATTCAAAACTCCATCCTTTCTCCTGCCTCTTTCAAAATGGCAGTCGTCATCCAAAATACTTCCACGATTCCTGCGGCAAAACTCCATCCTCTCTCTCACCTCTTTCAAAAAACATCCGCCATCCATCCTCCAATAAAAATTTCAGCTGCATTCCACCATCCAACAAAATGTCTCCCTCCTTCCTACCTCAGACACAAAAACAAGAAAAATGCCGGTTGGGTGCTTTGAAAAGAGGCGTGGCATCTGTCAATCATTTTTCCAGGGGCAGGAATATATTTTAGATAGCCAACTGTGATGCGTTCATCCCCTTTAAACTTTCTTTGAAAATTATCCACTCTTCAGGCTCATTACTAATTAGGCTGCTTTGCTTATATGATATTTATTTGCATTTTTGAAATCCACTTTTTTGCATATCCTAAATGATTGAAAGTGTAAAACAATGATTTTTACTTCCTTGACATTTAAAGCATCATTCATTTTCCTCTTTTTATCATTTAAAATTGCAGAAGTACATTGCACATTTTAGAGAGGTGATGAATGTTTCTACTATTTTAATATTTAAAAAAATATTCCCATATTTAACTCAAGAAAGTTTAGTTTATACAAGTTTTAAAAAAACCTAAGCAAATACCTACTGTAAAAGAGAATGTTTAATGTAGTGTCTTATATTGTATAGTAAACACAGTTATAAACTGTACCATTCACAACATATTGCAATAACTTACATTTGTACAAGAGAATGAATACAAATCAATGGATCTATCCATTTTCTAACCTAACAATCAGATATATGGTTGTGGGAAAGTGACAAGTGCCACATTTTAACAGAGTATAAAATTCTCATGCCTGCTTTACCCAATTGAGGGTGGATGATGGGTGTAGAAGAAAATAAAAACAACATAATCACAATATTTAATTTAACAAAAGAAGGTTTTTAGTAGTATTAATACTGATTCAGAACTTCAGAAGAAAAATGAACCAAATGGGTCAGCTGGCCAACATTAGGTGTGACCCTGGATGGGCTGCTTGTCCATCATAGAGTGCATCCACACAAATACCCGCAGTCATACAATGTAGAATTTATGATGTGGGAGGCTAGTGGACCAGCAGGTTAGAAAATGGATGGATTGACCTTTATTCATTTTGCATTCTCTTGAACAAATGTAAGCTTTTCTAGTATATTATGAGGGATGCATTTTATTCTCTTTTAAAATGTGGCACTTGTCACTTTCCGGTTACCCTGAATATGATAAGTGGGTTGGAAAATGGACGCATTAGTTATGTGGACTGGCACCCTACCTTGTACAGGTTCCTGATTTGCACCCAGGGCTGCCAGAAAGGTAATCTTCAACCCTAAGTGCCTTGAGCATGGGAAAGGTGCTATATAAATAAAATGTATTATTATTATTATTATCCTGCAACCCCATATTAAATTAATATAATATAATATAATATAATATAATATAATATAATATAATATAAAGGTTTGTGTGTCTACTTCCTCAGAGCAATCTGATTGGTCAATTTGGCTAAGGTGATGCATCAAAAAAGTGTGAGTCGCATGTAGAGCAGTAAAAGTGTATGAGCCTGCAGAGAGTCGTCTTCAGAGATGGCAAGTATAAAATCAGACAGTAGGATTTATATATAATTCATCTTTAAGCCTTGCAACTAACAAATAAGTACAAGATGCAGGCTTTAAAGGAACATGCTCAATAGAGGATTGCTGACGAAGAGGCATTTACACACACAAATATGGAGTAAAGTTGCTGAAGGTACATGTAGGGCAAGAGATAACAAAAATGAATAAATTATTCTGTTACATGTCAGCGACAGGTACAATGGCTAGTAAAATAATAAAATGATAAGTGTCTGAGTGTCTGTCCATGTGCTATGGCTAGTTATTCCATCACAATTATTAACACTGCTTTTTTACAAATCCCATAACAAATGATATAAGACAGAGACATATGTATTGCCCTTTGCACTGCAAACATTAATGCTGAGGACTGTGTTGATTACTTAGATTTCAAACTGTCTTAGATGAGTAGAATAAAATAGAATGGAATAGAATAGAATAAATGGAGGCATAGAGTCCTCCCTGCATGGAGTTTGCACATTCTAAACATGTCTGTGTGGGTTTCTTCTCACAGCCCAAAGACATTCAGGTTAGGTGGAATTAATCATAATGCTAAGGAGGTTACCTGGCACTAGTGTTTCTAATAATAACAAACCTGAGCCTGAAATATACATTCCTTATTCCTAAAGTATGATTATCTAGTATCCCATCTGTAGAAAAGAGCAATTTCATATGAACTCACTTCCAAAGAGAACAACTATGGCTGTCTTCAGATTCCATTTGGAAGTTACTCAGTTCCCAGTTTTCATTTTGTTTTGCTTATTCTGAGTCTCCCAGTCTCAATCCACAGCCCCTACAGCATCAGCACAACCACCAGTAGCTGCTGGTACAGTTAAGGAAGCGAGAGTGGAAAGAATAGAGCCTCAGATGGCTTGAAATGGAATATGAGAAATAATTGATCATTTATTTAGTACCCATCATATACAGTATATTACAGGAGCAAATCACAATATAGGCAAAGAGGAAATCATGCCGCACAAATGCACAAAGTATCACATTTGATCAGACTTGAATTAAGAAGACTCATAGAAATTAGGGTTCCATGCTTCATAGGAGGTCCCCTTCAGTATGCATTGAAGAAGAAGAACAAGGATTTGGATTGTCTGTGATTTCTTCATTATGAATGAAGTTGCTTAATGCACAGGGGTCCTAAAATGAGTGACCACAAAAGTGAATTAGTGTTCGGTAGCACAAATAAACTGGAAAGTTAAAGTACAAAAAGCAGGGAGAATTACACAAAAACCACCTTCTACCGACCACCCCCACCCTCATCAATCATATTTTATATTTTTACTCTATTTTCTCCCAGACCCTTCCTCTTCAATAGTCCGTTTTAGTGATTGTTTTCATGTCTCTAAGGATAGCAAGACTCGTATGGACAGGATGACTAATGGTTTTGACAATCTGTGCTAGCCTAAGTAGGGCCACCTCCACATTTTTAGTTCCTGACTTGGCGTCCCCTGCTAGTATTTTCTTTTGTCTTGAATATCTCAACTAGCATTAATTTTCAATGACCATGGGGGAGGTGTGATGGTTGCCTAAGGGGGCACCCATCTTGACTTGACTAACACTGTAAGCAATTTAGGCTGCGAAACCTGAGCCATCAAGACTACAAGATGAAGAAGTTACAGTGTGTTGTTTAAAACCTAATAGCAGATCAATAAAGTCTGTTTGTGATTCCCCCGTTTGTCTTGATCCACTTGTCCTCACATACTTTATAATCGCTTTCTTCATTTTCAGGCTTCATCAGTGTGTGTCATTCTTCACTGTAATGAAAGTAAGCTTCTGTACTATATTCCAAGTTAGACTGCTCACTTTCAAATGTAACATATCATGAAATAACATTCTCAAACCCACTTTATCCAGTTCAGGGCAGTGGGAGACTAGAGCACTTGGATGCAGTGCAGACCCTCACACACACACACTCAAACAAGGCCACTTTATAGTCACCAGTTCATCTATTTGGCACAGGCATGTGCTTTGAAATGTCTCATCTCTTTTTCTGGTCGGGGTCACTGAAGCAGCAAACAAAGCCAGACTACTGCTTCCAGTTCTTCTGTGGAATTCCCAGGCATTCCAAAGTCAGTCAAGAGATATAATCTCTCCAGTATTTTCTGGGTCTACTGCTGGGTCTCTGCAGGGGTGTTCAGCTGTGGTTTTGATGGGCCGCAGTGGCTGCAGGTTTTCATTCTAACCCCTTTCCTAATCAGCAAGAAGTTTTCTCTCTTAATTAACTCATTTTCCCTTCATTTTAATTGCCCTGTTTTTAAGGATTCAGTCCTCTGAATTGATTTGTTTCTTCATTAAATGACAGCCAAGCTGAAATGAGATGTGAAACGAGCCAACAGATGACCAGCTAAATTAGAACGTCAAACGCCAGCCAATTTCACTCCAACCAGTTTCTTAATGAGAAGCCAATTCTTGCTGTTAAAGCCATTATTGAATATCATGACATGTTGCTGCACGTTGATTTTCTGTTTTTTCTAAGACCACCGTCAAGATGTTTTTGTGACCTGAGCAGACCAACATGACTGAGATCACCGTTCTTTATTTTCAGGTTAGCTGGTCATGTGTCGGCTTGTTTTGTGTCTCATTATTGTTTGGCTGCTCACTAAGGCAAAAGAAACAACTAAGGGGTCTGAGTCACGTCAATTAAAACTAAGGCAAAACAAATTAATCTGCAACAAAAATGGCTCACTAATTAAGAAGATGGTTAGAATGAAAACCTGCAGCCACTGTGGCCCACCAGGACTGGAGTTGGACACCCTTGGCCTAATGAGAAGTGTTCCAAGCAGCTCTAGGTGGAGCTGCCCAGGGATAATCCTTACAACATGCCCAAACCACCACATCCACATCACTCCCAATCTGGAGGAGCAGTGACGTTACTCTGAGGATCTCCTGAATCACTGAGCTTCTCACCCTATCACAGAGTGTCAACCCCATCACCCTATGAAGAAACATCTCCTCTACTGCTTGTACTCGCAATCCCATTCTTTCAGTTATTTCCCAGAGCTCATGACCATAGGTGAGGACAGGGATGTAGATCATGTGGTAAACCTAGTTTTGTCTTTAAATTCAGCCTCATCTTCACCACCATGGACTCTGTAGTTCCACAAAAGAGCTGCCACCGCTCCAAACTTTCCTTTTCCGTCCCTCATAAGCAACATCCCAAGATACTCAAACTCCACTACTAAGTCAAATTGTTCCTCCCTAACCTAGAGAGACCAATCCACTCTGTTGTGAGAGAGAACCATGACCTCAGATTTGGAGGTGCTGATCCTTATCTCAATTACTTTAAACTTGGCATCATATTGTTCGAATGTGTGCTGAAGGTCACTCTCAGATGAGGCAGAGATGCACATCATCTGCATAAAACAACAATGTTACCCCAACTGAACACTTTTATATCTTCAGCTGCGTCTTGATAGCCTGTCCTATCTACAAAAAGTACAAATTGGAGTGGTGACAAGACATAGCCGTGACGAAGTTCATCATACACAGTGAACGAACTGGACTTAATGCCAAGCATTTTAACACTGCATTCATATAGGGAATGATTAGCACCCAAGAGCAGCCCGGTTACTTCATATTCCTGCAGCACTTCTTAAAAAAACCTTCCAAGGGACATGCTCAAATCTTTTCACCAGATCTACAAAGCACATGTAGACTGGGCTATCATACTCCTATGCGTCTTCCAACAACTGCCCCAAGGAAAAGAGCTGGTCTACCGTTCCACAGCCAGGATGGAATCAATGTTGTTTTTCCTGTATCTTTAAAGGGCTCAGCCTTCAGCATCCAGCACCCTTGCATATGCCTTACCTTGGAGGATGAGGAGTGTGATCCCTCTGTGGTTGGAACGCACCCTCTGATCACCCTTCCTAAATATGTGGACCACCACACCAGTTTGCCATTCAAAGGTGTCTATGTCTCTTGTGCCATGTTTCTCTTTCTTTTGTCATTTTTGTATTCTAACTTTTAGGTTCGTAAAGCAGATTGTTATGATGTGATTGTCTCATGTCAGTCACAGTTGGACCTATGTTATTTATTTGTTTCTGAACTTTTTCTTTTTGTTTTAGTCATCAATTGGTTTATTTAATGCTTATTTTTTATGCTTGTTGACTCTCTTGATGCCCTCTTGGGTCCATCCCTCTAATTGTCCCAGGTTCATCAAGGTGTATCTGGAATCACACAGGAGCTCTGATCAGGTTAGGTTCTGTGTCCACACTGAGGCCCCAGCTTTTGGGACTGTTCGGTTGTATTGAGTCCCGACTGGAATGGGAAGGGCCAGCTCTGGGTGTTGTGGGCGGGGTCATTTTCTCTCAGTGGGCGGCTTTTCTGAGCTATTATTGGAAAAGGAGAGACACTTAACATGAGACGCCCTCTCATCCCAGAGTGGCAGGACCTACCTCAGCAGAGCCACAAAGGGTGCACATGGGCAACACTGGCTTACAACGGATGTGGCTTTTTCACCTTCAGCATTGCTGGAGATTCTCTCCTCTTGTCTAGTTTGTTGGCAAAGGTATTGGTCAATGATAGTGTCAGGTCAGTAGGTCTGGAGGATCCTTCTCAGACAGGTGCTAATAAAGTGTCTTGACCTTTTTGGTTGTCATCCATGTCTCAGGTCTGTAGAGTAGGCCTGACTTCACATTTTATACCAACAGCAATGTATCTGTATAATGTCTCACTAGAACTGGAACTGCCAAGTCAGGCATTTTGTTTGTTTTTAATTTTCTTCCTTTTTTGTCATTCTGCTGTGTGTTAAGATCACAGTATGTGAGTCTATCTATCTATCTATCTATCTATCTATCTATCTATCTATCTATCTATCTATCTATCTATCTATCTATCTATCTATCTATCTATCTATCTATCTATCTATCTATCTATCTATCTATCTATCTATCTATCTATCTATCTATCTATCTATCTATCTATCTATCTATCTATCTATCTATCTATCTATGCTACCGTGGCTGTCCACTTGTCTGCCCAGGATTTTAAATCACCTATCTATCTATTGTCACACATGTGCAATTAGGAGGAAGCTGAGTGGACTGAAAGAAGGTAATTTCAGGCCAGACCAGGGGGCGGTGGGGTGCACTAAACCCTTCTCTATTTTCTCTCCAGACCAAACATGGGAAAACCTGCTTCATTTCTCATGCAAGACATCACTTCCAGTGATGCTAAGAGTGGTGCTACTGCTGGATTCCGGAACACAGAGTGATGTCACTTCTGCTTCCGACATAGATGGCATCACTTCCTTTGATGGCATTTAACGCTGCCATCTTTGGCACTACTCATCAGTTCGTGTTGAGTACCTGATATTGAGATGACCAACAGGTCTCTGGATCCCAGACATTCTTCAGTTGGAAGAAAGCTGCCCTTGCCTAGACAATGCTTTCTCTATCACTGGTCTCCATCTTATCCTACATATCAATGACGCTGCCCACATAGGTGAAGTTTTCCACCACTTCTAGCGTGTCACCTTCCAACGTGATGAAGGATGTACTAACAGGGATGACCTTGAGCACCTTGTATATGCCTTACTGTGAGGCTGAGGAGTGTGATCCCTCTGTAGTTGGAGCACAGCCTCTGGTCTCCGTACTTAAATATGTGGACTACCACAGCAATTTGCCATTCCAAAGCAACTTTATCCACCTTACATGCAACATATTAAATGTATCGGTGTCTGTTATACTTCTGCCAAGTTACTTTTTCTTCTGCTATTTTTGCAATGTAACTGTTAGACATGCAGATTGTTATAAGTTGTGGCAGATGGCTGGAGCCCTTACCCAGCTGGGGCGCCCAGACTATGGAAAGACTGGGGGAGAAAGTATTTTCAGGATAGTTTCTCCCCCGGACCAACAGAGAGCAGCCCCCTTGGTTTCCAGCAGGGCCACAAGTCATGAGTATGGGTGCTCAACCCTGCTGGAGCTCGTGGTCACCACCAGAGGGCACATGGATGATTTCAGAACCCTATTATCCATCAATCCATTTTCCAACCCGCTGAATCCGAACACAGGGTCACGGGGGTCTGCTGGAGCCAATCCCAGCCAACACAGGGCACAAGGCAGGAACCAATCCCGGGCAGGATGCCAACCCACCGCAGGACACACACACAAACACACCCACACACCAAGCACATACTAGGGCCAATTTAGAATCGCCAATCCACCTAACCGGCATGTCTTTGGACTGTGGGAGGAAACCGGAGCACCCGGAGGAAACCCACACAGACACGGGGAGAACATGCAAACTCCACGTAGGGAGGACCTGGGAAGCAAACCCAGGTCCCCAGGTCTCCCAACTGCGAGGCAGCAGCGCTACCCACTGTGCCACCGTGCCTCCCGCGAACCCTATTATATACTTCCCTATTAATTTTATTATATTTTTTATAGGGCTCTATTTATACTTCCGGGTGTGGAGGAATTGCAGCCGGAAGAAGCTTGTTGGGCACCTGGAATCCTTCTGGGTGTCCTATGAAAAGGGGCCAGTCCCCACCATTCATCGGCCAGAGCCTGAGGAAGAGTGGAAACAGATGAACTGGCAGCAGAGAAGGGACTGGATTGTGTTGTGTGTTGGTGATTTGTGCACTGAAAATAAACCATGCGCTGGGTAAAACCTGTCCCCTGCCTGTCTGTGTCGGGGTTGGCTTCACAAAGTTGATTGTCAGGAGTCAATTAGAGTTGGACTTGTGTAAGGTATCATTATTAAATAATTAAACATCATTTATTCAAGATATTACTCATTAAATTGTGAATATTAATTAAATATTTAACAGTATACCATAATCTTAATTGTATTGCAAAGCAACTTGAAATTGTGCATGTTTTTAATGGTGCCATATGAAATAAAGATTGATTGACTGATGAATTGGCATGTGTGCACTACATACGTTTCATGCTAGCTCCTGGACCATTCAGCTTAAAATCATTGGCACGTTGATTGCTAGTGAGTTTCCCAAACTGCTGCAAAGTGTGCCTTTTCAGAATTGCTGCTAACGCTAATCAAAGTAAGCCAGTTGATAAGACAATAATCTGTTTTGGAATTTTGTACAGCAGTTGTATCCATTATTATTATTATTTTTTTGAAACAGTATTATTCTGTCACATGTTTGACATGTAGAAATTAAAATAACGGAAAAGAACTAATGAGCTGAAAAGATGTCTAAATGTGCGACTCACTGCATATTTCGAAAGTCCTTGAACTCCTAATTGCCAACAGTCTCAGCTTGGAATGCATCCCTCAAACTGACAAATAAGTCAGCACAAATCCAGTCCAGACTAACACTATGGAGAAGATCTCTCAACTTTAGATCACTTACAGCTGTAATGCCACACTGACTATTCAGGCCCATCAAAAGTAAGTAAGAGCTGAAAAACTTGAAGGAAAGTGAGGTAAACAGGCTTTGATAGGAAGAAAAGTCATAGGCACATAGTCAAGAGCGAATACAGACATCTCAGCTGATTGGATGTTAATTAAGCTCAGTTTCATAACTGATGGATTTTTGGTGCACACCAGGAAAGTGTTGAGGTTACAGGATCAAGTTAAGAGTGAGCATTTGCATTGAACGATGAATGAAATCCACCATATTCAGTCCAGACATCAAAAGCATAAACAGACTCGGGGATGTCATGCTTGTACAAGGGTGATATCACTTGTTTTAGTTTTGTTATCCTTTTATATTTTGCTTCTTTTCTTTCTCCTAAATTGTTCTTTTTGAATTTTATTAGTTTAATAAATATATACAGTGGATACAGACAACATTCAGACTATCACTTTTTTCACATTTTGTTATATTTGAGCCTTGTGCTAAACTCATTTAAATTCATTTTATTCCCACATTAATCAACACTCAATACCCCAGAATGACAACATGAAAACAGGATTTTAGAAAATTTTTCAATTTTATTAAAAAAAAAGAAATTAAAATATAACAATGACACCAGGATGTAGACCCTTTACTATGACACTTGAAGTTTGTCTCAGGTTGTCACATTCTTTTATTCAGCGTTGAGATGTTTCTGCACCTTGTTTGGAGTCCACCTGTGGTCAGTTCAATTGACTGGACTTGATTAGGAGTGCCACACACCTGTCTATAGAAGGTCCCACAGCTGACAATGTGACAATCAGAGGAAAAAACCAAACCACAAATTTGAAGGAATTGTTTGCAGAGCTTAGAAACAAGAGTGTGTTGATGCACAGATCTAAGGAAGTTTGCAAAAAAAAAATCCTGCAGCTCTGAAAATTCCCAATAGCAAAGTTGTCTTCATAATTCTTAAATGGAAGAAGTTTAAAACAACACAATGCTTACTATAGCTGGCCACGTGGCAATTGGGGGCGAAGGGACTTGATAAGAGAGATGATCAATAACCTGATGAGCTTCTGGGAACCTGTGTGGAGAAGGACAACCATCACTGCAACACTCCAATGATCTGTTCTTTTTGATAGAGTGGTTAGACAGAAGCTTCTCCTCGGTAAGAGACACATGTGAGACTGCTTGTCAGAGTTTGCAAATATGGCAACCAAAGGAGTTTCAGACTGTCAGAAGCAAGATTCTACTTAAACCAAGATTAGCGTCATGTCAAGAGAAAACCAGGCACAGCTTACTATCTGCAAATTACCAATCCAATGGTGAAGGATTTTGTTAGAAGCAACATGTAGTGAGGGTGTTATTCAGTAGTAGAGACTGGGAGACTGGTCATAGTTGAGGAAAAGTTAAATGGAGTGAAATACAGAGACATCCTTAATGAAAATTTTCTCCAGAGCACTCTGAACCTCAGACAGGACTGAAGGTTCACCTTCCAATGGGCAAATTACCCCAAACACAAAGCAAAGACAACACAGGAGTGGATTAGAGTCGACTCTGAGAGTGTCCTTGGGTTGCCCAGCCAGAGCCTGGAGTTGAACCCAATCAAACATGACTGGAGAGACTGAAAATAGCTGAACAGATATCAGTCTCCATCCAATCTGACAGACCTTGTGTGTATCTACGGAGAAAAATGGGAGAAATTCTCCAAATCCAGATGTGAAACCCTTGTTGTGTCAAACCCAAGAAGACTCTAGGCTTGAATCGCTGCCAAAAGTATTTTGTCTAACAACTGAGCAAAGCATCTGAATACTTGTCTCAGTGTCATATTTCAGTTTTTTTCCTATTTTCACTTTGTCATTCTGGGGTATTAAATGTGCTCGATGTAGGTACAAAAATTAATTTAAACGATTTCAGCACAAGGTTGAAAAAACAGCAAAATGTGTGAAAAGCAAAGGGTTGTGAATTATTTCTGAATCCACTGTAGGCATAGAGAAGAGCCAGCGATTCATGTGAAATTCAATTAATACATTTGCAGAAAATCTCAAGTGGTGCTTTACAGCAAGCAAAATCTACACCAGAAGAAAGGCGTTTAGGCCCTGACTGGAATCATTTTCTTGCCCCAATTTCTTTGTGAAAATAACTAAAAAAAATCACTGGACGCACTTCCTGTCACATTTAAACAATTCATTAAATTTGTCAGATATGTGTTGTAATTGCTCTGGTAGTGTGATGCAAGTTTACCAGTTATGATGACAACCATAGCGACTGCAATCCTCACAATGTATTGGAGACAGGAATTATACTCAGTACATTCCTCCACAGTCCTTAGAGGGTACATATCCTCATCTGCAAGAATCAAGAAACAGGAAAGGAATGTTGCTGTTATAATCCGATGTCTTATATCATTTTTTTATAGTTCTTTCTTGGACTTTATTAAACAAAAAAAAAAACTATTCATGTAAATTAGGGATTTAAATACAAATTGTTAGTTTTTTACATTTATTATTCTTTCAGGGTTTTTTAAATCAATGTTAAAAATTAACCCTGTTCTACCACAATGGCATTTTGTTTTTCTTATGGGCACTGCCATGATGTGATTATCAATTGTCAGGTGGTGTGTCCCAGAAGTCAACTCGTGTGGTGTTATCTGTGCAACCACATTTATGCTGGCTCTGCTCTCGGATACTTTGTCCAAGATTTTGGATCCACATCAAACATTTGTTGTTCTTTTCTTTGTTCTTTTTAAAAGTCTGGTTTACAAATTACAGCTCTGTTTTTCAGTACAATTAAAGGCAAACATTTTCATTCTGGTTATGCTTTAATTCCCCATGTTGTGTCACAAAGAATGAAAGGACGGATAGATAAATGGGAGCCAAATTACCAAAGCTGAAATAAAAATGGAAGATCAAAAGTGACAAGCCACAAAACAAAAGCTCAAAATGGAAAAAATTACAATAGGGTGAAAAACATTTAAGTTTAGAAAAAGGATCGCAAACAAACATTGCTTAATTCTTTATGGAATCTGAAAACTTGGGTGATGAATTGACTCCTAAAGTTATGTCATTCATGACCTCTGACAAATGCCACCTTAAAGGAGAACCCAAAAGTAAAACATTTTAACCACAAAAAAAACAAAAAAACAAAACAACCCTTAGAATAGTGAAATAATCTCCCAAAATGTAATTTTTTCAAAATATCTGTGGCAAAAACACAAAATTATGTCACAACACCCTAATTCTTGTCTTGCTGTCCCATTATTTGACAAGGATTACTCTTATATATATTGAGCCTGGGTTAATATTTTTCTGACTTCTTGGTTACAAGTTTCATCTTTTGATTCCAATTTTCATCATTATTAACTCTGCTATTCCTGGTGCTTGGGAAAAGAAAGGAAAGGTCAAATTCCAGTGTGGTGCATTTTATGCACAAAAACAATGCAATATGCAGGTTGGTGTGTTTGATGTTTATTCATGCAGAACATATGTTACATTTTGAAAATGAATAGTCAAACAAAATGACACCTTTTATTGCCTGATTAAAAAGATTACAATATGCTAGCATTCGAGGCAACTCAGGCCCGTTCTTCAGGCAAGATGTACTGATTTTTTAAAAAAACATATTGCAGTCTTTCACTGTCTTTTGAATAAGAACATAAATATAATTGATTTTAGATAGATAGATAGATAGATAGATAGATAGATAGATAGATAGATAGATAGATAGATAGATAGATAGATAGATAGATAGATAGATAGATAGATAGATAGATAGATAGATAGATAGATAGATGTGAAAGGCACTTTATGATAGATAGATAGATAGATAGATAGATAGATAGATAGATAGATAGATAGATAGATAGATAGATAGATAGATAGATAGATAGATAGATAGATAGATTATACTTTATTTGTGCCCAAGAGGAAATAAAAAATGTACAGAAGCTCCAAAATAAATAAATGTGATAAAAACAAACAACACCCGCAGACACACATACATGAAATCGCCTGCCTTGAATAAAAGATCTGCTGCTATTTTACTAGTATGCAGCTGACTGAGTGAGGCTATATAGAGTAATGTTCCTTCTTTTCTATCACAAAAAATTATGCTTATTGCCAATTTCATGAAACTATATCCAAAACTAAACTGGCCTATTTTGCTTGTCCTTTCTTTTTAGTTCTTTCTGTTAATTCTGATCTGTAGTTTGTCAATTATCTTCACTATTAAAGTGAAGAGACACATCCTCGAATTCAGCTACACCCCGAGAGCTATAACAAATCCAGGTATCCTGTGCTTTGGTGCAGTGGCATGAGCTCAGTAGCTGTGTTCTTCTGTACCAAGTTTTGTATCTGTGTTATTTTTAGCAGCTCTTTCACCTTTCTCTTTTAGCTTACTAGATTTTCAAATTTTGGCTTTATTATTGTAGTACTAAGGTGTTGTACCATGTTAGTCATTATGAATGTAGTAAGAAGTCAAGCAAATGACACCTTTTATTGACCAACTAAAAAGATTACAATATGCAAGCTTTCAAGGCAGCAACTCAGGCCCCTTCTTCAGGCAGAATGTAATTACCACAAAGCCTCAAAATGCCCCAAAAGCTTGCATATTGTAATCTTTTTAGTTAGCCAATAAAAGGCTTTATTATTTTATTTTTATTCAAGTTTTTGGCCTAGTCATTGTTAATTAAATTATGTGTTAGTAGTTTTGCAGTTTTATTTTCTGAGTTTCTATCTTTTGGATTTTAAATTTGGAGCTTAGTAATTTTTTATCCACTTGTTATAGTTTTTTTTTCTTTTTTCTCTTTATTTGTGTACTTTGAATTTGGACAATTAGAGATTTGGGATTTTTGTGTTCTAATTAATTAATTTACTTTTAAAAAATAAGCACAAAGTTGTCAGGATTTTCTGATGATTTCTCTCCCATTTTGGGGTATAATCAGAATGTTAGGTAAAGGGATATTTCTGTAGTGCAATAGAATAATTGAATTTTGCAGGCTATGTTTGCTGGAGAGGCACTGTGAGCACAGATTTATACATGGACTCTGACTTAAGTACTTAAAGAAAGACATTGCCTACTGCAATACGTGAAAGATACAATACAACAGTGGTTCTCAATCTGTTGGGTGGGCCCCCCTAGGGGGGGCGCAAAGTACAAAAAGGGGGGGCACAAAGATGGAAAAAAAGAAAACAAGAATCAAAAATATGAAAAATACATCTATTGAAACCAAAACAAATTAACTTAAACTACATTCTGATACTAGAAAAATAAATATAGATTTACAGTAGATAAATGTCGATAAAAGTTATGTAGGTATAATAAAATATGCATCTATTATATATCATTAATTAAAAAAGAACAAATTGGTATTAGTGGGCTCCTTTAAAAAAGACGTTAGGGGGGGCGCGATTAAAACTGTTATGAAAAATACTTAAAGGTTGAGAAACGCTGCAATACACCAAGTTGCTTTAGGAATCAGAATTTTAATTTTTAATTAATTTGATCTTGGCTGGTTTGGCCATCTTTGATAAGCCTGTTAGCCTGCTAAACTCTGCATTAATCAACACAAGTGTCTATCGATGAGATCTCTTGGATTCAAGTGGTCCTCCAGTTTAAGCCAAAGCTTGTGGAGATTGAAAAGCTTTATTTATAGCAAATCACTACAATTTTCAATAAAAGTGGTTGAGTGAGAGAAGCAATTGCAATAATAAATAGTTTAAGTGAGAAAGGGGCAGTTTCTGCTACCTGACTAGAGTGAGGACCCACTAGCAGGTGATAACCCTTCAGTGGACGGCCTGGACTCCAGATAACCATTCACCAGGGACATCAAATTTAGAGGCATCTGCTGGTTCTCATCCCTTTCAGCAAGAAAAAATTGTTCACCTGCTAAGTGATTGTGCCTTTTTAAGATTTAAGATTTTATTTAAGAAGGTAGTGTTTGAAGCCCTAATGTTTTTTCAGCTTTGATTGTTTATTTTTTGTATAAGTATTAATGGCTCAAAAAGGGTCTTTGCCCTTGTGTGCCCGTTTTTCCTGCATGTTTGTGTACTGATGTCTAACTTTTCCAGACTGCATTTAAAGCTTCTCCCATTGCTTCTTCATCTTCGTTTGACAGAACAGGCAGAGCTGCATTGGTTTCTTGCCTGAATTTATGGCTGGTTTTAAGGAACAATCAGCAGATATAGCTTTCTTCTTTGCTTATAAGTGGCCGGAATACCATAAAGTGACAATAATAAGCTTTTTTCTATGTATTGGCATAAAAAGGAAACTATTACTTAATACAGAGGTTTATGTTATGCATGTGCTGCACCATGTATGGGAAATCTCTGCCTGGAATCTCCTCTTGCCTGGGCCAACTTGGCAGTGCCATTGAACCTGGTAATATAAAATAGGAGGAAGAGGTACCCTTGTGGGTATATCAGTAATAGTGACAAGGTGTCTAAATATACAGTGTATATATATATATATATATATATATATATATATATTGTCATGCACGTGTGCATGAGAGACAGTTTATGGGATCAAAAGTAAGTTTTTTTCAGCCAAGCCAGGGGTTAGCACTGTCCAGTAACTCTCTCTGCATTTCTTCCTATGCAGACCTCATCAGAACATGCCTCTTAAAGTCATCACTTCTACTTCCCAAGATCCAGCCTGATGATGACATTCCTTCTTGTTCTGGTTTACTCAAGATCCTTTTACTTCTATATAAATTGCCACAATCATGTTCTATCTTATTTCCACATTGAACTTGTGTCTTTAAAGACATTTTCTTGTTTTGCACTTATTATACTGGGTGGAAATTCCCCAAACCTGTTTTCATTAATTTGAGTCTTATTACAGTATATATATAGGTCTGAATCGCAATCTGATTATTTGGATGGTTTCCTACATATATATATATATATATACAGTATATATATATATATATATATAACAGTAATGGCGCACTGCACGATAACATGCAGTGAATGCACTTTACTCGAACATTCCTAGTTTTCATCCTCTTTCTTTCTCTGTACATTTGCCATTTGTTTGCTCAGAGGTTGATGCACTTGCTGCTTCCTTAGCAGCTATTCTTTTCTCCAACCTAGCTGCCCACTTCTTCTCTTATTTCATCGGCATCTTTTCGCGTTAAACCTGATTAAGTCAGTGTTTGTGTTGCAATTACTTGGTATGTTTTCTTTAATTTTTCACTTAAGCTAGCACGTAAGTCTTCAATCTGCCTCAAGAATGATTTAACATATGAAGAGGTAGGGGAAGTAATGGTGAAGGTGGTAGGAATGAGCCCTATTGGCCGCTGCTGAGAGTTGATTCTAAAATAAAATAAAATCAAAATAAAAAGAGGAATAACCTTGGAGGTCAATCATCACCCCAAAAGCGGATAGTAGATGTCACGTAGTATATGTGTACCAAATTTCAGGTCAATAGGTCAAACGGTTTGTGAGCTACAGGTGGTTTAAAAACCTGGACAGACCAACGAACAGCTACGGTAGTGTATTATATAAAAAGATATATATATATATATATATATATATATATATATTTATATATATATATATATATATATATATATATATATATATTAGCTGTCGCCTGTGAAACAGGACAAACTTTAAAAACCAATAGACGTTGGCACTGTATCTGATCATGTTCAACTCTGATGGGAGAGAGTCCCCTGCGTAAGGAGTAAAGCACTTGGCCATCAGCAGCTAACCCTCTAAAGCAGTGCTCCGCAACCGGTGTGCCACGGCACACTGGTGTGCCTTGAGCCGAGATACAGGTGTGACGTGGTCAAATAAGACAATTTTCTAACTAAATAATATTTCAACGGTCCTCCTTAGAAACACAATAACGAGAATACGTGCAATGAAATATTCACGTAAATAGCCTTTTAAAGGTTTCATAATTTTATGTGTCATTTCTCTGAAATAATAAATCTCATCGCCTGTCGCCTACGACGTAGGCCCTACATAGTCGCCAGACAACTCTGTAGTATGCTTTGATAGGCAGAGTGCTCCGTGCCCTTACCTAGATTCAATTCAAGCCGACGTATTAGTCGTGCTACGTCGCATTCACTCATCTTGCGATAGGAGTTATCATTCATAACTATTAGTTGTGTTGCTGAATTGTGTATGGTTAACGTTCTTCGTGTGATTCATATTTAGTTTTATACCCCTTTAAATATGGATACATTTTTACGTGGAAAAAATTCGTCTTCACGTACAGATGATGAAGAACCCAGCACAAGTGTTGCAAAAAAAACAAAGAAGATTGTGAAAAGGAAGTACAACGAAGACTACATTCGATATGGATTCTCGTGGTGTGGTGACGAAATGGCTCCAAAGCCACAATGCATCATTTGCGGCGATCAGCTATCAAACGAGGCAATGGCACCCAGTAAACTAAATCGCCATCTAAATTCAAACCATCCCAGTTACGCCAAAAAACACAAACAACTCTTGTGTTAATTAAAAATGATAAGCGGTCATGCTTAAAAGATCTTGACCAAGAACTTCGGGTTGCGCTGTCAAATATTGAGCCGAATATAAAACTTTTGTGTTCATTGAAACAAGCGCAGGTATCACATTAATCAGTCATTATGTTATAATAATTATTAAGATTGCATAAAAGTAAATATAGTATAGTTTTTATGTATGTATACTTATAATAAATGTATACTTATAATAAAAAATGAAAATTTATTGTAAAATTTGTGTATTAAATTAATATCTATATATCAGTGGCAGGGCGGCACGGTGGCGCAGTGGGTAGCGCTGCTGCCTCGCAGTTGGGAGATCTGGGGACCTGGGTTCGATTCCCGGGTCCTCCCTGCGTGGAGTTTGCATGTTCTCCCCGTGTCTGCGTGGGTTTCCTCCGGGCGCTCCGGTTTCCTCCCACGTTCCAAAGACATGCAGGTTAGGTGGATTGGCGATTCTAAATTGGCCCTAGTGTGTGCTTGGTGTGTGGGTGTGTTTGTGTGTGTCCTGCGGTGGGTTGGCACCCTGCCCAGGATTGTTTCCTGCCTTGTGCCCTGTGTTGGCTGGGATTGGCTCCAGCAGACCCCCGTGACCCTGTGTTCGGATTCAGCGGGTTGGAAAATGGATGGATGGATGGATATCAGTGGCATAGCTGGAGATCATGTTGCCCGGGGCGGTGAAAAATTTGACGCCCCAAAGCTGAAATAATTTTTTTTTTTTGCGCCTCCTCAAGGAAAAAAAAAAAAAGAGAAGTACCGTGGTTTGGACACCCCTAAATAGCTGGCACTCGGAGCCGACCCCCTTGCTATATATTTTAGCTTTTGACGTGCCGCGGAATTCTAGGAAGAACTTTGGTGTGTCGTAGGTGAGAAAAGGTTGCGGAGCGCTGCTCTAAAGCACATGTAGCTCTGATCTTTCTCTCAAAAAAGTCAAATGTTACTCCTTAACAAACTGTATATGATAATGTTTGTTGAACAAACAGATATCGCTACAAAAGTGGAGGCAAGGCATGCTCAAACATGTGGCGAGAGGTAGATCGACTCAAACAGAGGCTGGCGCATTAATGAGAAGGGCCCTGCCCGGCTCCCTACTCCTGAGTCCCCAATCCCCTCCCCTTGGTCATCAGCGTCTCTGTCAGATTTGCGCAAGATCGGTACCACAAACAAATTATGATACTTAGTGCGATGAGAGAGGTCACAAAATAAGACGGAATATTCAAACAAATTATAGCAAAAAAACTAATCTAAATCTGTTAAGTAGTTCTCTCATGAAAAGCGGACATACATACAGACAGAAAGACAGACAGACATTAGATTTTATCTTATACTTCAACATCTACACGTGGAAGTATGTGTGTCTGTCTGTCCAGCCCGGGAGTGAGAGATGGAATCGGGGTAAGGGCTCCACCTCCGAGGAAACAGAAACTCACTTAGCACACAAGCAATGCGAGCATGTCGGCAAAATGAAACCTCCTAGGAGAGAGACGCACAGTCATAAAAAGTGATCTGATCTTCATCTAAGTCACAGGTACTGATATACACAATGAGCTTAAGCCAATGACACACAAATAATTCTACTCTTTCATGTCTTTATTTTGCAAACGCATTCAACGTTCACAGTGGTAGTGAAAAAAGTAAATGAACCTTAGGATTTAATAACTGGTTGACCCTCCTTTGGCAGCAATGACCTCAACCAGGCGCTTCCTGTAACTGCAGATCAGACCTGCACATCGTGTGGGGGGAATTGGAGCCCATTCTTTCCTGCAGAACTGCCTTAACTCTTCCACATTCTTTAGTTGTCTTCTGTGTATAGCTCTCTTCAAGTCATTCCACAGCATCTCAATAGGATTGAAGTCTGGGCTCTGACTCCAAAAGGCTGAGTTTGTTCTCATGAAGCAATTGTGCTGTGGATTTGCTGTGATGTTTGGGGACATTGTCCTGTTGCATCACCCAGCCTCTCCTGAGCTTAAGTTGATGGACAGACACCCTCACATTATCCTGGAGAATCTGTTGCTAAACTTGTGAATTAATTTTCCCCTCAAGCTGTCCAGGCCCTGATGCAGCAAAGCATGCCCAAATCATGATGTTCCCGCCACCATACTTTACTGTAGGGATGATGTTTTGATGTTGATATGCAGTGCCTTTTTTACGCCAAATGAAGTTCTGATTGTTCCTTCCAAATAGTTCAATTTTGGTTTCATCACTCCACAAAACCTTTTCCCAGTACCGTTGTGGAGTGTCCAAGTGCTCTTTCACAAACTTCAGTCATTCAGCATGTTCTTTTTTGATAGCAGTGGCTTCCTTCTTGGTGTCCTGCCATGGACTCCTTTCTTGTTCAATGTTTTGCGTATAGTTGACTCATGAACAGAGATGTTAGCCAGTTCTAATGACTTCTTCAAGTCCTTTGCTGTCACTTTAGGGTTCTTCTTTACATCATTGCTGACTTTGAGTTTTGCTCTTGGGGTCATCTTGACAGGGCACCCACCTCTAGGCAGAGTAGCCACAATACCAAATTATCTCCATTTATAGACAACTTGCCTAACAGTAGACTGATGAATATCTAAAATCTTTGAGATGACTATGTAACCCTTTCCAGCCTTATGTAGATTAACAATTCTCGATCATAGCTCTTCAGACAGCTCTTTTGTGTGAGGCATGATTTCCATCTGGATATGCTTCTTGTCAAGAGTAGGGTGTATCCACATGTCCTAGCTAAATTGCCCGCAACAGCCTGGTCAGTCTGGCCCCCTAATTGTCTGCTGTCCTCTGTTAGCTAACTATCTCACTCACCCCTTCACCACCTAATAGCTAATGTGTGGTGAGCATACTGGCAAAAGAACAGCTGCTGTCACATCGTTCAGGTGGCTGCTACACCTTGCTGGTGGTTGAAGTGGTTCTCCACTGCCTATGTAAAGCACTTTGAGTAGGTTAGAAAAGCATTAGATAAATGGAATTAATTATTACCATTCTGAGGAAAGAGGCCAAGATTGTCTCCATCTTGGAATGATACCTACGACTATTGCATTTTTCAGCACCACACCTGACAAGTTTACTTCTCCATAACTGCCCCACCTTGTCATGCCTGACTACTCACAGAAGCCAGTTTGAGTCTGTCTCACTCTCTAAGGCTTCCTGTGTGACTGCCCTCTGACTTGCACCATCCTCAGGACATCCCTGTACCTGACAGTTTATTGTAATTGTATTCTTTTAATAAACTAGGGGGCTTTGCCCCCTGTTCGCTCCACTCACCAACCCCCATGTTTGGTTTTCCGGATACACACTTTTAAGATTTTTTTTTTCTTGGAATTGTTTCACTTTTATTTCATATTTTTATTTCAATATTTGTAATCTTGCAAGTCCCAATATGCTGAATCTTTTTAATGAGGTCAGGACAGGTTTCTCTGTTTGGAATCTCAGCACAGACAAAACAATCTACATCATCAGCAGTTAATAATTTTTTTTTACAAAGTAATCAATAAATGCATTTTTGAAATTCTCAAGATTCTTTATTTGTCACATGCATAGTTATATAGTACAACACGAAGTGAAATGCATCCTGATCCGCTTATCAAAAACTGTGCAAAGTTAGAAGAATATCAGATTAACAAAAAGTCATAGATTGAAAGATAACAGTATAGTAGAACATAATGAATAACTAAAATTATGTGAATAAAGTAGATTTAAGTGTTAAGGTGCAATAGTGTAGTGATTATCGTGCAAAACCAAAGTTAGACTGGTGCATAGTTAAATGAGACAGTTTGTTTGTTTGCGCTACTGCGATCTTTACTTTCTTTTTTTATATTTTCTAATTTTCCTACTTTCATATCCTTTAACTTTCTCCACATGTGTATAGTGCCAACATTTTTTTTTTTTTTTTGAGCCTTTCTAATTTCACTGGTTTCATAGTCTCTAACCTGCTCTGCATGACATTTGTAAACGTCTTTATGAAGTTCTACTTTGTCTTTTACTCTTTGTCATTTAATTCCGAGCCGGATTGGACGTGCTTTTTTTTCAATTCCACTTGTTCTGGGCTGATAATTACTTTCCTTATTTTCTGAATTTGCTCCTTGATTATTCTTTTTTGCTCTTTTTTCTCTCCAATGCATTTGAGTCTCTTTTCTCCACGCTGCTTTCTTCTTCGCTTAGATGTCGACATTTCATTTATAACGTACTGTCCTTATACACTTTATATGCGCTGAGCCCTGGATCTGTGTGTGCTCAAATCCTTCACAAGACTGAATGTTTTGCTGCCTATTGTCCTATTTGATAGATTGTAAGTAGGGCGTGTCTTGCAAGAATCTCATGTTCTACGTCATCGCGAGACGGTCCTGGGTCTCTTTTCTCCGCGCTTTTCTTTCTTCTTCGTTTAGTCGTCGACGTTTCATTTCTACCCTATTCATTTCTACCGTATTCATTTCATTTCTACCCTATTCATTTCTACCGTATTGACCTTATACACTTTATATGAACTGAGAGCCCTGGAGCTGTATGTGCTGCATGACTGCCTTTACAATACTGATTTGTTTTTTTTGATATTGCTTGTAAGTAGGGCGTGTGTTGCAAGAGTCTTGTTCTATGTTCCCGTGAGACGCACTGTGGCAGGTCTCTTTCGTCTCGCGGGTCTTCTAAATGTCTTTCGAGAAGATCACGTATCGTAGACTTGCTTTTTGCTTTCCAGGACAGGATTTCTTTTTATAATAGAGAGATACAATTATTATGATAATTTAAAGCTTATATCGGACCTGGCTATGCTACTCATTTTAGACGGGTTGAAATCTAATTTAACGTTTGCAGTGCACCATGCATTGTGTATATCTGATATATGCCATTTTAATGTTTGTGATGTGCCATCTATCGGAATGACAGAGACATAGCAAACGGATGGACATACAGATAGACACCAAGACACTTACCCTTGTATTAAGGTGATTTGCAAAGCACCATGGGAAGATGTTTCACTGTGGAAAGACCTTTTTATTAATTTGCAATAATGATTGCTTAAGACTTCCTGCACAAGTTTTAATATTGGATCTTAAAGTGCCATTTGCAGTTTTCATGTTTTCTTCCAGTAGGCTTTTATTGACCCAATAATGCTTCATGATCCAGCAAAAGCCAAGTGTTTTGGTGCAGTGCTTTTTTGGACTTTGCACATTTACTACTATTGGAAAAAACACAGACTATGCCAGGTTAACATTTTATAGACATTACAGAGTCTATGAAAAAAAAAGATTACAGTTGCACAACAGTCTACATATAAGGCATTTAATTTTATTTAATTTAAAGTCATTCAGATACAAATCAGCAAATGATTTGTAACTGATTAACTATTTGTCACAATGAAATGATTGTTGGAATTTTTGGAATTCCCATTAATATCCCACTTTTTCAATTAAGGAAATAATTTAAGGAGTGTAAATAATTACCAGCTTTCTAACAACTGGGATGAACAATAGTAGAGGAAACATACTGGCTATTGTTTTTGTGATGTATAAATAATGAAGTGAAAACACAGTTCTGTGGGCATTTCGAAGGTTCATTCTCAGGGGACACTTGTATCTGTATTGGTATCAATATGCCGGTGGGGGGGACAATAGATAAAGCAAATGGCTTTACTTGTTCACCTAATCTTAGTAAAACTTTGAACTAGGATAAGAATTATCAAAGAGTTCAGGCAAGACCCTTAATTGTTTCCTTGGTCTCTTAAGAACATTGCATCATAGGAAGAGCCGGCTGACACTGGTAAACATTTGAGCTTTTATGACCTTTTTGTGACCACAATTATTGCTGTTTTCAAGTCGGGAAAAATAGTTCAAGACAAATCTACAAAGGACTGCTTAATGTCCTATTAAATATCATAACTTAATTGTCTCAAATCCACCTAATCCAATTGAGGGTCACAGCACTGCATGCAAGGCAGGAAACAGCCCTGGATGGGATGCCAGTGTATCACAAGACAGACTGAAACACAAAGCTAAACTCACACTAAGTCAATTTGGAAGGTGACAATGAACCAAAAGCTGATGTACAGGCGTGGCCAAAAGTTTGCAGATTGACACAAGTGTTGTTTTTCACAAAGTTTACTGCTTCAGTGTTTTTTGATCTTTTTATCAGGTGTTTCTATGGTATAATTTCATAAGTTTCAAAGGCTTTTATTGACAATTACATTAAGTTTATGCAAAGAGTCAATATCTGCAGTGTTGGCCCTTCCTAGACCTCTGCAATTCACCCTGGCATGCTGTCAATCAACTTCTGGGCCAAATCCTGACTGATGGCAGCTCATTCTTGTATAATCAATGTTTGGAGTTTGTCAGAATTTATGTGTTTTTGTTTGTCCACCCACCTCTTGAGGATTTACCACAAGATCTGGGGAGTTTCCTGGCCATGGACCCAAAATTTCAATGTTTTGTTCCCCGAGCCTCTTAGTTATCACTTTTGCCTTATGACACGGTGCTCCATCATGCTGGAAAAGGCATTGTTCATCACCAAACTGTTCTTGGATGGTTGGGAGAAGTTGCTCTTGGAAGATGTTTTGGTCCCATTCTTTATTCATGGCTGTGTTCTTAGGCAAAATTGTGAGTGAGCCCACTGCCTTGGCGTGACACAAGACTGATGGTAGCACTCACCTTTTCTTCTCAATCTTTTTTCCGGATGCCCCAAACAATCGGAAAATGGATTCATCAGAGAAAATGACTTTACCTCAGTCCTCAGCAGTCCAATCCCTGTACCTTTTGCAGAATATCAGTATGTCCCTGATGTTTTTCTTGGAGGGAAATGGCTTCTTTATTGCCCTTCTTGACACCAAGCCATCCTCCAAAAGACTTCGCCTCACTGTGCATGCAGATGCACTCTCACCTGTCTGCTGCCATTCCTGAGCAAGCTCTGCACTGATGGTGCCCCGATCCCACACATGAATCAACTGTTCTTGGGCGCCCTGAAGCCTTCTACATTACAATTGAATCTCTCTATTCTAACTCAATCAGCATGACAGAGTGATCGCCAGCCTTGTCCTCATCGACACTCTCGCCTGTGTGAACGAGAGGATCACTGAAATGATGTCAGCAGGTCCTTTTGTGGAATGGCTGAAATGCAGTGGAAATGGGTATTTTGGGATTAAGCTAATTTTCATGGCAAAGAAGGACTTTGCAATTAATTGCAATTCATCTGATCACTCTTCATAACATTCTGGAGTTGATGTAAATTGCAATCGTAAAAACTGAGGCAGCAAACTTTGTGAAAATTAATATTTGTGTCATTCTCAAAACTTTTGGCTGTGACTGTACACTACGCAATGACTAATTATAAGGTACTAGCAAAATACCCGCGCTTCGCAGCGGAGAAATAGTGTGTTAAAGAGGTTATGAAAAAAAAAAGGAAACATTTTAAAAATAACGTAACATGATTGTCAATGTAATTGTGTTGTCATTGTTATAAGTGTTGCTGTCTTTTATATATATATATATATATATATATATATATATATATATATATATATAATATACACACACACATAAACATATATATACATATACATATATATACATATCTACATATACACATATCCACATATATATACATATACACATCCACATATATATACATATATATATATATATATATATATATATATATATATATATATATATATATATATATATATATATATACACATATCAACATATATATATACACACATACATAAACACACACATATACATACACACACATTATATATATATGTATATATATATATATATATATATATATACGTATACATATATACATATACATATACACACAGAGACACATATATATACATAAATATTTACATATCTACATATATACACATCTACATATATATACACATATATATACATATCTATATATATATATATATATATATATATATATATATATATATATCTAGACATACATACATAGATAGATTGACACATATATATATACATATCTACATATATATATATGTAATTGTGTTGTCATTGTTATGAGTGTTGCTGTCATATATATATATATATATATATATATATATATATAGCAAAATACCCGCGCTTCGCAGCGGAGAAGTACTGTGTTAAAGAGGTTATGAAAAAGTAAAGGAAAATTTTAAAAATGACATATGTATATGTATATATGTATATGTATATGTATATGTATATATATATATATATATATATATATATATATATATATATATATATATATATATATATATGACAGCAACACTCATAACAATGACAACACAATTACATTGACAATCATGTTACGTTATTTTTAAAATGTTTCCTTTTTTTTTCATAACCTCTTTAACACAGTACTTCTCCGCTGCAAAGCGCGGGTATTTTGCTAGTATATATATATATATATATATATATACATATACACACATACATGCAGTTTTAATAACACAGAAATCAATATAAACATTAACATCATTATCATATGAGAATATGAAGTAATATATAAGAAGCACATTTCATATAAATATAAATTATTAAACAGTAAAATCTTCTTCTGTAATTTGCTACCGTGGCAATTTGTGTGTCTGTCCAGGATTTTAAATGACCTGTAGCTCGCAAACCGTTTCACCTATACACTTGAAATGTGGTACACATATAGTACGTCACGTCTACTATCCGCTTTATGGGTGATGATTGTATTACTCTTTTTATCTTTATTTTATTTTATTGTAGAATCAACTCCTATCTGCGCACAGCAGGGCAGCCGTGGGCGGATGCGTATGGTGTATTCACTCCATGTTATCGTGCATTGCGCTGTCAGTGGTATTTTGATAAAAGAATTTGAACAACATATAAGAAGCGTATAAATTATTAAACAGTAAAACATTAACATTTAAGAAGTAAAGTTACATTAAGTACTACTGCAGTGCCTTCGGGTATACCTCATTTTTTGTTTGCCCATTACATGCTTAAATGTATACATTTTTTGGTGCACCTACCCGAGAACACGCGACATATAACAGAGCGTGGGAGAAGCATGGATTTTAAACACGCGTTGAGTTCATCTGCTGGTCTCCCTCGTGGAATAACTGGTAATGTTTGACTAAAATCTACAGCGAGTAAAACGACATTACCTCCTATTTTTTTTTTTACGATCTCTGAGATCTTGCTTTTTTCGGTTCAAGGCTTCATAAGCTCTTTTATGTTGTATGGTGTACTTATCCCAAACCATCATCTTTGAATGTTGCAAGACTTTCGCCTTGTATGTAGATCGGGGTAATTACATTCATTGCATTCCTAGTCTGAATCACAATCTGATTGTATGGGTGGTTACCTGGCACTGTAGGGTTGCCACCCGTCCTTTAAAATACGGAATCATGCCGCGTTTGAGAATGAAATTGCGCATCCCGTTTTGAATCAATACTGGACGGGATTTATCCCGTATTTTTTTTATCATTTTTTTTTTAAAGCAGCGTCTCATGCAAATCATCCCACACGCATTTTATGAAGATGCCTCCTTTCCTAGTTTTGATTGGGTAATACTTGATGTCATCGTTAGTTTGATTGGTGTTTTTAACTGTCCAGTGAGGAGGGCGTGTCTTTTAAGTACAGTCTGCAAAGTGTTGGCACTGAGATGTGGCGTCAGCGCCATAGTTGAAGCCCCTAACGTTGCGGTCAGCAAGTCGGCTAACATCCGCCATGTGCCGTCTTTCAGTTGCGAGAAGCAGATCATAGAATGGTTGAAACTGTTGCCCCTAACGTTGCGCCACGGCGTGTGGTTCGTTTATACCTCGTGTCTTCTCATTAAACTTTTATCTTGCGAATATGTTATTGCAATCCGCAGCGGTAGCGTTTCTATAAACTTAATTTAAACTTACGTTTTACACCGTGCTTTGTTTCCCTTATGAACATGCTTGTATGCTTAACTCGCTCCGTTCTCAATTGTTTAATTAATTTTTTGCTCTTCGCTGTTTGCGGCTGTTCCTCCATTTCCCCCTACTTCGTTCTTTTATCTCGCGAATATGTTATTGCAATCCTTAATGGGAGCGTTTCAATAAACTGATTGAAAATAGTTTTGCATTTACCTTTTTAGTAAAAGGCGAGCTTTTAAGCCTGAGAAATCACCCCGTAAATGCACACGTTTAATTGGACATGTGTTAATATGTATGGTTACACAGTATTAAAAGACAGTGAACAACGTCAGTTACCTTTGTTCCCGCGTTTGATAAAAGGTGAGCTTTTAAGCCTGAGAAATCACCCCGTAAATGCACACGTTTAATTGCACATGTGTTAATATGTATGCTTACACAGTATTAAAAGACAGTCAAAAATTAAGGTCATTTACCTTTGTTCCCGCGTGTGACTCGTGCTGTAAATGTCTTCCTTGTTTTTAGTTCACGTGATTACGTAGGAGGCGTGATGACGCGATACGTGACTCCGCCTCCTCCATAACAGTGTATGGACAAAAAATATGTTCCAGTTATGACCATTACGCTTTGAATTTCGAAATGAAACCTGCCTAACTTTTGTAAGTAAGCTGTAAGGAATGAGCCTGCCAAATTTCAGCCTTCCACCTACACGGGAAGTTGGAGAATTAGTGATGAGTGAGTCAGTCAGTGAGTGAGTGAGTCAGTCAGTCAGTCAGTCAGTGAGGGCTTTGCCTTTTATTATTATAGATGTCATATTTACCGACCACAATTTCTGATCTCGTCACCAAGCTATGTTAGTTTATATGACTGAAAATTGGCCATATCACATTTAGCGATTGCATGCAGGTCAGGTCAGGTTGGGGAGCATGCACTGGTACGGTGTGTTGCCGCACCCACCATACGATGAAACAGTTGGGATCCTGGTTGGCAATCCCGCAGGCAGACACATGGTCCTGTACCACCCTCCAGAAATGACCCTGTATATGCCACAGCCATGTGTTAGGTGGGCGTCCCCTTGGCCTGGTCCAGCTGCTTGGGTCCTCAACAATGACACTCAGGGAATCGTACCGCATGGCTGTAGTGCTGTAACTGACGCTCCCTCACAATGCAGGTGATGTGCCTCATTCAGGACTCAGTGAGCAACCACTCATTCAACACAAAGTCAAACCAACAGTACCCAAGGATTCTCCAAAGAGACACAGTACCAAAGGAGTCCAGTCTTCATCTCAGGTCACTGGGTAGCGTCCATGTCTCACAACAATATAGCAAGATAGGAAGCACCAGGACTCTAAAGACTTGGACCTTCGTCCTTTTGCATAGATATCGGGAGCGCCACACACCCCTTTCCAGCAACCTCATGACCCCCCATGCTCTCCCAATCCGTCTACTGACTTCATAGGAAGAGTCACCAGAGACATGAATGTCACTGCTGAGGTAAATAAACCTCGTAACAAAGTCGACACTCTCTCCACTGATAGACACTGCTGATGGCTGTGTCCAAGTGGTCATTAAAGGCCTGGATCTTGGTTTTAATCCAGGACACTCGCAAATCCAGACACTCAGACTCCCTGCTCTCTCTCTCAAGAGCCTCAGTCAGAGCCTCCATTGACTCTGCGAAGATCACACCATCATCAAAAATCATAAATACAAATTTTTTGATAAGTCAATTATTCTTACAATAAGGAACATAAGATTTAATGTCATGATATAAATACTTTTCACTTGCTTAGATTTCATTTTTGCAGTGTAGCATGCTGCCTGAAGGAGCCCATGTTGTATGAAGGGTTGACAGCTACTGCATTTTCAGCCAAAATCCTTGCCCTTTTTTTTCCATTCTGTTGTGGTACATAAAACACAACACAACAGAGAAAACAACTTCTCTTCTGTTAGTGAGGTCCAAAACCCCTGTGTTTCTTATTCTTCATCTCTGCATTACAGTATATACACTAAACTTCAGCTTTCATTGGTTATCAGCTCTCATGCCTACACAGCCCACCCCTACAACTACACCTGTTTATCACAGAAAGTCGCAGACTAGTTGGAGTGAGTGACAGCGGCATGTCACTTTGTGTGACCAGCTTCACAGTAGTGTGCTGCTAACATCCCCTGACTTGCTAAGATAATGTAAATGAAGGCTACAACTGAAAATGGCTGGAAATGCTGCCTAATGATGCTAAGATAATGTAAATGAAGGCTACAACTGAAAATGGCTGGAAATGCTGCCTAATGGTGCTAAGATAATGTAAATGAAGGCTACAACTGAAAATGGCTGGAAATGCTGCCTAATGTGACTTGGTCTTTATTTTTAGGGATGTGGGAGGAAACCCACCTTAATGCAGAAAGAACATGCAAACACCACACTGAGAACATCCAGGCACAGGATTCAAACCCAGGACACTGGACTCATGTCGAGACTACCTACCTGATTCAAATACCTTACAAAATTCAGCTGTTTAGATTTCTTTTCATTTTCAACACTTCAAATGTTGTTCGACTGTACACTGCCCATACACAGCAACGACTAACAAGGGTTTGAGGAGATTGGCTTTCAATATTGTGAGCAGAACTGAACTTACTAGATGTGACAGTGCAAAAGTGAAGCGATGCCACCCTAATATTGTAGATTGTGTGGCACCCTCTTCACTCAGGGATTCTGAACTGAACAAGCCTTCTCAGTGAGTATTTTAGATATTCATGCACTTATGACTTTTAACTAATGAATATTAGAAGGAGACTACACAATATAAATAAGAGTTGTTTTTTTATTTTCCTTTTTCCTACCTGTTGCTTCTTTTTAAGGTTTTGGGTCTACTGACATGAATTTTTCTAAGTAAAGCTGGAGTGAAAATCATTTTATTTAGTTATGTGGTTCAGGGCCTGAGGCCAAAATTTGTAAGCCTATGACCTCTCGTCCCATTGAAGCTAATGGATTTAAATATTTATGTGTGTTGGTTTTATCTTTCAGCAGCATTCATGACACATACAAGCAGCATCCAATACCACTTTCTGCTTTTCATATCTGTTTGTTTCCAAGCTGCTTTACACTCAACTCACATCTGCACACGAGCAGCATTCAGATAATTACACTTTGGTTGTTGGGGAGGATGTTAGTTGCAGTTATCTTCTTCTGTGCCAGGAACATACAGGCTGCTGCGATTTGAGCCTCATCTTACTAATAGACAATAATCGGCATGGGTGTCTAAACCAAGGGTCTGCAAAGTTGGTACTGGAGGGCAGTAATTGTTCTGATCACTGTGGGTCCACAAAACAGAACTCACCCCAAGAGAACTCCGGCTGAAACAGAAACATGTCCCACCAGGAATCTTCATAAATTAGAATTCATTAACTTAAGAGCAAATGTTAAAAAGGCTTTGAATGATATATAGGAGTTGTCAAAGGCAATTCAAACCATTCATTATCAAAACACGATATGTAAATATTCCAAAGTCCAGAGCAAATAAGTCAAAAATCTTAAAAATAAAATATCACACTTACAAGGAAAAAGCACCTTCCCCATAGCCCAGTGAAATGAACTGCACAGATTTGCTGCTCCAGCCTGAATATAAAGGCTTCAGGAGGTCCTGTAACAATGAGGTCAGAGTGGCCTCACCTCTTGGGGATTCACTCACAAAATACAAGGACATTGGCAAAACAAAATTATACACATTTAAACTAAATAATAGATACACACTATGGTCTAAATATATACCTGGATAACTAAAAAGAAAGAAAATTTTAAAATAAAGAAAACGTCTAACTTGACAGTCAGAGAACAGTAAATCATTATGCAGGTATATTTCTATTGGTATAACGAGCCCATGTAACATTTCTTAATACTCTTTTGCTGAATAATTCATTGGCTGAAAGTCCTCAGTGTTAGTGTGTCAGAGAGAGATTGTGCAGCATTGTACATAATGGCACCCAGTTTTGTTTAATTCTTTCCTTTGCTACGACCTCCAGGGGGTCCAGAGTGCCACCTGCTTCCCCTGTGCAGAAAGGTTGCTGCACCTCAGCCACTAAACAAATCACACCAACAGAAGATATTCATCTCAGTAGGATTTGCAGCATTTTAAATATCCTTGCGGCCAATCTCATTTGGACAACTTTCTTACCCCTCCCATAGACTCACACACTGCAAAGTTGTCATAGCTGCATTCTATCTATCTATCTATCTATCTATCTATCTATCTATCTATCTATCTATCTATCTATCTATCTATCTATCTATCTATCTATCTATCTATCTATCTATCTATCTATCTATCTATCTATCTATCTATCTATCTATCTATCTATCTATCTATCTATCTATCTATCTATCTATCTATCATATGCTACCCTGGCTGTCCACTTGTCTGCTCAGGATTTTAAATCACCTGCAGCTCACAAACCATTTGAACTATTTACCTGAAATTTGGTATACATATACTACGTGACGTCTCCTGTCCACTTTCAGGGTGATGATTGACCTCCAAGGTTATTCCTCTTTTATTTTTATTTTATTTTATTATCGAATCAACTCTCGGCAGCAGCCAGCAGGGCGGCCGTGGGGTGAATGCATTCGGGCGCCGTTTTCATCCCTACCACCTTTGCCATCACTTCACCTACCTTGTCATATCTTAAATCATTCTTGAGGCTGATTGAAGACTTAAGTGCCAGCTTAAGTGAAAAATTAAGGAAAATGTACTGAGTAATTGCAACACAAACACTGACTTAATCCGTTTTAATGCAAGAAGATGCCGACAAAAGAAGAGAAGAAGCGGACTGCTAGGGTGGAGAAAAGAAGAGCTGCTCAAGAAACAGTAAGCGCATCAACATTGAAAGTGTCAACATTTAAAACACACATACATATTTGATTTTTTACCTTAACCCCTTATAAAAATGTACCTGAGCAACACTGAATACTTTGGCCAATGAATAATAAATAATCTCTTGCTGAGCTGTCAGTCCATTAAGGTGTACAACTACATATTGTAGTTTTAGACTATAAAATCGGAAGTGGTCTCCCCTCGACTTTCTCGTATACTCAGATATGAGGAAAGATATTTGAGGAATAAACCGCAAGACAATTATTGTATTTTTATATTATGTACATGAAAGAACCATCAACAACAAGTCAAATGAAATGAATAATATATTGAACAATTATTATAAACTTAAAATTGAATAAATCGGACTCAGCAGTTGCATGTATAAAAAAGTACCACTTCTGGTTAGCAGAAATAGCTGAAATGCTGAAAGAAATCTACGTTTTGTACCTAATACTTATATACAAAATTTGGTTGATTTAAGTGGAAGCGTACTCAAATTATCGTTTTTAAATACACACAGACACATAGACATAATTTCAAACATGATATTTTTGGACTCAAGGAGGTCTAAAACATCAAGATTCATCAAAATCTTGAAATCTAATTTTTGGACGATTACAATACTTTCCCTATAGTTTGTATACGAGAAAGTAAAAATGATAATATTCTGACACTTTTCCCTTCCCTAATTAATCACCTTATGAATTGTTGGGTAGTTCTGGTTGCTGTAGCAATGATCACAAAACAAATATATAATATTTTTCAATTATATCTCACTTATTGCATAAACTTTAAAAACAACTAAATGTCTTCTCATTTGTCATTCAAGGACAGATGAAGTTCTTCAGTTTTCAAGAATTATCTTAAGAAACACACTGAAGTACAGTAATATGTACAGGAAGGATTCTAACTAATTTCATTCCTCTTGCAGTTTGCATACTGGGAAGTACTTCAGTTGTGTTTACTGCATTGGAGTTATTGTAGTGGAAACAAATAAGATAGGGCATTAAGATAATAATGTGAGGGAGATCAAGAAATAATAGCATGAATCCCAGGCTAGCTTCATCTGCCACATGATCCAGCCGACAGGCCAAATCTATAACCTTATAAAAAAAACAAAATGTTCATACTAAACAGGAAAAGCTGTAAATTACAGATTACAGATGGACTTTTCCAGCTTTTTATTTTCCACTTTAAGCAGTTAGCATGACGGTAAAGGCCTTATTAAGTTAAAGAGAGAAAAAAGCATCAATTACATAGTACTGCAACAAGAAACATGACAACACAGCTCTGTCATGTCAACCTGTTTCACCTCTGGAGTCCCATAGAGACCATACAGAGATAGAAAGCAGAGTTAAATGGACAACTCTTCAAGCCTTTCAGCATGCAGCTGGGGTTTCCCATACAGGGGCAAAAAAAGCTGTTAATACTGTGCTAAACAAATCAGAATAAAAAAAAAAATCCTAAACGACAAAGTCCAGTTTAACAGATCTTATGGTATGCACATATGCATACGTGATGCGCATATAGTGCCATCGGAGTTATGGTAAAAGAACACCCCTGCAGGTTCCTTGAGGCTAAAGAAGAAGTGGTAGAAGCAAAGGTAAAAATGTTAAATTAGTGCCTCCTTAAAGAGAGCAAAAGTCCATAATCCAGCTTCATTGTTCTAGCATTGAAACCTGATGATTCTTGATCTTTCACAAATGACTTGTGAAACCTGAAAAGACATTGCTGCTTGATACCATCACTATAGCAAAAGAATCTGAATACAATAGCAGACAATGAAAATATACATTTTAGTAGTCAGTTCTGTGCTCACTCCCTTGGGTTTGCTGGAGCTCCAGTGACTTTTCAACATATATAATGGCTGGGCTTTTACTGGCTAAATGGCTTACTTTACAATATGTAAGGATTTGGGTGTCGATTTTCATATTTTTCTGACTGTTATTTGGTCTTTTCAGTTTTATTCAGATATCTTTTTCCAAGGCTTCAGGGACCAAGGAATCAACTGTTTATGCCTATTTTATATTTCCTGATATTTTTAATGATTTTTAAAATTAATTATGTTCTCCTGTAGTACTGTATTGTTTTCTTATGGGCACAACCATCTTTGCTGATGGCAGCCTCGGCAACAATAAACTTCACATTAGGCTTAGGAGTCCTTCAGAGAACACCCTGGGTTAGGTTTGCTCAAACATCTTCATCTATGGCTTTACAAACCCTCTACCATGCTTGGGCATCCACTCCAGCTGATACCTTCTTAGCCTGCAGGTGCCTACTTAACAGATTCAGAGGCCTTCCTTCTAACATAATATGGAGGGCATTTTTCTCTACCTTGACAGCTTCTCTCACTGTCAGTGTTGCTTGATAGGCCCTAGAATTTGTCTCCATTGCATACATATCTTGACCAGGGTTCATTTGGACTCCATATCCTTGACCTTACAAAGGAAGGGAAAGCTCTTCCATAGGTGAAAGCTGAGCTCACTGCAAGTAAAGACGTCAGCTAGCCAATCCCAGTGTGTACCCACTATCAGATTAGCTGTGCTAGATCTGCCTAGTTGACAATACCAAGTTATGACCATTTAAAGGCAGAAAATGTTTGGTTTAGGTTTTGCCTAAGGCCATAATTAGAACAGATTAGATTAGATTAGATTAGATTAGATTAGATTAGATTAGGTAACCTTTATTAATTCCATGAGGAAATTTAGACACATACAGCAGAAGAAACATAAACACAAGATTACAGACTCATGGGACAATCAATGTATATTCTGCAGAAATTGCAAGATGAACTAAAAGAGTATCAGCATTTAGTTTGGTGCACTGAATTCCCTGATAACAGTGGGCAGAAAAGACCCCCGGGGTGCTTCTTAGCTCAAAGTAGTTGAATGAGCCTGTTGTAAAAAGTGTTCCAAGACAGCGCCTCCTGGATGAGATGGAGGGGATTTTTCATGATGGCATCCAATTTTGCCCCCATTCTCTTTTCCACAACATCTTTCAGTGTGTTCAGGGTTCACCCTGTGATGGTTCAGGCTTTCCTGATAAGTTTGTTCTGGCATTGTGCTTCTTTTGAGCTCAAGCTGCTTCCTCAGCAGACTACAGTGTAGAGCACCACACTGGCTACTACAGAGTGATAGTACATTTCATGCAGCTTGATGCATACATGAATAGACCTGAGTCTCCTAAGGAAGTACAGTCTGCTCACAAGCTGGGAAAATCAAAGTTAGACATACTGTAGTTATGAAAAACGTAAAGAGACGGTACAGCTAATACCATTTATTTAAGTGAAATAGGCAAACAATGAAATTATTTAAAAAGAAGCTAAGAAGTAAAAAGGTAAAATAAGAATAAAGCACAGCTATGTCCCAAGGAGACAAATTGTTTGCAGGTTTTACAATCCATCTAAGTAAAAATGGCTCATAACATGGACTCATTTAAAAATGAGTAAGATACCCCAAACTGTTGCCTTTTTCTTTTCTATCAGTGAAACCCAAAGATTTGTTTATTATTTTTTATTGGCCATTTCCAACTGGTTGGACCTACTTGGTTTCTAAAAACACTCTAAATAGTTCTTATTATTCTATGACATTGAAATGGAGAAGAGGACTTAGAACATGAATATACAGATCGAAGAATGGAAGTGCAGGCTCAACAGAATGGCTCTCTGTCAGGGTAGACTTCAAGAGATAAAGGGTCAAAGTCAAAAAGTGACTAAATCCCAAACTTCAACTTACAGTGGAATGAAACAAAATTAAAGGAAGAATAAAATGTTTTGTGACTTATTTAAATCATGGGTCAAGTTTAACACATACAGTAAATAAGAATAATAAAAGCACAAAGTATAGAAGAAAGCACCTATTTTTAAAATGAAATACACACAAGCACAACCACATACCAGACATAATAAAACATAAATATAAAATGCTTCAAATAAAGAGTTTTCAACTCTTTTTTTTTAATTTTATTGATTTTATTGTAATCATTCCATACAAATAGATCAATTTTTACAAAAATAAGACTGAATACAAAACAACCCCGAAGAGTTTTCAACTCTTAATTTTCCAAATGACATTGGCCAAAAAAGTCCTTCGACCATGATTAAGATCACAAGACTATAACCATAAGATATAACTCTTGAACATTTAGAACTTTTTTTTGAAGAGGAAATGTAGTATTTGTACTGATTGAAAATAAAAGTCAGTTAAAGATTTTATAAGCTTTGACCAGGAGAAAAGGACATGGCATGAGTCGAAACCAAAGTCTACAAAGCCAAATTGCTAACCAAAAATCAAAATCCAATTTGTTTGCATTGCCAGGAATCACATACAGAAGAGTCCAGGCATGCATGAGGTGATCTTTATACAGTCGCGCCAATGGCACCATGCAATGAACAAGCAAACTGTCCTATAATGGCAGCAAACTTTTTGTTCTGGGGTTTATTTTATAGCTGTTAATTGTCTTTCAGTTCCTTTTGTTAGTTTTCTTAATTCTGTTTGTAGTACTAGGGTGTTGTACCATGTTAGCCATTATGGATGAAGTGAGAAGTCAAGCAAAATGACGCCTTTTATTGGCTAACTAAAAAGATTACAATATGCAGGCTTTCGAGGAATCTTAGGCCCCTTCTTCAGTCAAGATAGAAGGGGCCTGAGTTGCCTTGAAAGCTTACATATCATAATCTTTCTAGTTGCCAATAAAAGGTGTCCTTTTGCTTGACTTCTTACTAATGGCACTGTAGAAAATAAAGACAGATACAAAGTTAAAGAGGCAAGTGAAGGAGCTTCCCGTTTTTCAGGACGTTCCCTTCCATTCAAAAGACACTTGAAGACTGAAAGAATCAAAAAGGGAAAAAAACTTAAACTGTATTTAATTAGCTGGTGCTTTATCCAAAGCAACTTACAAATCAATGATGGATCTGTTCTGCAAACTGTCCTATAATGGCAGCAAATGTTTTTTTTCCTGGTGTTTAGTTTATAACTGTTAATTGTCTTTCAGTTCCCTTTGTTAGTTTTCTTAATTCTGTTTGTAGTACTAGGGTGTTGTACCATGATAGCCATTTTGGATGTAGTGAGAAGTCTTGCCTGAAG
Organism: Erpetoichthys calabaricus; assembly: GCF_900747795.2. Classification (NCBI taxonomy): domain Eukaryota; kingdom Metazoa; phylum Chordata; class Cladistia; order Polypteriformes; family Polypteridae; genus Erpetoichthys; species Erpetoichthys calabaricus. Next base: position 34,607,274 of record NC_041403.2, read on the forward strand.
AAAGCTTGCATATTGTAATCTTTTTAGTTAGCCAGTAAAAGGGGTCATTTTGTTTGACTGCTCACTTAATTCTGTTTTGAATGTAGTTAATATCTATTTTGTTTCTGGTTACGATATGGGATAAGATCCCTGACCCATTTTTAGATGCTGCCATTAGATTGTTACGACAGCACATTTAAGGACTACATCCACCCTTTGTTGCCAGTGGCGAAGTGGAAGAAAAGAAGTTGTGGTAGCCACTGGTTTTTCAGATTCTTAATCCTTCTTCTACATGTATAATGTTGTAGATACAATGTCGATATTACAGTTTTTTCCCAGATCAGTGAGTGGGATTATGGGTTGTGGTCCCTTTGGAGTTCCAAACATGTGCTGATGTGCAGGGCTGGTAGACAGTTGTGTACAACAGTCAGACAAAGTGTGAAGTTTGAGATGAAGTCCATAGATGAGCTTTTGGACGGACAGGAGAGAGCTGAATTGGTTTGGTCATCAAATGATGGTGCCTCCTGGACTTTTTCCACATGGCTGATTGGAAACTGAGGAGATGTTAAAGAAGTTAATACTATGCAAGTACCTATGAATTCCACAAAAGCACCTCAAGATGGCTGCCAAAAATCAGCATAATGAAAGGCATTTAACAATTCAAGGTAATGTCAATGGTTACAATTAACCAAAAAGAGCAAAAAAAATAACACTCAAGGCATAGTTTGGGCTGAGACATTCCACCTGTATCATTTAGGATAAATTGCACTGCACCATTAGCTGGTTTGCATTACAGAGGGAAATAACTGCCAATAATATTACAATTTCAAGTTACCATCATTGCAAAGAGATATTGGACTAAACAGATTCAAAAATGGTTGAATGGATAGATGGATATTTGGAAGGAAATGTAACCGCAGATACAATAAAACAGTTTGCATGTTATATGATGCTGCTGTTCACACAAACGTTGCAATCAAAACCAGGAAACTAGTCTTACATGGTAGACAGCTGTGAATTCTTCACACTGGTGGAAGGGGTGAATGGAGGCATACAGATTGCAGTGAGAGGTGCCAAGTGACAGCTTACATGTAATTCTGATACACTTGCTGAAATCAAGATAAACACAAATCTACAGAACAAAAACTGAATTAATTAAGGCATAGAGAGATGCTTGTGCAAAGAGATGGGGTGCCGGCCGGGTCATCCCCTTTTATCTTTTGGTAAAATAAAGTAAACAAGCACTCGATGGCACAATACTAAACATAAAGAGGCTGGGGAATTTGATCTTTTTCTTGTAAGCGGGTGAGAATCAGGGAGCTCTGTCCTCTGTGGTATTCGGGTCCAAATGAGACACTGACATTTGGGAACACCTCTCTTTTATAGTGATCTCACCAGATGGGGCATCTTCTTGGTTATGAAGAAGAGAAAAGAGACACGCCGATTAGTGATAATACCCCCTCTCCCCCCGGTGGGTATTGCAAAACTTGGATGAGCCCTTGAGATGTCTGATAGACGCACATGCATGACAATATTTAAATTAATTTGATCAGTGAAAAGATTTCATGCAACTATAAAGAAAAATGTTAGCAATACAGCAATGAACTGAGTCACTGAAAAGAGTATTATGTACTCCTTACTAGACAGATGTAGACTAACGTCGGACTGAACAGTTCAAATTCCTTTGTCACTGTCAGGGTTATGAAGCTTTGCATTACACTAATCAAAAATGGTAAAGGAATATTTGGCTGAGGATGACTTGCAAAATAATATTGGGATGACTTACCTCCTTGTGTACAGAACAACTTGGAATTAATAAAAAGTGGGTGGCAAAGGATGAAAGTTGATCATCTTACAAATATTTTAGTTTTTTGGGTCTTCAGTATAGTCACAGCTTGTTTTGTTGTTTTTTTGTAGCAGCCATGTGGTTCCTGACTTACCAAATACAGAGTGATATAGATTTCCAGATCTTCCAGGTGCAACTGTCCAACATATTACTCACTTGAGATACCTACCAACCAACCTGAATGAAGTCAGGAGAGTATCTTGGGGCCTCACACAGCCAAGATTCACTAAGATGTTTGCTTCCCTCCTTGGATTCAAGAAATGTGAATCTGCATCAATGGTTAGTAGATGTTTTAATTTTAGTAAAATAAAGATCCCCAAAGAAGTTTAAATTGACTGAAAAAATAAAAGTATTACTTGTCCTTAAATTAGTGGAATGGTATGTATTAGAAAACCTGTAACAAATGGAGCTTCAAAAACTAGTAGAGAATTTAATGAGAAGAATGTGAATTGCTCAAAACTGAGCCTTGTTCACAAAAGGGAATAAATTTAAACATCTATGAAGACAGAAAGCTGCCTTTAGAAGCATTGCACATCTAGCACTGTTAGTGAACAGCTTGTTACTGAATGTACTTTCTGAAATGGACAGAATGTAAGTGCAGTGGAGCTAGCTGAGGAAAAAAACAATCCATTTAGCTGAAATGTTTCATTACAAGAGAGTGTCGAAGAGCAAAATAATAAAATTCAAGGGCAAACTATGGGCAACCTTGATAAACATTAAAAAAGGATAAAAAGGAAGGATGGGCAAACCTCAATAATTGTATTTACTTTAATTTTTTTTTTAATTCAAGCATTTTTATTGGGTAAGCAAGTGGAAATTCCTGTAAAGACTAGTCTCTTTTTCTGTGCTCATTAAGGTCCCATTATGGGGTATTCACGTGTCCTTATTAATAGATTTCTAATGTTACGCTTTAATCATGATGAAACTACCTCATAAACTTTGTGGGTGACAGATATATAACAAAGTAAAGACTTGTGACTTAATGAATGAAGTGCTTGACTTTAACACACCAGCATGCCGGTTCCCTCCTTCTTTCTGATTCACTTTTTCACTCTATGTGAGACATTAAATGTCTTTTATTAATAGGGGAGAACTGTAAGACTTCACTGTATTTTTTTTTTACTTGTAGAGTACCCTTTGGTGTATGTATACCAAATAATTAAATAAACTGGAAAATAAACAAACTATTAAACACTATCTGCATGTCTTTTTATGATATTGTATTCTTAATTAGTGTATAGTGCACTAGCCTTTTAAGTTAAAGTGTGCCCAATAAAAGTTCTATGAATTGAATTGAAAATTTGCATACAATAATAAGAGTAGTCCAGGCTCAGGATTTAGTCATACTTTTTATTTTGTGTTGATTTTTAGTATGCTCTTGTGTATCTAATGAAAATCATAACTGGAAAATTAATGATAGGTAATAGAAGTGTAGCGGATGAATGGTAATTACAAAGGTGGCCTTTTGGCTTTATTGTCTTAACAGAGTTTCTAGTAAAAATGAATAGGTCTTATTTGGAAGTGCATCATCTTTCTGTCTCTCTCTCTCTCATTATTAAAAGAATACAATCAGGAGATGAATTTACTTTTTTTTCATGTAACCAATTAAACAATCTTAATATATATGATATCTTTAAGTGCAAGTAGGCCTACTGTTACACAAAGCTTCATGAAGCAATTACCATTGCAGTTTTGTTTACTGACTGCCTAACCACCATACAGACAACAATTGAATAATCAGAATGGTAATATTTAACTTGTTTCAACAATCTTCCAAAAGTAATTTATCATACATTCCAGGTGCTGCTTTCCCAGACCTCCCAAAATAAAACAGATGTGGCCTGTGAATAAAACCATTCATTATATTGTATTGATGAGCTGCAGATTATATGAGAACTCAACAAGCTTTTGAGAAAACAACACTTGCTCCTTATAACAAGACTGGTATAGAAGAATGAAAAATATTTACTGACTGATGGTGTAGTGCATTCTACATTACAATTTATATTCAATATAAAACATTGTAAAATGGATGGATGGATGCCTAATTTAAGCTTTAAATTAAGAAGTCCCGAAAATACAATAACAATACAATAATGAAAAATATTTATTAAAGGATTCCAGACAATTCAAAACTGTATATCCCAACTCTCTCTGTCTGTCAGCTAAGACTGGTGGCACACAACATAAATTTTAGTCAGAGAGCATATCAGTCTTAACAATTGCAGGTTAAGGATCTTATCCTCTTGTGGATGTAAGATTATACGAATGGAAATTGTAGGGGAAAACAGATTAGATGACTGCCTCAAAACTTTTAGGCAGAGTTTTAAATTTCCAATATGTTGTGAAGGATCGCATTTTGACGTCTATGACAGTGGTTCTCAAACTGTGGGACGGGCCCCCCTAGGGGCGTGAAGTAACAAAAAGGGGGTTGCGTGAAGATGTGAAAAAAAGAAAACAAGAATTGAAAATATGTAAAAATACATCTATTGAACCCAAAAAAAATTAACTTAAACTACATACTACTCTGATACTAGAAAAATAAATATAGAGTTAGATAAATGTCGATAAAAGTTAAGTAGGTAAAATAAAATATGCATCTATGATATATCATTAATTAAAAAAGAAGAAATTGGTGTTAGTGGGCACCTTTCAAAAAAACGTTAGGGGGGCGCGATTAAAACTCGGGCTGCAAATACTTAAAGGTTGAGAAACGCTGGTCTATGAGATAGTGCTGGTGGTTGTGGGAATGTTTTCCAGGTATGGTGAGTTCAGCTCTAGCCTCATCCCATCTGTCTTCTTTTTCCATTATGTCATGGTGCACATGAGAGACTTAAGTCAGACAAGACTCTCCTCTGTTTGTGCAGTCTCAGACACCTGCTTTCATTGTTTTATTGCAGCCATTGTGAATGAGTTGTATAGTATAGTATAGTATAGTATAGTATAGTATAGTATAGTATAGTATAGTATAGTATAGTATAGTATAGTATAGTATCTAATCCAGTGAGCACTGTGCACACTCTCTCTAACTTTGGTATCTTTGGACACAGCCAGAGGGTGCTGCTGGGGAGGACTGTCCTTGTTTCTTCATGACCCAGAAATGTACCGGACAGGAGACCAGAAGCAGTTCCTTGGTCTAGTTTAAAACAGAGCCCTCTGCCTCACCTAAGAGTCAGGAGACAGTGGAGTAGAATTGTGTGTGGCATACTTTGCTGGTTTTGTATGAAAAAGTGTCACTTTATTTGAATCTGGAATTGTGTTAGGCATTACCGTGTCTGTGGTTTGAGGGTTCAGTGACGCCCCCTAGTGATTACAATTTATAGTGTAGATGCATAGTATTATTTTTGCACATTTTATGTTGTTTCCATATGCTAAAATCATTTAAATTAATCAATCCACTCAATACCTTAGAATGACAAAGCAAAACCAGAATTTTCCTTTTACTAATTTAATACAAATAAAAAAGTAAAATATCAGGTTGACAAAAGTATTCAGACCCTTTGTCATATACACTTGTAATCTGACTCAAGTGCTCTCAATGGCTGATCATCTTTGAGATGTTTCTACACCTTGTTTGGAGTCCACCTGTCGTCAGTTCAATTTATTGGACTCAATTAGGAAAGACACACACAGCTGTCTATGGAAGGTCCCACTGTTGACAGTGTGTATCAGAGCCAAAACCAAACCATGAGGTCAAAGGAACTGCCTGAAGAACTTAGAGACAGGATTGTGTAAAGACACAGATCTTTTAATGGCTACAAAATGATTCACAAGCACACCACTGGGGACAACCATAACTCTTCTTCAAATTGACCACAGAGCCAAACTGAGCCATTGTGGGAGAAAGACCATGGCAAGAGAAGTGTCCAAGAACCTGATTGTCACTCTGGCTGAGCTCCAGTGAACCAGTAAGGAGATGTGAGAAACCTTCAGAAGGACAGCCATTAATTACTGCAACACTCCCCTGATTTGAACTTTATGATGGAGTGACCTGTACGGTAACCCGTGCTCCGTAAACGACACATGGAAGCACATATGCAGGATTCTCAGACTGTGAAAAGCAAGGTTCTCTGGAAACCATGCACTGCTCATCATCAGTGCAATACCACACCAATAGTGAAGCATGGTGTTGGCAGCATCATGCTGTGGGGTTGTTTTTCAGTGGCAGACTAGACAGGATCGAGGGAAAGCAGAACAGAGCAAAGTTGAGAAATGTCCGTAATTAAAACCTGCTCCAGAGCACTCCGGACATCAAACTGGGCTGAAGGTTCACCTTCCAACAGGACAATGACCCCAAGCACAAAGCAAAGACAACATAGGAGTGGCTTTGGGACAACTCTGGGAATGTCCTCAATTTGCTTAGCCGGACTTGAACCCAATCAAACATTGCAGTGGAGAGCCGAAAGCAGTCGTCCACTGATGGTCTCCATCCAACCTGACAGAGTTTGAGATGATCTGCTGAGAAGAATGGGAGAAACTCCCCATATCAAGGTATGCACACCAAAGAAGAATCCAGGCTGTAATCACAATGAACTACTGACTAAAAGGTTTGCAAAATGGGATTATTTCAGGGTTTTACTTTTAATAAATTTGGAAACATTTCTAAAATGCTCTTTTCAGTTTGTCATTCTAGGGTATTGAGAGTTACTTGATTAGGGAAAAAAATAATTGAAATGATTTTAGCACAAGGCTACAACATATCAAAATGTAAATACTTTTTGAATCCATGTTGTGGAGAAATCTTCAGAAAAAACGAGCAGAGTCTTCAAAAAGACAGTCAGAATTTAGACTTTATTGGGTAGCAGAGGAAACCATTGCAGTTCATGAAATTAGCCTGGTGGAATGGGCGCAGCTCGTTTTTATTTCAGTTCTAATCACAAAACATCCCCAATTCATACATATTTCTCATCATCAACTTTACATGTTATCTTTGTAATATGACCTTGTGCTCTACTTGTTTTCATAACAATGACCTCGCCTTGTAAACTACTTTCCCATAATAATCATCAATCTGTACTGTATCTGTACATATTGTATAAAGTGCCTTTGATCAACTTGTTACCTAATAACAACAACTTATTTCTTGTATAGCCTGAAATCACACAAGGAATGCCTCCATGGCCTCCAGGCCCTTTCTTTTGACAGCCCTCCTGCTGGACATTTTAAGAAGACAAGAAAAAAAAAACTCATCGAGAAAAAACAATGGAAGAAATCTTGGCAATTCAGAGAGAGAGATAGAGACCCCCTTCCACATAGGTTGGATGTCAAAAAATGGGATAATAGTGAGTTGGTCCCCCATTTGCCTCATGATGTTCATCAGGGCATGGACTCAACAAGGCTTTTAAAGTGGGGGAAAAAGATAGCAGCCTACACTGTCTCCAAAGCATCCCATCTAACTGGCGTTAGATTTCTACTCCAAATGGCAGACTTCATGGAATTCCAATGATGCTCAAAATGTGTTGACTTTCAGAAAAAAAATATGTTTTAAAGCGTTTTCATCAAGCATTCTGTGTACAGTATGTGATGATCATACAGTATTGGGACACCTGACCATTACACCAATAGGGACTTTAATGACATTGCATTCAAATACATAGACATTAATATGGAGTTGGTCCCCCACGTTGCAGCTAGAACAACATCCACTCTTCTGAAAAAGCTTTCCACGAGATTTTGAAGTGTTTCTGTGGGAATTTGTGCCCATTCATTCTGTAGAGCATTTATGAGATCAGGCACTGATGTTGCCTGAGAAGGCCTGACTCGCAGTCTCGGTTCCAGTTCATCCCAAAGGTGTTTGATGGGTTTGCAGTCAGGGCTCTGTGCAGGCCACTGAAGTTCTCCCACATTGAACTCATCCAACCATGTCTTTATGAACTTTGCTTTTTGCACTGGGGTACAGTCATGCTGGAATACAAAACGGCCTTCCCCAAATTGTTTGTTATAAGCATAGTGTTGTCCAAAATGTCTTGTAATGCTGAAGCAATAAGATTACCCTTCACCTGAAAAACAGCCCCACACCATTATCCCTCCTCCAACAAACTTCACAGTTGGAACAATGCAGTCAGGCATGTAACGTTCTCCCGGCATCCACCAATCCCATACTCACCCAGCTGACTGCCAAAGAGAGAAGCGTGATTTGTAGCTCCATAGAACACGTTTCCACCACTCCATTTGACACGTGGCATAGGACTTCATTGACTCCGCTCTATGATGTGGTCTTCCGCTTTGTGGCTGAATTGCTCTTGTTCCTAAATGCTTCCACTTTTCTGTAATACCACTTATAGTTGACCGTGGAATATCCAGCAAGGATGAAATTTCATGAACTGTCTTATTGCAAAGGTGGCATCCTATCACAGTACCACACTTGAAGTCACTGAGCTCTTCAGAACGACCCATTTTGTTTCACAAATGTTTGTAAATGTAGACTGCATGGCTAGGTGCATCATTTTATACCCCTGTGGCAATGGGTCAGATTGAAACACCTGAATTCAATAATTAACTCTTTCAGGGTGGACAGTGGTAATCAAATGTAAATGGACTCTCTTTGCTAGAAGGAAAGTTAGCTTCATTGGTTTGACTGAGATTCCCTGCACGAGTAGCAAATAACAGCAAAAATAGCATTGACATCTAGCGAGAGATAGAAGTGAATGTGCAAAGCAAAATACTCTGTGGATGACGTTTTGCATATTATCGTTGAATTGGACTCTAACTTGTTGAACTCAGATTTTGATACAAGTCATCGAAAATGAACATGAGTTACCAGCATCAGCTGATCGATCCCCAGTTGATCGTGTTGCTGACATGCATACAACAACATTTGTCTGGGAGGGTCACCACTTAGAATGACAAGAGGAACAAACCAGATTACGATGCACTGCGAACTGCAACTGCTCTGCCGCCTCTGCCACGCAAAGACAGCCTGCGCAGCATGCAGCAACAGACGTTTTATGTTGATTTCTGTATGAAACCATTGCTTTGTATGCTTTTCAGAAAACTGTGTTTTTTGGAAAAAAGTATTCAGCCCTCAAAGAGTTAAAAGGTGTGTCCCAATACTTTTGTCCATAAAGTGTTTATGTTATTGAGCACTGCAATGGTCTGTTACCTCATCCATGGTTCGTTCCTACATTTCACCCAGTGCTGTTGTGATACTCACTGGCTTTATGCAACCCTGAACTGAGTTAGAAGGATGGATCCTGCAGTTGTCAGTATCCCATTAAGGGTTGGTACTGACAGAAAACATGGATGGGAACATGCAGGCTTGGAAAATGAAAGCACTGATGAAAAAATATAAAACTACTATATTAAAGAACAATTACTCTTTTAAAAATAAAACCAACTTTGCAAACTCGATAAAATGAAAAGAAGAGAAAGGTAACATTTGCGTTCGCTTGGTCTTTGAAAAAGCTGGGAAAAGATATTGTTTCTCAACTAAGATTTTGGCATCCACAGCCTGTAATCTCTATGGAACTTGATCCACTGCTTAGACTGGAAAAATCTGCTCTTTTCTCACAAATGCTTTTTTTCCAAATATTACTTGTTCTCCAAATTGGGTATCGAGATAAACCTTTCAGCGTGCAAATAACAGAGTACTTCTACTGGGCTTGAAAGACAAGCACTTGTGTGCAGATTTGATTTGAATAACTGCCATATTCTGTAAGTACAGAAATCAGATAGGTTGCTTAACCCACCCACCTCATGCACATGCATATTTGTTTGCCAAATGATACAGTATTATATTTATGATTGGTGACACTGTATGGGCCTGAGGGATGTGTGTAAGTGTGTGTGTGTGTGTGTGTGTATCCTTCAACTAACTGGTGTTCTGTCCAGGAATTGCTCCTATTTTATACTCCAAGCTGCTGGAATAAGAAGCAGGGAGTCCAGGGTATGACATCCTCAATACCCCAAATTGAAACAATTTATTAAAATGGGTGGATTATAATTCTCAACATTTTTACTGGGATGGCACGATGGTTTAGTGTCAGCGTTGGTTACCAGGGTTCACATCCTGGGTCCTCCCTGTGTTTGCATGTTCGCCCCGTGTATGTGTGGGTTTCCCTCCTGGTGTTCCTGTTTCCTCTCACTGTCCAAAGACATGCAGGTTAGGTGAATTAGTGATGTTAAATTGGCCCCAGCATGTGATGCATGTGTTCACCCTGAGACAGATTGATGTCTTCCTGCCTTACGTCCCATGTTAGCTGGGATAGACTGCAGCAGCCCACCCGCAAACCTGGTCTGGATTAAGCGGGTTAGAAAATGACATGACATCTTTAATAAATGATTTAACTGCTTATGGGATCTTTTTTTTTCTAAAACAGTGTATTTCACATGACAAATTCATTTGACAAAGGGGAGTACACCCAGAACCAAAATTATAATCCTTGGAAATCCATCAAGCTAATAACAGAACTTTTCATAATCAGATGTGATGAAAGTACTAAGCAAAGAAGCTTTCATATTTTTCCATCAGCCCTTCTTCTCCATGTTAGATTTGTATTAAGCTTTGCTGTCATTACTACATACAATAGCCAACTTAATCCAGTTCTGGGTATGGATGAGTCTGAGCAGCACTGGGCACAAAGCAGGAAACAGCCCTGGTGAGGAGGCCATTCTTCTCACACACAACCCACACTCACATCAGGACAATATGGAGTCACCTGTCAACCTAACAGACACCTTTTTGTGAATGTGGAAGTAAAACTGGAATACCTGTAAGAACATACAACTCACCCAGACAAATACCAAGAAAGGAATTCAAACCAGCAGATGAGATTCTTGAGGTGGCAGCAGTACCCATTGTGCCACCATGTCAATCACTAGTCAGAAATTCAAATTAAAAAAATATTTTACTGCTCACAGATGCAATAAGTCAAACCCAAAGAACTTCTATAGAGCTTTTAATGAGCAACATCTGTAATGTCATGTTGAACAGTGATAACTATAAAGTATAAATGTCAAATGTCATTTTTCACTCATCAGATAACTATTATGACCTATCAATTTAAGGCATTTAAATACTAAAATATAAAAACACTGGTTGTTTAAGGATATCTAAATGTAATTAAGCTATCTGAACGTGTCTTTGTTATTTCCTGAAACTGAAGTTCTAAGTTCTAAGTTATCCAATGTAAATTTTAACTGAACACAACATTCTTTGGTTTATCAAATTCAGGGTCTTAAAGAATTAAGCCTATCCTGGATGGAACCCCCAAACCACTGCAGAGACCACTGATGTTCACCCCCTGACTCACATGGAGCCAATTTAAAATTGCCAATTAAGGTATTTCTTTGAGATAAAGAAAGGAAAGTTAAAATACCAGGAGACAAATCCACACTACTCTAGGAGAATGACCAGGCGCAGGAGCTGGGAGACAGCAGCACTCACCACTGTGCCACCATGCTGATACTCAGCAACATTTTCTGATGCATTTGCATGTAATGCAAAAGGCACCTACTGCAATAGTCATGTCTACCTGTCTGTCTATGTGAAACAACTCGGCTTAGTGAACCAGTTTTGTTGAAATTTGACACACCAATTGTTCATAGAAATTTGCCTAGATGTTCAAATTTCCTTGAGATATCTTCAATACAACACTCTGTACACATTTTTGAAATTTTAAAATCTCCCATAGAAAATACTGTAAATGCATAATTTGCAGACTTGTCTAATATAAAAAAACAATTTTATTTTGAGATCAGTTACTTTAACTTGTATGTTTTTGTACTTTTTTTTTCTTTTACTCATTCTACAGTTGCTGCTGACAGCAAAACAGTAACCGCTTGAATAATGAAGCAAGTACATCTTGCTACAGAACACTGTATGGGGCAGAGTCAGATGATTGAGTTATTACCATTTAAGAAAGATATGGCATTGAAATGCATTTATTTATTCAATTCACTAACATTGATATTCTTCATTTACTCATTACAGTAGTAGTGATACTGTTTCTTTATTCATCACCATACAAGGTAAGCACCATCACTTACTATACCAGAATGGACAGGGAGATCTCATTTTATGCCAACTCCCTACTAGCAGGTGCCCCTTTAAATCTTATATCACATCTCCAGTTAATTCAAAACTCTGCTGCAAAGGTCGTTACACTCACCAGCAACAGCAGATACATCTAACCCACCCTACATCACCTTCACTGGCTCTCTGTGTCATAGGATTGAGTTCTATGAATAACCTTCAAAGCTTTAAATGGCCTCTCACCGGACTACTTCAGTGACCTTCTCCATTGCTGTGCTCCTGTTTGCCCACTGAGGTCCTCTGATTCTGGCAATCTTGTTGTGCCCTCACACTAACCTGCACTCTATTGGGTGACAGAGCCTTCAGCTGTATAGCGCCCAGACTTTGCAATGACCTCCTTAAATTAATGAGATCAGCTGACTCCATTTACTCTTTTAAAAAAACAGCTTAAACTCATCTGTTCAGGAAGGTTTTTTCCTAATAACCTAACAGATCTGCCTCTTCTTTCAGTTTACCTCTCTGTCCGGATGCTCAGGATAATTTGTGTGTGTGTTATATTTTAAATTATGTGATTTGTTCAGGCATTACTTTTAGCATTGAATTAAGTATTATACTCTGGTTTATTCTTTCTATTATTCTGTTTAATGCTTTTGTATATCCTGTGTTTATTTGTTTATGGTTCTACACAGAAACTATTTGTATCATTTTGTTTTAAGCACCTTAAGCATGGGAAAGGTGCTATATAAATAAAATATATTATTATTATCAACAATCTGCCTAAATCTTCAGCCCCCTCCCCTCCTTGACTCTGCGGATGTTCAGCATTTTGTATGAACTTCAGTCACAGCAGCTCACTTCTCCTGCTTCTTGAACTCCAAGTGGGAAAATAACATGATGATCATGTCCAAAGAAGTAAAAAAATGTAGTGGCAAAAAATTAACTTATGTAGAAATGCATGAAAGATGACGTGGTGACACTTTATGCTGCAGTGATTAAACATGTACTCAGTATTTCCTTTACACTGAACGCAATCTTTTGGCTGCAGTACCTAAACACTATGCCATATTGCAAGACTTTTCCAAAGATTTTTATTCATAGTCTTCATCTCTCTCTATATAAAATCCAACAACTGTCTCTCTTAACGGATTTAGATCAGGTTTTTTTCTGTAATTTGCTTGAACATTCCGGTTGATTTTGTGACTTCTTTCATTGGGCTATGTATCATAGTTCACTTGCAGTACCGATTTATTTTTGCGAATCTGTGAGGCACACAACAGGCTGAGGGAAGAGGTGGTGGGGCCCTCCTTCCTCACCCCTCCCTCCTCATTCACACGCCAGACTTGGAACATTCCTTACCTCTGCTTAGCTAGCGAATGACAGAACTACTCAATGGATTTAAATCAGGATTTTTTCTATAATTTGCTTGAACATCATCACGCTAAGAATTATAGTTTGCTTTCCGGAGCAATATATTCACACTAATCCAAAACAGAGGGTGCGGGCCAAGGGGAGGGGAAGGCGTGATGTCAGGGGTGGGGAGCCGGGTGGGGCCCTCCTCACTCATGCGCCAGCCTCCATTCGAGTTGATCTATCTCTCGTCACATTTTGGAACATACTCTGCCTCCACTTAGCTAGCAATACCTGTTTGTTTATTGATTTTTAAAGTTTGTTCTGTTCAACTGCTATGCGGGAGGAGCCATGGGGGAGAGTTAGTTGTAAAATAAAAATGAAATGTGAAAATGTCCTCCTGATGAATTGGTGTCATGTCCAGGTCTGATTTTTAGTTTGTGCTCAGAGCTACCACAATAGGATTTGTCCTTCCACTCCCACCTCCCCGCCAAAATGAAGTCCCTGATATTGCATAAAAGTCTTATTATGTACAGATTCTGTGTAATCTAAAATCAGGTAGATTGAACAGCTGTGATCTCTTTAACTTCCTTTTAAAGAATAATATCAGTCTATCTTACCACCTATATTCTAGTCTTCTTATCCATTCAAAGGATATGGAGAGGTAGTCCATCGGGTAGCATTGGTTGCAAGGTGAGAACCAAACCTGGACTGGACACCATGTATCTCGATGAGCCAATATAGACTCAATCAACATCTTACATATTTAGGACATGTAAGGAAAAGCAAAACATTTGGATTTTTTTAACCTTATAGACAAGGGTAGTAATATGCAAATTTGACACTGACAGTGTTACATCACTTTCCTATTATCTCTGCTCCAATTTGAAGGCAGGTATGTCTCTTAGAAAAGGTGATCAAAAGTGTTGTTAACTAAACCAAATAAATAAATAAAGAAGACTAAGATAGTAATTCAGAGAAAAGCCTAACAGACAACATAATTGATGGTCTAGCACACACACACACACAGGTTACATGAGCATCTTGACATACAGGTAAACTGATAGAAGGGTAATAAAGTCAGGTACAGCTAAAAGTCTTCCTGAACACATGAGTTTTGCATTGTTTATTAAAAGAATTCATGGAGTCAGCAGATCTAGGTCATTCCAGAGTCTCAGTCGAGCTGCCCTGTGGGACATCCTGAGGGTTCATGGGATCCCCTCGAGTTTGCTGGACATCATGGCCGGCCTGTACACTGGTACTGTGAGTGCTGTGCAGAGTGGATGCAGGACCGCTGCGTTTTTCCCAGTTGATACTGGGGTTCATCAGGGGTGTGTTTTTGCTCTGACTCTGTTCAATGCTTGTATTGACTGGGTGTTGGGCAAGGTCGTGGGGTCCAGCGGCTGTGGGACATCTGTTGGTGAAGAAAGATTCACGAATCTTGACTTTGCTGACGATGCTGTGATCTTCGCAGAGTCAATGGAGGCTCTGATCGGGGCACTCAAGAGACTGAGTGAGGAGTGAGTGGGCTTGCGAATATCCTGGATAAAAACCAAGATCCAGGCCTTTAATGACCTCTTGGGCACAGCTATCAGCAGTGTGTCTGTTTGCGGAGAGAGTGTCGACCTTGTTGAGAGGTTTACTTACCTTGGCAGTGACATTCATGTCTCTGGTGACTCTTCCTATGAAGTCAGTAGACGGATTGGGAGAGCATGGGGGGTCATGTGGCGCTCCTGATATCTATGCAGAAGGACAAAGGTCCAAGTCTTTAGAGTCCTGGTGCTTCCTGTCTTGCTATATGGTTGCGAGACATGGACGTTATCCAGTGACCTGAGATGAAGACTGGACTCCTTTGGTACTGTGTCTCTTCGGAGAATCCTTGGGTACCGTTAGGTTTGACTTTGTGTCGAATGAGCGGTTGCTGATGGAGTCCTGAATGAGGCACATTACCTGCATTGTGAGGGAGCATCAGTTATGGCACTACAGCCATGTGGCACGTTTCCCTGAGGGTGATCTGGCTCATAAGATCCTCATTGTTGGGGACCCAAGTGGCTGGACCAGGACAAGGGGTTGCCCACATAACACCTGGCTGTGACAGATAGAGGGTCATTTCCGGATGGTGGGACTAGACCGCGTGTCTGCCTGGGGGGTTGCAAACCGGGATCCCGAGTTGTTTCGTCGTGTAGTGGGTGCAGCAACACACTGTACCAGTGCATGCTCCCCAACTTGACTTGATTTGATTCCAGAGTCTGGGCGCTATACAGCTGAAGGCCCTGTCACCCATGGAGTGTAGATTAGTGTGGGATACAACAAGATTGCCAGAATCAGAGGGCCTTAGTGGGCGGACAGGCACATAGTGATGGAGAAGGTCACTGATGTAGTCATTTAAGGCTTTGTAGGTTATTAGTAGAATTTTATATTCAATTCTGTAAGACACAGGGAGCCAGTGAAGGCGAAGCAGGATGGGTGTTATGTGCTCGCTGCTGCTGGTCCGTGTAAAGAATCTTGCATCCGAGTTTTGAAAAAGCTGGAGCTGTGATATAAGATTAATAATAATAATAATTCATTACATTTATATAGCGCTTTTCTCAGTACTCAAAGCACTATCCACACAGGGAGGAACCGGGAAGCGAACCCACAGTCTTCCACAGTCTCCTTACTGCAAAGCAGCAGCACTACCACTGCGCCACCTGTGATGGTTAGAAGGGGCACCTGCCAGTAGGGAATTACAATAATCGATGAGGGATGTGATAAAAGCAGGGACAAGTTTCTCAGCGTTAGAAAAGGAGAGGAAGGAGCAAACATGTGATATGTTATGGAGGTGAAAGTAAGAACGTTTCTTAATGTGATTTATGTGGGCGGAATAAGAAAAAATGACACCAAGATTCTTTGCAGTAGAGGCAGGTCTGATGAGATCACCGCCAAGATGGACTGGGAAGGAGCTTATTTTATTAAGTTGCATTTTAGTCCCAATTTGCAGGAGTTCAGTTTTGTTGCAATTTAATTTTAAAGAGTTCTGCTCCATCCAGGTATTAATTCCACTGAGGCAGGTTGTGAGCTGAGAAAGCTCTGATGAAGTTCCACTTTTAACATTGAAATAGAGTTGAGTATCGTATGCATAAAAATGATAACCCAGTCCAAAGCTACAAATAATATGGCCAAGGGGAAGCATATAAATACAGAAAAGCAGAGGACCGAGGACAGAGCCCTGTGGAACCCTTTGTATGACTGGCGCTGTGCTGGACCTTATCCTGTGGTCATCTGTGTGCTCACTTTATGTTGTCTATGCACACATTGCAATGAGATTTGCTCTTCTAACTTTGCTCTGGACATGGCTAAATATTTGCTCCCTGTTGTAACACCAAGTGTACAATGACATTCGGCTCTTTCAAAGATTCAGTCTGAGGGCCATAAAAGGCATTATAATGTTCAAACAAAGCCAAAATGATTCCTTGGAAGAGCTTGGCTGTTCTAAGTCTGTGAAGTTTGGAGATGGGGCTATATAATCAGTTTGCTTGATCTGGCAGGCAGCTTTATAAATCCCCACGCTTTTGAAGACTAAGGGCCAGTATCAATGGTAAGCAAAGGAATTAAAGGTGCCTTACCTTATCAGTGCAAGCATGTTTGAAGAAGTCAAAACAACTGCAAAAGCAGACTTAGCAGCTCCCTGGGTCACAAAGCCCAGTTTATGACTGTTAACTTTCAGGTCCGCTGGCTACTTGTATGGCCGATCTTTTGACCCCCATTACCTTCCTATTTATTGTCTTTACCTGCATCTTTGTTTTAATGAAAATAAGTCACTCTTTAGTTACCTCTATAGTGAGTATAGAAAATTCATATATCTATGGAGAAAAGAATCATTATTTGGTACAATGACATGAACAAAACAGGCTATTTAACTCTGAATCAATTTAATAAATACATACTTGAGCATGGGAAAGGTGCTATATAAGTAAAATGTATCATTATTATTATTATTATAAGCTTAAGAATTTACTGATTTATACTAATTTACATCCTGCCTGAAGAAGGGGCCTGAGTTGCCTCTAAAGCTTGCATATTATAAACTTTTTAGTTAGCTAATAAAAGGTGTCATTTTGCTTGACTGCTCACTGATTTATAAAATGAACTTGCTGTCCGTGTCTTTTTCTTACTTCTTGAGTGATATGGTTTAGTATTTACTCTATCGAAACTCACTTTTAAGGAAGAGGTCAGTTTTAAATCCTTGGAAAGTGTACTTGTGTCTTTTTTGGTTACTGAGACATTTTTTGAGATGCCCACCTTTAATCTGTGGCTGAGAAAACATTTGTTTAAAAAGAAGTCCTGCAATGGAATAGCAGATTATCTGCTGTTAATGCCTGCATTGTGTGTGATGCTGCTGGGATAGGTTTAGGGTGACCCTAACACTGGATTAAGTGGGTCAAGTTATTAGATGCATGGATTTGCTTAAGTGGGCTGGAGCCCTGCCCAGGGTTTGTTTCCTGCCTTGCACCCTATGTTGGCTGGGATTGGCTCCAGCAGACCTCCGTGACCCTGTATTAGAATATAGCGGGATGGATAATGGATGGATGGATTTGCTTAAAATCCATCCATCCATCCATTTTCCAACCCGCTGAATCCGAACACAGGGTCACAGGGGTCTGCTGGAGCCAATCCCAGCCAACACAGGGCAGAAGGCAGGAAACAATCCTGGGCAGGGAGCCAACCCACCGCAGGACACACACAAACACACCCACACACCAGGCACACACTAGGGCCAATTTAGAATCGCCAATCCACCTAACCTGCATGTCTTTGGACTGTGAGAGGAAACCGGAGCGCCCGGAGGAAACCCACGCAGACACGGGGAGAACACGCAGGGAGGACCCGGGAAGCGAACCCAGGTCCCCAGGTATCCCAACTGTGAGGCAGCAGCACTACCCACTGCGCCACCGTGCCGCCCTTGTTTAAAATGTCATTTATAAAATACATACTACAAAGAAATGTTATCGGAGGGGATAATTTGCTAATTAATACCCTTATGGTCTTTCAAAGTAAGGAGTTTATCTACTTAGAAACTTTACAAGAAGAAAATGTTACTTATGTTTTAAAATCCCTAAATAAGTGTGATATTAATAAACTGCTCAAAATAATTAAAGGAACACTTTGAAAAGACATCAGATCTCAATTGGAAAAAAAAACCCTGCTGGATATCTCTACTGATATGGACTGGGTAATGTGTTAGGAACAAAAGGATGCCACATCATTTGATGGAAATAAAAAATGATCAACCTACAGAGGGCTGAATTCAAAGACACCCCAAAAATCAAAGTGAAAAAATGATGTGGAAGGCGAGTCTATTTTGCAGAAATTTCATTGCAGCAACTCCAAATCGTACTCAGTAGTATGTATGGCTCCCACGTGCTTGTATGCATGCCTGAGGGGGCATGCTCCTAATGAGACGACGGATGGTGTCCTGAGGGATCTCCTTCCACATCTGGACCAGGGCATCACTGAGCTCCTGCACAGGCTGAGGTGCAACCTGGTGGCATTGGATTGACCAAAACATAATGTCACACCCAGAGGTGTTCTATTGGATTTAGGTCAGGGGCCAGTCAATGGTATCAATTCCTTCATCCTCCAGGAACTGCCAGCATACTCTCGCCACATGAAGCTGGGCATTGTTGTGCACCAGGAGGAACCCAGGACCCACTGCGCCAGCATAGGGTCTGACAATGGGTCCAAGGATTTCATCCCGATACCTGATGGCAGTCCAGGTGCCATTCTCTAGCCTGTAGAGGTCTGTGCGTCGCTCCATGGATATGCCTCCCCACACCATCACTGACCCACCACCAAACTGGTCATGCTGAACTATGTTACAGGCAGCATAACATTCTCCACGGCTTCTCCAGACCCTTTCACATCTGTCATATGTGCTCAGGGTGAACCTTCTTTCATCTGTGAAAAGCACAGGGCGCCAGTGGTGGACTTTCCAATTCTGGTATTCTATGGCAAATGCCAATTGAGCTCCACGGTGCTGGGCAGTGAGCACAGGGCCCACTAGAGGACATCAGGCCCTCAGGCCACCCTCATGAAGTCTGTTTCTGATTGTTTGGTCAGAGACATTCACACCGGTGGCCTGCTGGGAGTCATTTTGTAGGACTCTGGCAGTGCTCATCCTGTTCCTCCTTTCCCAAAGGAGCAGGTCCTGCTGTTGGGTTAAGGACCTTCTATGGCCCTGTCCAGCTCTCCTAGAGTAACTGCCCATCTCCTGGAATCTCCTCCATGCCTTTGAGACTGTGCTGGGAGACACAGCAAACGTTCTGGCAATGGCACGTATTGATGTGCCATCCTGGAGAAGTTGGACTACCTGTGCCACCTCTGCAGGGTCCAGGTATCGCCTCATGCTACCAGTAGTGACACTGACTGTAGCCAAATGCAAAAGAAGTAAAGAAACAGATGAGGAGGGAAAAATGTCAGTGGCTTCCACCTGTTAAACCAGTCCTGTTTTGAGGGTCGTCTCATTGTTGCCCCTCTAGTGCACCTGTTTGTTAATTTCATTAACACAAAAGCAGCTGAAGCTGATTAACAACCCCCTCTGCTACTTAACTGACCAGATCAATAGCCCAGAAGTTTCATTGACTTGATGCTATACTCGGATTAAAAAGTGTGCCTTTAAGTTTTTTGTGTAGTATACATGAGGCCTAGTGATAAACTGGCATCCTGTCCTGGGTTGGTCCCTGCTTTTGCCAGGAATGGCTCCTGTGCTCTCATTGATGATGAATTGGATTAAGCAAGTAAACATTTAAGAAATAAAACCATTTATTGATTTAGCTGTAGCTTTCATTACAAACATACTTAATGTCCTCCTGTCTTTCCAATAAGTTTTAATATAGAACAGTCAAGTTATGGGACTTGCTCGGGGTAATTCTTTGGTCAGGTGTGACAGTCGAACTGATAAATTTGTAGTTTACTGGGACACAGTGAGGGACAAAATCTATGAGACAAGACTCCTGACCAACATATGAGAGGGAGAGGTGGATCTTCGATTTAAAAAGACAATCCTATGAGGCTTTAATTTACTGTTTATGATATGCACTGACTATTTTTGAAGTAAAACTTGAGCAAAAAAAAGCACGTGTTTTGCATGCTCTGTGCATATGACTGGATAACGGACATGTGGACTTTTTTTCTATAGATGTTTTTCACACTGCCATTGTAATGCATTAGTCACCAGGTAGCTTCTGTTGTATAATAAACATTTATCTCTCCATTATGAATGGAGAATTTAGAGTCACCCATCATAAGAACAGTATGATCATGCGATCTGAAACCAGTACTGAACAGGCTAGTTGACATATTTTGTCATTACCTTAATGATTAAACCATAGGATCCAGTGAGATTAATGTATTTAGTAATCACTTTTAACACACTGGAAATGTTACTCACCTTCTGCTTAGTTGTAACTGAAGCTGGTATTAAAACTAAGACAGATCTGAAGTTTCCATGTAACATTTGTCAATTAAGCACCTGGACCACTGGATCATGACGTGTTTTTTTTTTTTTTGTTTGTAAAACTTAACTATTACGATTGTATTGGCATACAATAGGTACATAGGTTGCAGTGAAGCTTGTAAAACATGTCCATGTTGGTTACTGAATACTTAGTGGGACATGCACCTTCAATAACGGAGATTACCCGAAAAGCTACCCAGGATAGTGAGTTAATCCACACTGTCTACAGGTATGTCCACTCACTATGGCCCTTTGACCTCCCTTTCTCCATGTTCTTTCTGCCAGAGCCTGGCGCTTTATTTCGCTTTTCCCTGACTGGTTAATCATTTCTTTGTCATTATCTGCCAAGAGTTCTTATCTCTCTTTCTGTCCGTTTATAACAGGGTGCCTTTATCAACCAATTCTTTGCCATGTGATCTTGCCGGCCTATCAGGGGCTTCCAATTTTGAATTCTTCCGATGAGCACCCATCATGAGATGGGCCGCTTTTGGTTTACAGCAGGTCACTAATTCGGAAAACGTGCAGAGTCCAATAGAAGGGATATGCTGACCACTCTTTTTTAGCGCAAACTTTCACTGAAGGTTATACTACATTTTTCATTGTCAAGGACGCAAAAGTTTACAAGTTGCATCTGGTGTATCCCAACCCTCCCCACCCCGGTCGATATCATATTTTTTTTTTTCCTTCCCTTTCGAAGAATAACAACCGATAATGTCGTCTGCAACTCCAACTGGTATCAGACAGGATCAGAAAAGGCACGATGTCGCCGTGATAGGTAAGTTGGACTCTCCCTTTCCGGGGAGGGTGAGGGGCGGTCGACGGTGCGGCTCAGTCTGCCTTCCGCATGTCTGATGAACCGCAATTTCAGCACACGTCAGTGGTATGACAAGCAGTCCGGCGAGCCGCGCGATACCGTCACACGCTTGGGCCGTTTTCGGAACAGGTGGGCTTTGGAACACTTCTGTCAAGAGAGCGAGCGGCTTTCTCCTTTCACAGCTTCGACCACCTAGCAGCTCGCTTAAAACGTGCAACTGGTTTGACACATAGCTTCTAGAATGTGTATAAAACATTTCCAAAACAGCAGGGATGCAATAACTTGGTTTATAATAATTTGTAAACAGCAACTGCCGAGATGGGATCCAACCTTAAAGAGCAATCTAAGAAACTGTGAACTTATTTTTAGTATTTTTTTTATTTAATACAACGCAACTGTTCTTCTATCGTGAACATGAAGCACAAACATGAACAATCGCAATGAAGTTTATTTTAAGGAATACGCTTCTAATGCTATCCAAAATTTAGAAACGTGGTGTTTTTTTCGCGAGGATAAAAAAAATCTCCGGATTTTTCTTTTAATTACTCTTACGTGAAATTAAATATGATATATTATTTTAAAGAATTTTACTAAAACCGTTTAAAAGAATGAAGCTTTATTTCTGATAATATGAGTTTTGCTTTTGAATTATTATTTTTTTATTTGTCATCATGCAGGTATTTTCGTTTTTAAAATAAATGTTGACTTGTATGTATTTCTAGTAAAAAGTATTATCGGGCAATACATTGGAAATATATGTGTATATATGTGCAGCTACCTATTAATAATACATTTATTTATATAGCGCCTTTGGTAATGGACACTAAAATTGACAGCTTGTAATCATCAAATGAGACATTTCTTTATTTTCTTGTGGGAAATAATAATAATAATAATAATTGTTAGTAGTAGTAGTTGTAGTAACGGCAGAAGAACTAGAGAAGGACGAAAAATAAGACTGATAAAGAGCTATTATGTATATAACCGTTATATGACATCTTTTTGTTTTATTATTGTCCATCCATTCATTTTCCTTTCATGTCATTCAGTTGTCCCACTGTATTATTATTATTATTATTGTTGTTGTTGTTGTTGTTGTTGTTGTTGTTGTTGTTATTAATTAAAACATCATTAGCTTCTTGTTGTAGCATTTACTAGTAATAATTTAAATCCACTCAGTTTCATATAATGTATAATTAATTATTATACATTTTATAATAGTGTAAACGATGAACTACTGCAAATTATTTACACTGACGGACCTATCTTATTAAAAATGTAAAATCGGCGAAAAATATACTATTTTATCATGAAATTTTTCTTATTTATTGCCGCTACTACTGCTCATTTCAGTGCTAATAACTTCACAAAACAAATCTGGTAACTGACCGCTACACTGTAGTTTTTATATACCTGTTCGTACGGTAAGTTTGTGAAACACAAAGAAGCACTTAAGTTTATGTTAAGGTCAAGACTGAGTTATTTTTCATTACTTCCGCTAGAATTTTATTTTTTGTTTTGTTTCATTTTAACAATAGTAATGCGTAACTCTCGTCTGATCGGTACAGTAACACTGCCGAAAAAGCCTCGCATATAGAAACCGTGATGACCAAATTAAATTTAAAGTCTTTCATGATACTCTATACTGTATTAGACATTGGTATCTATCTATCTATCTATCTATCTATCTATCTATCTATCTATCTATCTATCTATCTATCTATCTATCTATCTATCTATCTATCTATTAAAGTTCACTTTATACGCTGATGTGATAATTTGCATAACATTAATGGCATACTAATTTATCTGAGCACTCAAACGCTATCAAAGTGATTTGCTTAAAACTGTGTATTTAGTTCTTTATTCAAAGCACATCAGCATCTTATGTTCAGTGCCCAAGCTCAGATTGTTATTTATCTACGTTAATAACGACACAATAATAAAAGGGTCTCAACACGGCTTTTAAATATTTGCGTGGATATTCACTTACCGCCTTAAACAATCACTTCAATTGCGGCTCAGGATTGCTACAAATAATATTTTTGACAAAAAAAGTGGAATTCTCTACTACGTTGAAG
This sequence comes from Erpetoichthys calabaricus, assembly GCF_900747795.2. NCBI lineage: Eukaryota > Metazoa > Chordata > Cladistia > Polypteriformes > Polypteridae > Erpetoichthys > Erpetoichthys calabaricus. The sequence continues at coordinate 34,630,809 of NC_041403.2, forward strand.
ATCAGCGTTAATTTATAGGCGACAGTAAATGCAAAATATTATGACATGAAAGGAATTTCCATTATGTCGCCGTTTTACCCTTTTATCTTGCCGCACTCACCTTTTCAACATAAAAGTTTTCTTTAGGGACGAAATTAAAGTTTAGATTTTTTTTCTTGCCAAAGAGTGATTTGTGTTTTGTCTATATTATTATTATTATTATTATTATTATTATTATTATTATTATTATTATTACAGGCATGCACGTATCAACAACCACCGTCATTTCCCCGACAGAAGTGCTAGGGGCACGCGGAAGGTCCATTTCCCGAATCTTTGCTCTCTAGAGTGAAGCAGAAAGCGTGTATTTTCTGTCCATTCACTTCGATCATCTGCAATAAAAGTTGTACTCAATCAAAAAACGAACTCGTTTTAATTCGTTACATTACGAAGGGAATACTTTCGGCGCAGTTAAAAGATGCACGTTAATGATTAAACGATATTTAGATGACGGGTTAGGAGACGCTCACGTTTTTGCCATTGTGATTCCAAGTACAGCAGAAGCTTTTTAAACGCGGCTGCATTAACTTAAAGGTATTTGTTACTGTATCCGATCCTTTCCTAAGAGCCATTATCATTGCCCTTGACAGGTAGTTTACGTCACCGTCTTTAACGTTTAAACGTGCGCTGTGTTTCTTGTACAGTAAGACAGCAGGACAGTGTGACATGGAGTTCACACTGAATTTACTTTGGAATAGCGGGATAGTTTTATTTACAAAATAATTAATTCCGCCCAGGCAGAATTGTTGTTTTATCCTGATGACATATGTTAGAACACATTTTGTCAAGATTATTATTATTTAATGCGCTCATCAATCCGATTATAAGAAGGAGGAACTGAAACGCACAGTACAGCGTATTGGCTTCGTTGATACAAGCTAGGAAAAGACGAAAATAATAAAGTAAACATCCTCTGAGGAAGAAAGTTGTGCCATTTTCTGCTACCAATAATGATAATTACCCCCTAACTCCTTTAAAAATATTTTTATCCAATTTAACAGTACTTGAGATTGTTATTAATCAGTTCCATTATTCTTTTTAAATATTAAAACCAAGAATAACGTGGGTTTTTTTTACCCCAAATTAGATCTGCATATTCAAATCATTAATACAGTGTCAGGCATTAGGGCCACAGAACAAAATAAGTAACCAGGTAACTTTTCGTTCACTTCACAATGATTTTTAACATGATGCAAATAGCATTGGCAAGCGTGCGGAAGAGCAGCGCTGGTTGTTTCCGTTAACCTTTACAGAAAACGCATTATGCCATCAGAGGGCATTATTAGTGGCAGTACGATGAACCGGCGCCCCGTCCTGTGGTTGTTTCCTGCCTTGCGCCCGTTGTTGCTAGAATAGCCTCTGGCCTCCGTGACCCTCAGTTGGATCAAACGGACATGAGGATGGATGTATGTATGTACAGTTATTATCAGTATTATTCTTTTTCTGCTAGCATTATTTTTGTTGTTTCAGCTGTGATTTAATATTTCAGCAAGAGAAAATGGATACCTTATAACTAAATAAGTAAATAAATAAATAAAAGCGAAGTGTAAAGCAAGCAAGATAAACATATTACATGTATAGTTATTGACTAATTATCCATTAGAAAGATACTTTTAAGCGGATCGATAGGGCTGTTGCTTATTTTTACGTCTGTCAGTCACCCCTTCGCACACAGCCTTAAGCTATCTTCTGCAATTCAGTCCCCTTCCTTTTAACACATTCTCATCTGTCGTACACTTACCTCTGCTTTTGTACATTGTGGGGGCTGGCTTGATGTGTTTTTCAAGATAACAAATGTCCCCTCAGAAGATATCTCAATTTTTTATAGAACACTGAAAAAAATAGAATTTGAGGCAAAGAACTGGTTTATTGCATCTTTTGAAGATTCTTAATTTCAAATTTGGGAACACGTAAAGCATGATCTGGGTTCCTAAAACTAGCCAGCGCATAAAAATCGTGCAGCTTAAATAAATCTTCACTATTTTACCTTACGTATTTTCATTTATGGATCCGAATATTTTCTTTGTAAACTGTTATGTTGTTTTGTGAAATTTATAATGCACGCAACATGTGGCCCTCAGCTCTGCGGAGTTTCGTGTGTAACGGCAGTGTCTAAGCGGCCCAGGTCCCGATGTGGCGTGTCTTTCATTCCGGAGACTTTCGGCACGTTGCGGTTAGTGAGAATCCAGCTTTAGGCGGAATTGTGTGAGAAAGCAATTGTCGTTGCAATCTGATTTTAAATCGTCTCTTCGTGGATTAGTTGCAAAAGATGTGGAGTGGAAGTATCAAACTGCAATTTTGATATCCTATACTGTTTACAGGATAATAAAGTACCGGACAAGGAAAACCTGCACGTTTATTCTGTTCATAACAGCCCGTGTCGCCGGATGATAATTGTGTTACATAAATAACCAGCCATTTTGTTATATCAAACCGATTTTACAACATAGTGAAATAAACACGTGTGCAAATAGTGCATTCTGCCGTTCTTTTTAATTATCCTGTGGGAGGGAAAGTCAATAACTGTTTGAATTAGTGGGGTTTACTTGTATGTTCATTTAGTTTATCGTGGAATTAAATTAGTCGTAATAATAATAATAACAGGTAGGCTGGGTTGTGACAGAATTTTAAAAAACTACAAATGATATCAATTTAAAATCCAGTTAATAAAAATGAAAGACTTCTCTTTGCTTATGGGTATTTTTACGCAACTTTAAGTAATTCCCTGCTTATGTTTCAACTTTGTGAAAAGACACTGAAAATATATATATTTTTAATCTGCGTTGCAATTTTTTGAATAGATGCTGAGTTCGCTTTATAAAGTTACGTTTCCCATAAATAACCTACACAGTCCATAACCTTGCAGTATTCATCTTTCGGATATATTCACACAAGTTAATAGTAGAATGTATCATTAATAAAAGTGTCTCCTGACGTCAAGTATTGGCTATTATTTAGAAATACTGAAGAAGGAATGGATTTTCTTAAATGTTTGTCAGCGTTTACGCATAATATGAAGAACAGTTTATAACGCAAATCCACTTTCACTGTAGTTCGTGAGTCTGCTAAATGCAGATGCGTTGTTCTTTCTACTGTTCCATTCCTTCGGCTGTCTACGAGTACCATTTATTCAGTACAGTAATCCTAACGAGTTTAAGTGAGCACCTTAATTTGCCTACAGTGCCGGCGTGTGCGCTGTGATTGGCTGAGGTGCTGCTGACGTCAGATCCCACACCGCCGCCTCCTCCTCCTTCTCTCCGTCAGTCATCATAACACCCCTTCCCAACTCCCCCGTCCCCTCATCCCCGAAGCCCCTGATTGGTAGGCGCTTTGCTTGTAATGAGTAAACAAGGCAGGAAGGAAAGGTTTGAACTTCACAACTCAACACATCACCCAGAGAGGGGATAGCCAGACACAACACAGAGGAGGGGGACCGTGCTCTGCGAACCTGAAAACCGTGACAATTCACTTCAGACCAATGTGAGAAAGAAACAGCGGGGATTTACCGACGTTTTAGATATAGTGACTTGTAACACGACGTTGATTTGGGTTGCCCTGGCATTTTTTTTTTCTTTTTGTAGCATCTATAAACATTGACATAAATAAACACAAATCAGACCTCCGGTTCTCAGCCGGTGGGAGAAATTGTGTAGCAAGATTACGCTCCAGATCTGGAGTGCGGATGTCTTATCAGACTGTCTAAGGCCAGATGCTGGGATGACTTCCACTTGCCGGTGTTTAAAGTACTATGCTTTTAGTCTTTCCGGCTGAAGTATAATTAACAGAAGCATATTGTGTTAAATGTTCGTAGTCTGAGCCTGAAAAGTAGGCTGGATTTTCAAAATTTCTGTTGTAGTGAGATTTGGTGTCCCCCTTGCGTCCAGGTGGTCCCCCGGTAGAAGCCGAGTCCCCATTTACGCCGCGCAGTGCTGACATGCTGCCTAAAGTAGAAACGGAATCCCTGGGACTGTCTCGATCGCATGGGGAACAGGGGCACATGCCAGACAACATGCAAGGTAAGGAGACTCGCTTGTCGTTGATGAATATGACGAATATGCAGTCGGCGGTGTTGCACGGTGTTTGCGGACTATCAAATGAAATACAAACAGGTCGTCTCAGAGAGTGTATCTTGGAACTTGAGCTGTCTGGTAGAGCTGCGTTTTGCTGCTTGCATTAGTCCGCGTAGAGACAGATGGTCTTGGTTTGGAAATCTACAAGGGAGAAACTTCGGTATACATTTAGTATGGACGGATGATTTGAAGAGGTAATCGAAGGAAAATAAGATGACAGCCTGAGGAGCAGAGCGACACAAGTAGCGCTGTATTCCCTCAAGTTTCTTTTTCGGATTTTAAACACATTTTTGCAATGCGCCCAAAAATGCGATCATAGACGTAGTCGTCGCACACTCCATCGCTTTACTCAGTCCGCAAGCACAAGGCAATGTACTTTTAAAGAAAATATAATTATAATAAGTAAGAGTTACTGAAGTTGTTTAAATATATTAAAATACACTTTACGTTTATAACAGCAGTGAACGGACAGAAAATGTGCAAATCTCGAAAATAACGGTGAGGAGTATCAAACATGTCAGTGACCGCGAATTATAGACGCTTGCTCTATTCATCTCCGTGTGAACGTGTAAATACAACCATGGAAACTGTAACAAAATAGTCATAACATCTGTAAAATTTACAGTATTAAAAATGAAGTTAAAAACACTCCCATTTCTTTTTTGTTTCAATTTTTTTAAAAGAAATCGTGTTATTATATTTGGAGACAATTTGTCTTTTTCCGTGCAACATGTTGCTGTGCTTAACTCGGAACAAGCAAAAGTGCAGAATTACGACTCTGCCAACATACCTTGAAGTGATCGTACAGTTAAAGTTCATCGTGTCCAGGAGTGAAGCCAATCACAATCTGAGACTTATAGGAAATAAGCCTTTCGTTTGTTCTGTTTAAGGAACACCGCGATACCTCATTAAGCATTTAATCTTCTATCAAATAAAGTTCAATTATTATTATTACTACTACTGCTACCACTACAGGGGTCCAGGGTTTGTTTCAACCCAACTGCCGATCCTCTCTGATTGCTTCTGGCTTTCTTCTAACATTCAGTGAATGAACCTGTGTTTGAACATGGGTTTATTATTATTATTATTATTATTATTATTATTATTATTATTATTATTATTATTTAATCGGTAGTAGTTGTCATTGCAATAATAATAGAACATCAGTAAGTGTGAAATTTTAGAAAAGCATTAAAACTGGTGTTTAATTCTAAAATTTGTACATAAAACATTCTCGCCTAGGAAATTTTCTTTAAATTGCTTTTTAATTTAAATCCTAAGGGATGGTTAGAGACAGGTATGATAATAGCTGTAGTGAGCCTGAACACTAAATCCAAAACTTTTATGTTGATATGAAAACCTAAATTATCGATGTCATTTAACAGATAAAGTAACACCGCTCTATCTATCTATCTATCTATCTATCTATCTATCTATCTATCTATCTATCTATCTATGAACATGCTGTAACTCTTTTCAATAACGCATGAATGTACAGCGGGACATGTCAAAATACACAATACAGCCTTCGCGTGTAGGAACTCATCAAGGAAAAGAATGAAAGAAAGCGTTATCTCTTAATCTCTGAATAATCATCTCTTTCTCATTCATTCGATATCACTTCCTAATCATATTATATACTTGATTGAATGTTTAAAAAGTTAATTCTGTATAAAGTTTGCAAGGTTTATGTTTAGCACAGATTTGCTGTAAACTCGATTTTAGACATAAACCTGCACTCAAAACCAAACTAATAAAAGTAATACTTGATTTTGGACAAAAGCTAAGTCTACAGAAATATTGCGCTTTCTTCTTACAGTTCAACACATCTTACATCAAGGATGTCGATGGTCAGTTGGAGATTCATAAAATTTAATTACTTAGAAAGCTTAATAATGCACGTGATTGTTTATTAGTCAAATATAAAAATCATTATTACAAATAACAGTGCTGATCCATATGTTGTGTTTTTGATTAAGCGATATTTAATGAACGTACCAAGTCTACTTACTTTTTAAAGTTAATTTCGTTATTATGACAGTTGCGGAGCGGGAAGTAAGCCACCAATTCATCCCACACAGTTGGGGTCCGGAAGCGTTTAAAAAGCGTTTAATATTCTGTTAGTTTTTTAAACCTACAGAAGGTAAACGTACCTCTAAGGGCAGGAGAAGAGGCGCGCAACGGTAAGTTGTGCTTAAGATTTTGCAACAAATTGCATTGCCTTAATTGGATTTTTGATGTCAGATGTCAAATTAAGCGTCATATATAGTAATTTAAATTATATATTATATATATATATATATATATATATATATATATATATATATATATATATATATATATATATATACTTTAAATTTTAAATTACGCTGACGTTTTCATTAATTACACACAGTGACTATTTTTTAAAGGCTGTTTTTTATTGGAGGAGAACTAGCCGTGTGATAGCGATCGGCACAAATACAAACAGCTGAAAAGAAAAACATATATTGTAGGTATGAATTTCTTTGTTGGTATAGTTTCTTTTAATTGTAATCGCAGCAACAGGAATATTTTGTGTGAAAGTATAGAACCATATTTAAACGTTTTGAACCTAATTATTGATTTTCTTTTAAATAAAGAGGTATGTTTTTTTTTTGTCTTAGAGATTTCATTGTTGGATGCATACTCTCTTTCTGTGTGTGTGTTTTTTTCAATTGTAGGATATATCATGAGATAAGTTATCGCCAGTCACGTTATATCTCTTTTAAAAAGTAACGGAGAGGTCTTCGTGAAAATAAATAAATGAATATATGCACACATACATAAAACGGATGTCCAAAATATTTTTAGATTTTTTCATTGTATGGCAAACAAAATTTTCTGAGACCGCGTGTTGCTTTAAATTCAGGTGCTTGTGTACTGAATGGAAGTGAGGTGCATGCTTTGATTTTACTGAAGTGCTCCGCGATGTGGATTATTGAAAATAAGGGGTTTTCGTACGTATAACTATTTGTTGCTTTTTGTAATTTTTATTGTAACGCATATACAGCAATAGTTAGAAGCTGAAAAATATAACACGATGTTAACGTCAAGTCTTTTTTTTTTCCTGTATTTTTTCAGCTCCCCAGTTTAAAATGATGGACTATTCTTACGACGAGGATTTGGAGGAACTTTGTCCAGTCTGTGGAGATAAAGTTTCAGGATATCATTATGGCCTACTTACATGTGAAAGCTGCAAGGTTTGTATTTTTTTTGAGTCTTTCCAGTCATCTGTCTGTTGAATCAACAAACAGCGCGTAGTTACAGGAGTTTGCAAGTTAAGTAAATGTGGTCTGATTTTAGAGGGTTTCTGTTGCTTTTACTACATTTGGAAAAAACGACTGTTAGGGTCACTCACTTAATATACAGACATGTTCATTTTCTAAATTAACCCGTTTATATATGTATATATGAAACATTCCATATCTATCTATCTATCTATCTATCTATCTATCTATCTATCTATCTATCTATCTATCTATCTATCTATCTATCTATATTGTTTCTGTGTTGTGTTGTGTGTATATCTACATTATAGCAATGACTAAAGGATTCTTGTTTTGCTTTTGCCCTGCATAAATTTGACTACAATATTATTGAATCTGTGTGTGTGTGTGTATATATATAAAAGTATAAAAAGTCATTTTAAAATGAGCTTTACAATAACTATTTTGTAATAATTCTAATTTGACATCTGATGTGTGTTCCTGTATAATCTTTTCATAGATTTAAATATTCATACACACACACACACACACACACACACACACACACGCACACACGCACACACACACACACACACACACACACACATATATATATATATATATATATATATATATATATTCTATATTTAAGTACTCTATTTCTCTAAATGATAAATCTACCTTATGTAAGTGTGCACTATTTATTTTCCATATACTATTTATATAGTATTACTCTTACCTAATTTTGTTTTTTTTTTCAATATAGCTACTACTTTGCCATGTTATAAAGCATTTTTGCTATATCACTTGTATGAAAATGTGCTATAGAAATAAATGATGTTGTTGTTACTTTACACCATCTTTTCATGTTGTACATACACACTGGATCATGTGAATTTTCTTCAGGAATACTGTGTATCTATCTATCTATCTATCTATCTATCTATCTATCTATCTATCTATCTATCTATCTATCTATCTATCTATTATATAGTGCCTTTCATATCTATCTATCTATCTATCTATCTATCTATCTATCTATCTATCTATCTATCTATCTATCTATCTTGTTTGTATACATAATAATGCTTCAAGTAAATATGGGTAGAGTATTATTGAATATATTTTGCTTTTGTTACTGTATAAGGAAAAAGGAATTTAAACATTTTTCTTTCAAAATGACTTTCACAATGATCCTTTGGTATTAAATGTAACTTGACATGTTATACCTCTGTTGCTGTATACACATACAGTATATGTGTATAGTTCTAGGTACATGTATATATGTAAATGTACAGTATATAAATATACAAAGTTATGTCTGTATGTGTTTACACATACCCACACCCGTTTTGACTCGTACGAGTTTTCTTTTCTTTAATTCTTTCTGCAGGGTTTCTTCAAGCGCACAGTTCAAAATAACAAGCGGTACACGTGTATAGAAAACCAGAGCTGTCAGATTGACAAAACGCAGAGGAAGCGATGTCCCTACTGTCGATTTCAGAAATGTCTCAGTGTTGGAATGAAGTTGGAAGGTAATAATGTGTGTGCTCTTTTTACATTTGCCTCCAGGCTATAGTGGGATATGAATACATCATATAATATACATAAGAAATAAATTAGTTATTGGCAAAAGCTGACTTGACTAAAAAAGGATCTTGGTAAATATTATTTAACTGCACTGCTGTTTAGTTCATTTTCCTGTCTTTCTCTATTGATGCTGGCTTGGGCCATTCTAGAAAGCTGCTTAGTAATCCAGATAAATGAGATGTAATTGTGAGTTGCTGTAGGGCTAGTTTAATTAACATTTCACTGGCTGTCATATCTTGGATTTTTTTTCTCCTTTGATTTATTTTTATTCATTAGCAGCAGGATATGTAGTATTTCACCAACACATGTAAATGTTTTTCTTTAATTGTTGCCAATACAATTTACAAGCCATATAGAAATGAAATAGAACCTTTTTTTTTTCTTTGGCTGTTCATATATTTAGTCATAGCTCTGTAATTCCTTTGGCTGATAATCAATGTGTGAATTTTAATTTACACTTTTCATAGCCTCAAACCAGAATAAAATGTCATGGAAGTGCAATACTACTGGCATAGCTTATCTATAGATTTTTTTTCCAAACTCAAATATTTACAAAAAAATGAATATTTTCAACTGGAGGCTTCACCACTAGTTGTGTCCCTAAGCCTTTGGTGATTTTGAGTGTTAGTCATTTTTGTTTTCTTTTTCTTTTTTATGCTCCTACAGATGTATGAAGTGTTGTAACTCTAAAGTGCAGACACCAATAAACATTTTTTCAAGGGTTTATGAATATAAAAATTTACTAAATTGTAATTAACAATTTATTGGATTTGTTCAAAAATCATAACTAAAACAATATATTAGTTTTTTGTTTTTTTTTGGCATTTCTTTTCATTGCATTAACAAGTAAATTAAACTGGTTTGTCAAAAACTGAAAGAAAAATCCTGAAAATACACATAGAGCTGCGGGTACAGAGCACTCCGTCAGGGTTTAATCCTCCTCACGTTGTACTTTAGGTAGATCTCCTTTTTTTTTTAAACTTATCCAGTAGGTTGCAAAGTGGAAAATATTTGGATAAAAATGTCGTAGATGCAGGGTTTTTCCTCTTCCTTGTAGCTGACTTTTTGTTTATAAAATTGGAATATATTTTTCAAGTTCAAAAGGAATTGGTAAAACACACCCATAGTTATATACATAAATTATAAAAAAGAAGGAAATGTACTGTGTGCCAATGTTTCGCCCAAAATAGCATTACGCTGGAGAGGAATGTGTATATATACAGTGTGAACTTGTTGATGCTAAGCTACGTGTTTAAAATCATTTTTAAGCAAACAATTACACATGTTAAACCTTTACTCTTCTCGGTTGTGTTATTGGAACTTGCTTTTGAGCTTCTTTAATTACTGCGCCAGGCTGACAGGATTATCAACAGAAACAGACTTTTTGTTTTTCTTTTTTTTCCTTTCTCTCCCTTTTTTTTGTATATCTTGACAGACGTAAAGGATATCTTTCAAACAATTTTGTCCAGGACTAAAAATGACATCCTTCCCTTTAATATTTTTTCTCTGGTAGTTCTTTTTTTAGCAGGACCATGTCCGGTCTGAAAGCACTGATTTCTTCTTTCTTTATTAATATCTTATATATGTACAGTATATCCTGTATATCCTGTAGTGCAGAATGAGATCACGTCAATGAACCATTTACCCACACCGAGCTTTTATCATAATTCATTGAAATACAAAGATATGCGAAACATCAATATTTCATCAAAAACATCTATGTACATACTGTGTATGTAACACTATCTCCACTTGATTCCGTGGTTATAGCGCCTAACCAAGGGAAACGCTATGAATGACAAAAGTCAAAAAGTGTGAGGGGCTTAGCAGTGTCAAACTCACATGCACACACCTACACACACATATGTACACTACACGGGCAATACATTAGGACTCTGAACATGGCCTCCTGCCTTGTGACTCACACAACTGGGATGGGATGCACCCTCTCAAGACCCTATAATTAAATAGCAGGGTTACAGAGGGGAGTATGAAATGAACGGCTTCTGATTCTACTATATGTGTGAACATTAACTCAGGGTGAGTTTGAAACGTCATTCTGTTTGCATTGTCAGCTTTTATTTTTGTGTTGTAAAGGTACTAGTAAAGATACTGTTATTAATAAGCCTGGGATAGCTTCAATATGTTAACAACCTACACATACATATCTATATATATATATATATAGAGAGAGAGAGAGAGAATACAGTATATACCTCTATATACACATACTGTAATGATGGAGTCACCATAAGGCTGTGTCAGAATGCATCTGTGAAGGAAGAAATGATTAAAGGGTAAGACCAAGGTGAAGAGGAAACAAGGTGGAGGACACAACATTTTAGCAGCATGTGTATGTGTGTGTATATGTACATACTGTATACTGTATATATATATAATATATATATGTGTGTGTGTGTATGTATGTATGTATATATATATATATATATATATATGAATGTATGTATGTATGTATGTATGTATGTATGTATGTATGTATGTATGTATGTATTTGTGTGTATGTATATATATATATAAATATATATATGTGTTTGTGTGTGTATGTATGTATGTATATATGTGTTTGTGTGTGTGTGTATGTATGTATGTATGTATGTATGTGCAGATCCTTTCCATATTGAAGCTAAGACAGGCTTGTTAATAACAGTATCTTTACTAGTACCTTTATAGCACTATATATATATATATATATATATATATATATATACTCAAATGAGACTAGTGTAGAGTCACCAATTAACTCAGCTCTATATTTAAATTTGTTAACTTGTGTTTCACTTTTCTTATTTTTTTGCGTTAAACCTCTGTATTTCTTTTTCTTTTGATTATGATTAAATATACTTTGCATAATTCCTTGAAATATCTAATAATAACCATAGTTCTGTTATACTACTAAATGTATTTTTTATAGCAAGCTGGTAAAACACTGGGAGGCGGAGAAGTCATATACAAAAAAAAATATTCAGTGTTAAAATAACACTTAAAGTGCATATGTGAAAACAATTTTAACTTACTGTACATACACCTTCTCATTTAATTTAAGAGTTTTTATATCATAAATATATCATATCATATATATATATATATAGGCAAGTAAAGAGTAAATATTAAAAAAAAACATGTATATATGTATAAATAAAAACATGTATTTAATAACATTCTGTTAATATAAAAATATATATTTACAATACACATACAGTGAGTAAAAACACTTTTAAAAGTTCACCAGCTTATCAGTTCAAAAGTTCATGAGATAGATAGATAGATAGATAGATAGATAGATAGATAGATAGATAGATAGATAGATAGATAGATAGATAGATAGATAGATAGATAGATAGATAGATAGATATTGTAATTGCTTCATATTATGCAGAAGCCTTAAATAAATGTGCAACTGTATCCCCTAAAATAAAAAGGCTATGTTGTGTGTAGTAGTAAATAAGAACTTAGTACTGTAAAGTAGGGCTATAGTTCATAGTAAAATTTGAATGGCACCCCTTTATATGTAAAACGTATACAAGCCATACTTGTTTATTTTTTTAAAGAGGCTGAATCTTCTTATGCACTGTAGAGTGATAATAATAATAATATAAAAGATATGTGCTTTGAAAAAGACAAGCAAATGGATATCTACAGAATGTGAAATTTGGATTAAATTTTAATTTGCATCTGCAAACAAGCCTGTGTGGCATGCTTATAAATAACTGTGTTTAATTAGGTACATAACAAAATATAGCCAAAAGATGTATTCAAATCTCACATGCCGGGTCAGATCTAATTGTGTTTTCCCCAACGGCCTAACTATTAGTTTTCATTCCATAAATTACCTTGTTGGCTGAAATCATTAATAGCTAAGACCTTACAACAATGTATAATGGATACACAGGGTTTTGTGATAAATTTTTAATGCTACACTAATCCCTAAGATAAAAAGCTCCAAACTTAACCTCCAGCAGAATACTCAGCGGTCTCCTTGTGTCATGGAGCTGTCAAAGGTTCCTTTTTTCGTGTAGTCACCATTAGCCAAGGCGGGCTTGGTGAGAATTTCTCGATGGTCCCTTAGATCTGCTCGGCGGTGACAGACACTGCTGTGACAGAGACCATTAAAATTACTCCCAAGGCAGCTGTTGAACTGGATTTGTTTTAATTATTTTTAATTCCAGAGATATTAGAAGCCATAACAGTATCACTGGGCTCAGAATCAGCTCTCGTTTTTCACTTGGGAAATGGCTCTTTGGAACTTCCCCTTCCCACGTGCCAACCGTGTGCGAGAATTTTTAAACTCAACTGCCAACAGAAAAGAGAAATAATGAAGTTTAAATTATTAATATGCACCCTCACTGTTGTGAAAATGAACCTCTGATTCTGACTGCGTAACCCTGAATTTATAGACTTGCATCTTCAGTTTGTTGACTGTACTTTATTATTTCTATAAATGTGTTTACTGGTGCCTTTTGGTAGAACCAATTTATTCAGTTTATGAAGATCAAATAGTCTGGAGCCAAGTATCTATAAAATTACAAAACCATTGTACTCTAAATTTTTACAGGACAATGATCTTCTCTCTGCATACAATAGCTTGGCACAGTGTACATTTAATAATTGACTTAGTAAAATGTCCCATTAGTGTTTGATAATTTTATAACTAAAACCTATCTATCTATCTATCTATCTATCTATCTATCTATCTATCTATCTATCTATCTATCTATCTATCTATCTATCTATCTATCTATCTATCTATCTATCTATCTATCTATCTATCTATCTATCTATCTTGTCTGTCTGTCTCTTTAAGCCCTAAAATGAACAACTTTGCTGTTCATATACTGTGCCTTTACGTAGCTTTATATGCAGAGCATATCTGGACTCTCTAATAATGAATGTCACCACTAAATGTGCCTGCTGATGATGCTGAAGTTAATTTGGGTTATTCTAAATCATATCAACACATAGTGTGATCAGAGTAGCAAAATGGTGTATACATGATTTGAGCCCTGGTTTAATTTGTAGCAAAGGTACCATGTCTGTAACATTTTCAAAATCCCCTCATTTTTCCCTTGGAAGATACAGTATATATGAAAGGCACTATATGATAGATAGATAGATAGATAGATAGATAGATAGATAGATAGATAGATAGATAGATAGATAGATAGATAGATAGATAGATAGATAGATAGATAGATAGATAGATAGATAGATAGATTACAATTGTTTTATTTTGTTACAGCAAATGCTTCCTACTGTAAATATCATTTATTACTCTCTGTCTTCATATGCAGTTATCTTGCTATTAGCTGTAGGTGATCATTTTTGTGACTATAAACATTTATTTTTTTAATCCAGTTAAGACAGAACTGTTGTTCTTTCTCTTCAAATTTCTATTCATACCACTAAAATACCTTATATTTTGTAATTTACCAGAAAATGACTTGAGTTTTAAAGATTTCCATATTCATACCCCACCTATCTAGCACTAACCTACTGTTTTGTACTGAAGATGCAGCAAACCTATAGATGTAAATTTCATTTAGCATTATTAACAGCCTGACGTCCAGTCCAGTATTGGTTACTACCTTTTGTCTGTTACTGCCAGGACATACTCCTGCTTATCAAAGCCCTAAAACTGAATTATGTAGTTAGAGTAAATAATTTCATAGAAGGGGTAGAATGGTGGCACAGTGGTAGGACTCTCGTCTTGCAACAATGAGGCTGGGGCTCATGTCCTGGGTCCTCTCTGCATGGAGTTTGCATGTTCTCCCCATGTCTGCCTGAGTTTCCACTGAGTACTCCCACAGTCCAATGGTTAGGTGGACTGGTGACGCAGCATTGTTCTCCGATATGTGTGTGTCTGAGTGTTTGTCCTGCGATGGACTGGAGCCGTGTCCAGGGATTGTTCCTGCCTTGCACCTGATGCTTGCTGCAATAGGCTCCAACCCCCCCGCTACCCAGCTCAGGATAAAGAGGGTTTAGAAATTTAATGGATTTAATCAGTTAATTTGTAACAATTTCCTATTTATATACTGTGTCATATATAATATAGTCACCCCGAGGCTTGTGCCTTATACTTCACAAAAACAAGATTTTTGTTCAGTTCCTGCCTCTGACTGACTGAATGACTCTGAATAAGCCACTTATCCTGTGCTCCAGTTGTTAAAAAATATGTCAGTACCAGCAATGTGCATGGCTCCTTGGTGAAGGGACATATGTAATATTTAGTGATGTGAGCCCATCTATGGACTGGCATACCACCTAGTGAACAAAGCTAACAGAATAGGCAATGCCTTCTTTTTGAAAGAATAACAGAAACTTTGGTTCAGGAAGAGATGAACAATCAATGGATGCTTTGATAGCATTTGAATAACACACCTGTCTGCATCTCCATCGCTTTTCAGATCAGTTTGTTTGTTTCCAGTAAATGTCTTGGCCTAGTGAAATCACAATTCCCTCCTCTCATTTTCTATGTCATCCCAAGCAAATCACTTTACCTGCCATTTTTTCACATGGTAGAAATGTGGAAACGCCAACAAAAAAAGGTTTTATAGGTTGGTTTTATTTAAAGTGTCAGCTAAATAAACTAGTGAACTCATGCTTATAAAAATTTGCATTTACGGCCCACTTTAAAGGAATTCTCCACCCATTTTTTTTCTTTTTTATGTTACTTACCCCATGTGTTTTGTAGTGATAAACGAGAAAAATTTTAAATGTTATGTTTTCACGGAGAATGATGATAAAAAAAAATCTATGATGGAATACAATCCAATGGTGATCAGCTTTGAATAATAGTAAGCAATGTGAAAAATGAAGAAAAAAATAAAAAACCTCATGTTACTCGTGTCTCATTACAACATGCAAAACATCATAAACGGAAAACACATGGAAATGACTTTTTGAATTGAAGATCCGCCTCATTCATTGGTCAGGAGTCCTCTCTTCACTTCAACGTGACTTCAGTTTCCTGTTTAGATATGCACTGATTTTTCCTGAAGTACCAATTTAACACATTATTTACCCAAAAATGCATGCGTTTTGCATGTTGCAAGCATACAAGTGGATAACTGACATGTGGATTATGCAGGACAAGTGCTGTGAATTTGTTTTTTCTCTTTCCACATGAACGTTTTACACATCGTTTTCCATTGAACAGCATGGGTCACCATTGGCTTGTATTATGTCGTAAATTTGTTTTCATCTTTGTCCTCCATGAAAATATAAAATTTGAAAGTTTTCTTAGTCATCCCTACAAAACACAGTCGGTTAAGTAGATAAGTAAAATAATATTATTGGATGGAAAATTCTTTTAAGAGTTTCTGTGCTTTGAATGTTACTTCTTAATTATCCAGCTACTAATTTAGTCTGAAATTTACTTAAATAAATACAATAAAAAGGTCAGCATTGTGGCATTTTGGTTACTTCCAGGAAACTAGGTTTCTTTTATGATTAGGTCAATGCATGTGTGCAGTTTGCATGATCTCTCTGTGTCTGTTTTTTTTTTTTTTTCTACCACTTGCCAAAAATGAACTGTTTAGGGTGATTGTGGACACTAAATTTGCAGTCTGTATGTGTGTATAAGTCTTGCTAGGTGTCCTAATGCTAGAAGAATATCTCCCATAACTCTAAACAGGTCCAAGAGTGGCAGAATGGAAAGAACTACATTAAACATTTTATCCGTCCACCCATTTTGCAGCTGGAGTATCCAGAAAAGTAAGATAGAACTGATGGATCGATATTTATTGAAAACTGAAATGCAGTATAATAACTTGAGAATTGCAGCACATTATCTTTTTATAACTTATATATTTCTAATGATTTTTCTTCCAGCGGTGAGAGCCGATCGCATGCGTGGTGGACGCAACAAGTTTGGACCGATGTACAAGAGAGACCGAGCTCTAAAGCAACAGAAGAAGGCCCTTATCAGAGCCAATGGACTTAAAATAGAAGCCATGTCTCAGGTGATGCAAACCGCACCTACAGATCTGACAATATCTTCGGCCATCCAGAACATTCACTCGGCTTCCAAGGGTCTACCTCTGAATCATGCTGCCTTGCCCCCTACAGATTATGACCGAAGTCCCTTTGTGACCTCTCCAATTAGCATGACGATGCCACCACATGGAAGTCTTCAGAGCTATCAGGCTTACAGTCATTTTCAGAGCCGCACTATCAAATCTGAATACCCTGACCCTTATACTAGCTCTCCAGAGTCTCTCATGAACTACTCGTACACGGACACTTACCAGACAAATTCCCCGCCTAGTTTCCCCCATCTAATAATCGAACTTTTGAAATGTGAGCCAGATGAACCACAAGTTCAGGCAAAAATCTTGACTTACCTACAACAAGAACAATCAAGCAGGGGGAAACATGAAAAGCTTAATACCTTTGGCCTTATGTGCAAAATGGCAGACCAGACCCTCTTTTCCATTGTCGAATGGGCTAGGAGCAGCATTTTCTTCAGAGAGCTTAAGGTAAGGGCTTCTGCAATGTTTCACTTAAATGTTTTCTGATCATCCAAGCAATGAGTAAATGCAACAATGAACCTGCAATGTACCTGCTGTTTTTATACTACCTACTGTATTTCACATATTTAGATCTGCTGCCTTCAGGCATGAAATGAGGCCTAGCAACTCCATAAGGATGTGTCATTCAGGCTTTTTTATAATACAGTTGCAGTGAGAAAGGAAAGTAGTAATAATAATAGCCTTCTGACTTGTATTGATAAAGCATACATCCATTTACTATAAACCATAGACAAACATGAATGTTGTACACATGACACATTTGACATGAGCGATACTTTTTTGTTAAGTAAGGGAAACATTTTTGATTTGTAAGGAAAGCCACTTGCCAGCAAAATCAATGAACTTTTTAGATATTCTTCTTGAGACAAAAGTCTTTGCTAATTTCACATTAGCGCATCTTCAGAATTACATTCAATATATTCCTCTATCCTTTGACTGTTTTTGTTCAAGCTTTGCTGTGCTATCTATCTATCTATCTATCTATCTATCTATCTATCTATCTATCTATCTATCTATCTATCTATCTATCTATCTATCTATCTATCTATCTATCTATCTATCTATCTATCTATCTATCTATCTATCTATCTATGTACACGTATTGTATACTCACACACACTTATCTGCAGTACATACTGTATATAGAAAGCGTAACATTCTGTGACATTTTCAAGCCCAAACTTCAGCCAGAGCTTGTCTGGCTTTTTTGATTTTTGTGCTCCCTTCATTCATATTGTGGTTTGCCTATTTTGGTGAATTTTGAAGTGAAGGTGAATCATGTGTGCATGTCATTCTCTGAAATAACATACTGTACCTTACAATGTTTCAGTGTATGACATTCAGATTTATAAAAAACATTACTGGATATACTCCAGGGTGGTCAGTTGCCCCCAATTCTTCCACCTGTTTGTGCTCTCTAATTGAAATGACTTGAAAAAACTGCATTCATGACAGCAATCCGAATGTAGATCTACTGACAATAAATTAGCAAATCAGAAGAAATTGATGTTTTTCTGCATGCTGTATCGATGAAGGTATTGCTCTACTTCCGTACTTTATTAAAAAAATTATGCTTTCTGCAACTTCTGTATATACCCTTTTATTAGGTTTGCAAATTTAAGTACACTTTCCAAGTGTTTTATGGTGTCAGCTTTATTAAGTATTTAAGTTTTACAGCAAAGCTACAGTAAATATAAAACCAAATTTAAAATTATAGTGCGGTTACAGTATAATAACAAGGCTAAACAAAGCTTAATATTATTTGCCGAATTAATATACTTTGAATTGGGATGTTTTTTAAAAGCACACAAACAAAAGATAGACCATACTGGTTGCTATGTCATTAAAAACGGTCATGTAGAAAAGAACTTAGTTCTGTGTCTTGTGGTTATGATGTTAATAATTAGCGTTTGTCAAAAGTCAACTCGTTCCACCAAACTCTAGTCCGTTTACTAGCTATCAATGTGCTGAGCACAGAGTTGTTAATACAGAATAGTGTAACTTAGTGTACTCTTTCCAAAACCTTCAAATGCATATATATAGTCATCCATCTATTTTTTTTTAGAGAGATTATCCAGGGCAAGGTTACAGGGAAGCTGGTGCCTATCCCAGCATGCATTGGACGCAAGGCAGGAATATTCCCATGAAAGTGTGCCAGTCTGTCACAGGATGACACATATGGGCTAATTTAACAACACTACTTCACCTAACCTAACTGTCTTTGGATTGTGGGAGGAAACCGGAGCACCCGGAGGAAACCCATGGGTCTCCTTACTGCAAGGCAGCAGCGCTACCACTGCGCCACCGTGCCGCCCACATACATATGTCTACGTTTACTGTATATATATATATATTTATATATATAATATGTGTGTGTGTGTGTGTGTGTGTGTTGAGACATGAGGCAGGAACCAGCCCTGCTTATGACATATGTCTGCCCAAGGGATAGCTGTATTTTCTACATGCCTCTGTAAATGTTATTTCTACATGGGTAAAATACAAAGAAGGATAGAAAGAAACAACTTGCTGTTCTTTGCATTTTTTGTTAAATATTTTTAAACAATTCTGAAGCTTTTACTGAACCTTTCTTTTAAAAAGTTTTTAGTCATCTGCTCTCTTATGTTATGTTACATTTTTTCTCACAATTAATTTACACAATAATTTATTCTTTGTGCATGATTTTAGCCAATCTATCTATCTATCTATCTATCTATCTATCTATCTATCTATCTATCTATCTATCTATCTATCTATCTATCTATCTATCTATCTATCTATCTATCTATCTATCTACAGTATCATGATATGTTAGTTCATCTATGAAACTTTCATTGTTTTTCTTACGATTTCATTTAACAAATAGTAGATTTCCCTGTGACTTACTAGAGTGACAATGTTTTCATGATATTGCTAGTAAGTGATTTCTAGTACTTTAAAATATCTTTTGCAAAAATTTTCTTGCAAAACTTTTGATTTCAGGGCATGAACAAAACAAAGCATGCCTTTGGTAAAAAAATCATTTTTTATTTCTTTTCAATGTATTTAAAGTAATACAATCATTCTACTGAATAATTCTATTACAATAGCACTTTATCTGCTTTACTTCTTTATTGCTTTCAGTTATGCTCATATGCAAGTCTTTTGTTGTTCAGATAATACAGAATTAATTCACAATGTTATAAGTGAAGTTTCTGGCCTTCACATTTTCTGTGTAAATTTGTATGCTCTCTCTATTAAAAGCTTCAGTACGATTCTATTTTTATAGAAATTCAAGTAATGAAATATTATTTAAAGAGAGTCAGTATATAGAATGGTTAATTTGTAAGCCCCTACTGAAGTTTTATAAGCTACAGTTCATAGCTGAGAGATTAATAATAGGGGATGAGACAATGTGGTTGTGGATACTTTTGTAATAAATCGCTTTCCAAACTTCAGCCTAAAATATGTTCTTTTTCAAAAGACTTTTTTCAGCAAGCAACATTTTAATTTGTGTGGTTGGTGAACTGAGCACAGAAGCTGGGACGACACACACATTCTAGAGGCTAGCATAGCTGCAGAGTAATCTGGACGGCTATCTGAACATTTGCTCATGTTACCCATATTGAGTATTGTTTTTGTAAGAAGGGGAGTTTTTTCAGATTAATTTGTAATCTACGCATAAGTCCAGCACTTTAAAATGTGCTCCACCCTTACGCCTTCTATTCTTCTGTGCTTATAATTATGGATCAAATTCTGTGACCTTGTGATCACATTCCACTTCACAGAAATACACACAGAATGAAAGAAAATATTTCATAATAATATAATAAGCAAGCAATATAAATATTATTATGGTTATAAATATTTATACGAATAAATTCAGTTGAATTGTGAATAAAATGTGGATGAGCGTTTCATAGTTATAATTACACATCTCGGAGGTGTTGGAGCTTTAGGATACAGTTATCTAATCTTATGTGTAGAATAACACAAAAATAATTTTACTTCACTTTGCCCACTTGTGAACTTCATTTTGTATTTATGAAATTATTGAATTATACAGAAACTGGCCATGAATAGAGAAATTGTCATTGTGCATTTTATTACTAGCTGTGTTCCCCCAGGCATTGGATTTTAATATTATTATTATTATTATTATTATCAATGGATCTTCCCTTTGCCATGATTTGTTCATGTTAATCACTGAGATTCATTTCTCTTTAAATGTGTGTTAAAGTCATGTGATTTATTACTTGTACTGTACTCGTATTGTCTTATAGTTGTATTTATATCTAGCTATGGTGAAGTTGTACTTGGTGAAGAGTGTTGCAAGCAAATCACTTACATTGAATAGAATAAAACTGAAATGAATTGATTTGAACTGAATAATTTCTGTTGTGTAAAGCTTTGTAAGTGGCAAAGAAGACAAAAGTCTGTTCTGATCTTTTTCTAGTCCAAATTTTGAGACAAGAAGAACTGAAAGAGTGCCGTGGACTGAATGACTTCTCAAGGCACTCTGTGTGTATAGTCCTAAACTTCTCAAAGTGAAATATAAAAAAGGATACAAGTACTTTATGTGCAATTGAATTATTTGTGCTGCTGCAAATAGACAACAGTCAACTGCTACACCAGTAAATGCAAACTATTATCTGTCTTTTATTTTTATCTTGGCTAGTTACATATTATATGCTTTTTATTTCTTGCTCCTTGTTATTCACACCAACCCCTTTATAGTGGAGAATTGATTTAATTTTTGTTTATCAGAGTTTTTTTATATGTACAAATGTCGCCATCTCGAAAAGCAAAAACACATTGCAACATGTTATTTTAAGTAGAAGGTTTTCTCTTTGACCAAAGATCTTTTTTTGCTTACTTTATTTAAAGCCATGCTGTAGTCGGCCCCTCTTTGTTAGTTGGACGATCGTATCCTGGGTGGATCGTTTTCACTTCTTTTGAAGGAAGTAAATTTCATTTTGTGACTAGCTTAGTACAGGCTTCCAGAAAAGCTACAGATAGATAGATAGATAGATAGATAGATAGATAGATAGATAGATAGATAGATAGATAGATAGATAGATAGATAGATAGATAGATAGATAGATAGATAGATAGATAGATAGATAGATAGATAGATAGATAGATAGATAGATAGATAGATAGATAGATAGATAGATAGATGGTGATAACCTTATAACAGCTAGATAGTCATAGGCTTATTATAGATGTAATAATATGATAAAACAATATTAAGCTCTCTATGCTGCTAAGCCTGTCTCCCAATAAAATTGTGAAATATGGATATGTCCCTCAGTAATTCCATGTCTGTGTCATTACCTTCACAATCCCCGTACTCCAATCTTTCAGGTCCTAATGTGATATGGAAGGTGATATAAAGAGACATGTATGCACATTAGAAACTGACAGTTAAGTAGAGAACTACATGTAAGAGATATTACTGTGCCATCCCCTATAAGCTTCAACACTACACGATTACCCCCTGGTCTGCAATGAAAATATATAAATTTATATACAGTATATAGTTTTGCTCCTGTGAAAAATGTTACATGTTTTTTTTTGTCTTGTAACCCGAAGATGCTGAATTGAATCCAAGTCTGATAAAAGAATTCTTTCATCACATCCCATTTTTCCAAGTTGAAAATTTAAAATGAAAAAACACTTTCGGGAAAAAACATAACATATTTTTTAAAGGAACTATTTAGACTTGGAAAATGTATAAAGTATGCATATAGTTGTTTTAAATGTAATTATTACGTACAAAAAGTTGTCACAAAGATGTGTAGCACTTACTTGATTTTGGGTTGTTTCCACAAATTAATAACAAGAATGAGGAAGACTGCAATTTTCAGTTCAAATGACAAATGTTCATGCCATTAAATAAATGTAACTTGTTTTTAAAAATCTTTTTTTTTTTTTAATTGCAATTAATTCTTTAATTTTTTGTGCAGGAGGATTTTGGTGCAGACCGATGTTATTTCATTGCATAGAATAAGAAAATAAAAAAGCATAATATATTTTGATGAGCCTTATCCTTTAATGTTTTTCTTTGCTTTGAAAGATGCTAGCACTATACACCATTTTACTAGATGTGGAGTACTTGAGTAATCGACAAAACATAAGAACAAAAAGAAATTATGCAAGTGAGAGGAGGTCATGCAGTCTGTCGAGTTTAATTTGCTACCAATATATTGCCATCAGACAACTGTCTCCGATGAAGTTACATTAACTGGAAGTTTGTCATAAGTTCTGCAGAACCACGTTCCCATTTCCTGCTTGAGTTTATTTTTCCTTAGTTTCAATCACTGTCCTCCACTATCGTATAGGTTTAACTGTTTTACTTGGACTCGGCTAGACTAACTTTATTGACACTGTTGAGTATTTTGAAGAGCTGGATTAGGTCCCCACAGAGCTAATCCTGTTCATGACCAAAGAGCCTTAATTCCCTTAGTATGTCATTATAAAACATGTTCAGCCTCAGCCAGTACTTGGATGTGAGACTATCTAGGAAAAGCTTGGGTTGCTGCTGGA
Source organism: Erpetoichthys calabaricus (assembly GCF_900747795.2). Lineage (NCBI taxonomy): Eukaryota > Metazoa > Chordata > Cladistia > Polypteriformes > Polypteridae > Erpetoichthys > Erpetoichthys calabaricus. The sequence goes on from NC_041403.2 coordinate 34,654,308, forward strand.
AGATCTGCTATGCTATGTTGTAGATCCCAATGTCCCAGTGCAATGCCTTCGGATGAGATGTAAAGCCGCGGTCCTGACACTCTGTTGTTGTTAAAGATCTCTGGACACCCTTCATAAAGAGTGGGGTGTATCTCGATGTCCAGGCTAAATTGCCCTCCATAGCTTTGTCATTCTGGCCCCCAAATCATCCCCTGTGTCTAATTGGCTATCTCTCTCAAACCTGTAGTACTAGGGTGTTGTACCGTGTTAGCCATTATGAATGTAGAGAAAGGTGTCATTTTGCTTGGCTTTTCTCTCAAACCTGTTAGTGAGTGTACTGGCACAAAATGGCTGCCATCACAGGGACATGCTGCAAATTGGTGTTGCTGAACTGGCTCCTCACTCTCTGTTTAAAATGATTTGAGTAGTGAGAAAAGTGCTATATAAATGTAAAGTATTATTATTACACTTGTCCTGGAATACCCATGATTGCTCTTCTCTCAATAGCTTCTTGTGCTGCTATGCCTTTTTATTTGGGGGAACAGATTTTACACTGAGTCTGAATACTCATTACAGAGTCTGAGCATAGCAATCCTTGATTCAGGTGTTTTCACATTAGAGCACTATGGTGACAAAGTAGTTTGAGTTGCTATTCTGTAGATCCAGAAAATGCCTGGTTGTTTCCTGTGTGTAGAGTTTGCTCATTGTCCTTGTATTTACATGGCATGGATTTACTTTTGGGTACTTCTATTTTCTTTCAACATCATCAACTAAATGAATGTAAAATTAATTGACATGTACTCAATTGGTGATTCCAAGCTGAGTTTGTGTGGGTGTGTGAGCACGAAAAGGCCCAGGAGTGAACTGGCACCTTATCCAGGGATGACGTATGCCTTGTTCCCAGTTTATCCAGAATAGGGTCTCTCCCCATTAAATCATAAATTGGACTAAGTGGGTCTAAGAAGGTTAAGTATGTTTTTATATTATGTATTCTTAGCTTTTCTTTTTTGGCCATATATCTTAAGGGATGTACGTTTCCGGTGCTATTATAGCATTTAAGGCTTCAGATGAATATTTGCACATCTGGGCAAAGAAATATAAAGCTCTTGAAACTCAGTCTAAATGAAACGAACAAATGGCTCAGGCACCATTCTAAGAGGAGCAACCTGTTACAAGTAAATAAATGAGGACTGGAAGCAACGAGAACAAGAGAGCCACTAAGAACACTGTTGCTTAGCAATATAAAAGAAAAAGACTCGCATGCAGACATCAAGCAAAGAGGAATAATGCCTTGAATCTGCCTTAGGGCACAAAACCCACGATGAGCAGGAATTGTCACTGGTAATTTACAGTTTAGGGGAGTTGGCTGGCTGGTAGATCTAGGTACAGTACCTGTCCTGGCCACTACCTGCACCAAGTTTTACACCACATTATATATTTATTTATACATTATGTATTTATATATTTTATATATACCGTATATGTGTATATATATATATATATATATATATATATATATATATATATAGTTGAAATAGTTTTACTGTCAAATAATGCAAAGAGTATGTGACACGTGTTTCGCCCTAATTCTGGGCTCATCAGGCGTACACACTCTACTGCACTCCCTCTCGGGAATCGAGCCTCGACGTCAGCGCTAGAGGCGAAGCCCCTAACGTTGCGCCACGGCGTGTGGTTCGATTATTTGACAGCATGTAGATCGGGGTAATTACATTCACAGCATTCGTAGTCTGAATCACAATCTGATTGTATGGGTGGTTACCTACCAGGTAACACTTGTGGTTGGTCAGCAAGTCGGCTAACATCCGCCACGATGCCCTCAGTTGTGAGAAGCAGATCATAGAATGGTTGAAATAGTTTTACTGTCAAATAATGCAAAGAGTACGCGACACGTGTTTCGCCCTAATTCTACCCATACAATCAGATTGTGATTCAGACTACGAATGCTGTGAATGTAATTACCCCGATCTACATGCTGTCAAATAAACGAACCACACGCCGTGGTGCAACGTTAGGGGCTTCGCCTCTAGCGCTGACGTCCGAGGTTCGATTCCCGAGAGGGAGTGCAGTAGAGTGTGTACACCTGATGAGCCCAGAATTAGGGCGAAACACGTGTCGCGTACTCTTTGCATTATTTGACAGTAAAACTATTTCAACCATTCTATGATCTGCTTCTCACAACTTAGGGCATCGTGGCGGATGTTAGCCGACTTGCTGACCAACCACAAGTGTTACCTGGTAGGTAACCACCCATACAATCAGATTGTGATTCAGACTACGAATGCCGTGAATGTAATATATATACACATACAGGGTGAGTTAAAATTATGTTAACACTAATGGATTATTTGTATCTCGACCACAACTTTCCAGATTGATGGATAGGTCGTGGTGGACCATTGCCATGGCCTCCACACTCCCCTGATTTGACACCCTGTGATTTCTGGTTATGGGGTATGGTGAAGGAGTGTGTGTATAGCAAGAAAGTTTGTGATATCAATGACCTGAAGGACAGAATACGGACTGTGGTATCACCTTTAAATGGTGCTGTTGCTCGTTGGTTTTTGTGCGTTGAACATGATGGCGAACAGGTTGAGACATTCCTATAAATTATCTTGCACGTATGAAGTATGTTTTGTTAATAAATTGTTTCTGCCATTCAAATGTTAACATAATTTTAACTCACCCTGTATATATACATACATACATACATATATATGTGTTTTTTTCTTTTCCTTTTCATGTGCAATTCATTTGAATATTCCATTACCATTCTCAAAGATTAGTTGGTGACTCCATTAGTTGGTGGTAGCTGCACCCTCTGATGGACTAATGTCCCGCTCTGGCTCGCATTTCCTCATGATGTACTCTGCATTAGGTGTCCAGAAAATGAATAAATAGGAAGTTTCAGCTGAAGAAAAAGCTTCTTGTTATTTTTCAGTTTCTATACCCCATTGTAATTATTTTCCTATTAATTTTTTTCTTTATGTTTCCATAATTGATAGAATTTTTTTTTTATCTATTTAAGCCATGTTGCTTTGACACATGCCCAACTGTCTAAGAGGACCTTCAGCTAAACATGCTTCAGTTTATATTGTTTAGCAGCCATGTTAACCCAGCCATCTGGCATCTAGTATTAGTGAATCAAAGAAAAATTATAAATCTGATGAGGTCTAGTTGCTGTGAAATATGTCCAGTTCCAATAGCCAGGGATGGCAATGTGTGACCAGAGTCAACCACTAATGCTTAGTTTTGCCCTTTGTTTAAAAAATTCAAATTTAGCGTAAGCCATCCAAATTCAGGGTGCTCATAAGAAATGTGTGAGGTAGATAAATGTAATAAACAAGAATAATTGCATCAAATATTTGAAATGTTAAAATGTGTGCTTCAGTTTAAATGTTTAAAGTCTACATATTCTCAATTGTAATAGAAATTCATTTTTTTCATCTTATAAAGGTACATAGAGGGTTATACCTCTGGGAAAGGATCAAAAATAACATCATATTCATAATCACTGACCTTGAAACAGTCTAAAACGATACACTATAGGCTTATGTTTGTAATGTATACTTTTTAAATTTTGGTTAGAGGCTCTTAGAGGACTAGGACCACTGGTAAACAATCAAAAATCCAAAATGTTATTATATTTGGGATCAGTAACCCCTAAATAGAATATAACAACAGTCCACACGTCTGTATTACGATCCCTATTTGTTTTAAGTTTCGTGAAAAGGAGATGTTTGACCCCTCGTGCCCCATTAGGGGTGCACTTATGGGGTCAGTTGATGCGGTGTGCACAACATTTAAGTTCTTCTGATCATTTTTTACTTACAACACTTATTGGTTTACTCTTTTTCATAAGGATGTGCTTTGTCATGCACTGGTGAGGCCTCATCTGGAGTACTGTGTGCAGTTTTGGTCTCCAGGCTACAAAAGGACATAGCAGCACTAGAAAAGGTCCAGAGAAGAGCGACTAGGCTGATTCCAGGGCTACAGAGGTTGAATTATGAGGAAAGATTAAAAGAGCTGAGCCTATACAGTTTAAGCAAAAGAAGATTAAGAGGTGACATGACTGAAGTGTTTTAAATTATGAAGGGAATTAGTACAGCAGATCGAGACTGTTATTTTAAAATGAGTTCATTAAAAACACGAGGACACAGTTGGAAACTTGTTAAGGGTAAATTTCGCACAAACATTAGGAAGTTTTTCTTTACACAAAGAACGATGGACACTTGGAATAAGCTACCAAGTAATGTAGTAGACAGTAAGACGTTAGGGACTTTCAAAACTCGACATGATGTTTTTTTGGAAGAAATAAGTGGATAGGACTGGCGAGCTTTGTTGGGCTGAATGGCCTGTTCTTGTCTAGAGTGTTCTAATGTTCCAATGAGTAATATCCTGCACAAAATATGGTCCGAAAATGACTAAAAATGAGGGGTTTTCAGGTATAGAGGGACAAAATAGAGAGCAACCCATAAAAGCTTGATGTCTTGCATAATAGATACCTAGACTAGTTCAATGATAGATAGATAGATAGATAGATAGATAGATAGATAGATAGATAGATAGATAGATAGATAGATAGATAGATAGATAGATAGATAGATAGATAGATAGATAGATAGATAGATAGATAGATAGATAGATAGATAGATAGATAGATAGATAGATAGATAGATAGATACTTTATTAATCCCAAGGGGATATTTACATACTCCAGCAGCTGTATACTGATAAAAAACAATAAATTAAAGAGTGATAAAAAATGCAGGTACAACAGACAATAACATTGTATAATGTTAACGTTTAGAGGACTAGGACCACTGGTAAACAATCAAAAATCCAAAATGTTATTATATTTGGGATCAGTAACCCCTAAATAGAATATAACAACAGTCCACATGTCTGTATTACGATCCCTATTTGTTTTAAGTTTCGTGAAAAGGAGATGTTTGACCCCTCGTGCCCCATTAGGGGTGCACTTATGGGTCAGTTGATGCGGTGTGCACAACTCATTTACACTGTTGGGTACCATAATGCCCATGAGAAGGTGCCAGTTGTCAGCATTCTGACATCACTTACTCTTCACAAGTCACTTCAGCCTCTTTCAGCCCTTATAGCTTAGGTTCTGTTCTGTCAAAAAGATACTTTTTGGGTGAGATAAAAAATACTGCCACCTTATGTACATTTTTTTGCCAGGCTCAAAGGTAAATAACCTTTTATTGTTACCCTTTCCCAATCAGAACTGCACGCAGACACACACACAAGGGACTCAGATGGACTGCTGGCCCATGTCTGGCTTCATGCTCTCATTTTGTATTCACTATTGGCCAAGCTTGGAATTACTTTTATAATAGGGAACGGGTCTGAAACATTTCAGAAACTACAAGCCACAGTGGTGGCCTCTGAGATCTCCTTATCCCACGCCTTCCGTAGTCTATAAAGGAGCAGGTCTCCTTGGCACATTCTGGTGTGCCCTACTTGTCAGATGTGGCCTTCATATAGACTATAGGGAAGCAAATGACTTCAGATAAATCCTTCCCAAATTAAAAAGAAAACACAATTCTATACAGTTGAAGGCAACATGCTATTCTCTTTCAAACAAGAGGTATCCTGTCCTTCTGCACCGCCTTCACTCACCTCACCCTTGCTTTGTTAGGAGGGGGTCAGGCATGCCTGTCACTGTCTGGGTCACCTGTGACCAGCCATTCTGTGAGAGGATGTTCAATTTCCACACAGGTCACCAATACCTACTCCTACAAAGGTTACTGCTCCTTTGTGGTGTACATTCACCGGCACTTGCCAGTTAATGGAGTTAATTTTTCTCAATTAGGGAATTGCTAGGCTCTGGTGCTATTTTGTGCTGCCACTTTCTCCCTAACAACACCATCAGGCAACCCATCAGAGTATCTAAACCATGTACTTATAGCAGTTTACTTGTAGACATCTTTGAAGTACCGTTTGGTGCTCTATATCTATATTTTATAATCTGACCACAGTTCAACACTTAAATCAGTGGACAGATAGTGCTGGGCTCCATTTATGTTAATCAGTTTCAGACTACTTCATGTTTTAAGCAGCAATCGTTATGTAATTAGTAAAGTCCATATTTAACGCAAGGTCTTCTCATATTGTTTTGCATCTAAACTCAGCGAAGAGTGCTATACAAAAATAAACTGAATTGAAATTGAAAAGTTTCTTGAAGGATTACAGTATTTACAGAGATGTTGTGTAAGTTTGGACTGGAAGCTAGATGGTTAATATGTTACAGAGAGACCCATTTGGCACCATCATCATCTGAGATGCTGGTGTTGCTTCTTGATCGTTTCGGCAGCTCCGGTCAAAACTGCACGTTGTGTTTTAGCAGCTCATTTACTTAATTTGAATCTTGTAATGGGTTATACAGACAAAGTTTACATACTGAAGCAGATGGCTAAATCTGGGCCAGGTTTGGTGACTAGCTTTTATAGAAACTGTGTTTATGGGACACCTGAAAGCTGGAGGATTGTAGTACGTAGCCAAACATGTGTGAATGCCATACTGCCAAAATAATAATCCCAAATTAAGTGTGAATTAAGGAGGCACACGTGATTAAATAGGGGTTGTATTAGTGTAAACACAGGAAATGTAAGTGAATAAAAAGCCTTGTGAGACTGAGCCGTTTGGCAACTATAAATACACCACCACCTCGTCCTCTATTATTAGCCAAGTATGAACAAAAGGATTTCACTTCAAATACAGATGAAGTAAAACGGCATCTGGCAAAATGTTTAAAGGTCTAGTCCCATCAGTTCAGTTTACTTATAGACAACGTAAATATTTGGGCATTATGGGATTTCTAGGGTCCTATTAGTGTTACACAAGGCAAAAAGACCTACCACTTGTGTTGATGAAAAATGTAAGAAGTCTGACTGTATGGTGGACTGAGGGACTGGCATCATCATGAGCACTGGAATGTGTTAAAAGTAAGGCCACAATAGCACTTTAGCATAATTTTAACATTTGTCAGCTTGTCAGTTTGAAGCATTTTTGAAGTGTATATTTAAAAATAATTGCAAATTATTTCAGAGTAAATGGTTCAAATTTAATAGGATTACATAGATAGATAGATAGATAGATAGATAGATAGATAGATAGATAGATAGATAGATAGATAGATAGATAGATAGATAGATAGATAGATAATTTAGAGAAATACTTAAATCTAGAATTTTTTTAAGTCTCTAGATGACAGTCCAATGATAAGGTCACAGTGAGCAAACTACTACGTAGGTGCAAGACTCAAAATTAAATGCAAATATCATAGTATAAGAAATATGTAACATGTCAAACTACTGTCTCTATGCCAAAGTTGCATTTATTAATTAATAATTAAAAATAAATAATACATTATTATTATTATTATTATTATTATTATTATAAACTGTTGATACTAGAGCACTGCTTCAAAAGTTCTCATTTAAAAACAGCATAAAGCAATCTGTGTCCAAACTAGTGTTTTCTCATCATTTCTTAAAGTATTCTTGTCCACACAAAAAATTGACCGATAAAGCATAAGATGTAGATGTTTGCCTACATGTGTGCAACAGCAGAAAAATTTTTGACCTTTAAATGAGATATTATGCATCTATTTTGGGATTTTTTTTCACCTCAGGGAATCCAATAAAGAAGTTACTTTTCTTTATTATGTCCATTAAGAGCAAACATATTTTTGTGTGTTGCCCAAATGCCATTTTTGTTTCATTATTGGTGCAGGCCTTTACATTGGTATGTTTCATTGGTGATCTTATCCAGAGATGCTTGAGTGTGCACATCATCAAAAGCAATGGCATAAAGCCTGACCCGTCTACTCGCACATTATGTAAAATTTGGATAAAAGTCTGTGCAATCACAAATGCTGCAAACTTTATCTACCCATAAAGAACCATATACTGTATATATGGAAAGAGTGTTAGTTTGTCGTACAGTATGTTGGAGTCATTTAAATCTAAATTGGTGAATGTTTTAGCAATGTTAGGTGAATAGGGACTTGTAAATTAACTATATATATTCACATATAAAGTATAGTTTATATAATATGAATATGCTATCTATCTATCTATCTATCTATCTATCTATCTATCTATCTATCTATCTATCTATCTATCTATCTATCTATCTATCTATCTGAAAAACTAATGTATATACCCACACATACACTGTATAGATGGTAATGTATGCCATCCATTGTTGTTTGCGTTCTAAAACTTAATACAGTTCTTGGAAATTGTAGTTACCTCTCAGCTAACTAACACCTTGTCTTGTCTGTTTTGTCCAGCGTAAGAGGAAACAGATGTTCAAAGGACAATGCAATTTGTTGTCACTGCTGATATGGCGTGGCACTTTTCCCATCTGTAATTGTTTCTAGTTGAAAAGAATGTACAGAGTGATTCATGCCCAGGGAGAGATCACCTCGGCAATGTGGCATGGTCACTTGTTTATAAGATAGGATGTATCACCCAAGGCTTTCCGTAGCTTTTTCCCACAATAAAAATCAACCTAAGTTACATTATTTTGTGTATTAATGGCTATATTTATATATTCCACATTGTGTTCTGCACAAAAGACCATTTATTTCAGGATCTGTTTCTCGGCCAATGCTCGACTCTAAGGTGGGGTTTGGAGATTTCTGGAAAAAAAAAAAGTGCGGAAATCATTGTGATTAGAATCATGTTTGAACTGCCTGACAACTCACAGCATCATCCTCATAAGTTATTCTCGTGATGTTACAAAATGAGACAATATTAGGATCTGAGGCAAAGCCTCTGGCTAGTTTTAGGAGAGAGCATTTGAGGAAATAACATCTCAAGTGAAATGTTTATTGCTTATAGAGATTTGCCAGAAGTCACAAATTACATATGCATATATTCAGCTGATACTTTTTCTACATTTCAAATCATGTTATTAGTATTAATATCTTATATTTGGGTGATACCTTTATCCCCGGTGACTTATAATTCTTTGCATAGGTTTTCCATAATTGGATCACAAGCTGGTTAAAGATATTTGCTCGGGGTCACAAAAGGAGTCAATAGTAGGACCTGAAACAAAAACCTTGAAGTTTAAGGTCCACCACGCTATATATACTGCCTGCCGTACACAATATTAAGGTGGAACTGTTCAAATGTGTGGCCACCAGGGCCCCTGCCAGTCAAAGCAGTGTTGGACCCCTGCCAAGAATTAATCCTGAGGACGAGGCCAGCTTTTCATAGGGCATACCCTGTCAATCAGACCCATTGCAAAGCTGAACTCCATGTGTTTATGGATGGAGTAGAAAACCCAAAGTACAGAAGTTGCAGAAAAACCCTCATAGATATGTGGGAGATCTGCAAACTCCACTGAAAGCGATCCTTGGTCAGAATTTAAACCCAGAACTCTGAAGCCGTGAGGCTGACCACAAGGGGAACACTTATCAAGTTGGATTGTGTGATCTGAGAACTTCGTAGTTTACATTCTAACAGCCACATTGCTGTGCCTCTGTGCATGTCAAAGATTCATATTTCAGATGATAACGTTAATAATAGTCCATGTGTACATTTTCTGAACCTGAATTTTATTAGAAGGTCCTGAGCTCATGTTGGCAAAGGTAGCAGTACCCAAAATGAACAACAGCTCTCTTTCATACACAATCGCAATTTGTTAAATTTAAAATTAACAATTTGTTAAACATGTATGTGCTAGTGATGTGAGAGGAAACCCAAGGAGCTGGTGATCATACATGAAACTGGTGAAACATTTCAAAGAGCCAGACAGGAATCAAGTGTGGCTTAGTGACGGTCTGGCAGTCAAACCCAAGCCTTTGGAAGTGCACAGCTTGCACATGGCAACAGCAGCTTTGTGAGAGAATGGCATCAGAAGATGGCACAGAGAAGGGGTCGTAACCGGGAAGGCAATAATTAAATAACAAAGCTCAGGACATATAGCAAAAATCATGGTCAGAGAATATAGCAGTAAGTCATAAGCCAAAAAGAGTACACTTGACCTGAGCCAAGAAACTCGAGACATAAATCTTAATCAGATGGGAGAAAAAAATTGCGCAACCAGTAAATTCAAAAACTAATAATATGAAATGACATTTTTTTTATCCTTAACAAATCCAAATCTTGGATGATTAAAATTGGTGCTGGCTTTTTAAAATGACTCTGGGAATGGCCTTCAAGCAGGAGGGCCTTGCGTCCTCACAACCAGTCTGCGACGTGGCATTGTCCTTAAAGAAAAAAAAGGAGGGTGCTGTGGGAGAATGAGAATTGTTTTTAATAATATTAAAACACAAGGAAGAAAAAGAGGAATGTCACCACTAGGTTTCAGCCTCAGAAACTCTTTAAACGATATTCTTATTGATTTTTAGAGGATAAGAGACATTTGGAAATAAATAAAACATATTAGCTAGATCATAACAGGAAGGTAGTGAAGGCTAGTCACTGTGACACAATACCGCGTTTAATAAAAAATGATCATTTTAACACCTCACTCTCATATACTATTTTGGAGTTTCACAAGGTGTTCAGTTTCCTTCACCCATCATGTTTACTTCTTCAGGCACTGCTTGGCCTGGAACATTTTTGGTGTTAAGATTTTCAGTTGACCATGATGTTCCTGAAACGTCTGCAGCGCTATACTTCAGTTTCTTCTTTATTTAATGAAGACACTTAAATCAAGCGACTCAGATGTGAAACTGCAAATTAAGGACTACAGTATTTCATTTTGAGAGTGTCACAGAGTAAACGTTGGTGACCTTGTAAGTTTTCATTTTCTTAGCTTTAGCAGGCACACTCACTAGAGCACAAATTAAACTAATCAACTGAGCCAGCTCGCTTGTGAGCAAATAATACAGATTGCCTGTTCCCGTTTCTTGGGTGAAATGCTGAATATTCATTGAGTTAATGAAATCAATTGGACCCCCTTTCCCCTAGTTTTTTTACTTTTGTCTTACAACCCTTATATTTAGTTTGATCTTTTTGCTTTCATTCGGGGGAAGCCCTGAATGAAGAATAAACTTTAAAAAAAGTTCCTACAATGACATTTCCAGATCAGCCTTTAAGTCTGGAGGACTGCATTAGTTCTCATTCCTCGCCCCGATTCCAGCTGAGAGTCAGGAGTGTATGAAGATAACAGCTGTAGGCGAAGCCATCAACTTTTAAAAGGCCTTAGTAGGCTCAGTGCAAGGGGTTGTCAGAAGCCATGCTCCAGATCCGCTGACCACCTCTACTTGTGCTGAGGCGTCATGAGCCTGAAGTACTGTATGTGAGCAATTAAAGGAATTATAATTCCAAAATCTGCAATTACCATTGAGATAAACAGTGGTGGCTCTGAGGCAAGGGATCTGCACTGGCAATCGGAAGGTTGCCGGTTCGAATCCTGTAAATGCCAATAGGAACTCTGCTCTGTTGGGCCCCTGAGCAAGACCCTTAACCTGCAATTGCTGAGCGCTTTGAGTAGTGAGAAAGCGCTATATAAATGTAAAGAGTTATTATTATTAAGGGAAGATAAGAAAATTATTTGACCAATGTAAAATAGTTACAGAAATGAAATGGACAGTCTTTGGCACCAAAATAAAATATTATGGATGGCAGTGATGTGTACTGAGCTGTTTTTTATATGCATCTCTCCATCCACAACACATTGAATTTGCTGAAGCAAAATCAAAATAAGTTAAGAGCTCGAGAAACTAAGCCTTTCAATTACAAGCTTCTCTCCCATCAAATGTCCAACCTCTCCATTTCCAATTAGGATCCTCGGATGTTGGGGCCTAACCTGGTAGCATTATGTACAAGTCAGACTTCGTGTTTCAATGGGAGGTCAGCTTATTACAGAGCAGGCTAACAAATATATACCCAATTATACAAGTTATATCTGTATAATTTATATAATATATTATATACTATATATAAATGATATACTATACTGTCATATTCAATTCAGTTCAATTTATTATTATATAGTTCCCTTCACTGAGTGCAGGCACAGAGTTCTGAGACCAGTTCTCAGATAAAGTGCAAGTATAGGTTTTACAAATGACTTAATTACAAAATAAATGGTGACAGTGATTTGGGAAAACAAAGTTCAAACTAATTAAAATAAATGCAAGCTGACATAATCTGTCCATTAATTAATTGTTGAACTATGGCCAGCATAGTGTATGTATAGTATACGGTGTCAGATAATATCTATCTATCTATCTATCTATCTATCTATCTATCTATCTATCTATCTATCTATCTATCTATCTATCTATCTATCTATCTATCTATCTATCTATCTATCTATCTATCTATCCTAATGGACACAGGAGAATATTCAAACTCACTGCTGACACTATGCAGGCTGAAATTGGAACCATAGACTCTACAGCTGGGAGACAGCAGTGCAGACTACTACACCACAGTGGCAACCAGACTCAGAATAACCCATCCATCTTTTACCTGAACTTGCTTGTGTCTTTATGCGAGGTGAAGAAACAAAGCATAGGCCTACCCACCAATTATGACACAGCCGAAGTGGGCAGTGGTGTGGTGATAGTGCTGCTACCTTGTAATAAGAAGGTCAGGGTATATGTCCTGGGTCCTCCCTCTGTGGAGTCTACGTGCAGATTAGGCAGATCTGCGATGTTAAATTGGCCCTAGTGTGTGTGTGAGTGTGTGCAAGGATCTGAGTATTCACTCTGCAACATACTCGCTCCTTGGTGAAGGGATTCTTTCTTCTTTTCCTCCCAATGCTTGCTACGATAGGCTCCAGCTTTCCCACAACCTTGCTCAGGATGATGCACGGTTTAGAAAATGGATGAATGGAAGGAAGGATCTATCACAACAGTATCACATGCTGACCATGACCATGCTGAGGGGACTTCTAGGGCTGAGAGGGAGCAGTGCTAAGCACTGCACCACTGCACCATCATACAAATCTAAGTCACTTAAATTAAATTTAATTTTATTAATGTTAAACACATCTCTACTTAATAGCAAAATGCACTATACAATAATCACAAAACTGTATGAAAATGAAGAAATGCAAAAGCGCTGTTGTCATTTCACTGATTCAGAGGGTTGAAGCCCAGTTATTAACAGGTATAACTAGCTGGCCACTGTCCCAGGCTGGACAATTCCAACTATAAATTCCGGTACATACTGCTTTGTTCCAGATAGATTATTAACCTTCTTCTTCTGAATTATTGAAATCTGTTTTAGTTTACCATGTATATGGGGGGATAGATAGATAGATAGATAGATAGATAGATAGATAGATAGATAGATAGATAGATAGATAGATAGATAGATAGATAGATAGATAGATAGATAGATAGATAGATAGATATCCATCCAGCCATCTGTTATATAGTGCCTTTCTTATTGATCGTCATACTGCATACTATATGAGATATACTGTATATATTTATTTATAATGTACTGTATATATATATGTATGTATATACAGTCTTCTGAATGTGTCTGTGCACATGTCACACTGTAAATTACTTCAAGTATAGAATTTGAGAAGATTCATAAGGTGTTACAGTTGTGATCTCTGTACTCTGAGACAACATATATCCAGCATGCTGTCAGTGAGGTCACCCAGCACACTTCTGACAAACTGCCTGTGTGAGTCACTGCGCCTTTGGCAGAGATTTGTATCCGCGTCCCTGGTCCATTGCATTTGAATTATTCTGCAGGCCTTCTGGTTTACATTAACACCGGGGGAGAAGATGAACAGGGACGGGAGCAACATCAAGGGCAGGGGCTCATCGTGAAGGACAAGGGGGAACAGGTGGAAGGTTAATGACTCTGGAGCGTATCCACCAGCCTCTCAGGCTTGATATATGGGCTTCGGGCCTACTGCGGGCATAGGCTTTCAAAGATATATTATTTCATTTGAGGAGCAGCATTCTCGTCCCAGCATTTGTCCACTGATAGATGATCCCCCACCCCCCCACCACCCGCCTAGAGTCCACAATTGGAGATGGCGTGTGAGTTTTTGTAAGGCCTGCCGTACATAATTTTTTTGCTGAGCTCTCTTTAACCTCTCACACATGCTGCCTCAGGAATAGGCTTTCGATGGCTGGATTTTTTTTTTCTTTGCTGCTATTTCGGTAGTAACAATATCTGTTTGATCAGGAGGGAGAAAAAGGTCCAGCACTGCCCATTCATAAATCATTTAGTAACAGGAAGACTCTGTTTCACTCATAAAAGCCAAATTGGTTCTCTAGTTTCGGTATTATACTGCAAATTGCCTATTGAAACAAAGAAATATATCAGGCGTTACTTCTATTATTTGTCAATGAAAGGCACCCCCCTCAAGAAAAATTAGAAATATGTAAGTGCAGATTCCTCAACCTTTCACGATCAGAATCACAATCTGTGCAAACATCTTGTGCTGCTCAGATAATTAATTTATTTACTTTTTATGGGTCATTTCATATGCTGCATTTTATAGTAAGCACTTCAGAGAAGCAGGGCAGCAGCATACTTGTTACTTATTCTTAAACTGTGTATTTTACTTGGGCTTGGAAATGCTCCTAAGTTTCACGTGTTAATTTGGACTTTCATTAATACCCTGTGTAATAAAAAATCTCACAGTAATGCTGATGCATTACTTTTGTTCATTATTCAGGTCATTCTTGTTCTCTTATATAGTATAATATTGATGAATCTCTTAGTTGTTGTTTAGCTAAGTTTTGTTATTTTGTATGCTTTTAGCATGTCATACATTTTAAAATGACAGATACAAATTACACCACCTACAGTGCTGATGGAGTTATCCAAGGCATGTTGAACTGATGGACTTGCACTTTGGTTAACACTCCTGTCTCACCAATCCAGTGCCTATGGCCAGTTTACATGAAGCACTCCGTCTTTGCTTCCTCATCCCCAAAGACATGCCCTTATTCGAAGTTTGCTCTGTGTGCGATTGTCTATGAGAGATGGACTGGTGCCATGGCTGCGGCTGAACACTGCCTTGTACTTGATGTTCTTGGGTTGGCTGTGGTCCCTAAATTGAACTAAGTGGGTTTGACAGTGTTATGACAGATACGGTGCATTCAGAAAGTATTCAGACCCTTCACTCTCTGCACAATTTGTTGTGTTGCAGATTTCATTTATACATGGATACATTTACCTTTTTATCCAAATCAATCTAACTCAATAGATTGAGATCTCAATAGATAACAAAGTGAAAACAAGTTTTCAGAAGGGTTTGCAAATTTATTAAAAACTTAATTTTGGACTTTGTAGAAGTCTGTTTGGCAGCAATTACAGCTGTGAGTCTTCTTGTTTAAGTCTCTACAAGCTTTTCACGCACACCTGGATTTGGTCAATTTACTCCATTGTTCCTGGCAGATCCTCTCAAGCTCTGTTAGACTGAATGGGAAGTGTCTGTAAATTTCCACCTTCAGGTTTCTCAATATGTGCTCTGCGGGATTTAAGTCTGGGCCACCCAAGGACAGTCAGAGACTTGTTACAGACAACTCCAGCATTGTCTTGACTGTATGCTTTAGGTCATTGTTGTGTTGAAAGGTGAACCGTCGCCTCAGTCTGAGGTTGCGTGCGCTCGGGAGGAGGCTTTTTACAAGGAACTCTTTCTATTTTGGCAGCTGCTGAGATGCACCTCCATGGTATTATGCTGCCGCCACCATGCTTCACGGTATGGATGGTATTAGGCAGGTGATGAGCAGTGCCTCGTCTTTGCCAGATATAGTGTTTGGAGGTTACCCAAATAGTTCAATTTTTGTTTCATCAGACCTTTTCCTCATGCTCTCAGAGTCCTTTAAATTGTCATATGCTGTTTACTTAAGAGAGACTTCTGTCTAGCCTCTCTACTATAAACGCCCGATTGATGGAGGGATAATGAGATGGTTGTCCTTCTGACTGGTTCTCCAATCTAAGCAGAGGACTCCTGAAGCTCTGTTAGAGTGAGCATTGGGCTCTATGGGTCTATAGACTACCTCTATTCTTGCCCAGGTAGTCAGGTTGGCTCAACAGCCAACTCTAAGAAGAGTCTAGACTTCTTCCATTTCGCAATTATTGAGGCCACTGTGCTCCTGGGAACACACAAAGCTTTAGAAATGTTTTTATCCCCTTGCTTTGATCTATGCCTGACCAAAACATGATCATGGAGGTCTACAGAGGGTTTCTCCGACTTCATGGCTTGTTTTTTGTCCTGACACGCAGTCTGAAATGTGGGACCTTAAATACACAGATGTGTGTGTCTCTCTCTAAATGATGTTCAGTCAATTCAGTTTGCCACAGGTGGACTCCAATGAAGTTCTAGAATTATAGCAAACTGGCCGTACCTGACCACAACCTGGAGTGCCAAAGTGAAGGGTCTGAATACTTATTTAACTGCAAGATTTCAGCATTTGATTTTTTATAAATTTGCAAACATTTCTGAAAACATTTCACTTTGTCATTTTTGGTTATTGAGTGTAGATTTATTTCAAATGTATTCATTTAAAATGAAATGTTCAACACTGTAAAGTGTGCAGAAAGTGAAGGTGTCCTAATGCTTTCTGAATTACCTGTAGATAGATAGATAGATAGATAGATAGATAGATAGATAGATAGATAGATAGATAGATAGATAGATAGATAGATAGATAGATAGATAGATAGATAGATAGATAGATAGATAGATAGATAGATAGATAGATAGATAGATAGATATGAAAGGTGGATTCAGTTGACATACTTCAGGGTCTATTGCAGGTGTGGCACAAGAGTTGGTGCTACTGCTACATAGCACCATGGTGTCAGGTTCATCTATCAGTCCAACTATGAATTTTGTATAAAGTTCACAGAATCTTAAGGTTTCTGTTTTTGTCCATTGAATCTCATTCCTTCCTGTAGTCCTCAGATAAGTATATTCATTTAAATCTTTAATTGGTCTAACGTGATTGAGTGTGGCAGTATGCGCATGTCCAGCATGTGAATTGGCATACTCGGGGTGTTTCCTGCTTGCACCTGTTGTTGCTAGAATCTTCCTCAGTTCCAAGCAACTGCCCCCTTACTTTATTAGCTACAGTATATAAACATTTTACCTGAAGAACTGTCATCTGATTTTGATTAACTATAAATAGAGATAAATGCCCCTCTGGAATAATGAAGGTTATCTAAACAATGAGTCAATCTCTAAAACCTCATGTTGAACTCAACCCCTATTACCTGGTGAATCAGATATTTGAGGACACTCATCAAAATTAAAGATTAGGCATTCAAGTTGGAAACCAAGAAACACTACTTCATACAAAGGGTCAAGGGGATGTGTAACAAGCTACCAAATTGAAATGGAGGCATAAAAATGTCTGGATGAGATATCAGGACAAGTTAGCCATTAGCTTAGCAAAAGTGCTTTGCGGACTACACAGCCTCCTCTCATTTATAAATTCATTCATACTAATAACTTTACTTAAATGTGGCAATAAATTCTGTGGTTCTCTCTCATCCATAATACAGAACCTTTTTATAAGACATTAGTTTACAGCAACTTGGATTCCATTCAATTCTCGGTTAATTTATATAGCATCCTTCATAGGAAACACTTTGGTAGAGCATGAAACTTGGTGTAACATTTTTACATTCTTAGAGAATCTGGTATTGTCATAGGAAACACTTTGGTAGAGCATGAAACTTGGTGTAACATTTTTACATTCTTAGAGAATCTGGTATTGTACAGGCACCAACGGCAAAAACATTATCATCTGTACAGAGTGCTGAGGTTTCCACATACCGAAATGAAAATATCCCAATTCAAGGCCAAATTGAAAAGTGAGGCCCGGGCAGAAGCTGTATTAGGAGAACACAACAAAGAGGCCCTGACATGTGAAAATGTTTTTCATTTAACCTATCCATTTTCTAGTTCAAATGCCTGTATCCTCACAAAATTCAGGTTTTTGTGTTTACGACTGTAACCGTATACAACGTTAATCCTTAGGACCCTTTTTTGAGGGTTTGAGATACATCATAAAGAAAGAAGCAAACATCAAACACGGGTCACTTGAAATAAAAATTAACATGGGAGTCCTCCAGGAAACGCAAAAGAAATTTCAGGTCGGAGTAACGAGGTCCTCTTCATGTGGGGGTCACCACATCAACTGGTAAACCTGGAAGACAGTTCCATGTAGAACCAAAGAAGTGCTGCAGTTGTGTTTCCTCTAGAAGGACACTCATATGCAGGGCCGTATTTTCCTATAGGCTAACTAGGCTTCAGCCTAGGGCCTCAAGATCAAGAGGGGCCTACATTCAAATTGTTAGCAAAATTTTATTATCTCTCATGTAATTTACAAACTTAAAAATGAAAGGTGAAAGGGCCTCATAAGTGGAATAGCCTAGGGTCTCTTTTCATATAAATCCGGCCCTGCTCATATGGTTTTATCAGCAGGTGGCACTACCACTGCACCACCTGCATGGATACCATACCTTGGAAGTGGCATTTAGTTGTTAATTACAGTAAATGTCTGTTCTACGCTAAAACATATTGCGCTTGAGTTGGAAGAATAGACTGACAACTGCAAGGAATAAAAGAGGAGAGGTGAAACAGAGGAGACACTGTCCCTCTATACGGAATTGTGAGATAAGTACGTACGTCTCCACTGGTTTGAGGACTGTGTTGAGTGTAATTGGCTATGGTTTTTTCTCCCTTTTGCCCCTTTCGAGGGATATAGCCTCCTCAATCTCTAATAATGTAGATGTTTTGTATAATAATTATATTAAATATGTCATATTATTTATCATGCTGTCAATAAAATAAAAACATCAAATTACCATTAATTTTTTCAACATTTAACATCATCATTTCACATGAGTTGCATGGGGCCCTATGTTTAGCTGCATCACCGACTCAGAATCTTGTGTTTGAGCCCCAACTCCTTTTTTTACTATGGTTCTTCTTTAAATACTCACAGTTTCCTCTAACGTTCTAAAAAAGTTCAAGTTAGAGTAGGCTTACACCATTGCAATTAGTATGTAACTTTTCATAGTGATGATGAGATGCCCAATTCAGGGTTGGATCTTGTCCTTAGACTGACACTGCCAGGATATTCCAATACCTAACTGTGGTTTTGTAATGCACCTTGCAGTGCAACTTGGATCAGTGATGAACCTGGTATCACAGGGTGTTTCATGTCTTTGATCTACCCGGGAGACCCAGTAGATGATGGTCAAGCTCCTGTTTGTGTCCAAGTAGGATGCTACACCAAAGTTAAGCCCCCCAATCCCAAACCACCTAGATGCCTTTTCAGCAGCTTCAAGAATGTTCTTGATGGCTCTTCTGTTGTGCACTCCTAGAATTTTCAGGGTTTAATGAAGAGACTGGCCTGTGAACCTTCTGCAGACTTCTTCCACAGACTGACACCTCCCCTTCAATCTCTTGCTCCAACACCCTGCCACCAGTCCTCCTTACTTGACCCACTTTCTTTTGTGTGTTTCTTCAAGCTGGTCCTCCCAGGGGAATGCGAGCACCCCCAAAACCACCTGCTTGGTTGATTGAAATGTAAGGTCACAATCTGGCCTAAGTGTGGTTGCCAAGATGGTGTCAGAGAATTTCAACTGTCTTCCTAGGTCAACCCGGACCTGCCAGACTTGTGCTGTTTTCTGTAGTCCACCTGATATCCTTGGTTGGGTTTGTGGCTTCTGCCCATCTTTATCAAAAGCAATGTCCTGCCTAGATGGATGTTGCTGTTTGTTTTGGTAGATTCGTAAAGCATTCATACAACACTGGCTCCATCAGACAGCACTCTATTGGCTGTCAAAAAAAGGGAGGAGCCTGTGATGATTTAGAAATGTAAAACTGTGCTGGATAGTCATCACAGAGTTGTGTAATTTGTCCTACACTGTGATTATATAATATCTTTATATATAATCTTCATTTGGATCTTGATCTTCGTTTGTCTGCGAATTCACTGCCTTGTGTGGTGTTCCTGCTGTATTCAGTAGAGGGCAGTAGTGATGGAGGAGGAGAGGAAGTGAGGGGGAGGATCGTTGGATGAGGTTGGAGTGTGGTGATTAAAGAGGATTGAACTAAAGGAGACTACGTACTGTATGTACTGGCTGAATACACAACACCTTGGTTGTTACTTTTGTTTACAAACACTGTCGATACCACTCTTTGTGTTTAGATCTGGCATCGACACCGTGCTTTGTGTTTAGATCTGGCATTGACACCTGCTTCGTTGTCGAGACTGTGGTTTTTTGTGTTTCTATCGACCATTGTTGGCAGCACTTCGTCAAAATCGAATGTTCACTCGCTTCTTGGAATCGGCAGTCAGAGTATATAAGTTGGACACACATCTGTGATTTTTCCATCAGTCGGCGTTTGGAGTTCAAGAAAGAAACATTGGTTCTTCCTTACTCTTTGGATTGCCACAAGCAACCTGCGAGATTGGAGAAAGGTCGAGAAGAGATTGTAAGAGGAAACGACAGCATCATGAAAACGAGATGGACTGTGAACGGAGAGAAGCAGAAATGCTCCTCCACCACCACATAATTACTATTCGGACAGTGATTCCGAGTAGGCCATTCCTATCGAATCAATGTCCAAGGGTGTTGTTTTGTAATTTTGTTTCCCTTATAAAAAATCATAATGCTGTGCGACGAAGGGCCCAGTTCACGACTGGCAGCCGCGTTAAAACAGGAAGCCCTTCACAGACAACTTTAACACGCGCAACGTAGTTGGGCACACATGGCTAGTAATATATATAAAAAATCCAACGTCTGTCTGTGTGTCTGTATGTATGTATGTATGTTTGTCTGCTTTTCATGAGAGAACTACTTAATGGATTTAAATTGGGTTTTTGTCTATAATTTGCTTGAACATTCTGGTTGATTTTGTGACTTCTCTCGTCGTGCTAAGTATCATAGTTCACTTGCGGTACCGATTTATTCGCGTGAATCCGAGAGCATGCAGCGGGCTAAGGGGAGGGGAAAGTAGGACCTCAGGGGTGCAGAGGCGGTTGGGGCCCTCCTCACTCACACGCCAGCCTCTGTTCAAGTCAGTCTACCTCTCGCCATGTGTTGGAGCGTACCTTACCTCCGCTTAGCTAGCAATACCTGTTTGTTCAACAGACATTATTATCTAGAGATTGTTAAGGAGTAAAGTTTGAAGTTTTTGTGAGAGAGATCAGAGCTATGTGTGTTTTAGAGGATTAGCTGCATTGATATCACGGCCACTTGCTTTTTTCCCCTAGCAGGGGACGCTCTCCCGTCAGAGCTGAACACGATCAGATACAGTGCCAGATACAGTGCCAGCGTTTAACGTTGGAGCATACCTATCTTCTCCTTGGCCAGAATTAAATTTTTAACATTTTTTTATTGACTTTTAAAGTTTGTCCAGTTTCACAACTACATGGGTGGAGCCGTGGGGGACGTCTAGTATAATTTAATATAATAAGGTAAAGTGATGCAGCAGGCAGAGTTCTTGTATTCCAGCGTTTGTATTCTAGCTCAGTTGCCTGTGTGTGTCTCTCCAGTGCAGCTCTCCATTTTCCTCCCACAGTTTCTGGACACTGTCTTAAGTCTGTAGATTCTAAACTGTGAGTTTACATAGACTTCTTTGAAAGTGTACTCTTTTATAGACTTGCTTTCCATCAAAGGTTGGTCCTTACCTTGTTGCTGGTTATAGGTCCCCCACAACCACTAAGAAGGAAAAATGAATACTGTTGATTGGCGAAACATACCAAAGCGTTTTCTACAGAAAATTTCTTGGATTCACCGGTGAGTTTGTTCACTGAATTTTTCCCTGACACTTTGCTTTGCAGTCGGCTTAGACAAACTCTTTTGCCAATGCCCTAAAATGCTTTGCTAGGTCAGTGTGACATCACAGAGTTGTAGCAGCCAGTATTGAATGGGGATGTCACTTCCCATTCTGCGTGACCTGCCTGATTGCGTTGCACGTGTACTTTTTCACACACTTTATGGCACTGCCTGATCTATTTTGTTGATGTGTGAAAAATGTACTGCATATACATGCTTGTGCAATGTCACAACCCCATTTGTATTCCAGCCAGACTTGTACCTCTGCATGCATTTTTTTTTTAAAAAAAAGGAAACTTGCAGTATTTTCATTTGAGAGGTATGTTAGCTGACCATAATGAGAATATTATGAAAATACTTTGTTGTTCTGCACAGATTTATTGTACGTTGTGTTTTCACATGCAGGATTAAGCATCTTATGCTTCTCACTGTAGCACAGATCGGGTAGTGACATGGACTGCTTTATTTACATTACGCTGATCCCTTGCACCACAGGCTCTGTGTTAGTTAGTTAGTCACAGTGATAGGAGCTCAGGAGATGCAGAGAGAGACAGAGGACTCTGAGTACAGTGGACATGGAGTATACTTTTATCTCAGGGAGGCACAGTGGTGCAGTTTTTAGCACTGCTGCCTCACATCTTGGGTTACATTTTTTGGCCATTATAATTGTTCCAGAATAATTGGCAAGGGCAACAATTAAGAGACCACTACACTTCATAATGAGTTCAGTTTCTTCTTCCCTATTGACTTCATTGCATTTCTTGGAACTTGATGATTATTTCCATGTTTTTGCCAAAATCAAGGCAAAGCAAATTCAGTGGGGCTTGTTCATCACTAAAATGAGTTGGGAAAATTAAAGAAAATTACAAAATGTTACCTGTCATGAATTTATATACCATCCCCTCTGATGGGTGTTTTTTGCTTACTGTATTTGTTTAATCATCTACAGTACTTATATTTTTTAACATTAATTTATTTAATGTATGAAATGTATGTGGAATTTAGCCCTGCAATGGGCTGGTACTCCATCCAGGGTTGGTTCCTGTCTTGTGTCAGTGTTGCCAGCATAGGATTAGGTCTGAGAATGTTGTGTCCTACCATACAAAATATACTTTATGTATTTATTGATTTACAGATTTACATATTGTATTATTATTCTGTAGTATATTGTGTGGTGCTTTGTATCGACATTTTATTTTATAAATTTAAATATGGTAACATTCTAAACTTAATAATTTAATGTGTAAGATATTAAATACATTGGATTTCATAGCAAAGTGCCTTTCCCTAAGTCCACTTATAAAATGTGCAAAATGTTTAGAACTGAAAAAATAGTTACATTTCATTAATGATCCTACCTGCATTTCACTTAAAAATGCTGAAGTTTCCAAGTTAAATCCATTAATCACAAACCACAAATGCTATTTTACACTCTGCGTTACAATCAACTTCTGTACTGAGTGATTATTGTGGTCTTCAGCAGTGCTATTTTGAATGTTTTCCATATACATGTTGCACACCAAAGTTTCTACATCAATGTAAAAGTCATGTCTGAAGAGAAAACAGTATATGCAACAACAACAAGAACAACATTAATAATATTGATAGTAAATGCCTTGAGCATTTTTTTTAACATGTATTATTATTATTATTTTTATTATTATTATCTCAATAGCTATCACAAAAAATTACATTATCCAATTACCTTTAATATTACAAAGATAAAAACAGATATACACATAGAGTTACTTTCTTTTACTATTAAAAAGGCTTTCCCTCTGTACAACATATAGGCCTATTGGTCTGCTCCCCCTCGCATTGCCTTGAGACTCAGACAGCTTTTGCGATCCTATGAATGAGTTGTTAGAGTTCCATCAGAGATTTGCACTGTTGTTCCGTACCCCCGGCTGCCTTCAGGAGTTGGCTTTGAAAGCAAAGACAAAGCAACCTTACTTTTTACCTTGGAGAGTCAAAAGGAAGAGAAAACGGAAATGTGTGCACTAGTTAAAGAGAATGATTTAGGGGCCTGAAATTCTACTGAGAGACATGAACGACGAGGGCTAGCAAGCTGGAGAGTCTGTTCATCCACTTGTTGCTTTGATGAGGGATAAAAGGCTGTCATGAACTACAAGTTCCTGATGGAGAGCTGATAGACTCATCCTGGCAAAAAGAGAGACACCCCGGAGTTCACAGCAACTCGCCAGAGGGAATAGACTTCTTTTTCCTTCCCACTAGCTCTAGTGAGTGGAAGTTACTCTCAAGATTTTATTGATGTGCATTTCTGTGTTTCCTCCTGCTCCATTTTCTAGTTTCCTGAAATCCATGTATAATAATTGGTAATGATAGCCTTGTTTACTTAGTTTGACGTGAAATCATCAATATCTAAAAAGTTTTTTTACTGGCCATCTTCACTTCACTGAAATGGTTCATAATAGCATGAGTTTGAATTATTACCTTTTTAAAACTTTATAAACTAAAAAACTAAAGCTAACTAGTTGCCAGTTTTATACCATAAGTTTCTGTTTGGCTCCTTTTTAACCTCAGTATTAATTATAGGAGTGGAAAAATAAATAGTGTGGGGTTTGGAGAAGTCCTGCCGTGGTAAAATTTAGAAGATAGATAGATAGATAGATAGATAGATAGATAGATAGATAGATAGATAGATAGATAGATAGATAGATAGATAGATAGATAGATAGATAGATAGATAGATAGATAGATAGATAGATAGATAGATAGATATAAAATTATTTTGAATTTTTGAATTTCCCCTTAGGATTAATAAAGTATCTATCTATCTATCTATCTATCTATCTATCTATCTATCTATCTATCTATCTATCTATCTATCTATCTATCTATCTATCTATCTATCTATCTATCTATCTATCATAGTTCCTTTCATATATATTGTATCTTCCAAGGGAAAAATGAGGGGATTTTGAAAATGTTACAGACATTGTACCTTTGCTACAAATTAAACCAGGGTTCAAATCATGTATACACCATTTTGCTACTCTGATCACACTATGTGTTGATATGATTTAGAATAACCCAAATTAACTTCAGCATCATCAGCAGGCACATTTAATGGTGACATTCATTATTAGAGAGTCCAGATATGCTCTGCATATAAAGCTGCGTAAAGGCACAATATATGAACAGCAAAGTTGTTCATTTTAGGGCTTAAAGAGACAGACAGACAAGCTGTCTACTTATAGACAACGTAAATATTTGGGCATTATGGGATTTCTAGGGTCCTATTAGTGTTACACAACGCAAAAAGACCTACCACTTGTGTTGATGAAAAATGTAAGAAGTCTGACTGTATGGTGGACTGAGGGACTGGCATCATCATGAGCACTGGAATGTGTTAAAAGGAAAGCCACAATAGCACTTTAGCATAATTTTAACATTTGTCAGCTTGTCAGTTTGAAGCATTTTTGAAGTGTATATTTAAAAATAATTGCAAATTATTTCAGAGTAAATGGTTCAAATTTAATAGGATTACATAGATAGATAGATAGATAGATAGATAGATAGATAGATAGATAGATAGATAGATAGATAGATAGATAGATAGATAGATAGATAGATAGATAGATAGATAGATAGATAGATAGATAGATAGATAGATAGATAGATAGATAGATAGAAACCGTTATGAACCTAAACAAAACTCATACAAACACTCTTGGACCTTCTTAATTCTGACTCCGTACACAGCTTGGTGCTGCTCTGTATCTGTGGCTTAAGGGATGTGTGGAATTCCCAAGAGATTAGACCAAAGTTTTCCAGGAATGAGTGGTAGGATTAAAGTAACTGAGCATGGGAGGTTCTTTCTCTTCATGATTTTTTTCACATGGATGAAATTTATTTTCAGGAAGATATTCTGGAAAGCTAATGTACTTAAGGTGGTGGTTACCTTGGAAAATTCCTCTAACCATTTCTGAATCCATTTATTCAATTCAAGGGGCCACAGCCCATAATGGCAGCACTGGGTGCCAGGCAGTAACCAACTGTTAAAGGATTATCAGTACATATGATACAGATTCATTCACAAAGGGCTGAATTTGGATTACAAATTAAGTTAACATACACATTTTTGGGATATGTGAGTAAAACCAGAGAATCCGAATAAATATCACATTCAGACTGAAGAAAGAGATTCACAGGGATTGGACTCAAACCCAGTGTTTGATTTGTGAGGACTTGGCACCAATTACTGTGACACCATGACACCCTGGAAAATCATTGAATGAATGCTCATCATGTTTATTGCACTCTTCACCATCTTCCTCCCTAAAACAGTACATCATACCAATGAGTGAACAAAGTTTATCTACATGGCTGTACCTAAATCATTGAGAAAATGGTTTAATAATGTTATTTTGAACCATTTCATCTTACCAGTCTTTATTTGGTAATACTGCTGCCTCGCAGAAATGAGATAAGGATTTGCATCCCGGGTCCTCCCTGCATGGGGTTTGCATGTTTCCCACGTGTCTGTGTGGGTTTCCCCCGGGTGCTCCAGTTTCCCTCCCACTGTCCACAGACCTTCTGGTCAGGTGAATTGGCTCCCTTCCTCTGCATTTTTTTTTATGTTTATCAGTTTTTGTTTTGATCTTCTGGATTTGACAATTGGCTCTTTGTTTTGTTGTTTTGATTTTTTTTAGTGTTTGCTGTACATCTTTGCTATTTTCTTTGGTATTTTATTTTACTTTTTTTATTTAGTATTTAGTTTGATATTATTTAACTTTTTTCCTGATATTTGTTCTTTGTTTTGGAATGTTTGCATTATTTGGAGTTTTTTATTTTTGGAAATGTATAAGTTCTTTTGGGCGGCACAGTGGCGCAGTGGGTAGCGCTGCTACCTCGCAGTTGGGGGACCTGGGGACCTGGGTTCGCTTCCCGGGTCCTCCCTGCGTGGAGTTTGCATGTTCTCCCCGTTTCTGCGTGGGTTTCCTCCGGGCGCTCCGGTTTCCTCCCACAGTCCAACGACATTCAGGTTAGGTGGATTGGCGATTCTAAATTGGCCCTAGTGTGTGCTTGGTGTGTGGGTGTGCTTGTGTGTGTCCTGCGGTGGGTTGGCACCCTGCCCGGGATTGGTTCCTGCCTTGTGCCCTGTGTTGGCTGGGATTGGCTCCAGCAGACCCCCGTGACCCTGTGTTCGGATTCTGCGGGTTGGAAGATGGATGGATAAGTTCTTTTGGATTTTTCCTTATGTGAAATGTTTTGTGTTTGGGAAATATGTTTTTGATGGCTTTGACCTTCTAGGTCAGGGTAATCATAGTAATCTTATGTTCTTTCAAACAAGTTGCTACAACCCCAGGTGATAATTTTATTGAGAGTCAAAGACCTGGAGATGGTAATAAAATCAAATTAGCATATAAGGAATCAAAACATGGGCGGCACGGTGGCACAGTGGGTAGCGCTCTTGCCTCGCAGTTAGGAGACCTGGGTTTGCTTCTCGGGTCCTCCCTGTGTGGAGTTTGCATGTTCTCCCTGTGTCTGCGTGGGTTTCCTCCCACAGTCCAAAGACATTTCATGTTTGGTGCATTGGTGATCCGAAATTGTCCCTAGTGTGTGCTTGGTGTGTGTGTGTGCACCCTGTGGTGGGCTGGCGCCCTGCCTGGGGTTTGTTTCCTGCCTTGCACCCTGTGTTAGCTGGGATTGGCTCCAGCAGACCCCCTGTGACCCTGTGTTAGGATATAGCAGATTGGATAAGGGATGGATGGATGGAATCAAAACCCAGGGAAACTAACGGTGCACAAGATCTTAAACCTTGGACAGATTCTAGTTAAACTCATTCCCAGTTTTTTTTAATTGATCCAAGAAGAAGTTGTCATTCAATAGTGGAAGTGGGTGAAACCTCAAAAAGACCCATAAACATTGACATACATTTACATTTTTTTATTTAGCTGGCACTTTTATCCAAAGCGACTTACAACGTTTCAGGTACAATTGGTTACATTTCTTTTGTTTTTTCCATTTGGAGCACAGGCGGGTGACGTGACTTGCACAGGGTCACACAGTGTCAGTAGTGGGACCATGTCACATCTTTCTCTAGCCCGCCCAGAATAGGCTTTGCTTCGCCTCAGACAGTCTGGCCTCCCAACTCCACAGGCAGGCTTTGGCCTACAGATGCTGAAAAAAAAGAAGAGGCTTTTAAAGTTCAAAAATACCCGAAATGTCCACAGTTTACCAAAAATATCCTTCAGGGAAATTGAACCATAAAACAAACTCTGGCTTGGAAGGACAAGGGAAAAGCAGACTCTTTATTAAAGGAAATTTATTTTAAAGACAAGAAAAAAAAGCACAAAATGGTGAAAGACAAAAAGTGAGCCAAAAGGATTTGTGTAAAAGGCAATCCAGGGCACGCAAGTCCCAATAAGTAATCTAAAAACAACAGCATTTATTTCGATAGCACATTACCATACACAGAACGTAGCTTAAAATACTTTACAAGATGTCAAAGAAAAAGTTACAAGAAAAGAAAAACAAACTGAATTAGGAAAGAATAGTAATAAGAATATAATAATAAATAATACAAAAATAAATCAATATGAGTTTACATAACATAGATGATGCATAATTAGTAGAAATGTTGAGTCCTTATATAAAATATTGAATTTTAAGTCTCTAAAGATGAATCCAATGATAAGATCAGGCATCTGGGAGGACAGGAAAATAAAATCTGACCACCAAACCCCCACTGGGCAAGAGAAAGAAAGCAAAACAAATCGAATCCACAACACAGAATCAAAATCTGCAAACCAGAAAAAACAATAGTAACAAAATGCACTCTTTGAATGTCAATGAACCACTAAAGAATCCGCTCACCAACACCGCAACTCTTTGAATGTCAATGCACCACTAAAGAATCCACTCACCAACACTGCACACAACTGAGAGCGGTCCTTCAGTGATGACATCAGGGTGGTCCCACATCTTGGGGTTTCACCCACAAAGCACAAGGAATATAACAGAACATAAAAGCACAGTACATACAAATTATATAATTAAAACGTAATCAAATTACATCTTGCCTGAAGAAGGGGCCTGAGTTGCCTCGAAAGCTTGCATATTGTAATCTTTCTAGTTAGCCAATAAAAGGTGTCATTTTGCTTGGCTTTTCTCTACATTCATAATGGCTAACACGGTACAACACCCTAGTACAACGTAATCAAAGAAAAACATCTTATATATAAACGTTTACGCATGGAAGTGTGCGTTTCTGTCTGTCCGGTCCCTAAGTGCAAGGCTACAGCATGATGCTCAAAGAAAGCGACTTTGTCGCCAAAGTGAAACCACAGACAAAAGAGAAACTTGCTATTAAATGAAACCTCCGAGGTGAGAGAAATTCGCTTATCCTCTGATAGACAACAGAGGCGAGTACATCGGCAAAACGAAACCGCCGAGGAAAGAGATCCTTTTATGGATTTTCCGCCGATGCATGCATGCATGCCCAGTGTAGGCAAACATCTACACTACATGCGTTTTCAGTCGTTTTAGTTTGGATGGAGGTTGGGAGCCTGCACTGATATAGCAACATTGCTGAACCCACCACACGATAGACCACCTGAGGATCCCAGATTAGGACCCTAGTGCAGCCATGCAACAGGTGACACCTCAGCACCCCACTAGTTCTTTAGGATTGGAACAACTTGAGGTTTGTTTTCACAGTGTCTGGAGTGCCAATCCTGTCACCCATCCCCAAATTTTCCCTGCAACATGGAGGACTTGCAAGGTTTAATGTCATACCCTGGACTGAGCGATTGCAGGTTAAGGGCCTTGCTCAAGGGCCCAATGCAATGGAATCACACCTTCCGATTGCTGGCGCAGATCCCTAGCCTCAGAGCCACCACTGCATCTTAAATGATGTGGATGCAGACCATTTTCATATTTAAATGAAAACATAATAGTGTACAAATAACAATTCTGTCTCACTCCCTCTTGACAAAACTTGATAAAATGTTTCATTTATGGAAAGATGTATGTGGTCATGATCGTAGTAGGTAGATTTGTAATGATGAAGGTATTCAGGAGATGGAACATATGAGATCCATCCATCCATCCATTTGCCAACCCGCTGAATCCGAACACAGGGCCACGGGGGTCTGCTGGAGCCAATCCCAGCCAACACAGGGCAGGAACCAATCCCGGGCAGGGTGCCAACCCACCGCAGGACACACACAAACACACCCACACACCAAGCACACACTAGGGCCAATTTAGAATCGCCAATCCACCTAACAAGCATGTCTCTGGACTGTGGGAGGAAACCGGAGCGCCCGGAGGAAACCCACGCAGACACGGGGAGAACATGCAAACTCCACGCAGGGAGGACCCAGGTCCCCAGGGGTCCCAACTGCGAGGCGGCAGCGCTACCCACTGCGCCACCGTGCCGCCCAACATATGAGATGTCTTTGTTTAATGAAAATATGAGATGTCTTTGTTTAATGAAAATATTATGTACAATTAATTTCTCTGAGTTGCACTTTCCTCCCTTACACTGGACATTTTTGCCACATGTGGAAAAATCCATCCATCCATTGTCTCCCGCTTATCCGAGGTCGGGTCGCGGGGGCAGCAGCTTGAGCAGAGATGCCCAGACTTCCCTCTCCCCGGCCACTTCTTCTAGCTCTTCCAGGAGAATCCCAAGGCGTTCCCAGGCCAGTCGAGAGACATTGTCCCTCCAGCGTGTCCTGGGTCTTCCCCGGGGCCTCCTCCCGGTTGGACGTGCCCGGAACACCTCACCAGGGAGGCGTCCAGGAGGCATCCTGATCAGATGCCCGAGCCACCTCATCTGACTCCTCTCGATGCGGAGGAGCAGCGGCTCTACTCTGAGCCCCTCCCGGATGACTGAGCTTCTCACCCTATCTTTAAGGGAAAGCCCAGACACCCTGCGGAGGAAACTCATTTCAGCCGCTTGTATTCGCGATCTCGTTCTTTCGGTCACTACCCATAGCTCATGACCATAGGTGAGGGTAGGAACATAGATCGACTGGTAAATTGAGAGCTTCGCCTTGCGGCTCAGCTCCTTTTTCACCACGACAGACCGATGCAATGCCCGCATTACTGCGGATGCCGCACCGATCCGCCTGTCGATCTCACGCTCCATTCTTCCCTCACTCGTGAACAAGACCCCGAGATACTTGAACTCCTCCACTTGGGGCAGGATCTCGCTACCAACCCTGAGAGGGCACTCCACCCTTTCCGGCTGAGGACCATGGTCTCGGATTTGGAGGTGCTGATTCTCATCCCAGCCGCTTCACACTCGGCTGCGAACCGATCCAGAGAGAGCTGAAGATCACGGCCTGATGAAGCAAACAGGACAACATCATCTGCAAAAAGCAGTGACCCAATCCTGAGCCCACCAAACTGGACCCTCTCAACACCCTGGCTGCGCCTAGAAATTCTGTCCATAAAAGATATGAACAGAATCGGTGACAAAGGGCAGCCCTGGCGGAGTCCAACTCTCACTGGAAACGTATAAACGTCTTTAACATTTATATTCTGACACATATGTGTCTCCAGGTTGAGCCTCAAGAGATGCGACCTGGTTTGGTGTCACGTTTAGTTGGTTATATGGAGGGGTTTCCAAGGTCGAAGAATAGCTGAGCCACTGACAAACACCTGTGTCGAATGGTATGTGTGCCCAGTACCACATTTGTAAAGACTTAGGAGCCACAATGCACATGCTCTTCATTCAGAGGATTCACAGATGCTTAGCTCCATTTTCACCTAAGCTGGAACCTTAAAGCACTGTGCCCAGCAGGCCCAACACATGCTGTTATTCAATTAGCCAACTGAAAAGCCTAATAACATACAGTTTCAATCGACTTCATTATGAGTGTGTAATTAAATGTTCACCGGCTGTGGGTCAGTGGCGTGTCAGAGGAATTTGTCACTGTCTGTCAGCAGATGCCTGCCCTTGTCTATTTCTGCCACCCGTTGCGTGCCGTCTATTTAAAGAGTAGCGGTGATGAAAGAGTCAAAAGACAATAGATAGCATAAGGGACCTGCCAAGCAAGGTTCAGGCCGTGTTGGCTTACACGAAGTTTATATTTAGCGAACATGAGCAATATTTGTAGATTGAGACATAACAGAGTTGAGAAGCAACCGATACAGAAACACGCTGGCACCCTTTGTCTCGGAATTCCTCTGCTGGCATATTGGTCTGTTAGGACAGTCCAGAGCTGTAAAAGCTCCCCAGGATACCCTCATTTCATCCAACTTTAAATGAGCAAAACTGTAAAATTTGGAAATGTGTTTGATTTTGTCCACTGGTGATATTAAATATAGGGTGACCCAGGCAGTTTCAAGGGGTCACCTCATGGAGTAGTCTGGCCAGATCAGATTTGATGCATTTCTCTTTAACCATCTAGTAAATAATGAGCTGCTGCTCAGCACTAATGAAACAGCAGTCAGGACAGAAAGGAATCTGAGACATCAAAGAAACGTCCAAAAAGTGAAAAGCACCAGAATGGGGAAATGAACACTGGGTGAAGAAAAAAATGCCAGCCTGTTAAAAATATCAAGCCTTTTTTTTATTAATATTATATATTAAGGTGGCTCCTTCATCCAAAGAAGCTTACAAAATTTGGATACATTGCTACTGCCTGTTGGTTTTGTTTTTGCATGTAAGACGTGGGTTAAGTACCTTAAGGGTCACACAGTAAAGAAGAGATGGCTATTGAAACTGCAGCCATGTGGGTGAAGGTCCAGCACCGAAACCACAACACTATGCCACACCAACTGTTGTAAGTTGGTATAAGGTTTAGCCATCTAGCAGCTACGCGTACGTGACTGATTTGCAATTTACAAGGCTTAGGCTTTGTCTTATTATTTATTACTATTTACTCGTATTGTATGTTTGTATTGATGTTTTATTTCTGTTAGTTTTGTCAAATCAGATTCCATGTGCCTGTCAAATTTAGTTGCAATCAAATAGGTTAGTAGTGATAAAGAACTTAGACATGTTGCACTTCTGCTTTACAGTTACAAGGGAGCATGGTGGTGCAGTGGGCGTGCTGCTGCCTTGCAGTAAAGAGAACAGGGTTCGTGTCCCAGGTTCTCACTGCATGGAGTTTGAATGTTCTCCCCATGATTCCTTCAGGTGCCTCAGCTTCCTCCCACAGTCCAAAGACATGCAGGTTAAGTGGATTGGTGGTACTAATTTAGGCCTAGTGTGTATTTGGTGTGTGTGTACACCCAGTGGTAGACCGGTGCCCAGTCCAGGATTTGTTCCTGCATTGCGTCCTGTGCTAGCTGGGATAGGCTCCATCACCTCCTGCGACCCTGTTTAGGCCTAAGTGGGTTAGACAATGACTGACTGACAGTCCAACTTTACAGGTCCACCAGACAGAGTTTGAATCTCATCTGTGAGGAGTTTTCTTGCTCTCCCTGTAGGTTGTTCCCCCCATAGTCCAGTTTTCCTCTCTCATTCCAAAGATGTGAGTGGCAAGTTCACTGAAGACACTAAACTGGCACTGTGATTTAGGCATGAATGCAACTTCTCATGAACTGGGAACAACTTTAGAACATTAGTCATTCCACCCAACAAGGTCATCAAACCTGTACACCAAGATTCTGTACATAACACTAAGATGACATTTGAAGGCCATCAAAGCCCTACTCTACTATACTACACTGTAATTTATTCCATACGTTTTTGATTCTTCATGTGAAGGAAGGAATGCTATTATTTGCCCAAAATGTTTCTGACTGTGTTCTTGTTGAGGAGTTTATACTCTTCAGGTTGACCGTAACCTTAACATGTGGCAGCAGTAGGCAGTGGACCACTACGGCATGATACCTGTAAGCAGTGGGACCGAGAATAGATTCATGGAAAGACATTCACAGTTTACTGCTGTACAGTAATCCCTCACTTATCGTGGGAGATAGGTTCCAAGGCCGACCACGATAACTGAATTTCCGCGAAGTAGGGACACTATATTTATTTAATTATTTAACGTGTATTTGGACGTTTTTAAACCCTCCCTGTATTGTTTACAACCCACCGTTTACTCTATTAAAAACAGGGACAACTGCTAAGCAATATGAAATCGGTAGATAAGTTTACACTTACTGTATAGTGAAGTACACGTAGCAGCTTGTAGGCGGTCATGACGTCGTCGACCTTGTTGCAAAGATTCCTAAAGCAGATTCCATCCAGACTACTGCCTTATCACGTCCACTTGCAACTCGTTTTGCACCCTGGTTAAAGGACACTGCGGCCGTAGATCTTATATGCTTTTCCTCCTTTTTAAATAAAAAGAATCGATGTCCTGCAGCGGTGTAGCTGTTCCCTTCCTTCAACATATCCAAAACTGTTACCTTTTCTGCAATCATTTGCATCTTCTGTTGGTGCTTAGACACGGCCCCTGAAGCATTAGCACGTTAATGATGAATGAGTGAGATGAGACTTCCTGGTTAATGCAACACTCCGTCGCTGAGCCAATCAGCAGCACACAGGAACTTAATTGCGTGCTCTGATTGGGTAGCTTCTCAGCCATCCGCCAATAGCATCTCTTGTATGAAATCAACTGGGCAAACCAACTGAGGAAGCAAGTAAAAAGACCCATTGTCCGAAAGAAACCCGCGAAGCAGCGAAAAATCCGCGTTATGTATTTAGATATGCTTACATATAAAATCCGCGAAGTCGTTAATCCGCGAAAAGTGAACCGCGAAGTAGCGAGGGATTACTGTACACCATACTGGAAATCAATCTGAGGTTGTATCAGTGAATGACTATAACTGATAACTGGCCTGGGTGCTTACAAGACAAAAAAATAAAACATTTCACAAATGAGAGATGACCGTTCAGTCTACTCATATCAAAACTGTCCTAACATTATAATATTACTGTACAATGAGAACAAGCCATTCAGTCTAATGGTTTGTCTGTCTGTATTTATCCAACTCTTGCAAAATAAAATCAAGTTGAGTTTTTTTTGACTTGTTTATCATTTTGAGACCTGTCAGGGTCTCCTCTTTACATCCGTGACTCGGTTGGATTGTTCCAGATTTCAATAAGCCTTTAGGTGAATGAATATGTTTTTCAATATGGAGAACCAACGTGTAGTTCTCTGGCTGCATGCAGTTTCTTGACTAGTTAGGAGAAGTTAGTTCTCTGCACCCACCTCTTTGTGTCAATCTCAGCATCCTGTTATTTGTATCAGAGCTCACTACACTGTCCTGTTATTTGTCCAAAATATTTCCAGTAAATCTGTATGCTGAAAATAGCCAGTTGTTCGTGAAAATCAATTCTGGGTGCACTTCACTTGTCAGTTCGCACATTGCCTGCTTTAATGTTGTCAGTGCTTGAATGAATGAAATTTTTTTCACTTAAACAGCAAAAAAAAAAAAAAATGAACTTCTCGTGGAGCACAATGCCTTGTTATTCTCCCTTCCCTATTTCCGTTAAGTTAGTTAGTTATAAAGGGAAGGTATTGTAATGCAGTCAAATTTTTAACTTTGGATTTTCTAGAGATGTACGTATTTTAACCAGAATTTTCCCACTTTTAAAAGGATGTCTTTGTGTGTATTCTGACACAGAGGAGACACAAGAGAATTTTTAAATAAATGCCTAGAAGAAGAGCCGTGATCCAAAAGACAAGCAAAGATTTGTAACTGTGAAATCAATTAAACAATTGCGTCCAGCCAAGATCAAAACCCTGTGGCTAACAACATTTTTCCAGTTTCGAAATAAAAAGAGTCATTAGTTTCTATTTTTGCCTTTCATTCATGCTAGCCCAGCATTTTTTACTCCAAAAACAGATACTTTTGATAACCATCTCCAGAGCCGTATGCTTTTGAAAACACTGCGTCGGCATTGCAGTGTGCATGGGAGAAAACGTAGACTTTTGAAAACACAGACTCGCATTGTTTTGTGCTTATTATGACTCTTCCTTGATTGGATCCTGTTCATTACAACATCTCATTCCCTGATTGGTCAACCTCCACAGAAGAAAACTATATTTCCGCATAGCAGACGCAGAAAAGTTGCTTTCCATAGCACTTGTAGTGTTGCTTACCTGTATGTACTGCACAGTTTGAATGCTGCTTACATGTGAAAAGGCAAATAATTTACCAGTCACTAAAGTTTTGCCATAAATCCCATGCACGACAAAATTACTATTCCTTCAAGGATTTTTCCACTGATGTGCGCATGCCCATTGTAGGCGACCATCTACTTCACTTGGTTGGAAATACTTTCATAAACAAAATGAAAACGCTTGTGTGGACAAAAACACTTGTTTTAAAATGCTGACTACAGTGCATATAATAAAGAGATGAGGAATAAGGAATGCTTGTTTTGGACCCTGATGTGTTGTGGTTTACATAGCAGGACAGAATGGAAAAAAGTAAAAAAAAAATGGCCTGAGGTTGTGGCTGAACTCACCTTACCGGTAAAGCCTTTGCACAGGCATTGCCGCAAAGCGTGTTATTGGCTGTCAGAAAAAAGGGGTGAGTTTGTGATAGTCTGGAATTGTGAAACTGTGCTGGAAAGTCTTCATGCCGTCATCTGATTTGATACGCCCCTCAAATTCTTGGCATGTAATCTGACGTCCTCAGCTGACAAAATCAGCAACCGCAGTGCAGTCTTTGAGCTTGACTTCCCATCGGACTAGAAGTCGTGCACTGTGACGTCAGCGTTAGACAGCCCTGTGACACACCATGTAGTGTTACTGACAACAAAATGAGCAACTGAAGTCGCCAAGCTTGACATGCCCTCCAAACAGATGCCACGTAATGTGACGTCAGCGTTAGACAGCCCTGTGACAAACCATGCAGTGTTATGGACAGCAAAATGAGCAACTGCAGTCGCCAAGCTTGACATGCCCTCCAAACAGATGCCATGTAATGTGACGTCAGCGTTAGACAGCCCTGTGACACACCATGCAGTGTTACGGACAGCAAAATGAGCAACTTCAGTCGCCAAGCTTGACACGCCCTCCAAACAGATGCCATGTAATGTGATGTCAGCGTTAGACAGCCCTGTGACACACCATGCAGTGTTACGGACAGCAAAATAAGCAACTGCAGTCGCCAAGCTTGACACGCCCTCCAAACAGATGCCATGTAATGTGACGTCAGCGTTAGACAGCCCTGTGACACACCATGCAGTGTTACGGACAGCAAAATGAGCAACTTCAGTCGCCAAGCTTGACACGCCCTCCAAACAGATGCCATGTAATGTGATGTCAGCGTTAGACAGCCCTGTGACACACCATGCAGTGTTACGGACAGCAAAATAAGCAACTGCAGTCGCCAAGCTTGACACGCCCTCCAAACAGATGCCATGTAATGTGACATCGGTTTTAGGCAGCCCAGTGACACACCATGCACTGTTGCTGTTTCCCAAAATCTGCAGCTGCTGTCACCATACTTAGTGTGTCCTCCAAATAGATGTCATGTAATGTATTGTAACCAGCAGCCCTACCACATGTACTTCCGAACAGGTCATGTGCCTTAAGATAAGCATGTTCAGGCCCAGCCAGTTCTTGGATGGGAGACCAACCAGGAAAAGCTTGGGTTGCTGCTGGAAAAGATGTTGGTGAGGCTAGCAGTGGGCACTTAACCTATGGTCTAGATGCGGATCCCAAGTGACAGGGAAACTGTACTGCAAAAATGGCACCGTCCTTCAGATCAGATGTATAATCGAGGTCCTGATTTTCTGTGGTGATAAAAGATCCCTGGGCATCCTTCATAAAAATGAGGGTATATCGCAATATCGCAACAGCCTGGTGTTCCTGGCCCTCTAATCGTCCTCTGCATGTAACTGGCTAACTGCCTCTCACCCCATTACCACCTAACAGCTAATGTGTGGTGAGCATACTGGCACAAAAATAGCTGCCGTTGCATCATCCAAGTGGAGGCTGCAAAATAGTGGTGGTGGAACTGGCTCCCCACTCATAATGCATTTTGAGGAGTGAGAAAAGCGCTATATAAATGTAAAGAGTTATAATAATAATAATAATTATTATTATTATTATTGCAACATTGGCTTTAGGCAGCCCAGTGACACAACATGCGGTGTTGCTGGCTCCCAAAACCTGCAACGGTAGTCATCAAACTTGACATGCCCTCCGACTAGAAGTCGTGTAATGCGACATCAGCCTTAGGCATCCCGGTAACACAACATGCAGTGTTGCTGCCTCCCAAAATCTGCACTGCCATTTGATCTCCATGTGGGGTCACGTGTTCTCCCCTAATAATATGAGCTTTTCATGTTAGACTTGTTGGTGAGGCTAAATTCTGTCTGTACTGGTCCCTGCTGAGTGTTGTCTTTTTTAAAGCCATTACTACTCAAGTAGGTTCCGTCTTCATGCAAACCTAATAATGAAGTTGTCTATTCAGAAATATAGTGTGTGGTTGAATTATTATGCTATATTAAATAAATATTGTAAGACCAAAAGTGCATGAACTCCTGAAATCTTTTTTTAGGCAGAACAAAAAGACTATTGAATCTGGCAAAATAAATTGTTATTGAAACAGTGGGAGCTTTATAGGGGAACAGCAGTGAATTGAAATGTGTAGTGTAGGGTGTGAGGGTTATGCAGGGTTTAATTATATCAATATTGATTTATTTAGCTAATATAATAATTTAGGGTGACTTACAGATCACAGCTGTTTATTCTTCTGTAGAAACGCTGACACTTTAAATGTCTTGCTCAAAGTAACACAGTGAGGCAGTGGTGGGAATTGAACTGGCAGCCTGATGGTTCTTTGTTCAGTGCCTTAGCTGATAAGAACGAGGAGTAAAGTGAACAACTTATTAGTGAGAGAAACAAGGGACAAATCACGGAAAAGCACAAATGTGAGACAATACCAATTAGAATAGTATGAAAAGTAGTATACGAAAGTAGAATTGAAGAGGGACAGAGAACAGGAATATATCACAGGGGAAATGTGCCGCTCCATTATAGCAAGGGTCAATAAGACAGCTGAGGTCTTATTATTGGAATACATTTTCATGGACAGTGGGAACTGGCTTCCAAATGAGATATGGGTGACAATGACAACCTGCTCTCTATCTACACTCTTAAAAATAAAAGTGGCAAATTGGTCCATCAGAGCGATGCCATAGGGGAACTATTTTTGGTTCCCAAAAGAGCTATTCACATTAAGATTCCAGGAAGAACCCATGTTTATTTAGATCCATGACACTGTAGCAGCACACATTAATTTGAAATCTTTGATACTTACTTACAGAGTAGTCAGTGGGTTAAGAGCTGTGAATAGGGAGAAACTTGCAAGGTGCAATGCTCCTTCTCGCCCTTTCAGGTCTGCCAGTGATGCCACCTCTGCATGGTATCAAATCTCAATACGGACGTTTTTTCGTGTGTAGCTCCTAGTTGGTGGAACGAGATGTCCGCCTCCATCCAGACTGCTGACTCTCGCAATGTGTTTGTGACTGAAAATCCTACTGTTCAGAAATGTTTTTTGCTTTGTGAATGTGTTTTATATTGTTAATTGTTCATTTGATAGCTCTTCACTTGTGATGATAACCTTGCCCTGTAGCATTAACTTCAAAATAATCCGTAATGAGATGTTACTCGGTTATGGAGACCTCCTTTGTAAATCATTTAGGATAAAAGCATATGCTAAGCAAAAAAAAAAAAAAAGTACAATAAATGTAAACAGCATGCTCCATGAAATAGATTATAACAGATTTGTGGAGTACCAATGGGTTTCTGATTTTGAAATGGTCTCCTGTTTATAAATTAAAACAGGCAAAGTTCAGGTTTTCTTGATCTGTTAGTATCCTGCCTACTACACCATTCATTAAAGATTTCTATTTCGCCCAAATATTAGGAACTTTTTGAAAGCTGAAAGAACCAATGTCATATGTAAAGAACCCTTCCTAGAATGAAATACTTATTTGTCAAGGAGCCACACAACGCCGTAAAATGCCAGTAAATTGTAATAGCGTAGCACCGGGGCTGCCCACCCATTTTGGGATGCCAGTCAATTATAGAGCATTTCTGTACATTGATCCCCACTCTAATCCGCACAGTTTACAGACACCACTTAACCAAGCATGTACAATTTTCCTGATTGTTTATCATATGAGTTTCACAGATCACATCAGCAAAATGAGCTTTACAAAGTACTAAAAAAAGCAGTTGAATGGAATGAAATAACATAAGGGGTCAGCGTGACAAAGAAAAAAGAATGCACAAGAAATAACTGCTCCTCCCCCCCAAAAAATTCAATAGCAAACAGCCGTTGACAGAGTTTGCTAATGTAGAGCAGTTCCTTACAGACTCAGAAGTGCATCTTGCTCCCTGATCAATACTGAGGGTCTGCCAACTGAGCTTGTTTCAGATTTGGAATGCATTATTTTCTCACTGTATTTCTCAAACAGGTTACTTTGGGGAAATGTTTCCCTCTTGTCTGAACGTATATTAGGAGTCTAATGTTCATCTGAATAATTGATTAGTCTGTTCTGTTTTTGATAATTAGTTGATAGCTTCTTAGCTTTAAGCCCTGGAATCCCATAACAGAGGCTTGCAGGCCATTTTGAAATTGTTCTGAACATATAGACAAGGCAGTACAATACGTATCTCGGGCCCTCTAGTGGCTTAGGCTGCAGTTAGGTTTAAATCTTCTCACTCTTAGAAAATCTATGCCTTTTTCTCACACCTGCACTTCACACCCGTCTCTATAGACCAGGCCTTAATTTTATTCTGTCTACATAAAATCCTCCTGTTTTTAATGAACATACTCAGTGAAGTCTATTTTAGGGCTTTAACCACTGTGATTGTAGAGGCATGCATTTGACAATAAAGCATTAGGTCGCCAGTTCAGTTCCCAACACTATCAATGTGAGACGCCAGGTGGATCACTTAAGCTGCCCCGACTCCAATTCTAGAAATCGTCCAAATTGAATTATTCAGTTCTAATTTTCTAAGGTGCCCTGAAAATGGCATCAGATCAGTAAATAAATGTTAAAGTAAACAAAATCCTTCGTAATCACTGCATCCTGTCATCCTGCTTGTGCTCCAGAAGAACAATATGGAAATAATTGTACTTGCATTCAGCCTGGGCACTTCATTTCCCCTCCTTTCTTAATGTTAATTTACAAAATGAAGTCTGAAGTTGACGGCGCCAAACGGTTTGTTGACAGACTGGATTTTGAGTCCACCAGTTGGGTTCAATCCCATCCCATGACTCTCCATGTGACCCTGAGCAGTCACTTAACCTACCCGCACCCCGCTAAAGAAAAACATATGGAAGCAATTGGGATTTGCAAGTAAAGTGATGTCAAGTTACATCAAAATTACAAAGGAAGGCATTCTTGTGAAGGTCCAACAGCCAACACGTTGTGTCACAAACTTCCTTTTCGATTTCTCAGTATGGAAATACCTGTAACTTACAAAATATTTTTCTTATAAGAAACTGCCCACCCTGTGACAGACGCTTCATAAGATTGTAACCAGTTTTGACATACTTTATGGTATTATCACAAGGCACAAAGCAGTTCTGTAATTATTGCATATTTACTAAATGGCTGTAGAATTTAGATTAGATTAGATTAGATTAGATTAGATTAGATTAGATTAGATTAGATTAGATTAGATATCTATCAATAAAAGGATAAGTGTCTGTGTGGCTGTGCATCTACAGTATATGTCAGTCTTGTTGCTTTGTCTCTGTCATTCCAACAGATGGCACATTACAAACATTTGTAGTAATAAAATGCATTGCATTTTTCATTCTAACAGCTCATCAAAAACATTTGATTAGATATCTATCAATAAAAGGATAAGTGTCTGTGTGGCTGTGCATCTACAGTATGTGTCAGTCTTGTTGCTTTGTCTCTGTCATTCCAACAGATGGCACATTACAAACATTTGTAGTAATAAAATGCATTGCATTTCTCATTCTAACAGCTCATCAAAAACATTAACACTGCTTTTGTGAATACCATACTAAGTGACATATAGCAGAGACATATGTATTGCATTATTCCAACAGTTGGCGCATCACAAACATCTGTAGTAATAAAATGCATTGCATTTCTCATTCTAACAGCTCATCAAAAACATTTGATTAGATATCTATCAATAAAAGGATAAGTGTCTGTGTGGCTGTGCATCTACAGTATGTGTCAGTCTTGTTGCTTTGTCTCTGTCATTCCAACAGATGGCACATTACAAACATTTGTAGTAATAAAATGCATTGCATTTCTCATTCTAACAGCTCATCAAAAACATTAACACTGCTTTTGTGAATACCATACTAAGTGACATATAGCAGAGACATATGTATTGCATTATTCCAACAGTTGGCGCATCACAAACATTTGTAGTAATAAAATGCATTGCATTTCTCATTCTAACAGCTCATCAAAAACATTTGATTAGATATCTATCAATAAAAGGATAAGTGTCTGTGTGGCTGTGCATCTACAGTATGTGTCAGTCTTGTTGCTTTGTCTCTGTCATTCCAACAGATGGCACATTACAAACATTTGTAGTAATAAAATGCATTGCATTTCTCATTCTAACAGCTCATCAAAAACATTAACACTGCTTTTGTGAATACCATACTAAGTGACATATAGCAGAGACATATGTATTGCATTATTCCAACAGTTGGCGCATCACAAACATCTGTAGTAATAAAATGCATTTCATTTGTCATTCTAACAAATGACGTATCACAGTCATTAACTCTGCTTTTGTGAATTCCATACCAAGTGGCAAAATAGAGACATATGTATTGCATTTGTTATTCCAACAGATGGTGCATCACAAACATCTGTAGTAATAAAATGCATTGCAATTGTCAGTCCAACAGCTGCCACATTATAAACATTAACACTGCTTTTGCAAATCCCATACCAAGTGGAATATCAAGTAACCGAGACATATGTGTTGCATTTGTCATTCCAGATGGCACATCACAGCCATCTGTAGTACTGCATTTTATAGCAATACTAATGTTAATAATGCACCATCTTCTGGAATGCATTTCAGTACAAATGTTTGAAATGCACCATCTGTTGGAATGAGAAAATGCAATGGTTTTTATTACTATAGGCATTACAAAATACAATAGATGGTGCATTGCAGACGTTAATGCTGAAGGTCCATGTGGACTGCTTAGCTTTCAACCCATCTTAGTTGAGTAGCAAAAAGCCTGGCATCCATGCCCGACTGTAATAAGTCATAAGGCATCCACAAGAGGGCCACAATGTCTGATGAACAAAGACAATAAGAAGCACAAAGAAAGATGGATGTAAGGGATAGCACATCTGGCGAACAGAGGTTCATAAATGCATGACATGATTGAAACAGACTGACTTACCATATACCATTGTGCCCGTTTTAATAAATGAGCGATTTGCTATGCTAGTACTTTAATAGTAAAAAAAAACATAGAACACACATGCTGTTTCAAATTGTAAAATAAGAAAATAGTGTTAAAACATATAATGCAATAAATAGTATGTTGAGACGACTGTACTCTGCACTATCTTCACTTCTGGCTGCAGTGAAGAATGGGACGTCAGAAAGGATCGTTGAACTGCTTAATTGTGGCAGGCAAAAAAGATCCCCAGAGGTGCTTCTTATTACACAATGGAGGAATGAGTCTGTGGCTAAAAGTGCTCCAAGAAAGTGACCCCTGGATGGCATAGGCAGAATTGTTCATGACGGCATCCAATTTTGCCAACATCCTCTTTTCTACAACAGCCTTCAGCGTGTTCAGGCTCAGTCCTGTGATGGAGCTCGCTTTTCTGATAAGCTGGTTCAGGCATTT
The DNA here is from genome assembly GCF_900747795.2 of Erpetoichthys calabaricus. Taxonomy (NCBI): domain Eukaryota; kingdom Metazoa; phylum Chordata; class Cladistia; order Polypteriformes; family Polypteridae; genus Erpetoichthys; species Erpetoichthys calabaricus. The sequence goes on from NC_041403.2 coordinate 34,697,858, forward strand.
TGCATCACTTGAACTCAAATTGCTTTCCTAAGAGACCACAGAGTTGAACAGCACACTATCTACAATAGATTTATAAGACATCTTTAGTAACTTGCTGCACACATCAAGAAGCATAATTTACTAGAGCCCCTCTTATATAGCATTAGTTTGTCCAGTCCTGTTTGTTGTTCATGTTGACCCCGGAGTACTTGTAGATCTGCAATACCTCCTCTTCCTCCTCGTGATGATAACTGGACTCAGGAGCTCCTTAACACACAGGAAGTCCACCACTAACTCTTGTGGTCTTGTTGATGTTCTCACTGCATCATCAGACAAAGCCCTCCACTAGCCTCCTGTAATCCCACTCATCTCCATTATCAATGCAACCTGTGTTGGTGGAGCCATCTAAAAATTTATGAAGATGAAAATGGCTGGTATTACACTGTAAGTCTGTTGTGTAGAGGGTAAACAAGAAGGAAGGCAGGATGGTTTCCTGAGTTGTCCCAGTATCACTCTGACACACAGACCTTGAGCTTCACAAACTGTCATTCACTGGTCAGGTAGCCCATGATCCAGGAGGCTGTGGAGACATCAAGATGCATAGCCCTAAGCTGGTGTTAAATGTGGTAGAGAAACCAAAGAACATTATATTGACCGTGGTGCCAGCTCTGTCCAGGTGGGAGTAGGCTCAGTAGTACATCATGTGGAGCAATTGCTTTTAATTGATTCTTTTGTGTAAAATGGAGTGTTAAAGGTTAAAATCCATCCATCTTCCAAACCTGCTTATACAGGGCAGGAGCACATCTCAGCAGTCACAGGAGGCAAGGAAGGACAGGGCACCAGTCCATCACAGGGTGAACACACACACGCACACACACACACCAGGGTCAATTTAGCAACACCAGTCTTTAGATTGTGGGATGAGCCCGGAGAACCAGACATGGAGAGAACATGCAAACTCCACTCAAGAAACACCCAGGTCATGAGCCTGGCCCCCCTTAATACAAGGCAACAGCACTACCACTGCACAACCACAAAGAGTAAAATATGAAAGAAAATCGAGGGTGTCCTGTAGCCATTGGCAAAACAAATGTGCCACTGGTCTGCAAATGAAACAAAACTAACACAAAGGTAATCAACGTGTGAGCATTGACTTTTCACATACTTTATATCCAAATTGTTTTTTAGCTCTAAGTTTAATAAAAAGGTGCAAAAGCTGTTTTTGCACAATTTGTTTAAGAAAAATAAAAATATAGCATGCTCATAGTCGAGGTAGCATTTCAACAGGGAAGACCATTCAGAAGAATCTGGTAGAAGAAGAATCAGCATCCGGACCACCAGCAGTAGCAGATGTAGTAGTGTCGTTACATTTACAGTGTACAAAATATTCTTGGGAGCACCCAATTAAAAAGTAACACATCTCCACCTCTGGGCTCCCTGATAAACACAAATATTTTAAAATACTGTGCATACATTCATTGTATTGATGCTAGTGTAGGATTGGTGCAAAAATTTTGATTCAGGATGGACACCAGCTTTCGGACCTCAGTACTAGTCACGTGGAAGAGTGGATGGGGTCCCGTCGGACAGCAGGAGAATGAAGAGCTGAGCACAAGGTCTGTCACGACTGCCGTTTACTTCTGGTATCGAAATTACCAAACACTTGTACCATACTGTTTTAAAAACTGTGTTTTTCGGTTCGTTTTCTGTACCAGTATACAATCTTAATTGATATTACCGTATATACTCATGTATAAGTTGGGTCTTGAAACCCAAAAAATTGATCATAAAATCAGACCCCGACTTATATGCCTGTTCAAAAGTACGACACTTACATTTTTTTTTACATCTTCTTGCCTCCTCCAATCTCACATCAGTTTCTCAGACACATCAAATTTTGTTGCAGCAGCGCAGTTACCAATTTCTTTCGCTACTTCAACAACCTTTAATTTAAAAACAGCTTCACATTTCATTCCGATCGAACGCTCCATCGTAAATAAGGGATGCTCTAATGATAAAAGTGTATGATGGTGTGAGTTACAAAAACACAAAACAGTGCAAACGTTACTTCAGAATAGTTTAGGTATTACCATGTGGTCACGTAGGCACAATAGAGAGAGAGAAGATCACCCGCTGATACAGCGCATTGCCGCACCCACATAGAAAAAAAAAAAAAAGGCCGTGTGTTCGGTGGTTACTCTGTCAGGTGGGCGGTAGCATATCATAATCTCTTGGACCAATAGCATGAGTTTTCTGAAACTGACTTATACAACCGACATTATAAAACACCAGAAATTATACGATAAAATCAAGTCCCGACTTATCCGCAGGAGAACTTATCTGTGAGTATATACGGTACCTGATGTTGTGGTAGTAGGAGCCAGACGTGTAATAGTGACACTCACAAATCTCACAAACATGTTACAGCGAAGCCAGGAGAAGGTGCCACAAATTGTCAGGGTTAAGCTCAGACCAGAGCCAGCTTCTGGACACATGTGTGACTTACTCGGATCGTCTGTAGTCTGTGCAGCTTTATGGTTGACTTGGCCGACTGGACACGTGTGACTCATTGAATGAGCTAAAGAGCTCATTGGTAAGTGCTGTGACCTGGGTGGCTAATACGGTAATGTCAACCCACGTGTCACCTTTACTCTCCCATGATGTTGTAGGCACCGTCCTTGATGAAGTGCACACCAACAGCGTGTTCCTCTTTACATCAGTTCCTAGCTCTCAAGTTAACCATCTGGATTGTCTTTTGCGATCATTATCATCACTTCTGTTATACATCCATCCATTACATCAGCGTTTCTCAACCTTTAGGTATTTGTGACCCGAGTTTTCATAATAGTTTTAATCGCGCCCCCCTAAGGTTTTTTTGGAAGGAGCCCACTAATACCAATTTGTTCTTTTTTAATTAATGATATATCATAGATGCATATTTTATTATACCTACGTAACTTGTATCGACATTTATCTAACTCTATATTTATTTTTCTAGTATCAGAATGTAGTTTAAGTTAATTTGTTTTGGTTTCAATAGATGTATTTTTGATTCTTGTTTTCTTTTTTTCACATATTCGCGCCCCCCTTTTTGTTACTTCGCGACCCCCTAGGGGGGCCCGCCCCACAGATTGAGAACCACTGAACTAAGATATGGGTAACTGAGCACATGAGCCCACCCCGGCATCGCAGAGCTCACAGCAGGAGCCGAACCTGAGGAGGTCCTGGTCTGCGGTTGGACTGAAGCACATGTGTATTTAAATACGCAGTAATAAACTAATAAAGTGAAGAACATTGTGAAGTGCTCTTGTTGTTTCGCTCACCTACAGCAAGTCGGCCAGCACAGCTCCTTCTCCATCGTGGTTTGATATGACTTGCACCTCATCCTCAGCCTTATACCTTCTATGAGAGGGTCAGACTTGGCCCCTGGCTTTCTTGGAACAGATGCAGGTTGGCACACCTGTACAAGACAGAATCACCGCAGAGCCCTTCTGCCCAGGCATGACGGCATGCACCATTACCGCCGCCTCCCATGTCCATTATCGCCTCCTTGTCGAAAGCTGCCTTTTCTTGGCAGCAACACCCAGTACAGTAGAACTTAGGAAACATAAAATCAATAAACAAAAATGTAGTTTAACTAACAAAAGACCAAAGATGCTAAGCCATAATGGAAAAGAAGAAAGATAAGAACATTACTTGAGGGTCCTTTATGGAAAAGTTTGGCATTTTTCAGGTCAAAGTCATTTCTTCACAATCAAGGTAAATATCAATTGTCACATAAAAATGTGTCCAAAAGTGTGATTTTTAAATACTTTTTAAGGATAAATTCTTGCAACTTACACTGAGACTAGATGCTCAGGCTACCAGGGTCCATAAGTGATAGAAAAAGCCGTAGTTTAAGTTAATTTGTTTCGGTTTCAATGGATGAATTTTTCATTTTTTCGATTCTTGTTTTCTTTTTTTCACATCTTCGTGCCCCCCTTTTTGTTACTTCGCACCCCCCTAGGGGGGCCCGCCCCACAGTTTGAGAACCACTGCATTACATGAACTTCCACTCATTTGATGAACATGATAGACAATCAGGAACAGTGCTCACCATTTTGCCAGTTATCACACATACCACATTTTATATAAGGACTTCCTCGCTGAGTGATTCAGTATCTCAAAGTGCTTTATAGAAATGTTCAAACTCTTTTATTATGTGATGATACAAACAATCTTTATTTGTATTGCACCACTCCATAGTAAACACTTTAACAAAGTGTACTGTAACATTCTGATGCCTGCTGAATTCAATTTAGGGTCAAAGAGTGCAAAGCCAAACCCAGAAAAACTAGATGGAAGGCAGGACAGAGGCCTGGACAGGGTGCTAGCAGGGTCCATTCACACTTTCTTAAAAAGAATGGTTCTGAAGGGGCACTATACTGGGTTGTGTGGTTCCATATATAACATTGTGTATGAAATTGGTTCTGGAAACTTTGAAAAAGTTCCTAATATGTGGGCAAAACAGAAATCTTTAATGTATAGTAGGCTGCATAGCAGGATACCGACAGGTCAAGAAAGCCTGTGTGATTGTACACAGCGAGAGTGCTTTTAAAGCAGGGATGTCAAACTGAGCTCCTCAAGGGCTGTGATGGCTGAGGGTTTTTATTCAAAGCACTATTCCGTTATTAACCGGTTACTAATGGTGTGTTGATTTGAATTAACTTGCATTTAAACCGTCTGCTTTCTTTCTTTAATAAGAGGCTAAGCAATAAAGAGATGCAAAGTGAGCCAACATGGCCAAGCTAACCCATGTTCTGTTTGTACTTGTGTATTTTATATGAAACAAAACATCTAAAAAGGAAAAGCATGAGTATGAGAAATTCCGATTTCAAAACATGTAGATGGTGATCTCAGAAGAAAAGAAAAAATAAGCTTTGGAAATAAGAAGTGTGGCAAAATGTGAGCACGAACAAGCCATATATTGTACAGTGATACCTTGGAATCCGAACTTAATCCGTTCCAGAACCCTGTTCGAGTTCCAAATCGTTCGAGTTCCAAGACCATTTTTCCCCTTTAAAATAATAGAAACTGGATTAATCTGTTTCCTGGGTCCCACAAACTCGAATTTTCAAAATGATTTTAACCAGTAAATACACTGGATTTTAAGGTAAAATATTAATAAATAATAATAATATTTGAATAAAAATGTAAATTAAGAAAATTAAAAATATAAAAACCTGTTTTTCATTAATCCAAACCAAGAGGAGTTTTTCCATCTCTTCCATACTTTTTGATCTCCTAGAGGTCAGTGTCGTAACCCCTTTCGCCACATCAGCTGCTTTCATAGCTTCTTTATTTTTCAAAATCATACAAACAGTCGATTGAGGCATCCCGAACATAGTAGTGAGATCAGCCACACATGTACCTCTTTCATGCTTAGTGATAAGATTTTTCTTAACTTCAATTGTAGCTCTAACAGCTTCCTTCTTACTCGTATTTTCCTCACTACACTTTTTAGGACCCATGGCGAATACACTAAGTTGTTATTATATAAAAAAATAACACAAAACAGGTGCAAAAGCATACAATTAGCAGCAAAAACAGCAGCGAAAATCACATGAGATGCTTTCACTACAGCTTCCTACAACAAACTGAACGACAAAGCGTATGGGTGGCCTGAGAGCTGGGGAAACATACGCACAAACAACGTGCTGGGTGTTCGAATTCCGGGGCAAAATTTGCTCGAATTTTTCATTTGGATTCCAAACTATTCGAGTTCTGGGGCGTTTGGATTCTGGGGACAATACTGTAATTAAATAAGGGGATTCATTAACAGCTGAGTATGAAATTAGTTGAAGTGAAAATGGTGGCCCTAAAGCAGGGGTCCCCAACTCCGGTCCTGGAGGGTTGCAGGTTTTCATTCTAACCCTTTTCTTCATTAGTGCATTGTTTTTGCTGCTAATTGACTTCTTTTGAATTGATTTTAATAGACTTGTGTTTTTTAAGATTTGTTCCCCTGAAGTTCTTCATCGTTCCTCTGAATTGCTTTGTTTCTTTCCTTCAATGACACCCAAACAGAAATGAAATGTGAAGTTTGTGAGCCAACAGAAGACCAACTAAGTCAGGGCCTGAAACATCAACCAATTTCACTCCAAGCAGTTGCTTCATTAGGCGCTGAGTCTTGTCGTAAATTAAACCCGTTCTTTAATTCCATGGCTTGTTGCTGCTTTCATTTTACAATAGCAGACATTTTTAAAATTGTTGATTTTCTCTTTTCCTAAGATCACTGCTAAAATGTTTTGGGGACCTGAGCAGATCAACATTCCTGAGACCTTCATCTTTCTTTATTTTCAGATATTGTATGATGGATGCAGTTTGATGGTCATGTTTTGGCTCATTTCGTACCTCATTATTGTTTGGCAGCTAATTAAGGAAAAAGAAACAATTAAGGGTTCAGAGTCGTCAAGAGCAAGTCAAGTAAAAATAATTCAATAGAAGTTAATCAGCAGCAAAAACAGGTCACTAATTAAGAAAACGGTTATCCTGCAGCTACTATGGTCTTCCAGAACCAGAGCTGGGGACTCCTGCCCTGAAGGACTGCTGGAGTTACCTTGTCGGTTTTATGTTTGCTTTGCACCTCTTTACTTTATTTTTTGTCTGTCAGCTAAGGAAAAAGCAATAAGCAAGTCAGTTATAATTAAGGCAAAAGAATTAATTAATTAAGGATTGGCTGAAACAAAAACCAGCAGCTGCTCCGGCCCTCTAGGATCTAAGTGTGACACTACTGTTTTAACCCCTGGTGTAAACTCAGCATCATTTTGGGCAGTTTTCTGCTTAATTGATGGATTTACTTCACTCAGTATTCATGTTCTACCCAAAATAAAGATCAAATATTTCTCTTGCAGACTTTTTGCAACTGGAGGATTACTGTATATACTCGCAGATACGTTCTCCCGCGGATAAGTTGAGACTTGATTTTATGGTATAATTTATGGTATTTTATAATGTTGGTCGTATAAGTCGAATGTGCAAAACTCACGCTATTGGTCCAAGAGATTATGATATGGTAACGCCCACCTGAGAGAGTAACCACGGAGCACACGGCTTTTTTTTTCTATGTGGGTGCGGCAATGCGCTGTATCAGCGTGTGCTCCTAACCTCTCTGTCTCTCTCTCTATTGTGCCTACATGACCACACGGTAATACCCGAACTACTCTGACACAACGTTTGCACTGATCTGTGTTTTTTGTATCTCACACCCTCATCCACCTTTATCATAAGAGCATCCCTTATCTACGATGGAGCGTTCAATCAGAAGAAAATATGAAGCTGGTTTTAAATTAAACATTGTTGAAGTAGCGAAAGAAATTGGTAACTGCGCTGCTGCACCAAAATTCAATGTGTCTGAGAAACTGATGCGAGATTGGAGGAGGCAAGAAGATGTTAAAAAAAAAAAAAATTAAGTGTCTCATTTTTGAACGGGCATATAAGTCGGGGTCTGATTTTATGATTGATTTTTCGGATTTCAAGACCCGACTTATACATGAGTATATACGGCACTTATATTGCAGAAGAATAAAGTATAACATTCCGTGAAAAATGTGCTTTGAATGCTATTCAAAGTTATGAATAAACTTCCAAACACTATAAAAGTGTTAGTGAATGTGTTAGGAACACCCCAAAAAAGTATTATAAAAATATCTACAAGTAATATTTGTAGTTTTACTGTTTTGAAGCAGTTTAAACAACAGGATTCTTTATCTCACTTTTACTAATTTCAAGTTAGTATACATATCTATTATTGAAGACTCCTTGCCTATGTATTATTGTGAAAGGCAGATCTTACTCTGTCAGAATATAGGTGGTTAGTAAAGACATTATACTGTGTATCCAGATTACCAATACCAATAGTTTAAAAACATTTAGATTTAAAAATATCTTTACAAAAAAATTTTCAAAATTCTGAAATGTAGAAAGTGGAATGTGGTGTCATTTGAAAGTAGAAACACTCCTGTCATTTAGTAGATAACAGTCTCCTCGTCATATTGTACACAACTGAATCAGGACGTTCAAATCTGGGAGCAGGTGTTGCTGTTGAAATAGCAATTCGGCCATCTTGGAGGGAAGAAAGAAAAATATTGCAATGGTGTATCGGGGTATGCAATATGGCATTTTAATGGCAAAATTTTGTTCTTTAATGATATCAATGGGGAAATGAATGAATTTATGGAGTTTTTAAAAAATATTTGCATTATTGTTCAGTCCACCGACGGGTCCAAAACAATGGGGCCAAGTTTAAAGGGTTAAAATCACAAACCTATTGGCATTTTACAAATCTGTTATTATCTATTCATGGTCACTTTTGGAGTTTGTTATGAATATAAATAAAAGGTTCTTTCTTAAATCTTCATGTGGTTGGTTCTTTTGGGAACCAAAAATGGTTACCGTATGACATTGCTCTAAAGATCTACTTTGCCACCAGTGCTAATGGCCAGTTTGGAAGTAATCGGCACATCTTTGGTGACGTAAGAGATGAAACATAGTACTGGGTGGAGAATCTACACAGGCATGGGGAGAATGTGCAGACACCACACAAACAACAAACAAGTCTTGGAAATGAAAACGCTGGACTCGGGGTCCATGAAGCTGCAGCACTAACTACTGCACCACCACACCACCCTCTGCCAGAGCACTTTATGTCTTGTTATATGTAAATACTTGACCAGAGTGACAATATGTCAATATTGGGAATTAAATTGTCCACTTTTTTGGGGTGCAGTCCTACCCTTTATCCACTAGGTCACCTAAGCTGCCTCAAAAAAATTTTTAAAAATCATTGTTTTTGAGGATGTCAGTCTTCATGTTCTGTTGTATTATAAATTTGAGTAAAATGTGTACCGAAGGCCATTCAAATTCATGAAAATGCAAGTTTGCATCGTAAAGCTCAGTAAGAGATCTCCTGTCCAGCTCTGTTTTCATCTGCCACCATTCTACATCATTCTACATTCTTAAAGGGAGGGTGCACTTACTTCAGAGTTAACGTTGTTGACTTTAATTCAAAGCACTTGGCCTATGAGCCTTTAAAATGGCATGCGGTAAACGACGGAGCTGCTAATAAATACGACTTCTTCAGCCTTGCAGGCAGCCAAGCTCTCAAAGGAGCAGAATTCTTATTAATAAGGGCCGGAACCTTTGCCTTTCAGTTTGCCAAGACCAGGAGATCCTATAGACTAGAATTTGTAGCACAGGTCAGAGGTTACACTCTGGAGTCTGTTAATGTGGTCACCGTGGGAACACATCGGTCTCCGAGCTTGAACCGTATTGATTTGCCAGTCCATCAGCCCAGCCCTCCAACAATCCATCAGCTTATGTGTAAACAGAGATTGATAGTTTCTGACCCTGTGGAGCCAATCAGGAAAGCCTTAATAAGAGGCACTTTTACCACTGCACCATCGCGTCCCAGCGCCTGCATTTACTAACCTGAACTTGCGTACACCTGTGCCATGGAATTTTGATGTCTCTCAGGCATGTGCTGTTGGACACGGGAATGTGAGAAACACTTTTTATTTATCCGGCAATTTTTTTATTTATCTGCCAGATTTTATATTTTTGCATCTGCTTATTTGTTAGTTTTGATCTTAAAACAATGGAAAACACTAAGTGGTACAGTGAAGTAGTGGTTATTGTCGCTGCCCTGCAGATCCAGCATCCTGGTTCAAATCCACCATACATTTGTTGTCCATGTAGAATTGACATACTTCCCATGTATTTGTGTTGTTTTTTTTTCCAGTTGCACAAAGACCAACATCCATCCATTTACCAACCCGCTAAATCCGAACACAGGGTCACAGGGAGCCAATCCCAGCCAACAAGGCAAGAAACAATCCCGGGCAGGGTGCCAACCCACCGCAGGACACACACAAACACACCCACACACCAAGTACACACTAGGGCCAATTTAGAATTGCCAATCCACCTAACCTGCATGTCTTTGGACTGTGGGAGGAAGCTGGAGCACCCGGAGGAAACCCACGCATACACGGGGAGAACATGCAAACTCCACACAGGGAAGACCCGGGAAGCGAACCCAGGTCCCCAGGTCTCCCAACTGCGAGGCAGCAGCGCTACCCACTGCGCCACCGTGCCACCCACAAAGACCAACAGATTACTTTAATTAGGGACTCGAAATTGGCAATGAGTGTGTATGCACCATGCAGTGGAGTGGCATCCTATCTCGGCTTGGTTCCTGTCTGCTGTTGCTGGGATTGGTTTCATTCCCCTTGATCTTGAATTGGATGAAGCAGATTTGAGAATGTTATGTTACGTTATGTTACTTATACCAATAGGTGTTAGTTCTATACGTGATAACTTTGATTGTCCATGTCCATATCACAGGTTGTACTGTGACATGGGGTACATAACATAAAATAGAATAACATAACATAACATATCTTTCCCAAATCTGTTTTATCCAATTCAGGATCAAGGGGAATTCAGCCAATCCCAGTAACAGCAGACAAGGACAGCAACTTTGAGTTCCTAATTAAACTACTGTCATGTGAGGTTCAATAGAAAGTACAACTGTTTTTATAGACATGTATATACGGGGCCAACTCTAGACATAGGCTGAATAGGGACCAGTCTAGCACTGCCATGACTTGAAGGGCGTGAAAACCCCAACCAGCTTTCCTCAACCAAACAACACTGCAGATGCCCTCCAATTTTGAAGGGGTATCTTCTCCCTCAGTTGTCAACACAGAAGACTCCATGGTGGACAGAGTTACCACTTTCACATGCAGCAGCAATCTTGGTGATCACCAAGGAATTCCCCCAACTCCCCCACCATTGTCTATTTCAGATGTGGTCATGAGTGCAGCGATCTCCAAGGGGGGACTCTGTCTCTTCAGTGTCATTAAGAGTGTTGAGTACTTGCACCTAACATTCTAGCATGTTTTGTAGTCATGTAGCCATGTACCCTACATCTATATATATATATATATATGGACAGCACTGTGGCGCAGTGGGTAGCGCTGCTGCCTCACAGTTAGGAGACCCGGGTTCGCTTCCCGGGTCTTCCCTGCGTGGAGTTTGCATGTTCTCCCCGTGTCTGCGTGGGTTTCCTCCGGGCGCTCCGGTTTCCTCCCACAGTCCAAAGACATGCAGGTTAGGTGGATTGGCGATTCTAAATTGGCCCCAGTGTGTGCTTGGTGTGTGGGTGTGTTTGTGTGTGTCCTGCGGTGGGTTGGCACCCTGCCCGGGATTGGTTCTTGCCTTGTGCCCTGTGTTGGCTGGGATTGGCTCCAGCAGATCCCCGTGACCCTGTGTTCGGATTCAGCGGGTTGGAAAATGGATGCAGCAAAAAAAACTGAGTTATCACAAAGGACTGAGTCAGGACAATTACTGACTGTAGATAGATAGATAGATAGATAGATAGATAGATAGATAGATAGATAGATAGATAGATAGATAGATAGATAGATAGATAGATAGATAGATAGATAGATAGATAGATAGATACTTTATTAATCCCAATGGGAAATTCACATTCTTCAGCAGCAGCATACTGATACAATAAATAATATTAAATTAAAGAATGATAATAATACAGGTGAAAAAAAACAGACAATAACTATGTATAATGTTAAATATTAACGTTTACCCCCCCTGGTGGAATTAAAGAGTCGCATAGTTTGGGGGAGGAACGATCTCCTCAATCTGTCTGTGGAGCAGGACAGTGACAGCAGTCTGTCGCTGAAGCTGCTCTTCTGTCTGGAGATGACATTATTTAGTGGATGCAGTGGATTCTCCATAATTGATAGGAGCCTGCTGAGCGCCCTTCGCTCTGCCACAGATGTTAAACTGTCCAGCTCCATGCCAGCAATAGAGCCTGCCTTCCTCACCAGTTTTTCCAGGCGTGAGGCGTCTTTCCTCTTAATGCTGCCTCCCCAGCACACCACTGCGTAGAAGAGGGCGCTCGCCACAACTGTTTGATAGAACATCTGCAGCATCTTATTGCAGATGTTGAAGGAAGCCAGCCTTCTAAGGAAGTATAACCGGCTTTGTCCTTTCTTGCACAGCGCATCAGTATTGGCAGTCCAGTCTAATTTATCATCCAGCTGCACTCCCAGATATTTATAGGTCTGCACCATCTGCACACAGTCACCTTTGATGATCACTGGGTCTATGGTCAGCTTGTCCCTAAGGAGCAGAGGTTGGATTGTGTTGAAGGCGCTAGAGAAGTCTAGAAACATAATTCTTACAGCACCACTGCCTCTGTCCAAGTGAGAGAGGGATCGGTGTAGCATATAGATGATGGCATCTTCCGCTCCCACCTTCTCCTGATATGCAAACTGCAGAGGGTCAAGGGCGTGTTGAACCTGTGGCCTAAGGTGGTGAAGCAGCAGCCTCTCCATGGTCTTCATCACATGTGATGTCAGAGCAACAGGCCGAAAGTCATTCAGCTCACTAGGACGTGATACCTTTGGGACTGGGGTGATACAAGATGTTTTCCATGTTTGTAGGATGAAGAGTTTGGTTTTTATAGAGGCTAAGCAGGAAGAGACGGGTTTAGGTGGGACTGATGTCAGCAGGAAGGCGTGGCCTAGGAATGGATGTGGGCGGAGCTCTAGCTGGGCCTCTCTTCTGGTGTTCTGTGGAAGAGAGAGAAATGGCATTAGTGTAGTTCATCGACCCCTGACTCTGCTTTTTAGCCTTCGTTAAGCCCTTAGACTGCCTCCCATGCGTGCGTGTGTGAGAATATACATATAGATATATGGAATTTTGACAGATTAATATTGTAATGAATGTGGTCACGCATCAATGCAACAAAATGCCCAAAAAATTATAGGGAGTGGTTTTATATATTGCCTTCCCTATCAAATAAAAATACCTTTTAAGACTAAAGCAATATTAGTAGTAATGATGATTTTTTTAAAGAGCACTTTTACTGGGCTAAAAATGGTAAAAATATTCAAAAGACCAAAACAGGAACAGGAGCACAGAATAAAAAATATTGATCAGAAATCAGCATCATGGCTTCAACACCAAATAAAAGAACATGAAATGCAAAATTCTGTTGTAGCATAAAAGAATGACTAAGGATTAAAATAGGTATGTGGAGCAAATATAACAGGAAGGAATAATTACATGCCATTCAGCCATTTTTCCCCGTGTAGCACTATTCATCTTTCATAGTAAGCTAAATTTAAAATATAATATAATATTGCCAGACTGACTTAAATCCTTGTGAGGTCATATAGGGCCAAAGCGTTTTCTGGCAGTATTGGGTAAAAGGCCAAAAATGGGCTTAGACTGGCTAAGCTGCACAATGAAAAATGTGTCAGATCTAAACAATTGAAACGTTCTGCTTGCTGTAAAAAAGTGAATGTGGTAAAGTTAATAACAGTAACTTTATTTTCTACAGCACCTTTAACAACAAGCCAGTGGAGTACTCAGTTAAGACTCCAAAGAGTCCAATAAAACAAGTGGAGGACACAGAGGCAGTAAAGAACAACTTCATGACAATTGATTACTTTGTTGGGTTCCTTTCATTCATTCATTTGCTGAGTCCTTTAATTCCAATACAGATTTGTAATGGGACCAGACCCTTTTTCATTTATTTCCAAATTCACTAATTCCAATTCATGTTTGTGGGAGGACTACAGCTTGTCCTAGCAACACTGGCGACAAAGTGGGTAGCGATCCTTGATGGGATACCATTCTGTCACAGGGCAAAGGTAACTCCAACTCCCACACTCAGTACAAAGTTGAAAATCAACCTGACTTGCGCAACTTTCTAATGTGTTAGTTAACTAGAGTTACTGTAGAAATATAAACCCTGGAGAAAGTGTGGTAACTCCACATAAGCAATAATGGGAGCTAAGATGGATTCTGGAGGTGTTAAGAAGCAGAAATAAACTGTTACACCAAAGTATCATTCAGTGACCAAACAAGTTAATAAACTGAAGAATCCATCTATGCATAAAAATCTGCTTAATCCTCTTAAGATACACCAAAATGTCCATCATATCCATTTTCTAAACAGCTTTTATCAGGCGAAGGTTGTGAGGCCCATCAAGGTAATAAAAACTTGCAAGACACAAACTCGTAATGGGGGGCCAGGGGTACAGGGCACACTACAAAACTACCCTCACTCAGTTTGGAGTCACCACTTAAAGTAACCTGCATGTGGAAGGAAACAAAGCACCTAAAAAATTAGTTATATGGGTATGAAAGCTTTATAGGACACTATCAGAAACCAGAAAACACGGGTCCCCGAAGATGAAAGGTGGCTTCAATAAATACTAAACTACTATGCTGTAACACAATGAAAAGATAATGAACAATAAGTCCACTTTAATGAATCCTACAAACTGCTGCTTGTCAAGTTTGAAGTCGTGGAGTATTAAACATATGCAGAGCAATGAACCTGTAACACTTCCCATCCATTCATCTTCCAAATTCAGTTTATTGTAACAAAAGATAAAATATTTTTAAATGCAGTTAATTCCATTTAGGGTTGTGGAGCCTATCACCACAGCAGTGAGCACAGCATGAACCATCCCAGAAGGGGACACTAGTCCATTGCAGGGGCTAAGCACTTCCATAGACAATTTTGAATTGCCAGTTGCCTTTAGAGATTTGGGGTGAAAACTGCAAACCCCACATCAACACTAGGGGGGAAATTAAAACATCATAGATAGCAGCTGGGTATGGGATTTGAACCCAGGGTTTGAGGGGTAGGAGTGATGACTGCTGATCCACTGTGTCATTTTTATTGTAAAAAAATACTAATCTTTATTTTGTAATTTGCCTTCTATTCAAATTAAGTACAAAAGTACTTGGCTAAAGACTACGATGATTAATGAGACGCCTCCATAAAAATAAACTAAGTAATTTCAGGCTGTGTAGCAAAGCCACATACATTTGAATATTTTTTATAGCTCCTTTCATTTTGACCACAGATTTCCAACCACCCATTCATTTTCTAGTGCTCTTGTCCAATTGGGGACTGCGGTGGCCACATGCTGAGCAGGGTACACCAAACAACAAGACATTCCACTTCCTCTTGAGGGATTCCCAGGCCATCTGTGGGATTGATTCCTTCAGCCACAAACATCTAACAAAAAATAGTCCTGATACACAATGAATGTCAAGGCTCTCAGATATGAATGATGATCCTGTTGGACAGCTTCGAGGGGGAAACTGTAGAGAAAGGTAGAGAGGTAGGATCGAGTAATGATTTTTGCAAAGTCTCCTTTTTACCAGTCTCCAGAGTGACGTTTTGGTTCAAGTCAACAGTTTGGCTCATCTAATAACGTATGTACCACATCCGAGGATTAGGCTTGACAGTGGTGATCAAGGACAGCACTATGGTAAAAGTGAGAAGCCTGTCTGGCTAATATCCATTTGTTTCATTTTCCAACTGGGAATCTTTGAATATCTTGGAATGGATGTGGAGCTCTGAAGTAATGATGACATTACCCTCTGGAATTCTGGTCTGAAAAATAGCAGGCTTTCGGTGCTCATGTACCGTCTAGCTGGTGGAAGGTGTTTAACCTCACACACTTTACAAGTCTAAGTGTGTTTTACTTTTATTGGAATAGTGTTGTAAGATTCTAGCTACCTGATGTAATCCATAATAGAGTTCCCTGAAGAATTCAGTAGCTTAAGGAAAATGTTTAAAATGCCAGGATATAATCAGTTCATGTTGGCTAGGTGTCCAGGAATCTTGAAAAGTGTTTTGAATCCCACTTCAACAGCACAAGTGGACTGTGATCCAGATTCACATGATCCTTTGTGGGAGAAAGAACTTCTTGTGTCATTGCCTTTAAGAGTTTTAAACAATTCGCTGTGAACTCTAAGCTGCCCTAATCTCAGAAGAGAACGGCTCAGGCTGCCACACAAGGGGCCTTTAATCTTGTCTGTCAGGGAACAAGTGGGCTTGGAAAATTAATGAGCAAATAATCCCTACTGAGTGTGCCCTTATCTATCTATCTATCTATCTATCTATCTATCTATCTATCTATCTATCTATCTATCTATCTATCTATCTATCTATCTATCTATCTATCTATCTATTATATAGTGCCTTTCATATCTATCTATCTATCTATCTATCTATCTATCTATCTATCTATCTATCTATCTATCTATCTATCTATCTA
The DNA here is from genome assembly GCF_900747795.2 of Erpetoichthys calabaricus. Classification (NCBI taxonomy): domain Eukaryota; kingdom Metazoa; phylum Chordata; class Cladistia; order Polypteriformes; family Polypteridae; genus Erpetoichthys; species Erpetoichthys calabaricus. The sequence goes on from NC_041403.2 coordinate 34,713,988, forward strand.
TCTATTATATAGTGCCTTTCATATCTATCTATCTATCTATCTATCTATTATATAGTGCCTTTCATATCTATCTATCTATCTATCTATCTATCTATCTATCTATCTATCTATTATATAGTGCCTTTCATATCTATCTATCTATCTATCTATCTATCTATCTATCTATCTATCTATCTATCTATCTATTATATAATGCCTTTCATATCTATCTATCTATCTATCTATCTATCTATCTATCTATCTATCTATCTATCTATCTATTATATAGTGCCTTTCATATCTATCTATCTATCTATCTATCTATCTATCTATTATATAATGCCTTTCATATCTATCTATCTATCTATCTATCTATCTATCTATCTATCTATCTATCTATCTATCTATTATATAGTGCCTTTCATATCTATCTATCTATCTATCTATCTATCTATCTATCTGTCTGTCTGTCTGTCTGTCTGTCTGTCTGTCTGCCTGCCTGCCTGCCTGCCTGCCTGTCTGTCTGTCTGTCTGTCTGTCTGTCTTTCTCATAAAGCCCTAAAATGAACAACTTTGCTATTCATATACTGTGCCATTACATAGCTTAATATGCAGAGCATATGTAGACTCTGTAATAATGAATGTCACCACTAAATGTGCCTGCTGATGACACTGAAATTAATTTGGGTTATTCTAAATCATAGTGATCAGAGTAGCAAAATGGTGTATGCATGATTTGAGCCCTGGTTTAATTTGTAGCAAGGGTACCATGTATGTAACATTTTCAAATTCCTGTCATTTTTCCCTTGGAAGATACAGTTTCATAGCACAGTAGTGCCTTATCTATCTATCTATCTATCTATCTATCTATCTATCTATCTATCTATCTATCTATCTATCTATCTATTTGCAAATTTATTGGAAAAGGTTGGCCATCCTCATAATCCACAATTTACAATTGATGTTGGGTGGCATGGTGGCGCAGAGGGTAGCGCTGCTGCCTCACAGTTAGGAGACCCAGGTTTGCTTCCCGGGTCCTCCCTGCATGGAGTTTGCATGTTCTCCCCGTGTCTGTGTGGGTTTCTTCCGGGTGGTCCGATTTCCTCCCACAGTCCAAAGACATGCAGGTTAGGTGCATTGGCAATCCTAAATTGTCCCTAGTGTGTGCTTGGTGTGTGAGTGTGTCCTGCAGTGGGCTGGCGCCGTGCCCGGGATTTGTTCCTGCCTTGTGCCCTGTGACCCCCGAGACCCAGTGTTAGGATATAGCGGGTTGGAAAATGACTGACTGCCAATTGATGTTCAACATTATCATTTATCATCCACCCATGCATTTCCTGAATCTGCTCAATCAAGTTTGTCATCAGAGGACTCCAGAGCCTGTTCTAACAGAATCATGTACAAGGCAGGAACAAACCCCAAACAGGATGCTAGTTCATCATCATATCAATCAAAGCTTCGTATCTTTATGATATGGAAAGAAAACTCCATGTGGACTCTGGGGGAACATGAAGACTTTAAAACAAAAATGAAAGGTCAGGTATTTGAACACAGCAGCAGGAATAACCATCATACCACTATACTACATTCATTTTTAGTGGAAATTTTAACTTACTAAAAATACAATAAATACCTATAACATGGCAAAAACACATAGATTACTAATCGGTAAAAATATAAAAAACTGGCATAGTGCAGAGAAATGAAAAATATACTGTACTCTGAATGTGTGTTTTAGATAATCCACTTAAAATATCTGATTTACACTGTGGACATGCAGATATCTTCAAACATTTGTTGTGTAAAGCACTATGTAACATTTAGATAGATAGATAGATAGATAGATAGATAGATAGATAGATAGATAGATAGATAGATAGATAGATAGATAGATAGATAGATAGATAGATAGATAGATAGATAGATAGATAGATTCTCCCCACTCTGATTAGGTTTCATTGATGTGTAATTCATACGCTATGCATACAGTGCTAAAGTAATGAGGGATGCCTGTCATAAAGTCGTTAGGACGTTGTAAAAACTGCAGCAGGCACTATTATATTTTGCAGCAGATCCTTCCACCATGTCAATGTGCAGTCATTTGTGTAAATAATAATACAGGTAATAATTCTTTAATTATACATCCTACTTTTGTAGAGTATTTAACAATGGATTGTTTCTTTTGACAATTTCATGTTGGCATATTGTGCGCCTTATTCTTTGTTTTTTCCAGCGTCTGTAGAGATAACGGAATTTGGCAATTAGCTCACCTCACGAGCTTGGTGGGCATTCGGCCTCTTCTTTTTTGACGAATATTTTACGTGTGTTTACATATATATCCATACGTATTTCTATATTGTGATTCTTTCAGACATTTATATTATGACGGACGGACTGCCGTTATTTTATTAGGAATTACATTCGGCAGTTTGTGCAACTTTATCTTCAGTGTAAAACTTTAAACTGACGAAGAAGCACGTGATTTATAGCGAAGCCTTTATTTATTTTACTTTAGTATGTATGTTTCACAGCGACTTTTTTAGGTTACAGTACATACTATAATGGTAACTTTTCACTGAAAACAAGACGGATAGAGCTGCTAGCAGATTTATAACCGGCTTAAGGCCGAGTACACAGTTCTGCAATACGTATTTTCTAGTAAACATTAGAGCCAATGAAGGACACATCGTTAGCCATGCTCGAGCGAAGTCAAGCCGAGTATTCGAATACCCCCGGCGTGCATTCATTAACTCGGCGCACCCCGGCGGTGTACGCAGGTGGCATATTTAGAGCAGTGAGCGCAACTTGTACAGTAAGCGGCGGGGACATCAGGGAGAGGGATTAGTGAAATTTGAAGGATCTGGCATATTTTTCAGGTAAAACAGCAGCCCAGTGGTGTGCGCGAGCGTGTGCTTGACGTGAGCTGCCGAGCCGTCAGAGCTGGAGAGCAGTCCCTCCGGTCAAGTCTAGAAGCTGCAGCATCCCGCTTGTTCACACTACTGGTGGTTTACTGAACAGCGTCGGGGATTGTTGCATCAGATAGCAACAACTGCCTACCCCCATAACCCCACAAAAAATAAAATAAAAAATATTAAAAAACACACCAACTCCTCTCAGCAACAGCTCAATACAGAGAACTGAAAAGATCCCTGGCATTAAAGTCTTAGTACTAAATGCATTCCGCGCAGAGTCCTAGGAGAAACAATGCATGCCTTGCTATTTTGGGAGGCAATAAAATTTGCTTATCATTTCAACGGGGTTTTGTGCGTCTGTTAAGGTCGGGTCACTGAGCAACATAACTTGGAATATGAGCTGAATACTTTAAGACAATGCAGGCATATTGATTTTACAAAAGAGTTGTCTTTGAATTAGCGCAAGGGGCTGGTGACCGAAAAGCGGAATTCACTGTTTAAAGGATTAGCGCCGCACACAGTCATCAAACTGAATATACAGTTGGATCAAAGGAAAGAAAAAAAATAATTAAAGTTCCTGCACTCTCCGAGAAAACGGCAGCATTTTGTAAAGTTCATTCTAGCCGGGAGAGACATTTATTTCGCTTAAAGTAACCCCGCGCAAGTGCTGGCAGAACTGAGTGCCCCGTGGTGTAGTTTTATAATGCCAAATCCCTGGCACTAGAAACCACTCGTAACCACCAAACATTTAAGTTTTTCTCAATCTGTACCGAGTCCAAAGACACTTTTCATTAACGTCTGTGGTAAAGGCAGCAATATAAGCGAATATTTTCTATAAACTCAGTGCATCCCAGGGGCAGATCTAACATCAGGGCATTATGGGTGGGCGCACGGAGTCCGTGACGGGAAGAGACCTTTTAAAACCAACACCCTCACCCTTTATTCATGAAATGATACGTATTTGGGAGTCGAAATGTCCAAGATGGACTATTAAACCCTGCGAATAAACGATCGAGTATCCTTTCGAAGAAATGATCAAGGGGATGATTCCCCAATTTTTTGGGAATCCCCCAAACCTCAGGGGCGATGACGCAATCGAATCTCGCACTGAAATCATCCGTGATTAAAGTATGATCAACTCAGGGAGGGCAAGGAGCTAAGTCACTCAGGGGCCTGTGGGGGTCTTAATCCAATCCTGATTCATTCATCCATCCATCCATCCATCCATCGCGGGAGACGTCACCTGTGCCACAGTACGGGACAACAGTGGTGCTGCATCGCCTTGTTGACTGTAACGCATGCGCACGCGTACTCCTGAATACTATTACCCACATATACTGTAGTCTAAGGTAAGTTAGCAAAATGGGGGGTGTGGGGGGGGGGGGGCAAACCTTCAGTGACAACGTGGCAAAGTCAAACAGACACCTTGATTTAGGGGGGGCATCACCAACCACACAACACAAAGATAGTATTTAAGTATCTAAAGGTATTATAAATGACTGCATCTTATGCTTTTGTTGTCTTTTCAAAGAATTCCAGTATATTAGTAAAACATGACTCCCCCATGTGAACCCATTTTGATTGTTCCCTTAAACTCTTGTTCTTTCCATATGATGCTGAATCTTTTTCTTAGTAATTCCTTCCATTAAGGAACCAAGTTCCCTTCAGGTACCGAACCCATTATTTTTGTCCTCACTGGGTAAACAGACCATTGGAAATTCGGACAGCATCCGTCTAGTTGAGCTAAAGGTGAACTCCTCTGACTAATTGGAGATGTCTGACTAGGAAGGGCTCTCATCTTTGCAGTGGCATTGTTCAGGATGAGCACTGCAACATACGAGGTGCTGTTTACCTTAAGAAACGGAGAACACATTGCATGAAAAATACACTTTGTAGCCTATGTTTAATAGCTACTCTGTGACAAATTAAAGATCCATCTATCTGTTTTCAAAGGCACCTTGATTCAAGTCTGAGTCCCACCTCTGTCACTGTCAGTGTGGCATTTTCCTATTCTCTTGGTGCCCTTATGAATTTTCATTGCATGCTGAAGCATGCTAACTGTTTAGCGACTTTAGTGTGCTAAGGCTGAAGAATGAACAGGCGTCCCATACAGAGTTTTCATCTATTTTGAATCGCATACCATTGAGATTGACCATAGATTGTCATGCCATGTTTGGATGAGTTATGTCATCACTCTGAAAATGTAAGTGTAACTTAACAACTCTAAATTGGCACTCTATAGCTATGTGAGTGTGTGTGTGTGTGTGTGCATGTGCATGCGTGTGTGTGTGTGTGTGTGCATGTGCATGCGTGTGTGTGTGTGTGTGTGTGTGTGTGTGTGAGTATGCAGTGCAATGGAAGGAAATCTCAATCAGGTTGCTTTCTTCTTCAAACCTTATAAGGCTTTGCCTTCATTTTTAATCAAGTAGATTAAGAAAATGGATGGTTGAATTAATGGAGTGACCCAGAAAGGCTAGAACATCTAAAATGAAAAGGTTTGTAAAAGTTTGTTAGCAGCCAAAATGGACAGAGGAACTGACACTGAAAATGAAATATGATTTACAGGAGGAGACGAGACTTGACCAGAAACGCTTCCATAAATATTAAGCCTGCGCCCTCAAACTAGAATATTCATGTCAAGCGTAAAAATCAATGATGCCTGGCATTTTTCGAAATGCAGATTATCCACACAAGTGGGTGATTGGTTTGTCTGGCAAAGCGCTCCACATATTTACGAGATGTTCAAAGGAGACACATAATTGTGGAATTCTGAACTTTAGCCGTAACTGCAGGATTCCAAGAAATTGGTAAAGAGGGTGAACATGAACAATTTCCTGTCAGTGTCATTTTAATTTACAATGACATGGCCACATGGACATCCAGTTCCTTAAAATAATAAACAGTAATGACTGTGATTGGTTATTGCAATCTTTTTATTTACTGCAATATACTGTATTTGTTTTATTATGTGTATACTATTTTTGTATGTGTGTATACATTGTATGTATATACTGTGTTTGTATATATATATATATATATATATATATATATATATACTAGGGGGCTCTGCCCCCTGCTCGCTTTACTCACCAACCCCCTGCCTGCACTACGTGCTAGCCTCTTTGCAGTTCTGTTGCTTGCGTATGGGGATGTGGATGTACAGTTTAAACAGATTTTAACTTTCACGTGCAGTGTTACATTTGCATCCACACCACATATCACTGCCTGTGATTGAATTTCATTTCTTCCTCTCTATTAAGTAAAACAACTTTTTCAAATGTTTGGCTCTGAGATTTGTTAATTGTCTTTGCAAAAGCTATTCTGAACAGGAAACTGTTAACGTTTTAATACGAATGGCATATCAAGATCTCCTTTGTTGTCTGTAATGTTATCCACTGAAGATGTACTTGCATTATCTTTCTTGGATACATCCTTCTTTCTACAGTAATTCGTGCGGAGGAAGACCGGATGGTGTTAATAGTTATAGATATTCTTTGTGATATTGTAAGTTTTTGTTTTCATCTTCTGCACCATTACCACCAACTCTTTCAGCATAGTCTATTGATACGCATTTAACCATTTTGTCGTGTTACCGATCAACATTTTTGTTGTAAATTCGTTGGACTTCCTCATTTCTAGGTGCTAGGAATGCCCATGTACTCATTTTTTCTGTTGATAATCCTTGGTGATGAAATTCTTCAATAAGATTTGGACATAATACATCTTCTTTAATTGGGAACTTAAAGTGTGGAAACCATTAAAATTTATAAGAGTTGAAAATGGTTGTAAGTAGGGCATGACTTGAAAGAATCTAATGGCAAAAGTCACCGACCTGTGTGACTTGCTTCCAAAGGTTGTAAGTATGACATGACTTGAAAGAAATTCATGTTAAAAATCACCATCTCGCAGGTCTTCATTCCAAAAAGTCTCTTCAAAAGATCACGTCTCATCGCAGGATAAAAAGTCTCGTCTCTCAAGATTTTTTATTATATAATAGAGAGATATGTATTATATATATAATTTGTATATATAGTATGGTCGCTGTTATAAATGTCAGTGTCTAGGATACAACTGTATTAATAAGCCTCTGCCGTAGCCTAAGAACGTTTTGGCCATTTATCATAACTGGTACTAACAGAACATTGCAAATGCAAATGCAACACATTACCAGCAAAACAATTCCAACAAAATATTTTTTGAACATCATGTAAAACAAATCTAGTAAATATCAGGTTCTATGTTACTACAGTAATTTCTACAGAATCCCCTCCAAGCTTGTTGAGGTTGTGAAGTCATTAATAACGTCTGTAGTATTCAATTAATGCCCAAGTTCCATTTCAAAGGCCAGGATTGCAAGACTGTTCAATCCTTCTTGGTACATCATTGAACATTAGTCATTTTTAATTAACAGTTTACTAAAACAATGCTCTTTCACAGTGTAACATGCAAACAAAAATACAGTTCAATGCACACATCTGAGTAAGGTCTTTGAAGCTCCATTCCATGTATGGTGTTCAACAATTCAAGAGGTGTCCACTCATTTTTAGAACTGGCACAGAAGGAACATCATTAGATATCAAAGGCAGTTGTCAAATCACTGGAAATTGTTATTAATGGTATTATTACAAGATAATGAATTTGTATTTCGACTGTCCTGGACCACCCGCCAGCCCAAGGCCCAGGACAAATGCCCCTATATGTACAGTATATATTTTATATTTAGGTTTTTTGCCTTCTTCCATATTGACTACCACTTTTCATCCACCATGAAGGGGATGTGCATTTCATACTGAAGCCAGGAAGCACTTATTTACGCAAGCAGTTGTGGGACTCTGGAAGAAACTACTGAGACATGAAGTTGAAGCAGAAACCTTGACAACCTTTAAGAAGAATCTGGATGAGATATTGGGACAGCTTAGCTATTAGATAAACAAAGGAGCTTGATGGACTGAATGGTCTCCTCTCATTTGTCAGATTTCTTATGTTTCATATCTAGTCTGATTTCAACATATATATCTGGAACGCCGAGCTGGCACTCAGTCTGGCAACATCAGTTATAAAGCAGGAACCAAACAGGTAGAAATCAGTCTGAGGGCACGTTCACCTTCATCCACCCTGGGGAAGTTAAGAGTTGACAGTCTGCTTATCTTACACATGTTTTGGATGGAGCTGGTACCCACAAAACCTGGTTTAGCAGAATGAATACACAGACTGATTGAGCCAGAAGTTGAACCCAGGACTCTGGAAGTTAAATCGAAGGGAAAATGCAGTCAACCTATTTTATATGCCCTTCATTAAATTACTTATTTAGAAGGCTTCAGAAAATCTTTAAGAGCTGTATGATTATGTGATGTGTGAATGTCTTGAAGAGACTATGTACATCGTGAACAGGCTGGTACTGTAGTGGCCACTGCTCCTTCATCATGGCATACTGTGAGGGGTTTGCATATCCCCTTGTGTCTTTGTGAGTTTTTCCTCGGGGGCCGTGTTTTCCCTCCCACATCCCTGCATATTAGGTCGACAGGTAACTCTAAAATGACCCCATTTTAGTGAGTATGGTTGTATGACTGGGTTCAAATTCTGCCCTGGGCACTGTGTAGAGTTTCCAGATGGCTCCGTGTCTGGAAGGGTGTTCTAGTTTTTCTCTAAAGATGTTTGTTTTTGCTTAGTGTGAATGTGTGTGAATGTGTAGGCCCTTCATTGGACTAGCACCACATACAGGGTTAGTTCCTACCTTATACCCAGTGCTTTTGTCTGATATAAAATAAGTTGCATTAATAATGTTAATGTATGCTGCACAATCCAGTGTTGTGCAAGTTCACATCTCACAAGAACTAGCTCAAAGTTCAGTTCACACAGATTAAAATGAATAAATTCACGTTCATAGTTCACCATTTCCATTTTGAACTAGTTCATGTTCAGTTCATTTTGTGTTTTTTAACGAGTGAGAATAAATGACCCATGACTTTACTTTTTTCAGTTTTGCATGCCTTATATTAGGGGCTATTACAGTGTTCTTGAATAAAATAAAATAATTCTGAAGACTTTTTTATTTAAATACACTTTATTAAGTTATACCCAGCAACAAACACGCATAACCATATATGCTAATATCCTCCCTGTCAAAAAAGAAATTAAATATTTACAAGTATGCATATAAATTTCCGCTCTTAATTGTGTGACACAAAATAGATATTTGTAACAATCCACTATTTGTGCTTATCTGAATACCGTATTCAGCTTTGGCTCCACCCCTACATTACAGGGTAAGGCAAAACGTTTAATCGGGACCTAAACCAGATCCAGAATGTCACCTAAAACTGAACTAGCTCACATTTAAGTTCTTCACTTGCAAATATGTTACGTTAATTTCACTGTGCTTAGAAAAATGAGCTTGTTCAATGAGTGCGTCTTTTCAACTAGTTCATGCACAACACTGGCACAATCTGCATATGAGATCTCAAAATGTGTGTGAACCAATATTTTAAGAAATGACAAACTACATTTTTATTGAGTATTTATAGAGACAATTGTCTGTAATGCATTGTGGACTCGGGCAAGCACTTCTGTTGTCTATGCCAGGGGTGGGCAAAGTCGGTCCTGAAGAGCCCCAGTGGCTGCAGGTTTTTGTTCCAACCCATTTCTTAATGAGAAGTCAATTAATGCTGATGAAGTGCTTATTGCTTAAGTGATATTTTGATGATTCATTTTAGTGGTCTCACTTGCTAAGGTTCCCCACCCTTAATTGCTTATTTCAATCTTAAACAGCTGCATTCAGTGTTTTAATGGCTCCTTATTAGCAATAAGATGTAAATGACAAAGCAGTCAGCAGTTCACCATCTAGCTTGTTTCGATTTACATCTCTGTGTGTTCATCATGCACTGTTTGATTTATTAAAATACTTAATAGAAAATGTGACAGACTGAAAATTATCCGTTTTAAGCTTCAAATCTTTTTGATGATATCCATGGAAAGGAAAAAAATCTATGACATAAGAACTTTACATTGCAGACTAACAAGCCATAAAATTAAATAAGGTCTGAGATTGGAAAGGATTGGTTTATAATTAAGCAATTGGGTTGGAATGAAAACCTGCAGCCACTGCGACTCTCCAGGACCGACGTTGCTCACCCCTGGTCTATGCCTTTCTTGCAGACACCAGAAGCCATTAACTGAGTAATAAAATGCCCCCAGTAGTGCTGCTGGGATAGTCATGATGTTCATTGTGCTAATGATAGTCAGATTTTTACAGTTGTATAGAAATGTGTTCATCTCTGTTTAGAATCATATGCAAATAAAACATGATAGCGCCATAAGTAAATTGCATGTTTCTAGCATTTTTGGTTTACATTATTTTTTATTTTAGGATTTAGTCACTTACTCATAATGAATACGAAAAGACAACCACACACACACACGCATAATCAAGTGCCTTACTATCATTCAATTTTCAGTAAACCATCAGAGACTCATTCTCACCAGCATGGACTACTGTACAGTCAGTGATAGTATGATGCTTGATTTTATGTTTTTTGGCTTTCCTGTTTACTTTGTTGTGAAGCAAGGAGTTTACAGTACAGATTATAAATGCTAAAAGCTTGTAATTCACATACTGGAATATTGGAAAAATCGGCACCACAGAACATGCCTGTCCATGGCCGTTTCCTACCGTGCTGCAGGGATTGACTTGCTCCTTGTGACCCTGACTTGGATTAAGTGGGCCTGAGAATAATGAAAATCAGTCACTGTTGAAATTTGCTCAATCCAGGACAGAGTCAGGGGGTGTGGAGCCTATCCCAGTACACTCAATGAAACTGCCCTGGACAAGATAATGTGCCAGTCCATCACAAGGCCCATTTATAGACACATACGTGCTTTGATACAGTGTGCAGTATGCAAAAGCACATTATTGCATAGAAGACATGCAATGAAATACAAGTTAATTATATATTTATATACATGAAAAGATAACTCTAGAATAGTTACTTATTTAAAAAATAGAATTGAAATTGAAATGTGGCCTATTTATAAGTTTTACTGTATTACTATTGGTTTAAAACTATTTCTACTTCTATCTGTTTTAAACTTTAGCAGCAAGCACCATCTCCCAGATTACAGAGTTATTCTAAAGCGTTGGCCTTTTCTGAAGTAGCAGATAGCCCATTATCTTTTTGTGATCAGTGTCTGTGGTTGGTCATAGCTACAGCGGTCTGGATTCAACATTCCAGTCACTGTTTGTGCAGAGTTTAGGTGTTCCTCCTGTGTCCCATATGTTTCCCCTGGGCACTGCAGTTTCCTCCTACATCTCAGAGCCATGCAGCCTAATGTTACTGGCAACCTCTAATAAGGCTCTGCATGAAGGAGAGTGTGTATGGCAGTGTGTGGTGTACCGTGGTGGGAATGAGAATATTAGCACAGAAGAAAAGGTTTTAACAGGAAAATGCCACGCCCCTTTGTCACTAGATCCGGGGGAGCAGCCATGGGAGCAATGCTACGTCCCTCGGAACCTTTGTTGGCAGCCTCCCTGGGTTGCGTCAGGGCCACTTTCATGAAACACCGGAATTCATCTTGGTTGGGCTCCATGGCCTCCACCAGGGAGAGCTGCATAGAGCTACATGGCTTAACAAGCCTGTCTGGGCGAGAGTGCAGCCAGAACCGGAAGTGCAGCCGGATGTAGATCAACAAGCACCTGCAGCACTTCCAGGTGGGCTTTAAAAGGAGCCTGCAGCCATTACTCAGGGCGCCAGAGTCGGGAGGAGTAGAAGAAGAAGAAGAAGAATGTGGATAATGATGATGATGATGATGAGTAGGAGGAGGAGGAGGAAGAGGAGGAGGATGACAAAGCTGCCTGGGAGGAGTTGCGGAAAACAAAAAGTGTGATTTGGTGTGATTTTTCTTTGTGTGTGTTTTGGAGACTGTGTAGGGCCTGTGGGACACAGGGTAGACGTGTCCCACGGCTGAGGAAAAAATAAATCTTTTTGTTTATTTTACCCATGCCTCTGGTGTCAGTCTGTGTCGGGTCGGCGCCAACCAAGCGCCAATGTCACACAACTTAGACATACCTAGTTTGTCAATCTCTATTTAAATAAACTGTTAAAAAAAAAACTTACCAAGAGCCGAAGGTCCCTGAAGCCCACAATCTCTGTTTGCTCCTGGGTTGATTCCTGCCTTGTTCCAGTTACTGTTAAGGGTAAGGTGGTATCACTTTAGATTAGTTGTCCCTAATATGCTGCACTTACCATGTAATTACTTATATAAGGTCTTATTGCCTTGTACATACTGTGTAATACAGTGTAACGCTATAATTAATTACTCAATTGTAATTGTTATTTCATAATTTTTAAACGTATTTAAAAGTATCTATGTACATAAACTGTAGAATAACAAATAGAATTGAGTGGTTAACAATAGCATTACATTGTGTCATACAGTAAATAGAAGGTAATAACACCTAGTTGCTCTGTGATTATACAGGTAATTACATGATAAGTACAGCATTATTAGAAACACCTAATCTAAAGTGATACTGGTCAGGTCTCAGTACCTCTAACATTGTGCTGGGTAACGTCATTTCAGCAAATGGATGGATATTAGAGTATATTATTAATAATACCGTATATTGGGTTGGATTTGTACCATGCCAGTCTTCTACCACATATACACAAATATATTATTTTCTCGGCTGTCGGATTTATCAAAGGCACCTCGACATTACCACTGTTTCTGTGTGTTTTTCACACTTGGAGCCAAGGTGGGTTAAGTGATTTGCTCGGGATCACACATCACAAATGAGGATTGAATTGGCAGCCTTAGGGTTTAAAGTCAGGTGCCTTATGTTTTAGATCAGCTATGCAAACAATTATGACAACATTTCTTATTTAATGATAAGTGCTAAGTGTGAATGTACTTTGTGGAGAATACACAATTACCATATAATTAATAATTGCCTTAAGGAAAAAATGCAAATAAAAAAAAGCAGTCTAAAAAAATAGCAAACCATCTGTGCCTGAGGGTCATGTGCGATTGTTCATTTTGCTCCCCTCTCCTACATTGTTTACTATAATTTTTCCAAACGCACGCTTTCATGTTGTGCCGTAACATACAGCTACCTGCCTAGTGATCAACACCTAACAGGGTACCATGGCACCTTTTTAGTTTACCCATATGCTTTTTTGTTCTGCTTAGACTACTCTTTTCTCAGGACAGAAAAATTAGTTTGAATAACGTCAGAAAAAACAGACCTTGAAAAGTGATCTTTGCAGGATGTTGATCTTCCTCTGCTTCACCTTGTTTGGGTTGGAAGAAGGTTATAAACAAGAGCTTCAGTCACAACAACCAGCCTAGGAGTCAAACTGGAGTTAGCACTGGCAGTACAGAAATGTTGAATTAATCTGAAGCTGGGCGAGAACGTCTTGCATAAAGGAAAGTGTTGTCAATGTTGCCTTGCATGAACATCACAAGATAAAAATGAAATCGATTTGAGTCAAACCACAAAAGCAGCCCAAAGCAGATTATTTACTCATTAATCATTCTTTCATTTTTTTTGATTTTGCTTATTCCTTTCCCTTGACACGAGGAGTCGTCAGGTAAAAGGCAGGAACAATAGCTAATAATCACAGAGCTAATTGTAACCTTCATGTCCTTTGAAACTGGGGTGGAATCAGAAAACTGAGTTACAGCAGAACAAAATAAGGATGGCATGTGTGGCGTCTTGAGTTGGAACGTGTGTAAGGTTCCTTTAAGAGAATGGGAATTATGGGCTAGAGGAGAAGTGCGGGAGATTGGAAAAAAAAGGAAAGTGAATTAAAGGCAGTGAATGGGAGTTTTGTGTTCTGCGCCTGTGTCCAAGTTATATGTAATAAGTAAGATGCAATTGCACTCACGTCCTCAGAACTGTGAAGCAGCAGCACTTAGTGTTGTGCCACCTGATGGTATGCAACATAATTTGTTTTGGTTTTTTTTTGTAGTGTCTAAACATTTTCTTTATAAAAGGCCCTTTGAGAGGAGAGTATAAATTTCAGAGCCAAGTAGATAAATCGTCAAGATTATCACAGAATGTCCAAAGGAGAGCTAAATTGAGGAGATAAGAACTTGACATTATGCAAACAATTGATGGAGTGTACATAATTCCCCTTTTTCTCTTTTTTCCTCATTTTTTGTGAGCTACTCCCACTCAATAGCATCTTTTATATCTCTGCAGCTACAGCGACTAATAATTAACATTGTGAGGTGTGGGAAGAGCAGCACTCCTGACAATGGAACTGTTGATTCAGGCCGTGCACCCTCCTGTTTCCCCACGTCATCATCACAGCTTTTTACTGATAAACTCACAACTTAATCACTTTTCAGAGCAAGTGTTTGCACCCGAGGCTACCACCTAGACAGCTCATGAATTTGTAACAATGACAAATGGCATGGCAAAAACACAAAAAAGAAATCATGGGAGAAATGTAGTCCCCTAAAGACTCCCTGTGCATTTTTTATTGTGGTTTTTTTTTGGGTCACTTGGGTCATTCTGCTTTTTTCCTTTCTAATTCCCACAGGTGGATGACCAAATGAAGCTTTTGCAGAACTGCTGGAGTGAACTGTTGATCCTTGATCACATTTTCAGACAAGTTGTACATGGAAAGGAAGGCTCAATCCTTTTAGTTACGGGGCAGCAGGTAAGCACAGAAGTATAGGAACGCTTTTTCGATTATGGAGGCTGCAGGTTCAGCTCTCCATCTTACTTTCAGTTGTCAACTTCTATGAAAGTTGTTCCAAAAATGTATTTATAAGCTAACCTTTAAGTTACTGGTGCTCTTGATAAGTGACATGAGGCTGTTGATGTTGGTATCCTGTAAGAAAATATTTCAGTATGAGTGAAAGTTATTCAGGCTATTATTTCTTCTCGGCTCCATATGATCTCCAGCCAAAATGCTTTATCTCTCAGTAACAGTGGGGGCTTCTCAAAATGACCTCCCCAGACAGTAAAGTGTCACCCATGTCACACAGCAGCACATAAGCCTGCAGTCATGTAGCACAGCATCTGCCACAACTAAGCATGATGTAGGAGGTCTTCATCATATAATATAGTTTTCTGTCTTTGGTTCACATAACCATATTATGTAATGTAATTGGCCAAAATATATAACAAATACTTAACATTATCATTAAATTCTCAGATCTACCTAATCCGAGTAAGGGTCATGATTGTTGTTCATCTCTAGAGTGGTGAACAGAGGAAGAGATACTGTAGATCAGGAGACAAAGATATATTCAAGAAACAAAGTGAAGGACAAAAGCAGGAAATCTGTTCTAACGTCAGAAAATTGGGCGTGGTATTTGTAAACCAGGGATTCTTTGAAACGTACAACCAGAGGAAAGGTTTGAGATGCATCCACAATCACGGACAAAGAAACTAGCAAGATACCGGCTTAAATATTGTTTCATATGGGGTGGGGGGGTTTTACCCAGTAGTTGGGACTTGCTTTCTGTCAACCACTACCCAGAATAGCAGCACCCATAAACAAACAAAACATAATGCTAAAATAAAACAATCGCGCTAAATATAAATTATTCATGAAAAAATTGAGTACCATTAGATTCCTCATCTTTCACAACCAAAATAAAACAAAATAAAATGAAGAAAATGAAATTGATCCAACAAAGTGAAAGAAACAGAAGCTAACTTAACAGTTGGAGGCTGACCCAGCAGCACAGGGTGCAAAGTAGAAGATTACTTAGACCAGTGGTCTCAAACTCCAGTCCTGGAGGGCCGCAGTGGCTGCAGGTTGTCATTCTAACCCTATTCTTAATTGGTAACCAGTTTTTGCTGCTAATTAACTCATTTTCCTTTTATTTTAATTGACTTTTTAAAGATTTGTTCCCCTGATCGTTCCTCTGAATTGCTTAATTTCTTTCCTTAAATGGCACCCAAACAGAAATGAAATGTGATGTAAGTGAGCCAACAGAAGACCACCTAAGTCAGGGCCTCAAACTCCAAGCAGTTGCTTCTTTAGGCGCCAATTCTTGTTGTTAATTAAACCCATTCTTTAATTCCATGGCTTGTTGCTGCTCTCATTGTGCAATAGCAGACATTTCTGAAATTGTTCATTTTCTCTTTTCTAAGAGCACTTCTAAAATGTTTTGTGGACCTGAGCAGATCAACATTCCTGAGACCTTCATCTTTCTTTATTTTCAGATATTGTATGATGGACACATGTTGCTGGTCCTGTTTTGGCTCATTTTGTATCTCATTATTGTTTGGCTGCTAATTAAGAAAAAGAAACAATTAAGGGGCTGGAGTCTTCAAGAGCAAGTCAATTAAAATTAATTCAAAAGAAGTTAATTAGGAGCAAAAACAGGCCATTAATTAAGAAAAGGGCTAGAATGATAACCTGCAGCCACTGCGGCCCTCCATGAATTGAGTTTGAGACCACTGACTTAGACGATGCCCCAGACTGTTGCAGGACCCACTCACATACCCACCCATACAGAGCCAATTTAGAGTGGCCAATTAATGTAACACTCATTTTTGAGTACCCAGAGAAAAACACAGACAGACACGGAAAGAACAAGCAAACTCCAAAGAAACAATGATGGACAATCAAGCTGAATACACGAAGCAGCAATAATAACCCTTTCACCACTGTCTAGAAATAGTGAAAACTACACATGTATCTGTTAAATGTTCCAGAAGTATTGTGAGAGAACTGAAAGATCAGGAGATGGTATTGAAGTAAGAGACATAATAATAATTCTTTGCATTTATATAGCGCTTTTCTCACTACTCAAAGCGCTCAGCAATTGCAGGTTAAGGGCCTTGCTGAAGGGCCCAACAGAGCAGAGTCTCCTTTGGCATTTACGGGATTCGAACCGGCAACCTTCCGATTGTCAGTGCAGATCCCTAGCCTCAGAGCCACCACTCCGCCTAATATAACATAAATCAGTCAGAACTTGGAGATAAATAACTAGACAACCAGGAATCAAAGGGCAAGATGATAAGATGTTGTGGCCAAAAATGAAACTCAAAAAGTCAAAACAAGCCCACCACTACGACCTACTCGGAAAATAAGCTAACTATACCACACCAAACTAGATACTGCTTATCCAGCAAGGGGTAATGACGTGGTCATGAGGCATGAGTCAATGTTATCGCATAAACAAATAAAACTAAAATGGTAGGAATTTTAAAGTTAATTAATTTGAAAGTCAGACAGCAAAAATGAAATCTTTATGTCAAAAAACATAAAATAACTGAAAATGCACATGTACAATGTGTCTATTATTACAGTATCATTTTAAAAGAGCATATGTAAACAAATCTAAATTGCACATTTTAATGGCTGTGCACTTACACATCTACAACCTTAACACCGTTACGCATTTCCCAATCTCTTTGGTTGAACTTTACTTGGGTAAGGGATGTTTAAGGACATTGAAATAACAAATCTGCCATATGCATTAAATTATTACACTTGCATGTTGTTATGGTCTGCTGTAGGTCTTATTGTGGAGTTGTGTTTTGTGTCTTATTTTCCCTGCTCTTCATGAGATGTTTCGTTTTACACTTTTTGTAATCATGTTGTTATTCGTTTCTCTGTTCCTTTTGTTAGTTTTGTTTATTTTTCTTTATTTTGAGGCAATTCTATTATAACATTAAGTTTCTCTCGGGTGCTGTCATTAGGCTTTATTAGGGTTATAGTAAGCACTTGTTGTCATTGCTCACGTGCAGTGACATTAACTTTTGTTAACCCTAACCCTGTTCGGTTTCATGCCATTTCTTAAGGTCTGTTCTTTCCTTTTATATTTTAAAAATTTTGTAAATTTTTTTTTTTAATTTGGGAATTGTGAATTATTTTATTTTGTGCTATTTAGGTTTCTTATTTTATGTTGGCCATTTACTTTTTGGATATTTGGAATGATAAATATTAAATTTTGTCCGTTCTTGCTGTAGTCAATTCAGGTAGTAAAACATCCATGCAGTTTCTGCTTTCTGTAGTTTACCATTACAATATTTTGAGTGGGGAGATTTTGCCACATTATTATTGTATATTTTCCTCTAGTTTTTGTATTTTTACAGGACCATAGAACATAGGATCATAGAACTCGTTAAGTGGTAGTTTCAAATAGGCAGGCGCTTACATTTACTACAAAGTAGAAGGATGAAAATAAGCATCAATAAGAATGATGTAACTTATCTCCCTGGACAAATAACATGGACAACTTCTGACAGTGAGAACTTCAATGTCTGTAACTGTAGTGAACTGTGATATACCCTGTTTACCATTCCTCATTCACATAGAAGACCAGATGGCTTTTTTCCACAATACACTGGTTCTCTCTCCTCTTGAATATGATGAAGTCAATCCAGCCTTAATCAAGTGACAGGTATATCAGGCTTCAGCCAGATCTTTGTAATACATACAATATGATGCCACAGTACCTATACACATCACAACCAGTGAGGAGCAAACAGCTCATCCATCTTATTTGAAAGCAATCAAACATTGCTCAATAAATGGCAGACCAGTTCCTTTTTGTCTTCATTTAATTCCTTCTCAAGCTCTTTTTAGTTTCTGTCTTTGGACAAACAACTTGTGTGGTAGTGTGAAACACTCAAGATCACAGTGCTAGTAGCTGATTACGGGAGTATTTAATACAACCCACCCTTTTATCTTGTCAGTGTTTCTTACATTTCTTACATTGATGTTGCAGATGTCAAGTAGCCTTCAAATCCTCTTCACTCTCCTTGTGACTTCTCCCAAGTTTGCAGCTTGTCTGAAAGGCAGCTGAGATGTGTCAGTGTTTGGGTTTGTGACGACAGCAGCAGATCCTTATTAAATTTAAAATCCATTTATATAGTTTTCTAGTGGCTAATGTCAGTAACAAGACTGAAGCCAGATCAAATTTAATCTTCAAGTTAGTTAAAATCAGCAAAATAAGTTGAAAAACACAAAGAGAACACAGAGTTTCTGTGAAAGACTGCTGACTGTGCATACTCTGGAAGTAACCAGCAACAAAAATCAATAAATGATACAATACAGCAGGTACAACACAAACGTCTGTGGCAATCCAGCATGTTCTCCATTCCCAGAAAGATCAAGTGCCTGAGCTTAGGCACTTGAAATCATATCTGACACAATGCATGGCAGGCGTTTTGAGAAACACTGAGGAACTTTCACAGCCTCAGGGAGCCAAATGTAGGAAACCATTCTTTCCCTAAAGAAACAATTTAATTTACTTTAATGTACAACTTTTCACAGCAGGTTCAGTCAGTAAACTGCATAGAAAGGCAACTTTGAAAGCATCACAATAATTAGATATTTGCACAAAAAAAATATTTATATGATTAGAAAATTTGAAAACTAAATATTCTACAACATAACATGCAACTTGGGGTAACATGAAGACAGAAACTTCACTGTGATGTTAATTTTCATCGATATTATTAAGTACAAAGTTTAATCCATCATCCCCTCAGGTCCCAAGTATACTCTGCACATACGTTCAAAGCAGTTTAATATGACCACTTTAAGTCTCCTTCTCCTCCAATGCTCCATAGCCCCTCTTACTCCATACACAGTGATTAGATTCAAATAAAACATCAGTTTCTGGAGTCAAAAATTAACTTGCATAATTTTTTTTATTAACAGATTTTAAAGTAAATTTCTTGATGTAAGGTACATATATTAATAAAGTACATATTGTGGCATTGGCAATGAACAAGAGAATTCACAAGATTTACATTGAATTTAACGTGGTCCTGAATAACTCCAAGGCCGTCCACTCGGCCTTCTTTGGCTACTTTGACTTTGCTCTTGAAAAATCAGGTGCTTGCATTCTTAGAGATTATCTTAATTATTGTGTCTGAAACTAGAGGCCAGGCAGGAAATGATTCTTTCAAATCATCACACAAGGAACATGCACTGAGACAAGGATGGTGAACTTCGGTCACATTTATCATTTTTATTTCTCCTTTGTGCCATTGATAGATAGATAGATAGATAGATAGATAGATAGATAGATAGATAGATAGATAGATAGATAGATAGATAGATAGATAGATAGATAGATAGATATGAAAGGCACTATATTACATGTATTAAGAATTGATGTGCTTACTACAGTATATAGCAAGATTAATATGAAAGGCACTATATTACATGTATTAAGAATTGATGTGCTTACTACAGTATATAGCAAGATTAATATGAAAGGCACTATATTACATGTATTAAGAATTGATGTGCTTTACTACAGTATATAGCAAGATTAATATGAAAGGCACTATATTTCATACATTAATAAGAAATGTGCTTACTTACAGTATAAACCTAGATATATATGAAAGGCACAATATTACATATATGAAAGGCACCATATTACATGTACTAAGAACTGATGTACTTTACTACAGTATATAGCTAGATTAATATGAAAGGCACTATATTACATGTATTAAGAATTGATGGGCTTTACTACAGTATATAGCAAGATTAATATGAAAGGCACTATATTACATGAATTAAGAATTGATATGCTTTACTACACTATATAGCAAGATTAATATGAAAGGCACTATATTACATGTATTAAGAATTGATGTGCTTTACTACAGTATATAGCTAGATTAATATGAAAGGCACTATATTACATGTATTAAGAATTGATGGGCTTTACTACAGTATATAGCTAGATTAATATGAAAGGCACTATATTACATGTATTAAGAATTGATGGGCTTTACTACAGTATATAGCTAGATTAATATGAAAGGCACTATATTTCATACATTAATAAGAAATGTGCTTAATTACAGTATAAACCTAGATATATATGAAAGGCACAATATTACATAGATTAACAACAAATGTGCTTTATTACAGTATATTTTTGGTATTTGGTACATAGGCATATCTAGATATATAAATATGAAAGGCACTGTATTAGATACAGTGTCAGTATATGGCCTCTGTGGATTTAAATAAAATCATTCACTAAATAAGTTGATGTAATCAAATTGGAGTATCTATATTTGTCTTTGTAATTTTTTGATCCAATGCAAATATGGATTATTTTGATAGAAAGAAAGAAAGAAAGAAAGAAAGAAAGAAAGAAAGAAAGAAAGAAAGACTAGCCGGTGAAATGTGAGCCCGGCACCGTGGGACGTGTGGAGTATTTCACTATTTGCATATTTTGGTTAATGAACAGCTGGCGTTGAGGGGCTCAGCAGGGAAAAGGAAGCTCTCGACCTGTTTCATTATCTCTTGCTATTTTACTGCGGGTTAAGAGTGACAGCCATCCAGTAATGTACAAATCATCAAAATGAATCTCCATCTACATGCCCGAAAACTGCCTCGTGTGCTAATGATATTTATAGAACACAAATGATCAATTAGGGTCACATTAGGCAGTTGCGCGCTCCACTCTATTCTTCACGTGCCGGAGTGGAGAAGGGGCTGCGCTGCGCTACTCATGTAACATCAGGGAAGGCTCCCCTTTTTGTTCGTCCCTGGCTGCATTTCAGTTGAAACAGCACGGGGACCCACGGGGAGATGACTCGTGGGGGAAAGGCTGGTGAGCGGTCTTCACAAAGGAATTTGGACAAACGCACAAGTGGATGAGCGAAAAAACGAAGCGACACGTTCACCAAAAGGAGCGACCTCCTCAGCTATAAGATTCCATTACAGTTTTTGATATACTTTGCTTGGAAATTTCAAATAGTAAAATGTGAACGGTAGTTTGACAGAATGAATTATGGGTGCGCGCGCCACCGTGAAAATGCGATTTTTCCGAGGTCAGCGTTGTCAGAGCGCTGCCATAATATAGGGAGAAAAAATATTAAATAAAGTATTAAATAAAGTGTGGCAATGCAGCAAATTTAATCGGTGCCTTAAGAGTCGTATAAATAGAACTCTCCAGACAGCCACGAAATCATCCTGTCGGTAGATTTATCCCACTTCGAGATTTTTTTTAAAAAATGGCTAAATGCGTCAATCGATCCAGTTTTAATTAAAGTCATTGTCTTTTCTCCCAGCATTGGCGGACACCAGGCAGGAATCAAGCATGAACTGGTCGCCAGTCCTGTGCAGGACACAATCACTTCACGTATTCACCCACACCAAGGAGTTCATAATTGCGAGGGTTTGAGATGTGGGACATGACTTTGAAACACCGCGCGGAAGTTTGAAAACTGAGTTCGTTTTACACTAAATGACATAAAAATCGTTAATATAAAAACTCATCAAAATGTCAAACATGCAGCTCAGGCGAGTAAATTTCACACAAAACAGCTCGGGGTATACTGGCATTTGAAAACTGCGAGACACCAGAGAGTAAAATGGAAACCGCAGGAACAACAACAAATGGATTCAATGAATTGTCCTGAACAGGAGACTGCTGCCTGTTTGTGACTGAAGTGTAAGCCTTCCAAGTTCCTATGTATCCTTTTATGTATGTTTCAACCCAAAACTAATTTACTTTTAAACCACCACTCCTCCTTCAAGTCAGTTTCTGCCTTAAATCTGCAGGGTGAGGTAAATGACCCAATGCAGGTATGTACAGTAAGTATTAAGTTTGAAAATAAAAGAAGTGCATGCCAGCTTAGTGATCACCTTTGGATCCCAAAACAATGTGCTCTCAAATAAAGTAAAATCAAGAGAGCTGGAAATGTCTTGTGAGGCAAAATAAGAGTAATCCATTTGCATTTTAATAACAAGTTCCATTTAACAGCCAGAGATAGCATAAGTAAGGAATCATTTGCATCAAAAATGGTGGCTTTCCATGCAGGAACCAGTCTGAGCACACACTCACACACACACACACACCCGGTTAGCTGGTCATCTACACTTGTTTGCTTTACATCTCATTATTATTTGAAAGCTGATGATTATTGGAAACAAGTATCTTGAAAAGCAAGTCAATTAAAGCAAAAGAAATGTGTTCCATTACCAGTAGGAATTGGTTAATCATTTAGAAAAGAGCTGAAATGAAAACCTTCAGCCACTGCCACCAAACAGAATCAGAATTTGACAGCCCTGTCCTAAAGGACGCCCAGACCAAGACCTGGTGAAATCTACACAGATAATAAAGATCGGGGGTTTCAATAATAATAATAATAATAATAATAATAATAATGCATTTTATTTATAGGGCACTTTAGTAAATCTCAAAGTGCTACATGAAAAAGTTTAAACAAAGGCAAAGCAAGATAAAAACAGATAAAATGACAATAATTAGTAGGTTTCAAGCGCTATGAGGTAGCATATCTTAACTTATGATTTGGTAATTGTTATACAAATATATAAAGCACTAGCTGTGCTACCTATTTTAAGACAGGTCGAAATCTAAGATTAATGTAGACCTCATGTTTTTTATTTGATATATGGGTTTTCTATTTGGTCTGGTATAATAATATGCCCCCAATCCCTTTTCCTTATGGCGGCCAGTTCCGTATTGGGTAGAGCAGCATTTCTCAACCTTTAGGTATTTGCGACCTGAGTTTTCATAACAGTTTTAATCTCGCACCCCCTAACATTTTTTTTAAAGGAGCCCACTAATACCAAATTGTTCTTTTTTAATTAATGATATATCATAGATGCATATTTTATTACACCTACTTAACTTTTATCGACATTTATCTAACTCTATATTTATTTTTCTAGTATCAGAATGTAGTTTAAGTTAATTTGTTTTGGTTTCAATAGATGTATTTTTCATAATTTTGATTCTTGTTTACTTTTTTTCACATCTTCGCGCCCCCCTTTTGTTACTTCATGCCCCCCTAGGGGGGCCCACCCCACAGATTGAGAACCACTGGGGTAGAGCCACCCATTTTCACCAAGTTCTTCTTAGTGTCATTTGTTGATCTGACCATTCAAAGTCAGAAGTGTTTTGTTGGGAAATTGTGACAGTGGTTGTTACTGCATTGGCCTGGTTTAGTAAATCTAGCCTAGTCTTGTTGGGGCTTTGGTTTCCTACCATGCACGTTCATTTATGGTTACTTCCACTGATCCATTACCCACCATACAAAGATTAACATTACAGCAATAAACCTCATTCACTTGGGCCAAGCGGGTGTAAGAAAGTTGCTACTATGCTGCTGTTGCTGTAATATAACATCAGAAAACAGAATAGGAAGATGAGACCAATTTTGTAATTTCTAGACACTTGTTTGGTATTTTTGTTCCATTTTTTTATTTTTGTGACACTTCTTTAACTTAATGTTTCACCTATTTTTTTATTTTCTTCCTAACCCTAGCAACCTGATGGATCCACAGATACTTCAATACACACCTATACAGTAGATACTTATGCTTTTGCTAAAGTGGATAAGCTGATTTCTGCCTATCTAACTGATACACTCTGTTGGACATATTCAACTTTACCATTTTCAGTGTGTCATCTATTGGAATATGTTTTGTAATGAATGTAGTCATAAATTGCATGGCATTTTTAATTCCAACAGATGGCGCATTACAAACCTCACCCAAACCTTAACCTAGAATCCCATATCAAATGGCATTTAACATAGCAACTGCACAGACACACATTATGGTAGATAATTATGCGTATTCCCATAATCCTTCTGTATGATTTTTTTAAAAATATAACTGTACTAAACCCATGGTACTTACACCTTCTCCTTTTTCATTCCAGCATATTTGTATATTCTACTGTATGTGTAAACTAACTGCTAAGCATCTTAGGGCTAATATTGCACATTTCCACTTTATAGATGTAAACTTTAATTGTCCTATCGAGAAAGCTATAGAGTATCATGAAGAGCTGCACTCTGGCTGTTAAATGTTATTGATTTGTCATTCATGACAGCAGTGTGCATTCCAAAATGTGATTTATGCATTTGATAAAATTAAATCAGTGGTTCTGAATTAAATACATCAAACAGTCAATCAATATTTATTTTATATAGAGCTTTACATAGCGACCACAAAGGGCTTTACAAAGCAATTCATAATACACTGCAAATGAGTGATTGGAGTGACTGCAGGAACGAAAGCTTTGCCATGTGGACTGAGCCAAAGCTTTATATACCGTCTGGACAATGGATTCACAAAGTCAGTTTAAGCATTACAAGTAAGATCAAAAGTCCATCCTAATTGGCTATAGTGTCCGTATGATTTAAGTCCGTTCACAAGCTCTGACATCTGTAAATGGGCCCCCATTCTCTACTGTCACCTCTTTTAAGAGGTATCTGAGCCAATTTCTCTCATCATTGGAAAATGGTAGTCTCTCCTGTTTGACTTTTATCCACACTAGTCTGTTTCCTTTTAAAAATGAAGACATTAGTCTCTGTTTTCATCTTTCTTCCACTCTACCTCAGCATTTTCAACCCCTAAAAACTGAGACTTTTGAAAAAGTTCTCCAGGGCCATATACTTCTGAAAACACTGGCTTGGCATTGTAATGGGTGAAAACACAGACTCTAATTGCACTCTGATTGGTTCATATTTATTAAGTAGCCCTTCCCTGATTGGATCCTGCTCATTACAATGTCTCATTCCCAGAGTGGTAACCCTACGTGGAAGAAAACCTTACTCCAGCATGGCAGACACAGAGGAGTTGCTTCTCACGGTCCTTGTTGTGTTGCTTACCTTAAATTGCATTTTGTACAGTTTGAATGCTGCATACAGTATAAAGCTTTCAGATTACAGTAAACCCTCTGTCCAGAGGCATTACTGTACCTTTTGAAGATTTTTCCACCAATGCTAATGCCCAGTGCAGGTGAATGTCTACATTATACAGTACAGTAATCCCTCACTTATCGCGGGAGATAGGTTCCAAGGCCGACCGCGATAACTGAATTTCCGCGAAGTAGGGACACCATATTTATTTAATTATTTAACGTGTATTTGGACGTTGTTAAACCCTCCTTGTATTGTTTACAACCCACCCTTTACTCTATTAATAACAGGGACAACTGCTAAGCAATATGAAATCGGTAGATAAGTTTACACTTACTGTATAGCGAAGTACACATCGCTATATATGACGTGATGATGGTGATGAATATGCTGCGCAGTAAAAATGATGACGATGAAGGTGATAATCCCCTGAATGCAGTAGCAAGAGCACGTTAATGCTGAATGAGTGAGATGAGACTTCCTGGTTAATGCAGCACTCCGTCACTGAGCCAATCAGCAGCACACAGGAACTTAACTGCGTGTTCTGACTGGGTAGCTTCTCAGCCATCCGCCAATAGCATCTCTTGTATGAAATCAACTGGGCAAACCAACTGAGGAAGCAAATACCAGAAGTAAAAAGACCCATTGTCCGCAGAAACCCGCGAAGCAGCGAAAAATCCGCGTTATATACAGTATTTAGATATGCTTACATATAAAATCCATGAAGTCGTGAATCCGTGAAAAGTGAACCGTGAAGTAGCGAGGGATTACTGTATGTGTTTTCTGCCATGTTGCTGTGGACAGAGATACTTTCGTAAACAATTTTAAAACACAAGTTCGGATGCAGACCATTTTCTCATTTTCATTGAAAAAAAAATCACCATTATTAAATGAAAATATAGTAGTGTGTCTCCACATTTTTACAAAATGTTTACACAAAGCATAATATCTGAAAGGAAGAGACCAGTATAAATAATAAAAGAGGAATTTATATCTGATGTTCACACCACATCCCATAGTTGTAAGCAATGTGTCTTTTATGGTAGCAGCTGACCAAGCCCAAACAGAGCAGCACAAATACGCTGCACGGATCTAAGAATTAAAAATAATAATAATAATAATAATACTAAAAGATCCTTGTTCCATGGCCTTTCATTGCTGCTGCTGCCTCACCTTTACATGAAGCTGTTTTCGAATCCCAGCCAAGTCCATTTCTTTGTGAGGTGTGCATGTTGTTGCCATATGTGTCCGAGTGTTTCTCCATATACTCTGATTTTTGGTCTAAATTTGAAAGACACACACATTAGATTGATATGCAGCAGCTGCCCACAACCCATAAACTGGTTTGGGAAATTGATGGCTTTTTCCCACGCATGCACTTTTTCAAGTTAATGGATGATTTAATAAAATTGCCAATCCCTGTCTTGAAGTGAAACTGTTACTTAATTTTATTTATTTATTATTTTTCTGCACTCAGCTTGCAAAGTATGAAGCAGAAGGCAGTGAGCAAGTTAAGATTTTTCTGACCGCCTTGTGTAATGTGCTTTTATTGACGGTGAGCCTTGTTTTTGTTTCAATACTCTTGTATGGCAAGAGTGCATCACCTCATTGTTCCCGTTTATGTTAACAGAGTGCCGAGTGCATTTGTGTGTGCGTTTATCCATACATTTACTAAACCCATCTCTCTGTCCATTACCTTAACCTGCATATTGCACTTCAGAGTCAGTCTTATTTTCTGTGCCATATTAAAATGTATACATTTCAATAAAAGTGGTAAATGGGGGTGTTCTTATAACTTTAGCAATGGCTTTCTTACTGAATTGTCAAACCTGTAGCTCCAACTCTTCTTTTCACAATTGAAAGTGACGCTTTGCTTACTTTGGCTGTTATTAAGCTGTGCTTGAAGCTGTTGTCCTGTGAGGTGCTAATATGAAAGCTGTTGACTCTCAGAACCTTGTCCTCTGATTCTGTTGTGGCTTTAGGGCCACCAGACCCGTTTCTGGTAAATTCCCCCAGTTTTCAATTTAATTTTGATGGTGATGGAAACCGTACTCACTGACACCTTTGCTTTTTAGTAATCCAGCTAAAGAAACTCCTACACTTTAAAAGATTATAATGCCTTTTGTAACCCCTATGATCCCAATATACAGTGCAATATTGCCCAAATGATGCTTTAGAGGGTGCAGCACTGCATTTATACTGACTGAGGATTTATAAGTAATCAGCAAAAGTTGGGACACCTGTAGGAATTGTTTGCATAAACTTAAGAACGTTTAAATAACTTCCATTTCTAGGACTTCTTTGAAAATTATATTATTTCAGTTTTTGGTAACCTAATTTTTTTTATTTAACTGCAATTAACCACTTACCTTTGTGCTATTTCAGGTTATTCACTAGACTTGAACTGGTTACACTTGAATAAAACTGGAAAAAGTAGAATGTTCTTTTGACCAGTATTAGATACAGTACATTAAGATGCAGCAAGCAGAAAAAGGAAATCAAAAGAATACATATATTTTGATATTTGAAACATTTGTGATCTATCAAAATACGATAAGGTAAATGCAATGTAGGTGCGTTTTCCCAAAATTACCAAAGTTCAGCAGCTCTAGCATAAAAAATGGAATTCAACAAAAGTCTGACGTGTTGAAATGATTCCACAGAAAAAAATATCTTTGTTTTTAAAAGTTTTAGTTAAAATTCAAAGTAAAACAGTTCACGCAAAAAAGAAAAGATTAAAATAGCAAAAATTAGAAAAGTTCTTGTTTAAGAGAAGTTCTGTTCAAAGCTTTTAAATCTTGTTACATTTCTAATCTTTGCACATCACTTCAAAACGTTTCTGAACCATTTCAAAACGGTCAGAAAACTGTATGGCTATCCCATTTCTAAGCTAAAAATGGGTCGTTTAAGTCTCTGTGTACCGAGACCTCTTCTAAACATCAACTGACTCAATTAATACACTGTATCTTGTTATAGCAAGAAAGTTCTATCTCATACTAACTTATAGGGGGGAAAGCCTATACTGTACCATTGTCTATGACTATGAAAAAAAATTATGTTCTGTTGAAATTAAGCAAACACTAATATGAGTTTAACTCAATGTTTTACTTTTCTAAGATTACATGCAATATGTGAGAATGAGTGAGTGAACTCAGATGGACTCCTTCTCCTCCTAAGGCTCATCCTAACCTCCCACCCACTGTAGCCTGGGCAGGCTCTGGATTCTCATGACTCAAAAATGAATTTGTCAGGTTCAGTAGTTGGAGAGATGAAATTTGTATGGGGACCAAAAGCTACTGTATTTGTGTGATTTTTATAAAACATACATATACAGTATATACTCACTAAGCAAAACCCCAGGATCACTATATTAACTCTAGTTTGGGCCTCCTTTGGGTCTCATAACAGCATTAATTCACGGATGCATGGATTCCACGAGATGTTGGAAACCTTCCTTTAAGATTCTGCTCTACGTTGACAAGATTGCATCATCTGCACATTCATGCTGTGAATCTCCCATCCAAAAAGTGTTCTACTGGATTCAGATGCAGTGACTGGAAAGTCCACTGATGAGCACTGAACTTATTGTCATATTCATGAAACCAGTTTGAGACAACTTTTGCTTCGTGTCATGATATATTATCATGTAGGAAGTAACCATTAGAAGATAGGTAAATAGTGGCCATGAAGGGATGTAGCAATACTCGAAACAGGTCGTGGCATTCAAGCAATGACTGATTGGAATTATGGTGCACCAAGAAAGCATTCCGCACACCATTACTCCACCACCATCATCCTGGACTATGGACTCAAGGTATGTTGGGTGCATGGATTCATACTGTTGGCACCTAATTCGGACCTTACCATCTAAGTGCCTCAGCAGAAATTGAGATTCATAAGACCAGGCTATGCTTTTCCAGTCTTCAAGTGTTCACTGCAGCCTAAACTTTCTGTTTTTGGATGACAGAAGTGGAACCTGGCGTGGTCTTTGGCTGTTGTAGCCCATCCACCTCAAACTTCAACATGTTGTACATCTTGAGATGCTTTTTTGCTCATCACAGTTGTTCAGAGTGGTCATGTGAGTTACAGTAGCCTTTCTGTCAGCTCAAACCAGTCTGGCCATTCTCCTCTGACCTCTCTCATTAACAAGGCTTTTCATCTGCAGAAGTGCCACTCTCTGGAGGTTTTTAGTTTGTCACACTATTCTGAGTAAACTCTAGAGACTGTTGTGTTGTAAAATCCCAGGAGATCAGCAGTTACAGAAATACTCAAACCAGCCCGTCTGGCACCAACAATTATGTGGTGGTCCAAATCACTGAGATCAAATTTTTTCCCCATTCTGGTGTCTGATGTGAATATTAACTGAAGCTCCTGAACTGCATCTGCGTGATTTTATGCATTGCTCTGTTGCCACATGATTGGATGATTTGATAATTATATGGACAAGCAGGTGTACAGGTGTTCCTAGTAATCCCCTCAGCGAGTTTACTTGACCACATTTTGACCTTCTAGAGCAGGGGTTGCCAAGTCTGGTCCTGGAGGACCACCATGGCTACAGGTTTTCATTCTAACCCTTTTCTTAATTAGTGACCTGTTTTTGATGCTAATTAACTTCTTTTGAATTTGTTTTAATTGACTTGTTCTTGAAGACTCAGACCCCTCAATTGTTTCTTTTTCCTTAATTACTAGCCAGACAATAATGAGATACAAAATGAGCCAAAACAACTGGTGTCTATCAAACAATATCAGAAAATAAAGAAAGATAAAGGTCTCAGGAATGTCGATCTGCTGAGGTCCACAAAACATTTTAACAGGGCTCTTAGAAAAGAGAAAATCAACAATTTTGGAAATGTCTGCTATTACACAATGAGAGCAGCAGCAATCCATGGAATGAAAGAACGGGTTTAATTAACAACAAGAATCGTCTCCTAATTAAGTAACTGGTTGGAGTTTGAGACCCTGATTTAGTTGGTCTTCTGTTGGTTCACTCACATCACATTTCATTTC
Organism: Erpetoichthys calabaricus; assembly: GCF_900747795.2. Classification (NCBI taxonomy): domain Eukaryota; kingdom Metazoa; phylum Chordata; class Cladistia; order Polypteriformes; family Polypteridae; genus Erpetoichthys; species Erpetoichthys calabaricus. The sequence goes on from NC_041403.2 coordinate 34,744,510, forward strand.
TGTTTGGGTGCCGTTTAAGGAAAAAAATGAAGAAATTCAGCAGAAAAAATCTTAATAAAGCAATTCAATTAAAATGAATTCACAAAAACTTAATTAGCAGCACAAACATGGCACTCATTTTAAAAAAAAAAAGGTTAGAATGAAAACCTGCAGCCACGGTAGTCCTCCAGGACCGGACTTGGTGACCCCTGTTCTAGAGTATGTTTTGTGGATGCCCAAAGTTGTTGGTTTCCAAAACCACTGTCTGCTTTCAAGACGGTTACAACAGGAATGCCACGTGATTAATCATCCTTTAGTGGAGCTGCTGTTTAATTTTTCAATTTTATTATTATTTATATTACAATAACTACACCCTGCGGTGGGTTGGCACCCTGCCCAGGATTGTTTCCTGCCTTGTGCCCTGTGTTGGCTGGGATTGGCTCCGGCAGACCCCCGTGACCCTGTGTTCGGATTCAGCGGGTTGGAAAATGGATGGATGGATGGATAACTACACCAACATGAGTCTCAAAAACAGGTGAAAGCTACCAAAAATGGACCTTGAAGTTTCACTTTTTTTAAAACAGGTGAAGACTGCATTATAAAGGTTTCATACGTACTGCAGTCACAAGCTCCCCTCAATGCACGTTTTTTTTTCATTTTTTGTCTTTTAATGAAGATACATTTTGCTCTAGTAATATAATGCATATCAAAACATATTGATGTGTCATATGAACATGTTGCAAAGAAAGACAGTATGTAGACTGCATTGATTCAAGTCCTCCTCTCCAGACTAACGGGCTCCACCTGAGGCCGGCTTACTTCAAAGTGCTTTGGTTTCTTACATTTGCATTGTAGACTTTACTTGGTCTTTGGCTCTTATTGTTGATTATCTTACAATTTATTTTATCACTTGATTGAACAGGCTTGTTTAGCTGAGCTTACTAACTTTATGGTTCCTTTACTTTTGCATATGACTTTTAAATTTCATTTATTTATTTTTAACCAAATTATCTATCAACTCAATGTCCCATGGGGATATCGACTCAGTTGATTGAGCTGCCCTGTGGGATATCCTAAGGGTTCGCAGGATCCTCTCGAGGTTGCTGGATATCATGGCCGGCCTGTACACTGGTACTGTGAGTGCTGTGCAGAGTGGAGGCAGGACCTCTGTGTTTTTCCCAGTTGATTCTGGTGTTCGTCAGGGGTGTGTTCTGCTCCTGCTCTGTTCAATGCTTGTATGGACGGGGTGTTGGATAAGGTCGTGGGGTCCAACGGTTGTGGGGCATCTGTTGGTGAAGAAAGATTCACGGATCTTGACTTTGCTGACGATGCTGTGATCTTCGTGGAGTCAATGGAGGCTCTGATCGGGGTGCTCGAGAGACTGAGTGAGGAGTCTGAGTGTCTGGGCTTGTGAGTGTCCTGGATAAAAAACAACATCCAGGCCTTTAATGACCTCTTAGGCACAGCCATCAGCAGTGTGTCTGTTTGCGGAGAGAGTGTCGACCTTGTTGAGAGGTTTACTTACCTTGGCAGTGACATTCATGTCTCTGGTGACTCTTCCTATGAAGTCAGTAGACAGATTGGGAGAGCATGGGGGGTCATGTGGCGCTCCTGATATCTATGCAAAAGGACGAAGGTCCAAGTCTTTAGAGTCCTGGTGCTTCCTGTCTTACTATATGATTGTGATACATGGACATTATCCAGTGACCTAAGGTAAAGACTGGACTCCTTCAGTACTGTGTCTCTCCGGAAAATCCTTGGGTACCATTGGTTTGATTTTGTGTCCAATGAGCGGTTGCTCATGGAGTCCCAAATGAGGCACATTACCTGCATTGTGAGGGAGCGTCAGTTATGGCACTACTGCCATGTGACGCGTTTCCCTGAGGGTGATCCGGCTCATTAGATCCTCATGGTTGGGGACCCAAGTGGCTGGACCAGGCCAAGGGGTCGCCCACATAACACCTGGCTGCGGCAGATAGAGGGTCATTTCTGGAGGGTAGGACTGGACCGTGTGTCTGCCAGGAGGGTTGCCAACCGGGATCCCGAGCTGTTTCGATGTGTAGTGGGTGCGGCAACACACTGTACTGGTGCATGCTCCCCAACTTGACTATCAACTCAAGTATAGCTGTAGACAGAAAGTGATTTTTAGAAAAACAAATTAATCAATTTCATAATAAAAATGTAACAATATGAGTATATACATTTTGCATGCAGCATTATATCAATAATAATGTAGCATCTTTTAGCATCACTTTACAAGGTGAACTAACTCACATGTCACCAAATGACACGTCAGCTCTGCCCCTATCAAAATGTAAAAGTTGAATACATGAAAAATTGGAGGGCCGGTGGTTAGTACGTCAGGGACACCGCTCCAGAATTCTGGGTTCAAATCCCGGTCCAGTCACTGTCTGTACAGAGCTGACATGGTTTCCCTGTATTTTTTTCTTGTGTACTTTCATTTTCTCCCACATCCCAAATACATGCAGGTTAGGTTATCTGGCAACTCTAATTTGTCCTGCACTGACACCCAGTCCAGCACAGGTTCCTGTCTTGTGTCCATTACTACTGGGATCGTTTAGTTCCCTCAGGTAGAAACAAATAAATAAAAGTATGCATATTAGTGAAACAGCACATTTTAGAGTGAATATCTGAACATTTTTAATTTTAACTAGTATTGTCCTGTAGATATAATATAAGCAATATAAGCTGGGTCCCTGGAAGTATGCGTTAGAAGCACAATAACATCTTGTCATATTCTATATCCACCCATCTCTGAATCTGCTTAATTCAGTTCAAGATCACATGAAGTTGGAGTACAGAGCAGCATTTCCTGCAGCCATCCTTAGACAAGAGGAGTTCTTCCCAGGTCTCATTATCACACTCACATGCTGACACTCACGTTGGTCAATTAGGATTCCAAAATTAAACATCTTTTGAAAGTCTGGTGGAAATAGTGATAAAATGCACCAAGATTTGATGAGAATGTGCAAAATCCTTAAAAAAAGAATTAGTAATATTCTTATATTTGGTGTGACTGGTGTAGAGGACTCAATGAGGACTCATTGAGGTCATTTATGTTCGGTAGAATTCCTAGAGGGGGCTGGGTGGTCTCGTGGACTGGAACCCCTGCAGATTTTATTTTTTTTCTCCAGCCTGTCCTCCCTGGCCATCGGACCTTACTCTTATTTTATGTTAATTAGTGTTCTCTAATTTTAATTATTTATTTTGTCTTTTTTCTCTTTCTTCGTCATGTAAAGCACTTTGAGCTACATTGTTTGTATGAAAATGTGCTATAGAAATAAATGTTGTTGTTGTCGTAGAGGGCATCCCTCATGATGACAGAATGATGTAGTTAATCAGTCACTAACTGATGAGCAAGGCTCTTTATGGGCCCCCACCATTATGAGCTCCTATGCAATGCATCCCCTCTAACCCCCTATTTGTGCCCCTGCAAGTCATTAACAATCCTTATCCTTACACTAAGCACTTATCAGAGGCGCTTCATTGCTTAAATCTATTGGCCTGGATATGTGGCTGCTCATGATCTCAGGTAAAGGAGTCTAGCTTGGATTAGCAAATGGAGTTGGGAAAGGTGAGTACACGTAGCAATGATTAGACAGTGGACATCACAGAAAGAAGATCATTGGAGTCACGTGGATTAAGCTGTGGAAGACAGCATCATCTGATGAAAGACATGGCCTCCAATAAACTTAATGTGAAGGAGTGAGGGAGTAAAGGAAAGACTTGGTGTTTCACAATGTATTAGGCTGCAAACACTAGTAATAATGACATTTAGGCTGAATAACATTGTAGAAAATCACACATATCTATCAACATATTATTTTGTTAGGCAAGCTGGAAACAGGCATGAAGCACTAGGGACAAACCAGGCCAGAGTCTTTACTGATAGGCATCACCCCTGGCAGCCTGACCCCAAGCTCTACTGGTAGACGTCAGCCTGTCCAGGCCCCAGAAATGGGAACAGCCTTTTAAAGTTTAAAATTGTCCAAAAATAAATCCTTGACCTGAGGAACAAGACCACAAAGAATCTTTATTTTAAAAAGGATTGTTTGAATTCAATAACAGAAAGTGAAAACATTACTTAAGGCAAGAAAAAAGGCCAAAGGTTTGCCTAAAAAGACTATTCAAAATAAGCAATCCAAAACCCAGCAATCATAAACCCAAAAATTCAAAAGACAGAACAAGAAAATGCAGACCTAAAATAATGAACTTCTTCAAATATTCACAATTAACCACAACAAACCACTAAGGGGGTGCGGGTGGTCTTACAGCTGTGACATCAGGGTGGCACTGGCTTTTGGGGGGCTGCCATCCACAAAACACAAAAGATACAGGAGAACAAGTAATTCATAGTAAATAATAATTAAATGGAAGAATATTGGCAAAATGTGCATAATTACAATAAACACATAAAAATATTATTTGGAATAAACAAAGAAGACACAAAAAAAGGAAAATAAATGTAAGTTGGGTAACACACCCTCTCTGTAACATAGCAGATATAAACATTTGAACAATGTTTTAAATTTGGGAGCTAATTTACTGCCTTGTTTAAAATCTGCAGAGCAGCGCCTTCTGCAGGAAGATGGGCGCAGTGCTCCCACTTGCCCTTAATGTAGAAACGACACTGTCTATGAGCAATTGAGCTTTGCAATGGGCAAGCTCCCCATCTATGGTGAATTTGAAATTTCTGCCCCATGTGGCTGGGATAAACTTTAGCCCCTGTGACCATTATGGGGTTAATAGGTGTACAAACTATAATGAAATTCTTATTTGCATGTGCTAATCAAATCGACACGCAACACATCACCACTCTACATTAACTGGAAAGGTGGGCGAGAAAACTGATTATTAAACGTTTATAGTGTGTTTCATGCTGAGATATACTACACGATACGGCTTACTCTCTTGTCAGAAGTACGGATTCATCCTTCCTGTTAAGAAATACCACTTCAAACCAGACCCTCAGGCAGACAACCTTCAAGCCATTCCTTCATGCACTGCAACAGGCAGCCCTCAATATATATCCACAAAGCCCAGAGTTCCCAGTTTCATAGACAGGCAGCCGCATTAATTGTTTTAGCTGATGTTTAAGCCATGGCAGATATCATCACTGAATGTGAGTATATGTGGGAGTAGCTCCTGTGATGGACTGACACACCATTTAGTGCAGCCAAGGCAACCTCTTCTAGTGCATGCACACACAACCCTGAACTGCATCAAGCAGTTTGAGAATATTATGCTATTAAATGTAATTGTTCAGGAGTGCTGGCTACTCAGTGAAAATTAAGTAGGTAGCAGCTTTTTTGTTCACCTAATGATTGTTATTATCATAATAATTCACATATAACGCACACTTCATTGCGTATTGAAAAAATGGATACTACAAAATTTGCAGTATGATTAAGCATAAAATATATCTATATAATTTAAAAATAAAACATATACCAGTAAATGTTATCCTGAGGTCACAATAATAATAAAAATAACTGCCAGGTAAAGTCAGTGCTGCCCAGATGCAGAAGATTTCCCTTCTTTGAGCTGCCCACATACTTATAAATTCCTGACCATTGGACAATAAGCCCTAAGGACAAAGCACAAACTGAAAAAAAAGATGATAATAATACTTAAAAAAATTAATTATAAATGAAAGCATACAGAGTAAATTAGAAATGATATAAAACAATATCCTGTAAGCAGAAATTGGTGGGATCCAGTCTATTTAATTCACTAACACAATGCAGCTTCAAAGAGTGTCGCTTGAGCACTAGAGACAAACAAGCTTATTACAAGCACGTTCACTTTTTCTTACATGTAAATTTTTTTTTAACCAAACAAACCCTTTTTAACAACCTACAAAAATATATATAATGAGATTTGTTTGTATCTTCTTTTTTAGATTTTTCACGCAGCAGGCTAATTGGAGTGATTTTCAGTTTCTTGGCGAATCCATTATTGGATTTGTTACCGTTAATTATGAGTGTGTTTTTCAGTGAACTCACATCTGTTAAATGGCGACGGCAAATTATGCACGTCTTTTTGGCTGTACTATTTACACCATCGAAGCCACTATTCCCAGAGAATTCTTCCAACAAGCACCGTTATTCTTACGAACAGGAAGACGCAGAGCGTGATATGTGTGAGGCAGGGCGCTCATTGAAGTTATTTCATGCACAGTTGATTTTATGCAAATTGATTGACACCTTTGGGGGTCTGCTTTTCACTGACTCATAATTTTTTAAGCCCTTAAAAAAAAAAAAACAAACCCGGTGTGCATCTCAAATTCTCCTGCCTAGACTAAAAAATTCTACTCATCATATTTACACAATAAATAAATTCCAATCTGCCTCATTTTTAATTGCAAATCCTGCTCAGGGGACCCATTCTTGTGCTTAGGAGGCAGCCGTCTACCTTCTTCCAGAAACCCTGGCGCAGTCAATTATGGTAATGAATTGTCAATAAATATAAAAATTTAATATGGTCTGCTTACAGTGAGTGGCAGCTAAGGACTTGCCTCCCAGACAAATTTGCTGTTGCTGCAGATATTAAGTGCACCTGAAAGAGTAGCTATGGGCCATGGGGCCAGTGAGAGGCCTGGTATCAGAGCCCGGACCTCCAGGGGCCTGCTAACATTCCTCCTCATGGAGAATGCGAATGTCCGAGAGAAGACGAAGCCTCTGTTTATTTGATGTTGATGAGGCTGCCGTTGGTTTTTCCTTTATTTAGTTCCCTGTAGAGATGGGAAGCCAAATCATATCTTGCCTGCATTACATAGACTTGAGTTTTAAAAATATGCAAAGCTGGAGCCTGTTGAGAAAAGAAAGGGAAGAAAAACCTGCTGTCCTTACAAAAGATGCAGGCATCAAGCCACTTCTTCCTCTGGGTGTGAAATTTGTTTTTGAGTTTCCTTTCTTGCTGTAAGAGCTAAACTGGAAATGACCTGCTTGCTTTAATCGATGGTGCGACCTAGACATGTAAGTTTTGACGACTCCATGGTATTGTTTCATTTGGTTAAAAAGGACTGGCAGTGAAGTGAATCTACTAAATGCAGTAGCCATGGCAAAGAGCTTCATGGATAAATTGTCTGTCGATACCGATCATTTACATTATTCTTACCTAAAATGAGCATCAAAAGGTTGCCAGTTTAGTACCTGTCATTGATGCACCTTTGCAAGCCTCTTAACAGGGAGAACAAATAGCAGGGCAAAGCCAGATGCTTGGGGTGCCAACTGTTCAAAACCCTGTTTAATTGGAACAAAAATTAAGAAAGTTAACAAAAAATATGTGCCTCCTCAATATGCCTTTTAGAGAATACAGTCCTTCACTTTCGAACAACAAGTTACTGGCTCTGGATTAGGTATGCACAGAAGCAAGGTCAGCATCGAAATGAGACACAGCCTTCCGGGAACGCTATCTTTTTATATCAGGTTTACCGGAAGAATACAATACAATACAATTTATTTTTGTATAGCCCAAAATCACACAAGAAGCACTGCAATGGGCTTTAACAGGCCCTGTCTTCTGACAGCCCCCCAGCCTTGACTCTCTAAGAAGACAAAGAAAAAGCATGGCTTCCTTTGGTTCAGTGCCCTACTCAAGTGGTGGTTTCTTGAGGCTGTGTAAAAGGAGCAACAGCATCCCCTCTCGTCCTGAATTTAGACGAACTAGGGAGCTAACCCTCTGGCACACATGCATGATAATATATACAGTATACAGTATACTAGCCACGCAGCTCCGCCAGCGTATTAGTGAAACAGGATGGTGAGGAGGTGCCCACCCAGCTCCCTATTCCTGACGTCATTCTTCCCCCTCCCCTTGGCCCGCAGCCTCTGTCTCGGATTAACAAGAATATATCACTCCTGCAAGTGAACTATGATTCTTAGCGCAATGAGAGAAGTCACAAAATCAATCAGAATGTTCACGAAAACGGTAGAAAAAAACCCAATCTAAATCCGTTAAGTAGTTCTCTCATTCGCTAGCTAAGCAGAGGTAAGAAACATGCCCCAAGGCTTGGTGCATGAGTGCATGAGTGAGGAGGTCCCCCTCCCTCCCCTTGGCCTGCTGCGTGTCTCTTGGATTTGCGCAAATAAATCGGTACTGCAAGTGAACTATGATACTTAGTGCGATGAGAGAGGTGGCAAAATCAACCGGAATGTTCAAGCAAATTATAGAAAAAAACTCGATTTAAATCCGTTAAGTAGTTCTCTCATTCGCTAGCTAAGCCGTGGTAAGGAACATGCCCCGAAACTGGCGCATGAGTGACGAGGACCTCAGAAGACAAGAAGAAGGTTTGGGGATGGTCACCTCATATGCTGAAAAATGCAAAACAGAAAAACACATCTTTACAGAACGGAGTTCAAAATGGAACTGGTTAACAAATAGGTTCTCTGGTATATATATATATATATACACACAGTGGACCCTTGACTTACGAACTCAGTTCGTTCGCGAGGGCTGGTTGTAACTCAAGTTGGTTGTAAGTCAAGACTATTTTTCCCATAAGAAATAATGGAAATGCCCTTAATGTGTTCCGAACCGCCCACAGCAACACTTACTTAACTTTTTTTTAATAGAAAAGGGTTGTATAATGTGAATAATTTACCAAAAACACCAATAATTTTTCTAATGTATTAACCAAAAAGTTATAAAAAGTGCCTAGCCTACCAGAAACAACAATTTCATACTGTACTCGCCATTTAAGATGACATCTTTGGCTTGCAGGAAGGAAGGAGGAGAAGAATGAAATGGAAGGTGGTTATTGTTTGGAAGGAGCTTCCTTATACAAATCTTTTCTTTGTAAAATTGTCGAGATGGTGGATTTCGACATGCTGTACATATTAGTGAGATTGGTCACACGAACGCCACTCTCATATTTCCGCACAATTTCCTTCTTCGTTTCGATTGTGATCGTTTTCTTTACCTTTGTTACTTTCTCTTCCTTCCTTAGCAATTATCGAAATAAGTTATATAAATCACTGCACTGACTGAAATTACGTCCACAAACACATGTATCTGGGCTCCGACTGATGCTTACAAACGCTCTCGGCTGTTTGTTTACAACCGCAAAAGCGGATATACGTGACCGCATTCGGGTCGTCACGCAAGACGTTGGTCATAATTCAAAATAAAAATTTTGGTCGTAAACCAAGTTAAGTTGTTCGCATGTCAGGCCGGTCGTATATCAAGGGTCGACTGTATATATTTTGCACAAGCAGGTGGGGTTTCGGGAGGCTAGAAAAGAAAGTGATGTCTGTAGAGTTGTTTTTTGGACTGTATAGGACATCATTATATGGTGTGAGAAGTGACGTCACCAGAGGGTGGGTCAGAAAATGTGCTACTGAGAGGTACAGTCTTGTTGGTGTGCAGAGGGACAAAAGGAGACAGTATTGGAAGGTAGTGCCAACCCCTGGTCCAGCTGAGAAATTACACCATTTGAGCCTGTAAACCATCTCCCATGTGCAAGTGTGTAACTATATATGTATATATGTCTTGTGTGATGTTTGTGTCTGGTGCCTTCAAACAGTCTGATTGGTCAGTTTGGCTTTGCTGACTCAGTGGTAGGGATGTTCACAAGAATCTTTAGGGGTGCAAAGTTCAATTCCTGCTTGTGAGCTAAAATGGAGCTTTTTAACAACAAGAAAATGCATAATTTACCGACTGTCATGGTCTCTCTGGAAGTTGCCATTTTTCCATTTCTCTTAGTACTCCATTGTTCTTCACACTTCAGAAAGATGTTCTTGTTAGGCAGATAGGTGACTCTAATTTGCCCCTGAATTAATAGGTGTAGGTGTTGTCATGAGTGTACCCTGAAATGTAGTGGTATCACTTCCAGAGTTGATTTATGTCTTCTACTTGATGACCCTGGGACCTTATAATGAAAAAGCAGGAAGATACAGTAGTGTACAGTGGGTAGATACAGTAGATGACATCAGTAAGTAATTTGTTTCATGAAACTTGCTTGTAAAATTATTTATCTACTATGTAAAAATTATTACCATGAAAATTCTTTCAACAGTAATATATATTCTACCTCGAAGAATGGTTCTTTGTTTTCTATTTACATATGACAGCACTGCTTTATGAATATTCAAGCAAATAGGTGAAAGGAAGAGAAAATAGGAACTGACTAAGACAGTAGACAATGTGTTTGGCAAGCCGAGAATGTGTCTTCTGTTAATCATTCACCATATTTGTTAATCGCTTCAGAGCAGGGTCTAAGAGCAACCATTTAAACTAGCCAGTTAAAATACATGTATTTATAGTTATATATGTCATGTAGATATGAGTTAAGTTTATTTGTTAGTATCGTTAACTTGTGTAATCGAATGGTTATTCTACTGAAGTTATACTGTATGTGTATTACAAGTTTGTGTTGCTTATTGCATATCATTAATTTCTTGTTTTTACTAGTCTACAGTTTCACTCTGACTTCAAAAATCCAAGGTGAAATAAAGTTGGAGCGAGGCACTATTCCCTATGAGCCTTTTGTGCAGTTTTAGTTTGGTGTAATCTTTGTACTTTCCTAACTATTTCCCAAACAGCTGACCCTGATGTTATTTATTTTTTTAAGGTGGATTACTCACTAATAGTGTCCCAAGCTGGCGCTACTCTGAATAACCTCATGAGACACGCACAAGATCTGGTGGCCAAGCTGCGCTCACTCCAGTTCGACCAGCGAGAGTTTGTGTGCCTCAAGTTTCTCGTTCTTTTCAGCCTAGGTAAGAAGTGACTGGGAGCACAAACATCTTCCCATTTCACCAAATGTGCTTTTTTATTTTTGTTTTATTTATTTTATCATGAATTATGGTTAAGAAATTTGTAAGTGTTCTAAAATGACAGCCACTCCTGAAAGTACTAGTTGAAACATTCCAACTTGGGTGCTGTCTGTACAGCATTAAATAGTTTAAATCAAGCCAACGTTTGTAGTGTTTGTGGCCATAGGGTCCTTTCTGCTTTGTTTTGTTGCTGGAAATTTATGCCTGAATACACTGGGCTTCTTTAAATTTTGCCACCACTTATGTACAATCCTTGAATTGAATATATCATGTTGGCGTAAGTACTCAACATTGGTGTTGAAAATCTGACCTGCAAGTCATGGTACATTCACCACAGAATCAATCAGAGATAAGTCCTCCTTCACACACATTCACCCTGATTTATTTCAAAATGTTCAATACAGTATTGACTTAATGTGAGTTTTTCGATTTTTACTAAATTACTAAATTCTTGGTGAATAAACCAGGGTTTGCTATGCATGGTATATTAGACTTAAAAAGCTAGCTAGCTTTCGCTGAAGAATTAGTATGGTGTAAATCATTTCCGAGGCAGAGTCACCTCCATTTAATTGCTTTATTCGCTCCATAATTTGCTCAGTTTAATTGCTTTAATTGCCTGCCCTCAGTGAAGAGTTCTGCACAAAACTAAACTGGATTGAACTTAAATTGCTTGAATCCCATACTGTGTTGACCTAAAGCATGATTGCATATTGTTGTTGGTATATATCTGCATTTTCATCTGAAAGAAGCAGCTTGTGTAGAGTATATTGTACTTGCAGCTATAAATTTCCTACAGTCAACATGAAAGTAAATCTTGCCCATTGGAAATGATAAAATTTTAAAGCAGGAATGGCAGGAGGACAGAACAGGGATATCCTATTGCAGTTTTGTTTATGGAAATGTTTGAACAGTAGCTGTAAGAATGCGTTTTGGAGTCATTCTTATATAATGTATTGTCTTCCACTCTACTTCACTGTGATGTCTGTAATTGTGAGCAATACTGCCTTTGACAGCCTGAATAGCTTCTCATTGTAACTATCCTTCTGAGAAGTTGAAGAGCACGTGGACCTCAGTGAAAAGTCAACTCTGGGATGCTGGCCTAAGTGGAAAGAAAAAGTCATATCTGAAACTGGAAAATAAAAAGAAAAGATTAAAAAGGGTAAAACAACACAGACATTGGATAGAAGATGACTTAGAAAACCATATTATGGTCAGCATCCCGGAATTGTCATTTCTCTGTTGCAGACGATGCAGGTGTTTGGTTAGTATATATGGAAGAAGTCAGCTTATGATCTGTAAGGCGTTTGATTCTCAAACTACAGACCCTGATGTTGTCTTCCTGTTATGCAGTTGTCCATCTGGGCCTTCCCTTCTTTTTCTGTTCTAGTTTGATCCAGTTTGCTCTCTTCTCTCAAGCCAGTGAAGAAGCGGCCTGAGTTGCCTGGAAAGCTTGCACATTGTAATCGTTTTAGTTAGCCAATAAAAAGTGTCATGTTGCCTGACGTCTCACTACATCCATAATGGCTAACACCGTAGTACTTCTCTCAAGACAGTAATAGACACTTTTCTATGAAATCGCCAGTTTCTTGGCAGTCTGTCACAAGGAATAACCTTCATTGTGCAAAAAAACAAAAAAAAAATTGGTGTTTTTTGAGCAAACTGTTTCATTTTGGCCATTTTTGAACCCAGATCTGAACTTTACGAATGCCATTATCTTCAGGCCCGGCCTTAGGCATAGGCGAAGTAGGCGACCGCCTAGGGCCCCGGCATCCGGGGGGCCCCGGATCAACTCCTTGGTCTAATTTTCACGCATTTCACAGAGCTTCCAGGGGGACTCCGCCCCCCTCAGGGGGCCCCTGGACCCCCCTTTCGCCTAGGGCCCCATAATACCTAAGACCGGGCCTGTTATCATGCACCCCTTGTGAACAGAATAACGGGTTTCAGCAGTGCTAATGCAAAAATAAAGGTTTCTCCAATAACTAACCAATCAGCGTTTAAATTATTAAGGATATGTAAGGGAATTGATCACTGGAACACTGAAAGAACTGTGGCTGAAAATGGAGCTTTGCAGTCATATGTAAATAAATAAATCAAAAGTCAGTCATTAAATGTACATTTATATAAATAAATACCAGGCAAATAAAACATGCTGACATTAAGGAATGGGCATGGGTATAAAATGTTCGGGTACCAACCTTATGATCATATTTTAATTAAATCAAAATACAGAAAAGAAAATAAATTTGCCAAAAGCAGTCTTTTACAGGTGACTGTTGTGTCTCTATTGTTAGCAACCAGGAACTCTGAAGTCTAGTGGTTGCCATAGTCCGAAGATGACCACCATCTGTTGGATATCCGGTGTATAAAGGTCCTTGCCCAGAAGGTCCATGCCTAGGCGATGTCACCAGGAAGCCACTTTGAGCTACAGAAGAGAGAGGGAAACTGTTAGCATTAGCACCTCTTCTCGCCATGGGAAATGCCATGGGTGGTGTTTCCAGTCTATATGCAAACACACACACACACACACATATATATATATATGGAAAGTATTCAGACCCCCTTCAATTTTTTACTCTTTGTCATATTGCAGCCATTTGCTAAAATCATTTAAATTATTTTTTTCCCTCATTAATGTACACACAGCACCCCATATTGACAAATAAAAGAATTTTTGAAAATGTTGCAGATTTATTAAAAAAGAAAAACTGAAATATCACATGGTCCTAAGAATTCAGACCCTTTGCTCAGTATTTAGTAGAAGCACCCTTTTGAGCTAATACAGCCATGAGTCTTCTTGGGAAAGATGCAACAAGTTTTTCACACCTGGATTTGGGGATCCTCTGCCATTCCTCCTTGCAGATCCTCTCCAGTTCTGTCAGGTTGGATGGTAAACGTTGGTGGACAGCCATTTTTAGGTCTCTCCAGAGATGCTCAATTGGGTTTAAGTCAGGGCTCTGGCTGGGCCATTCAAGAACAGTCACAGAGTTGTTGTGAAGCCACTCCTTCGTTATTTTAGCTGTGTGCTTAGGGTCATTGTCTTGTTGGAAGGTAAACCTTCGGCCCAGTCTGAGGTCCTTAGCACTCTGGAGAAGGTTTTTGTCCAGGATATCCCTGTACTTGGCCGCATTCATCTTTCCCTTGATTGCAACCAGTCGTCCTGTCCCTGCAGCTGAAAAACACCGCCACAGCATGATGCTGCCACCGCCATGCTTCACTGTGGGGACTGTATTGGACAAGTGATGAGCAGTGCCTGGTTGTCTCCACACATACCGCTTAGAATTAAGGCCAAAAAGTTCTATCTTGGTCTCATCAGACCAGAGAATCTTATTTCTCACCATCTCAGAGTCCTTCAGGTGTCTTTTAGCAAACTCCATGCGGGCTGTCATGTGTCTTGCACTGCAATAACTGTCAAATATGCCTTGCCAGGCATCCAAACACAAAAGGCTCAGCAGAGATGGTCTGGCTTTGGGGGAGCTCCGTTGTACAGTGTCTCAAGTCCAAAATGCATCACCTTCTTCTGAGGATGTCCAGCTTTATACTGTCTCAACCAGAAAGGAAGGAGCTTCTTAGGACCAACTGGCCCCGCTGCATGTGTCCTCAGTACTGTGGAACGAAAAAGAGATGATACCATTAAGTACTGCACCCCCTCTCGCCCCCAGGGTGTTATTGCTTACCTCAGAAGAGCCCAGAAAGTGATCTTCCGACAGACATGTGTGACTAAAAAATATATATATTGTGTAAAGCAGCCCGGACACAGACAGGTAGACATGTTAAATCACCCAACACACGCTTTATTTACAATACTATTATTTACAGATGCACACACAATCCCAAACAACTCCCCCAAAGTCCAGGCCTTTCCTATATGCTGCCTCTCTTCAGACCACATCTTTTCCACTACTCCTGAGCTCCGTCTTTCTCCACTCCTGACTCAAGCCCTCGAATGGAGGGAGGCGACCCCTTTTATCCCCACCCGGACTTGCTCCAGGTGCCTCCTGATTGGCGGAAGTACCGGCTGCGCACCCGGAAGCACTCCGGGTGTCCCTGGTCTTCTTCCCCCCAGCACTTCCAGGTGTGGCAGAAATGCTGAGGGCCAGGGCTCCACAGGCATCGGGGCGCCCCCTGGCAGTGACTGTGGCCCCTATAGGGTTGAGCATCCAAGCTCAGGTTCCCAAAGCAACCAGGGCGGTCACCCCCTCATGGTCTGGAGGAGGCGTAATCCCTCCTCTGGTCCTTCCGGGCATCCCTGCTTTATATAATTATACTTTATATAATTTATAAATATATAGATAGATAGATAGATAGATAGATAGATAGATAGATAGATAGATAGATAGATAGATAGATAGATAGATAGATAGATAGATAGATAGATAGATAGATAGATAGATAGATAGATAGATAGATAGATAGATAGATAGATACTTTATTAATCCCAAGGGAAAATTCACAAAAACTATAACTATAATAATAATAATAACTATAATTGTATATATATATATATATAAATATAACATTGTCATACCAGGTCACAAGTCATGGAGATTCGTTTCACATGCGCTTTTGAGTCTTTATTGGACCACCATCTGGCTAGGTAGCTGTTCCATCTCCCCAGACACAAATATCACCAAACACTCTTCATCTCACCTCTTTGTCTCTAAGTTCCAATTTTAAAATCCTCCAACCAATGAAACTTTGTGTAGTTCACCACCTGTAAATTTATAGATTAAAACGTGTTCATGTAGAGCCACCTGAATATATTCGAGAACTTATATTGTGTATTATTTGTGTGAATAAGTCTGATATGATTTTCTTTGTAAAAGGTACTATTTAAAGAAAGCTGTTCTTTAACAATATGTTTTGTCATGTATCTAAATTGAACATTTCGTGGCTAATGTCCACCATGAAATGCACTGTATAAAATAAGGATTTGTTAATTACGCAAAGGCGGCACGGTGGTGCAGTGGGTAGCGCTGCTGCCTCGCAGTAAGGAGACCCGGGTTCGCTTCCTGGGTCCTCCCTGCGTGGAGTTTGCATGTTCTCCCCGTGTCTGCGTGGGTTTCCTCCGGGTGCTCCGGTTTCCTCCCACAGTCTAAAGACATGCAGGTTAGGTGCATTGGCGATTCTAAATTGTCCCTAGTGTGTGGAGGTGTGTGTGTGCCCTGCGGTGAGCTGGTGCCCTGCCCAGGGTTTGTTTTCTGCCTTGCACACTGTGTTGGCTGGGATTGGCTCCAGCAGACCCCCGTGACCCTGTAGCTAGGATATAGCGGGTTGGATAATGGATGGATAGATAATTACACAAAAGTACATAAAAATGAAATATACACCATGGAGTAAGTAGGAGGAGTTCTCTAGCGTATTGCTTTTCAGTGTTTAAATTGATGTAATTATTTTTACTCTAGCAAAAACAGTGCCAACCAGGAAGTGCACATAAACGCTGAGTGTGACAGGTGCACAACGATGCACACATATGAAATGAGTCTGTCGCTTCTGAACTGTGCAGATGAGGGCTGGCAGCCTGCATTTAGGTCAGCCTTTTCTGCTGATAATATGCACGTGTTTGCACAGAAGGCTGTTGCAGGATATCACATTACATGCATGTGAATGATACGTCTTAGTTAACCAAGGAGCTGCTACTCTTTTGCAACATATAGAGCAGCCTACTTTTATCTCCACTTCTGTCTCACTGTCTCGTTTGCATGATTTTATTTTGCTTGGAGTTGATTATCTGCATCATATCTTGGAAGCGCCATACATAATGAAGCATGCACCTGGGGGACATGTATCACCTCCGGCAAAATCGCTTCTGCAATGCACAACTAAAGATTGTTGCTTTCATTGGAGGAAGTGCAAGACACAGCATGATTAGTATTTGCTCAGCACCATCTGATGTACCTGGATAATGTGTTACAAAAGGAAGGCAAAAACAAACTGTAATTATGCAGAATTACAGCAATGTGCGTAAAATCAATCAGTCTATCTCAGTTTTATGTAATGCCTTGTATAGAAAGCATAATCATAAACCAGTGTACAAAGTGCACAACAGCACGATACTAATAAAATTCTTAATGCTGTTAGCGGGTAGAATGTGCGGGGTGGAGTCTCATCCCGACAAGATGTGATTGACTAGTGTTGATTGAATAGTGTAAAAAAGGAATAACTGAATGACTGATTTTACAATTTAAATGGTTTGATTTTCTTGTTCTGCTTCAGCCATGATTTGCTCAAATTATTTGTATAGTGGAGTCTGCTTCCGAGTAGGTAGGTGACTGTCCCTTATTTTATCATGCTGAAATGAGAAAAACAATAAGAACATAGAGAATAAAAGAAACCAAATGAACTGATAACTATTAATGTACACATTTACTGTAAATCAATGGTCATGTTTGTAGCAGTGACCCTTAAAAGAATAGGTGGGACACATGTGGATCTAACTACCCAAAGACAGAACAAGTAGAGGTCTTAACGTAACATATATTTGTTTGAAATATTACACTACATTACTTGCCGACATGAGTTCCTCAAATGCACAACAAAATATGACAACAGAACTGGTAAGACACAGCATACTATACTCTCACTTGCACCCCATGCCAAAATGATGGCACGATAAATACCAAATTTCAAGGACAAACTGGAACAAAATGGAAAAAATATGAAAATATCAAATAAGTAAGTAAATAAGCAATAGCTGATTAAACCAATGTACACATTGATGGCATCTGAAGAAAGAATAAGCAAGAACCCCAGCTAAAGAGTCAATACAGCCATGCTTATTGCTTGCAGGTGTATAAACAGTGTCTAGCTTAGCCCTGGTTAACTGACTAATAAACATAGTGGTCCCGTCCTCTGATCAGCTAAGTAAAAATCTTAAAGAAGGTAAATAAAAATGTGTTTGACTAGCTAACGTTGATATCAATCTACAAACAATACCCTGTGCAGGACACAGCCAGGGCTATGCCAACAACGGTGACTTCACAGAAGACGCATAGAAGTAATCATATCATTGGAAAGCTCAGATTCAATACTTAATATGAGAAAATTGAAGCTGATCTATGATAAATAAGGCTTAGAAAAATAAATGTTACTAATATATATGCGAGGTTAGAAAGGAGACCGAATGTTGATTAACTTAATTAAGAATAACATATATAGTTGATGAGGGGGATTGAAAGAATAACATTGCTATGTTTCAGATGGTTTTAATGTCTAGCAAAAGGACCAAATGATACAAATTCAAGTGGACTTTTTGGAGATATCTGGTTCATTTTTGAAAATCATTCCATGTCCATCTCCTTAACCCAAAGTGTATAAGTTATGGAGTAAAATAAAACCATCAGGTGAGGCCTCAACTTGACAGAGTTGTCTCTGTATCTCTGGGCCAAGTTTCAATGCACTTTGCTAATGAAATGAAATACATGATTTGAGGTCAAGGATTTCGATTTCTTTCTAAACTCTGATAGTAAAAATTCTTCTAGTAAAGATCTGATCTCTATGTAAATGATGTAGAAAAGCTATAATGGAAATTTTTAAGATCGCCAAGCTGTTTACTGGATGTTACTCTAAAAGTAATCTAGGCCATATTTCTGGCATATTTTGGGGTAATTCTAAACATATATTACTGTCTAGGTCAAGGATATATTTGTGAAAAGTCCAGGGGATTCCTTTATAAAAGTTTGCGACGATTTGCGCGCAAAAATATGAGTAAGCCATAAAACATATCTCATTATTATAAAAGGAAATCCTGAGACGAGACATTCTCGGAGATAATTTCAGGTCCCGTGAGATGAGACTTTTTGTCAAGAGATTTTGACAAGTCCCGCCCACCCACGGTCCAATCACTTCTCATTTGTGTGAATGCTATTGTCAGACACAGTTCCTGCACTCTCAACTTCAAGCAGGGTCGGAAATAAAGGACAAAGAGTAGAAGACAAATTAGAACTTCATAAAGAGGTTCAAAAATGTTGGCACGATACACATGCAGAGCAGGTTAGAGATTAAGAAAGTACTAAAATTCGAAAGTCTCAAAAAACTGATAGTAAAGATCGTATTACAAATGGAAATTATTACTAACGGAAATAACGGAACAGCAAAAAGATATCGAATATATGGACGTAAGTGATATAACAGAAGTATGTAGATATTGTTCGGCTTTAAACTTTAAGTCGGAGACTTATAGATCGTCTAATTCGTGTTGCCATCAGGGAAAAGTAGTGTTTCTTCCCAATGAAGAGGCGTATTTTTTCTCTCATTAGTTTTGTCTCTGGTGTTGACCTCCACATGATATTTAGACTTGGTTTTTTGGATCAATTATCTTTTTCATTATGTCCCCATTCTGTCTTTGCCTTTTTCTATCCCTGGCATAACAATGGATGCCCCAAAGTGATATTAGGGAAAAGAAAGAGAATTCATTCTTTTTATTGTGCCCATTCCTTATGCTTATCCCTCATTGGAGTAAGAGGAGCACTGATACAGTGAAGTTAAGTGGTAAATGCCCCACCCTTTAAATAAATCAATTAAGCTTTTTCTTAAGTTGGCACCATTCAAAAAGTGCATCATCACTTGAGTACATTAAATTGTAAGAGCAAAACAAGGGAATGACTTTGAGTATAAAACAAAAGTGAGCCCACTAGAAATGCACCTCTTCCTCTTCTTATTTCCTTATTCAGCAAAGAAGCAGACATCTTTCTCTCTGTTAAGCCTTCATTCCCAGAAGTTTTGCTTTTCTTTTTTCTTTACTTCATTTCTCATCTTTATAAATGTGAGCTCTTTAAAGGAAATCAAAGCAACGCTTCCTCCCTGCATTGTCTCTGTCACTCCTTCGAGATCCATCAGTATAAACACGAGCGAAAAAGCAGTTTGTAAAGCGAAGTGCCAATAAAGATGCGCTCAGACATTACCTGACCCGACATACGGCCACTTATCTTCTCTTGTCTTGTGATGTCAAGACAGTCAGAGAGTGACTGGCACCATAACACAGTGTGCAGTTGTCACTGTCAGGGCATAAACAAATGGACTGCCTCTTAAAGCTGAAAGCTTTATCAATGGGCAAATAATTACAGACTGACTATTGATCTCTGGCTCATGTCAGCCTGATTTTTTTTCCCTTTTTTTTTTAAATTCTGTTTGGCCAACAAACAAACCAGCACTGTTTGCTATGTCCTGGCAAGCTGACCTGCCTCTCATTCCCCTGTTTGCTATGTCTACTGCATTGTGATATTAGACAGAGATGAGGACTTACATCTGTCTGAGCAGCAAGCCCTACACTAATAAAGTCACCCATTCATCGCTCATGGGAGTACAACCCAGATCCCTGGACCCCTTTAGAGAGCAGACCATCAGCCCTGCCACTCCTAAGCATCAGTATATTCTGTTCCACTACGTGTGTAGCATTTCATTTATTTGAGGCAGAAACAAACAATGTGCAGAATGCCATTCTATCACTCACTTCCACACTTGTTCACAGTCCTACACACTTCAGGAAGTACAGGCTCAGAGCTTACAGCTTTAATATAAAGTACACAATTTGCATAAATTGAAATAAAAATTAGGTAACACACAATGTAAAAACATCAAATTCATTTTGATTAGCTTAACAAAATTAAGGCAGTGTAAGTCCATTAAAGCAGATGGCACATTACAAGACTACTAGTTAGAGGGGATGTCAAACTTGATGACTGAAATTGCTGATCTCTTCGCCTAAGTATGGCAAATTATCTGGCTTGAAATCAAAGTGTATGTCAAATTAGACGACTCGGGGACGACTTTCTAGCACAGTTTCACATCTCCAAAGTATCCTGAACTCTCCAAATTCTTCTAAAGGTCAGCAGGGGACTGCCTGACAAAGTCGGTACTTTATGAATGCTTTCAAAGGCACGGAGCTGGGGCTTTATAAAAGATTAACAGCAGCAGCGAGTTCAGCAGCAGTCTCTGCCCTTTATTTCTCTTTCCTATTCTGTTATGTTATGTAAAATATCTATCTATCTATCTATCTATCTATCTATCTATCTATCTATCTATCTATCTATCTATCTATCTATCTATCTATCTATCTATCTAAAATCAGCCACAGAAAAAGTGAAAAAGTCAAAGTTGTAAGACAGAAATAACAATGCCAACCAGTTATAGAAGTGAGATTCAAAATAAAGTCTACATTATGAATAAGATAATAGGAACGAGAAAGCAAAATGTCTTGTTATAGAAAAGAGACAATAAAATCAGTCAATTAATGTGTAAGAAAAATGTTTATTCACTTACAGGAGTGAGAGAACATAGTTAGTCAGTAAAAGCAATGAGAGAACAAAGTCAGTCAGGCCGTGGGACATGAAGCACAGAAGTGAGCCACTCATTTAGAGACAGCATTAAGTAAACGTTATCAGTTATAGAAAGAAGTAAATCATAATCAGTGGCATGAATAAGAAAAATGTATACTGTTTAAGGAACAAGTTAAATTTATTCAGATTTAAGAATGAGTCAGTCTGTAATAGAAAAAAGACAAGAAAGTCGTCAGATGTGGTAACAGAGTAACAAAGCAGTTCAATCACAGGGTGATAATCATAAAGTTGATTGGGGAATCATCTATAATGTCAGTTGTAGGGAGATGATAGCAACTCAAACTGTACTCTTCTATAAACCTAAACAAAATTATGGGAAATGATAATAAAAGGAACCTTCTGTATATAAGTTTTTCTGTATATTTCCAGCTGTCTATTTATTCTGAGGAGGCTATTCTAGACCCTTTTATTTACTGTGTACCCATTAACTTAGGCACTGGGGCAACTTGAAGCAAACAGCTTACTCACTCAAAATTGAATTTAAAGGCACATTTATTCTTTACTAACAAAAGCAAAAGGATTCTTATTTTGTACAGTACAAATTCATTATGTTCTTAAAAAAAGAGAGAGAATGTAAGGATGGTTAGTTTCTAAGGTGGGAAGTATCCCATTTAATAATAAAATAATATAATATATTTATCTAGTAATAGAATTTGTGTAAGTCCAACAAAGTATTACTGTAATTAAAAAGGTACTTCATTGCCTCACTTGTCAAAATCAATGCGCATGTCTAATACAGTATGTGGAGGACATATATATGCATCTGACAAATTTTTTTGCAAATATCCCTTTCCTGCAAAGTATGAAATAATATAAAATTCAGTGAGGATTGATTAACATTCAAGAACTGTGACGGTTCAATATTTATGCCTCTGAGACCATGCTGGGGCAAATAATGGTACATAAAACCGCTGCTACGTCTTAATTAAGTGCAGGATAATAGAAGCAGGTTTTTTTAGTGAGTAAGGCAGTTTGGCAGCGATGGCCTATAAGTCATTCTGAAGTTCTGGGTCTGGGCTGAATCAATATGCACATAAAATAAAGAATGGGGAAGAGTGTGGGAGTTGGTGGTGGAGGATACACTTGGCTGTGCGATGGGAGTAAATAACTTAATGAAGCCCGTCAGCCATCACAAACAGGGAATCCCTGGTTGATCTTGTAGATTGTCATGAAGTACCACAGAGATCCATAGATATGATTTAGCTTTGTGTTACTTCTTCAACTGTCCAAAGCTGTACCGTTGATTTGATTGTCATATACGGTTGACAGGAAACAAGTGCTAAGTACTCGTACCCGAAAGAGTCAAATTATAGTTACCAGTTGCCATGCACAGTTTTAGGGAAAAGGGAGGAAACCCTTTGCTGTCAGAGAACTTCAAACAGACAATGACTGAGAGTGGGACTCAACCCCAGCATCACTACGCCGGCACGCAGCAAACAGCGCATTTGTGAAATGCCAGCTGCATACTGCTGATGGGAGCTGGCATCGCGGCTATGATTGTATAATGTCAGGAAGAATGCACTGAAATTGAACAGACTTTGTTGGTTTCAATTTATGTTTAATTCGTTCCTACCTTGTGTGTGTTTTAACAAATCTGCATTTATATGTGTACCAGATCCATATTTAGTAACTATATAATCTATACTTATATTTTAACTGAGATTTGTTCACAGCTGTCTATGCCTGCAATCAGTGAAGAGCACCATACAAAAAATAATAAGGCGATACTTTAGTGCAGGTACTGCAAACATGCATCTATTACTCATTTATTCTTATGTAACTATACCTTAAATAAGGCTTCTTTTGGTCTTTATGACACTTATTAAACATCAGTAAGTTATTCATCTTTGTGCAGTGTGGCATATCTACATGATAGTAAAATTACTTGTTAACCTGAATAGTTCACAGATCTTATACTAAATCTGTAACATCAAGAGACATGTGTCCCAGTTAAGCCACCTCAGAGCACTCCAAAGTGACGTTCTGTTAGTAGGTCACATTGCAGAGATGAATTAACACTTTACTGCTTCCTGGCTTCAGTCCTAAATGCACTTTCATTTAAATTCCATTGGTGTGATCAAGTATACGTTTACTTGAAAGAATACTGCTGGATCTCCTTTATCAAAGCTTTGGAGGATTTTGATGACCCGGATTAGGTCCCCACTCAGTCTCCTCTGCTAGATACTGAACAGGTTTAATTCTTGGAGTCTGTCACAGTAAGACACAGCCTTAAGTCCTGGGATGCTCTTGATTGTTCTCCTCCACACAACAACTTCAAGGACTGCTGTAGCATCAAGTGCTATAATTATGCACACAAAACTGATAAAATGCATATACAAGATGTACGTGAAACCCAGTAATGTGTGTTTGTGAAACCAATGCAGTGTGCAGTGCCAGTGTAGTGTAAATGATTACAATTTCCATCCATCCATAACTAACACTAAAGAGGCCAAAGTAGACAAAAGGAATTGGTTTTCCTCAAAAATAATACGTAAAGATATTCTGATTGGAAGGGGCTTTTCAGCCCCAGTTAGAAACTGTTTCAAGAAACACAACAGCAACAATTTAATTCTTGTATGGCCAGAAATCACACAAGGAATGCCTCAATGGGCTATAACAGGCCCTGTTTTTTAACAGCCCCCTAGCCTTGACTCCCTAACAAGACAAGAAAATAAAAAAATAACGACCCAGAATTAACTTCTGGGAGTGAAAAAAACCTTATGGACCCTATTTGGACATCCTCCTGGGCGACTCACTAGCAGATTTCAGCATCCCTGCACTCCTTTACAGGGCTTGTCAACCCCCATATTACTTACCCAAATCACTGTGTACTAGCAAGCCATGTATAACCTAATGCTTCGCTCTCCTGCCAACTGTCAGACAAAGAAACTTTATTTACCCCATCCGTTGTCCTTCGTGTAACTCGGTGCCCTTAGAGCTTTTTGTGGTAGTTGTACAACAAACGACCTCCTGATAGCAGCGTCGCAGTTTCAGAAAGGAAAGCGCTCCACAGGGTCGTCAGGACAGCGGAGAGAACAATTGGTTGTACCCTCCCAACTCTGGAACAAATCTACACCTCCCGATGCCGCAAAAAAGCAATAGACATTTCACAGGATTCATCACATCCCGGTCATTGCCTCTTCCAGCTTTTGCCATCGGGCAAGAGATACAGAGCAATGAAAACAGGACAAACCGCCTTAAAAACAGCTTTTAGCCAAAAGCAATCATGGCCCTGAACTCAGAATAAAACTGCTCCATATCATTCTACCAATGTGCAATATAGACAACCAGTGCAATTTGTATATACTGTATAACAAGTGCAATTTGTATATTTTGTAAAGTACTTTTATTACTATTCGGTTTGTTATTATTTTCTCTCTTCTTGTCTTTTTAACTCTTATGCCTCACACTGAGTCAACTGCACCTTCAATTTCGTTGTTCCTTTGTAAAAGTGACAATGACAATAAAGATCTATCTATCTATCTATCTATCTATCTATCTATCTATCTATCTATCTATCTATCTATCTATCTATCTATCTATCTATCTATATTGATATGGTTGCCCAGGATGCTAATAGGAGAATACCGTGTGACAGTGGGCTCCTGTCCTGAAGAGTAAAATGGCCAGTCTTGACTGGGTCCTCCACTACAGCACCTAAGCCAACAATATGAACATGGAAACATACCGTATATATTGTAACAAAGGATATTTGATTTAGAGGCTTTATTTCTCACCGAATGTTTATTTTAAAATGTACTGTCAGTTTAGTTATAAAGCGTGCCTTAAATATTCTCCCAGCTTTTGTAGTTTGCTTAATCAACCAAATCAACATGCTCGTGTAAGAAAAGTGTACCATTAAAACAAAACAGCATCTGGGCTGATAAAAAGTATAATAAAAGTGTCTTTGACTAACAGTCATCAAGATGACTGGTAATAAGGGTGTATATACAGTATGTTGTGAAGATCAGCCCAGACACAGCCAGAGACGCAGACTCACAAGTCCCGAGAGCACACATTTATTTCTCTTTTTTCTCTACACAGCACCATGCATACTCGCCAACAATCACAGCTCAGTCCTTTTCCCTCTTTTCCTTTTCTCTTTGTCTTTCTTCTTCTCTGTCACCCTCACTCCTCCACTCACAAGCTCTGTCCTCTGCCTCCCGACTCCGGCTCCTCAAATGGAGTGAGGCGACTCCTTTTATATTGCACCTGGATGTGCTCCAGGTGCACCCTGATGGTTTTCCTTCAGCACTTCCTGGTGTGGCAGAAGTGTTGCATGGGCACTCTGAAGCACTTCAGGTGCACCCGTATTCTCTTCCGGCAGCACTTCATGGTGTGGCGGAAGTGCTGCAGTCCAGGGTTTAATAAATGTCCAGGCACCCCCTGGTGGAGGCCATGGGCCCCCACAGGGTTGAGCTTCCAAGCTTTGTTCCCGTGGCCCTGACACCAACCAGGGTGGCTGCCCTCTTGTATCCCAGGGGAGATATTGTTTCTCTCCCGGTCCTTACCTTCTCCAGGCTTCTCGGCTGGGTAAGGGTCCCAGCCGTCCACCACAACGTATAGTGCCTTTCAACATGCCTGTCATCTGAAAGTCCGGTTATTTGAATGTTATGTACTACTTAGAGCTTTGCTCACAGCAGACATGCTAAAGTTACTTTTCAGGGTCACACACAGAGTGTCTCAATTGCATTTGAATCTGCCTCCTTGTGGCATCATGAGTCTTTTGACTTTACCCACTGACAACAGTTCCCACTGCATTTATTTGTTCATGTTTTCATAAAAGACATAGCAGCACATGAAGCTGTGCAGCAAGAGCCCTATAACAGACTTCTACCACACCTGGGAGTGATTTCAAATAATCTTGATGAGCCGCCTGGAACACTCCCATGACCAGTAAAAGGAGCCCATCACCACCACTTAATGGCGTGAGTCAGGAGGAAGTGGACGAAGCTCGTGAGGAGGAGTGGAGGTGAAAGGACTGGCAAAGAGAAGGGACTGTGGTGCTGTATGGACTGTGCTGTACTTTAGAAGAAATGCTTCCCTGACTGTAAATAATTTGTGTGTTGTGTGGTGAAACTTGTGTCCTGCCTGTCTGTGTCGGGTGAGGCCAGCTGTACGCACCCTGGGCTTCAAACCCTTATAAATATTATTCACTGCATACTCTTCATGTAACTTTTTAGACTACATTCAAGTATAGGAAAATAAATAAAATTGTATCATGTATTAAATTAAAAAACTGCTTTCACATACATTATGAAGTTAAATGTCCAAAAAAATAAATGCAGTATTGTGTAAAACCAGCTTTTAACAGATTTGCCAGTAATTGTTCTTTAAAACATTGAGGAGCAGCAGCAGAATGGCACCTCACAGCCTTTGGACTCTCAGTTGCTTACTTGGTTGTCTTCAATACGTTGGAGCCATGTTTAGCGTTCTCTTAAGTCGATAGCACATTACATGACTTTTTGGTGAGTGAACTTGCTACTCTTGTTAAAAGACCATGTCAGTTTACACAACTTCAAATAGGTGGGCTTGTCGCATTTAGTGACTGAGTGAAAACCTTCCAGCACAGTTGTGCTCACCTCTTTTCTGTGACATAACTAATAATGTGCTACCTGATGGAGCCAGTTCTGTACTAAGGGCTAATAAATATGATGAGTTCAGCCACAGTCTCTTCCATCAATCCATTATCCAATCCGCTATATCCTAACTACAGGGACACGGGGGTCTGCTGGAGCCAATCCCACCCAATACAGGGCGCAAGGCAGGAAACAAACCCTGGGCAGGGCACCAGCCCACCGCAGGGCACACATTAGGGACAATTTAGAATCGCCAATGAACCTAACCTGCATGTCTTTGGACTGTGGGAGGAAACCGGAGCACCCGGAGGAACCCAGGTCTCCTTACTGCGAGGCAGCAGTGCTACCACTGTGCCACCATGCCACCCCACCACAGTCTCTTACCTTTTTTTATTTTTTTCCATTCTGTCATGGTATGTAAAACATAAGAAATCAGACATCCACATTTTATATTCCTCATTACTGCACTGTATACGTTATACGACCAGATGAGCATTCATTGGTTGTCAGCTCTCATACACACAGAGCCCACCCCTACAACTAAAGGCAAAATCAGTGGTACTCAATTGACTATGGGGATGCCACCCCTTCTCATACATTAATGCTCATTTCATCAAGGTGGACACTCCATAGACCCCCTTGCCCCACCACCGGTTTTCGTGTCGGCATTGAACTTAAACAGTTAGGGTCGAGAAACTCTGACATAGAACATCTCTCATCTCACTGCCCCAGGGAATTCTGCGAACCATTGTCATGGAAATGTACCACGCAATTCTCTAAGAATGGCGACACTCATGAAAAGAACAACATGATGCCATAGGGTAATGGAAAATATATAAGCAACATTTAAACAGATCAAGAAGAAAATGAGCATAAAGCCATGATTTATTATTTATTATTCCTTTTCTAGAGTCTTTAAATGTGAATTTCCCATTGGGATTAATAAAGTATCTATCTATCTATCTATCTATCTATCTATCTATCTATCTATCTATCTATCTATCTATCTATCTATCTATCTATCTATCTATCTATCTATCTATCTATCTATCTATCTATCTATCTATCTATCTATCTATCTATCTTAAAGACATCATTAATACCCTTTCCAAGGTTTTTTCACTCTGTGGAATTTACTTCTGACATGTGTTTTTTTCATGCCTTCATAACTCATCAATTAAAAGTTTACTTTTTATTTTCATTATATCACAACACCATTTTGTTGCTGCATAGGCATCGCCATATTCTAAGCTCGCCACTTCCAGTTACTATAGCTGAGCTGGCCACTGTGAGTGTGCGACTGCTGACGTCATCATGTATGATGGTGTTTAATCTCCCTGAACGAACTCGCTTGATCCAAGATCGAGTAATCGTAACCTTTTTTCAATGCTATTACTTTTGTTTCTGTTCTTGTTGGCTTTGATCATCTACTTTGTGTTTTTGAACTTTGATTTTTGGTTAGTGATTAGGATTGATAAAAGATTGGCTTGACTTTTTGATATTTTGAACCCGGCTTTTTACTTGTCTCCTGGTCCTTTTCTTAAAATCCTTTCCTATCTCGCTGGGATAGAACACGTAAACATTGGACAAAATGGCTACAGAATTTGAATTAAAAAGTTAACAAAAACTGCCAGTCATGCCAGCAGACTTGTCTACCCGTATATGTGCCACTCATCAGCTAGCTTGAAGACAGTTTGCTCACTAACACCCTTGACTACTGAGGTGGTCACTACTAGTAAGACTGCATAACCACTCACCATCCCCGACTAGTCCAAATCACTGGGACGTGACTGATTCACTGGCCCTGATTGCTCACCAGACCCGATTATTAAGATGTATGCCTCCCATCAGAATGGATTACGGGCCAATCACCAGCCCAGATTAACAAGACACCCACACCATTTAGACCCCACTCATTGATTAAGTAACTGAATTCTAGGCCACTTGCTAGTCTGCATTACTGATGAGAGTGGGAAGCTGGGATGTGGTCTTCTCACTAGCCATGACTACTGACTTGCAGCCTACTCACAGCACTCTAGCTATGGTGTGCAGGCTATAAACATACAGGAAGATTGGGATTTTTATCCACTCACTTTATACTAAAGAACTGAGCTACAGACCACTTGCCAGGCTGGATTGCGATGATCTGGTTACATTGATAGATTGGATAACTTGGATGCAATATGCTGTTAAACCCATGACTGTTGGTATGTGGCCTATCATTCAGGTACTAGAATGGATAACTGGTAAGGGTCCCACTTTCCAAAATAGATAACCATTTACCATTTTAGATAACTGAGATGAGTTATGTTCATCAGACTGTATTAATTGATGGGGGCCATGACACTCCGTTCTTGTCCACCTCTGCTTCAGTTGTCTTCTCCTCACCAGTACAGCATCAACAGCATCTTAATAATCAGGTCTGGTGAGCAATCAGGGCCAGTGAACCAGTAATACCCCAGTGATTTGGTGTAGTCAGGGGTGGCGAGCAGTTATCAGTTATCAATCACGCATGTCAGTGGGCCAGTCCAAACTAAGAACATTTTAGTCTGCTGAGAGCGACGAGCATGGTGTGGCAGGCTCTGCTGCAATAAAAGTTCACTATTGATTTTTCTGTAGCCCCCTTGTAACTGTTATTGTTGCTACGTCAATAAGCAGGGTGAGCTGCGGATGAGGGGGGAGTGAAAATACAAGATATGCCGACATTAAATCATGAAATTATCCATGGAATCGATAGCTTTTGCTAAGGCCTGCCTTCCTACTATCTCTCACACTTCGTCACTGCCTGACAGCTCACACTGTACTCGACCTCCTAGCGACAAAAAAAAGTCATCTGCAGGCAGTGGTCTATGCATCAACCTCTCCCAAGCACGCTTCCTACAACATCTATTAATCAATCTCCGTTTTTATAGCACCATTCACTGAGGTCTCTTCACAGAAGAAAATTCTATTATTACCATTCAAAAGATATAGAAATAAACAGTAGGGGAGAGGCTAGAAAAGTCCACACATCAAGTGGGCAAGGAGTAAGATACAAGTAGGGGATAGCTTTGAACCTGAAATGTGGTCACAGGGTTCAGATGCTTCAGTCTGATATCCTGTGGTCAGAAAAGCTGAGTCCTCAGTGGGAACCCACAGGAACACAAATAGAACATAAAAGCTTCACAAAGAAGGCAGAGAATCGAATCAGAGTCATACTGTAGCTCCAGGAGGCACGGATGTTTGTCATTCTGCCTCTCCTACCCCTAGTCATTGGATTAGAAACATGCCCATTTATAATTGATTTTACATAAATATTTAATTATTCTTTTTATCGTTTTAATTATGTTTAATCATGTGTTAAATTACTTTTTTTATTTTCAATTATGGTTAGGCATTCAGTGACATTTTAATAATTTTATGTACTTTGGGATACTGTAAGTTCTTGAAAGGAGCACTATAAATGAAATATCTCTTTTTCTCATTTTCAAACTTGTCTAATCTTATTCAAGGTTCTGAAGGGCCACAGCCCAGTCCTGAAAGTCCTGGTCACAAGGTAACATACAGCCCGAGACAGGGTGTCAGTCCATTACAGAGCTCACTCACACTGGGTCAGTTTGAAGGAGAGGAAAACTGGAGAACCTGGAAGGAGAACCCACATAGATACAGGTGGAAATTACAGCCTCCATCCAGGTGCAGCATCTTCTCCTGGGACTCTAGAAAAGTGTTTCACAACCACTGGGTTCATGAGTGGGTCGCGGTGGGTTGCCTATGTAATCAGTGGTATGTTTTCAAGGTTCTAATTGAGCTTATGTCATGTAGAAGATCCCACCACCACTCTGGGAATCACACTCATTTCCCCCCATCCCCTTGCTCTTCTAATAGTTCTTATTTTACTAAGGGGAATCACAGAGCTCACTCTGATGACATGAGAGGAAACCTGGAGATCTTGAAGGAAAGACCTGCACAAACATAGGGAGAATGTGCAGCCTCCATCCAGGTGTGGGATCCCCTCCCAGAACTCCAGACCAGTGTTTTTCAACTCCCGGGTTGCCCTTGGTGGTTTGTGAGTGGATCACAGTGGCCCGACTAAGCAATCAACTGCACTGTTTCCCTGATTCTAGCTGAGCTCATTTCATTTCACATAGGGGACTCCCCTTCCACCAAACCCCAGCACCACCACCCCCCCCCCCCCCCACTGCCGATCCCCCCCCCCCACTGCCCCCCCCCATAGTTCTGCAAATCACACTTGTTTCAGAAAGGGGGATCCCATCTCCATACTCTTCTAATCACAC
Organism: Erpetoichthys calabaricus; assembly: GCF_900747795.2. NCBI lineage: Eukaryota > Metazoa > Chordata > Cladistia > Polypteriformes > Polypteridae > Erpetoichthys > Erpetoichthys calabaricus. Next base: position 34,775,475 of record NC_041403.2, read on the forward strand.
TCATTTCACCAAGGGGAATCTGTGTGCAATTGCTGCTAGTGGGTCATCAACACATTTAAAAAGGCAAAATTGGATTGTGGGACCATACAGGTTGAGAAACTCTGCTCTAGTGCTCTAGACCAATGTAACACTACCCAAATGTTATTGTATTCAATTATATACGGTATAAAATAAATTGAATTAAAAGTAATCTCAGCTCAGGCACTTCAGGAGGAGTCATATCTTTGGACGGGTCTTCTTCTGGTGGGGTTTCGTGCTGGCTTTTCTTTATAGGTTTCAGGAACATTGTGATGGGAAGTTGCTACATTGTCTCCTGTAGCGAACTGCTGGTACAATTTCTGTGCTTTCTCACGGATGATGTTACCGTCCAAGGGGATGTTCTTCTTCCTGCAGTTTGTGATCCACAATGCCAAGGCATTCCATCCTGACGATATTTTTATTCCTTACGGTCATTACCCTTTTGGCACTATCACAGAAACTTACAGATACGGTACTCCAGATCGCTGCTTCGTTCTTCTTTATAAAGCGTGCGGTGCTTTCATTAATGCCATAGTGTCGTGCTACTGCAGCATAACTTTTTAGTTCCTGGGGCAAATCCAGTAGTTCAACCTTCTCCTGGAGTGTTTTAAACTTCTTCTGGTGCTTAGGCTCAGTGCCAGAAGCCTTACAAGCTGCAGGGCGTTTTGGCCACATCTTGAGCATTTAAGAATAACAAAATGAATACAATAACAAAATGGAAAACACAAAGACACTCAGCTGGAGACGCGTCACAGGGCAGCAGTCAATCAGCAGCAAGGAGAAATGAATAACGCTCTCGGATTGACTACTTTCACCATCCCAATCTGCGGTTGCTTCCTGTTCTCTCTACAGCACAGTATTGCCATGAAAAAAGCCATAAAAAATTGCGGAGGATATTTGCGCTTTCCGCTAACAATTAATAGCTAGGTTCTAAGGAAAAATCCATGAAGGACTGAGTCAGCGAACCCTGAACTGCGACTTCACGGGGGTCTGCTATATTTTAGCTTTTAACCACTATGTCAGATTTTCAGTGGGTCTAAAGTTTACATACAGTAGGTTGACTGTCTCTTTAAACAGTATGGAGGACTCCAGGAATTTGTGCAGTTAGTTTTAGCAGCTTCTGAGATGCTGATTGTCATAATTAGGTGTTCATTTGGACACCTGTGGCTCTCTGTAAGGGCCTACCTGTAGGGCCTGTGCCTTCACGGGGTTAAAACAATGGGGAAATCAACTGAGCTGAGTCAAGACCTTAGGAGGAAAGTTGTGGATCTTCACAAGTTGTGTTCCTTCTACAGAGCCATCTCCAAAAGGTACCACGAGCAACTGTATAATCAATTGTGCAAAAATATAACAAGGTTGGGAGCATATAGATTTACATTGTTCAGGAATTGACTCCCAGGGATGAACAACCCCAAGAAAACATCTTAGAAACTGGTGAAGGAGTTGGAGGTGTCAGCAGCAAAAGTATCATCATCCACCATTAAGAGAGCACATCACCATGGCCTGAAAGGTTATCAACCAAAGAAGAAAACATTACTCCAAAATCAATACAAGAAAGCTAGAGTACAGTTTTCAGTTGCTGACCAGGACAAAGACATAGACTTTTGGAGGAGTGTTCTCTGGTCAGAGGAAACAGAATTTGCATTGTTTGGCAATAATGATCAACAATATGTATGGAGGTGTAAGAGTGAGGCTCTTAATGCAAAGAACACCATGCCATCTGTGAAGAATGGGGAAGTTAGAATCATGTTATGCAGGTTTGTTTTGTTGGAAAAGTGACTGGTGCCCTTTTTACAACAGATGGAATAATGAAAAAGGAGCATTACCTGATAATAAGTCATCAGCCAGAAAGCTAAATCTTGGTTACAAATGGTCTTGGACTTCCAACTGGACAATGATGCCAAGCATATTTCCAAAGTGATAACATAATGGGATGCAGACAACAATGTGACAATATTAGAGTAGCCATCACAAAACCCTGACCTGAAGCCCATGGAAAATCTGTGGACTGAACTGAAGACACATGCCTGAGCAAGGAGGTCCACAAACTTGACTCCATTACACCAGTTCTGTCAGGAGGAATGGGTCACAATTATGACAAAATATTGTGAGAAGCTTGTGGAAGGCTCTCCTAAGCATTTGCTTCAGATTAAGAAATTGTAAAAGCAAACAGGCCATAGCCTGATGTTACTCGATTATGTTTACCTCTTTTGTAAGTCACTTTGAATAAAAGAGTCTGCCAAGGCAAATAGATATAAGTGTAAATGTTAAAGCAACACCATTAAATATTAGCTTGGTGTATGTAAACTTTCAACGCACTGAAAATCTAATATAGTTATTAAAAGCTGAAATAAATCCATCTCTTAATCAATATTTTGGAGAAAAAACTCTTATGGAAATGAAGTAGATAAACTAATTGACTTAACACTTGAATTGTCTGGTAACACGATATGTGTGAAGTTAGGGGATTTTGAGTTTTTATCCAAGGTGTATGTAGACTTAGGGTATCAACTCTATGGATTTCGAAAAATAAATTATCGAGTTAATTTATCTTTTTAATGTACATTAAGCTTTGTGTATTTGACTGACTGACTGTATGTGTTACTTTAATAATAGCCTATAGATCACAACTTTCCCAATACAGACTATATAATGACAGGCTTTATAAAGAACAGAACTGTAGTTCCCAAACCAGGCAGTGATGCAGCTGGTCAGAATACTCTTAAAGGTGCCCCTGTAGAATGTGGTAAGAATGGAGGGAGGTAGGCTTTCCTTCTTTAGCTGTGAAAGGAAATGGAGGAACTGCTGAGGAAGACTATGGGGGTGGTGTTAATTGACCAAGAAAGGTCAGGTACCAAGTGAGTTAAGCTGACCAATTCCACCACAGAGCCTTCTATGTTGTCATGGGGTTTGGACAGCATGGGCCTTACTGAAGTCAACAATCACCACTTCATATTATATACATTAAGAGACCAATTATGGCACTTACACCAGTCCATCAATCATTGTATCTCCATTCTGTAACCTAACTTATTCCCATTGCTGAAGAGACCCACCACCATTGTGTCATCCACAAAAGCTAATGGTGTAGAGAGCTGTACACAGCTGTACAATCATGAGTTACCAAAGTGAGGAGAAGTGGGCTGAGTACACAGCCCTGGGTGGCACCAGTGCGATGGAACTGAAGACAGTGTTTCCTACACAGACCGTCTAAGTGTCTCTCTGTCAGGACGTCCAGGATCCAGTAGCACAGGAAAATGTTATAGCCTAGCAGATCCATCTTCCCTATGAGCTTCTGAAAGAGAGTTTTGTTTGAAGCTTAACTGATGTCATTGAAAAGCATTCCAGCCTAAGTGTCTCTTTTGTCCAGATGGGGCAGGGACAGATTAAGAATAGACAATGTGGCATCTTCAGTGGAACAGCTTAGCCATTCGCCAGACAGGAAAGTGTGATGTGATGTGGGAAGGCCGGTATTCAAGTGGCCAAAGACGCGAAGCACATCATGATGGTGTGAGTGCTATAGCTCGATGGTCATTGACACAAGAGACAGAGAACTTCTTCAGCCCGGGTATGATGGTGGTGGTTTTGAAGCTCTTGGGGACAATTGCCTGCCTCTGGGAAATGTTGACGATGTCTGTAAGGATACCCATCAACTGGTTTGCACATTCCCTGAGCACTCAGCCAGGCATGTTGTCTGGTGTGAGTTTCTAACCATATTAATATATAATTATAAATATTAATATATAATATAGAATAATATATTCATGTAAGTTTAGCACAAATCCTTAATATTTCAAAATGAAGTTTTTTATATCATTCAAAAACAAGACAAAAATTGCATCAGCCAGTGCTAAATGAGGTGACAATAAACTAAGTTATGGCCCCCTGTCAACCAGTAATGGCTGAAAATACTTGAATGGGGAAATGCAGACATGCTAGTCAACAATGTTCGAGACGTGAAGTATGGGACAAGAGAGATAGTGAAGAGTCAGCCTACAGAAACCATTGCTTCACATACTGGACTGTATGAAGAAGAAAAGAGAAACGGCTCCTGTCTGCACTTTTATTGATCAGTCCTGTGGCCCAGCTTATTTAAACATTGCACACAGAGATAAGGAGTTGCACAATCTCTACATAAAACCTGTCATTTCTTCATCGATTGGAAAGAAAAAATTCAGTGTGAGGGCTATCTATAAACCGCAATTGTAAAGGGGTGGGAGTGGGGGAGGTCTCAGGAGTGTTAGTCTATGGAAGTTAATTAGAAGCTATTACAGTCAGACTTCAGTATCAATATGGACAGCGCTCTGTTACAAGTCTAGAGAGCTGGAGTCTCTTAACAGAACAACTCAAATCCCAAATCTGCAATGGGACATTTCTCACAATGTAGAACATTTGAAAATGATTTGACCGACATTTTAGTGCCGCTTCCAAAAGCACTTCCAGTAAGTGAAAGCTGAGACTTAATCTGATTAAAATGTAAGCCATGTGAAGTGCATAAAGGAACAAACAGGTGTCCAGCAGCAATCATCAGTCTTTTAAAGTGTCCCCTAACTCCAGCCCCCCTGCTAGCATGGCATATTTACAGACACTCTGTCTCTTATACTCCTGGCCTAACCACAGTGAAATGGAACTAGTTAGGGCCTTGCTTGTTTTAAGTTATTGTAGCATGCAACACACTCAAAATGCCAAATATCCCACATTTTCTTTACCTTAAAAGTGGTAAAAAATAATATGGGTTTAAAAAGGAAATGCAAATGCAGTGGATTCAGAAGGTATTCAGACCCCTTCACTTTTGGCACATTTATCGTGTTGTTGATTTCATTTTAAATTGACTCATTTTTCATTTTTCCTCTTCAATCTACACACAATAACCCATAATGATAAAGTGAAAGCGTTTTCAAAAAGGTTTGAAAATTTATTAAGAATCAAAAATTAAAAGATCTCTTTCATATAAATACTTAGAATCTTCAATGTGACGCTCCAAATTATGATCAGGTGCATCCTTTTTGCTTTAATTCTCCTTTAGAACTCAATTGGAGTCCACCAGTGGCAAACAGAAATGATTGGATATTGTTTAGAAAGACATGCATCAATTTAAGTTCCCACAATTCACTCTGTATGTCAGAACACAAAAAACAAGCCATTAAGTCCAAGGAACTCGGATCAAATTGTGGTGAGGCATAGATCAGGGCAAGGGGATTAAACTATTTCTGAAGCTTTGAGTGTTCTCAGGAGCACAGTGACCTCAATAATAATGAGATGGAAGAAGTTTGAATATACCAGTACTCTTTCTAGAGTTACTTGTTTGGCCAAATTGAGTAACCGGGCAAGAAGGTCTTTGGCCGTGGAGGTGACCCCATGGTCACTCTAACTGAGCTTCAGAAGTCCTCTGCTGAGAACCTGTTGGACAGACAAACATCTCAGGAGCACTCCATCAATCAGGTGTTTATGGTGGAGTGACTAATTCCCTCTTGGAGTTTGCCAAACCACATTTAAAGGACACTGACAACATGAAGGAAAAGATGCTGTGGTCACAAATTGAACTCTTTAGGCAAAACACCAAGCACAGTGGCTAGTAAAAACCAAGCACTGCTCATCAGTTACCTAATACCACTCCTTTGGTGAATCATGGTGGTGGTAGCATCATGTTATAGAGGTGCTGTTCAGCAGCTGGGTCAGGGAGACTGATCAGAATTGAGTTAAGGATGAATAAAACTAAAAGAAAATCTGCTCTAGAATGCACACAGCCACAGACTGGGGGGATGACAATGATTCAAAGCATAATAGCCAAGACAACAGCAGAATGGTTATAGGATAAGTCTCTGACTGTCTTTGAGTGGTCCAGCCAAAGCCCAGACTTAAACCCCATAATACATGTGTGGAGAGGACTGAAGATGGCAGTTTACAGAAGCTTTCCATTATTTCTAAAGGAGCTTGACAGGATCTGCTAAGAAGAATGGGATAAACTGCCCATATACAGAAGTACAAAGCTTGCAGAGACTTGCTCAGGAAGACTCAAAGCTGTAATTGCTGCTGAAGGGGCTTCTGCAATGTACTGAATTAAGGGTATGAAAGAGTAATTTCAGTTGTTGGTTTGTAATAAATTTGCAAACCTTTCAAAAACATGTTTTCACTTTGTCATTATGGGTTATTCATACAAACACTCACACATCTCTTTATAACAATGGTGTGCAGAAGGGCATATCTGAACATACAGTGTGTCAGTCTTGGAAGCCGATTAACTATAGCAGCAGAAGAAGAAGCCAGATGACACTTGTGTCGGGTTTGAACAGGAAAATAAGGTTACCGTACATACATGATTTCCAAAACTGGACAATTTACCTTTGCAATAATATCACCTGGTCTGATGAATGTCAATTCCAATTATGATATGCAGATGATACAGTATATCAAAAGTTTATGTAAACAGCATGAATAGATGAAAACCAGCCTTGTGCCAGGGTGCTGGTGGTGATGTGTTATTGTGGGAATGTTTTCTTGGCACACGTTAGACCTCTTAATACCAATTGACAAATGTCCCAACATACTTAAACATTGACCATGTTCATTCCTTTATGGCCTTAGCCTAACCTTTTGCAGATGAATACATTCCACTGAACAATGTACAGTACACTGTTGCAAAACACTCTTCATCTCAAGGTCCTGTATTTATGTGGTTCTGAAATTGATTTCAGTTCAATCCAGTGGTCTGCGGGACAAGGTGGAATGGTGGTGGTGGTCATAGAATGAGTCAGCATGGCCCAAAATATGTAAGGAGTGATTCAAGCACATTATTTAAGCTAACCCTTGAAGAATTCATGTTGTTCTGGTGTAATAGATAGGAACGTCTCCTTTGAGTGGATATAGATATAGATATAGATATAGATATAGATATAGATATAGATATAGATATAGATATAGATATAGATATAGATATAGATATAGAGCGACCCCAGGTAATATTGCCATCCTTGGGAAATAGCAACATTGGCAATGAAAAAGTGTCTTCAATGTTACTCCTCTTGATCTTTCATTCAGAATATTAACAAAAATCTTTCCTTTAATTGAAGTAAAATAATTGAAAGAAAATGAAACTCTTATAATAAAACAAATATTTTACTCACATAATTGTGCGCCACAATTATTGGTGCCCCAAGAAAGTCATATAAGTAAAATTCTAGCTAAAGTATATTCTTATTAATTTATGCATATTATCTCAATATATATAAAATCCAACGTCTGTATGTGTCTCTGTCTGTCTGTCTGTATGTATGTCCACTTTTCACGAGAGAACTACTTAAACGGATTTAGATCAGGTTTTTTTCTATAATTTGCTTGAACATCCCAGTTGATCCTGCAACTTCTGTCATCGCACTGATTATCATAGTTCGCTTGCGGTACCGATTTATTTGTGCAAATCCGAGAGAGATGCAGCGGGCCAAGGGGAGGGTAGGCAGGGCCCTCCTCACTCACTCACCCGCCTCAGAGCGTTCATTATCTCTGCTTAGCTAGCGAATGAGAGAACTACTTAACGAATTTAGATTGAATTTTTTTTCTATAATTTGCTTCAACATTCCAATTGATTGTGCAACTTCTCTCATCACGCTAAGACTCATAGTTCACTTGCAGGAGCAATATATTTAAGCTAATCCAAGACAGAGGCTGCGGGCTGAGGGAAGGGGAAAGCGTGATGTCAGGAATAGGGAGCCGGGCAGGGCATTTCTCACTCACATACCAGCCTCTGTTCAAGTCCGTCTACCTCTGAGTTTTGGAGTGTACCTTGCCTTTGCTTAGCTAGCAATACCTGTTTGTTTATTGTTGTATTTTAAAGTTTGTCCTGTTTCAGTACTGTGCAGGCGGAGCCGCAGGGGACAGCTAGTTTTATATAAATCTTCAGTATATTGAACATGCTTAAGTAGGCCTATAATAATAAAATTGTTTCAGTGGTAGAAGTTTAAGTGTCTCATAAATGCTTGATTATGCAAACAGATCAGGGGAGGTTGTAGCTGAGTTATACATAACGCTGCATGATCTCAGTGGTCCACAGTGACACCATCTGCCCTGTAAGCTCTCTTCACTTTCCAGTTGTCAGCTCATTTTTTTACGTGTGCCTTATTTTGTGACATGTTCACTAACCTGCTGCTTGGTAAACCTCTTCTGGACATTTCTACAAACATTCCCCAACTTTTCATCTTATTGTGTTGACTATTCCTTAAATGTCCTTTACTGTATATGCGTATTTGTGTCTGACAAGGTAAAAATACTGTAGAATCCTTTGTTTCCCTTTGTTGATTTCGAAATATTTTACTCCATAGTGTACTTTTTTTTAATAAGTATCAAGTAGAAAATAAAAACAATTTCTTAATTATTCATTTTTATTGTATGATTGTATGATTAAAAATAAATTTGATTGAATTGCATAATTACAGAATACATGAACAAACTTACTGCTCAACTAATATGAATGTATCACTGTGTCATGCCTATGCTTTCTATATTTTCATGTAAAGATACTGCTTAGGCCTGTATTTGAACTCAGAGTCCTGGAGCTGTAAGACAATAGTGATAGCCACTGTACCACTCTAAAACCGAATGGGATGCCACTCTGTATCTATTATGGAACCCCCTTACACACACACACACACACACATGCACACACACACACTCACACACACACACACACACACACGCACACACACATACACACCAACTTCTGCAGAGACTCCAGCATTAAAATCCTGCACATAGTTATTATCAGTGTGGGATTTGCATGCTCTCTCCATGTCTGTATTTATCAGTGTACTGTATTGCATTGCTTTCTTTCACATCACAAAGATTTGTATTTTTTAAGACCTTAGGGACTTTCAGAACTAGACTTGGATGTTTTTTTAGAAGAATTAAGTGGATAGGACTGGCGAGCTTTGTTGGGCTGAATGGCCTGTTCTCATCTAGATTGTTCAAATGTTCCAACGTTCTAACGTTAGATTAACAGATGATTGTAAAATGTCTCCGATTGAGGTTGTGCATGTGAATAGGCTCTGCAGTGGACTAATGATGCCTCCAGAGTTAGTTCAGGCTTTACACCCATTGTATACAATGGATAGTGTGGTAGACTATTTGAGGCTTTGATCTTCAGACCCTGAGGTTGGGAGTCAAATCCTACTGTATGACCCTGAGCAAGTACTTTACCTGCCTATGCTTTAATTGGAAAAACAAAACAAATGTAATCAATTGTTTCTCAAATACTGTTAGTCACCTCCGATAAAGGCATCAGTCCAAAAAGAAATAATAATATAACTGGAATGGCAGAAAAGGGAAAGCTTCATAACCTAATAATGTTTTTCTTCTTTAATATTTTTCTTATATTAACTCTGAGTTGTGGAAGTTCTTCTATCTGTCACAATTGTGCTTTTGAGGTATGTTGGCTAATGTAAAATGTTATCTTTTCTGGTTTTCTCAACTGTGGTTGTGCTCACATCAATTTCAACATGTCCATGTGTGTGTGGGGGGGGGGGGGGGGGGGGGGGGAGTGCTGTAAAGAAAAAAATAAACTTGTAGTCATTCCTGTTTTGCAATCACCATTGATGAGTGAGTCAGAAAGAAAAGAAAAGTATGGAGGTAAAAGGACAAAGAGAGAGAAGAAAAATCGTTGGTGGGGTGTGATGTTGTCAACAGTGACGTGTTTTAAGCATATGTGAAGATTATGAAATTGAAATGTCTTCTAATTCTCTTATTAACTATCAGGTGTTATTTCTGGCTTTTCGGTCATGGTGATCATCACAATGGTTTCTGTTTTTACAAAGAACTTATGAGGTGCTCTTCTAGTGTTTGACCATGAAAATACTCGTCCTTATGTTTGTTAACATGTGTTAACCTTCATCAGAAATTGTTGAAACAAATTATTGTGAAGTTATGAAATAAATGTTCCTGGGATTTGGGTTCAGTTTATGGTTAAAGACAATTTGAAGTCTGCATGTTCACCTTTGGTGTTTACTTCGGTTTCCATTAAATCTCAAATATTAATATGTGAGATTGATTAGGGACTACAGATTGTCAGGGTAAGAATGAATCTAGGCCTGCCCGTCTGGAGTCCATTTCTTTCTTGCACTCCTTGTAGGGTTTGATTCATGTTGACCTTGTAATGGAAAATGAAAGTTTGTAAAATGGAAGCTATGTGTAGTATATATACTGTACAATATAAACTTACCAAAATTTGAAAAATACAGTGAGTTGGATTTTGTACAATACATCCATCCATCCATTGTCCAACCCGCTGAATCCGAACACAGGGTCACGGGGGTCTGCTGGAGCCAATCCCAGCCAACACTGGGCACAAGGCAGGAAACAATCCCGGGCAGGGTGCCAACCCACCGCAGTTGTACAATACATTTCTTTTTAATTTTCATTGTGGAATAGTCTGGTACAACACCAGGGAAAGTTAAATAGACGGACAGGAAAGACTCAATATAAAATGATTATGTCCAAGTTATAGATAGATAGATAGATAGATAGATAGATAGATAGATAGATAGATAGATAGATAGATAGATAGATAGATAGATAGATAGATAGATAGATAGATAGATAGATAGATAGATAGATAGATAGATAGATAGATAGATAGATAGATAGATAGATTCATCATGTGTACATTTCTGAGTTTCTGGGTTACAGCCCACTCACTAGCCTGACTTGATCAACTGCCTTTCACACAAATTATGCAACCCCAGGCTTAGTAATAAATTATTAATCCTGACTTGTCAAAAAAAAAAAAAAAAAAAAGCAGTTCGATAAGAACTTGCCTTTAATGATCTCATTAGGTACGAGTGTTATACCGCAAGTGTGTTTTCAGCCTCTTCAGGATTGTATAAGAAAGGGGATACTTGACCCTAAATGATTTTCTGTCATTTTATCCTAAACAACTCTGCATACGCGAACATGTGCATGGAAAGATGAAATCATTTGTAAAGACAAAGCCAAGCCTAATGGAGAGCGCTGCCTTTGTTCCTTTACTGAACTGTCATTTTTCAAGTTGCTCTCGATGAAAAGACCTTTATGTGTACAGTACGTATATTTTAATAATGCCTCTATGATTCCCATGACTAAGAGATAAGCTTTTGAGCATCGTAACAAAGAGTTGGATGTCACCATTTGAGGCTCTGGATTTCAGACGTTTGTCTTTAATTACATTTGGATTTGTCTAAAGTGAACACTCTAAAGGGATAGCTCCTGAATAGCAGACAAGATTGTTTGGTTGTTTGTCTCTACTGCACATACTTTTCTCAAAGTTAACATTTTAAGCAATTCAGACATTAGTCAGTCTGCACCTGTCTGTAGGAACAGCATCCCACAGCGATCTGCTAAGTATCAGGAAGACTGTCATGCATATCAAGGAAGAGGTACAATGTGCAGAATATTTCAACATAAATAAATATTTTGAATTTTAATGATGGAAAAATTACACACAATGCCAACCCAGACAGTGGTGGATGTAATGTACAGTTTGTTGACTTTGAGAGGTTTGAAAGATGATTTATACAAGAGAGAGGTTAAGCTTTTGTGTATGTGTGTGTTGGGTACAGTGGTCTAGTCGCAGTCGATTTGGATTGTAAAATGCAAGGAAGGCTACCAGTTCCTTTTGTACATGTACAGTATATGAACAGGACTGAGTAGCTTAACCAGCTGAAGAATCAGTTATTATACAAATAATCAATTTTACATGTAATTTTAAAGGAAGATTAATGTTAGTACTGTGAATAAGTGATTGGGTGATGTGGGGTATTGCTCATGCTCCTGTCTTGTAGCTTTAGGGTCCCGGGTTTAAATTCTAGTGAAATTACTGTCTGAGTGGTGTTTACATGTTCCTCTCATGTCCACTTAGATTGTTCCTGTGAACTCCAATGTCCACCCACATTCCAAAAGCAGCACACGACAGTTAATGATTTTAAATTGTCCCTTTATGACTTAGAGATGAATTTGTGAATTTCCCCTTGGGATTAATAAAGTATCTATCTATCTATCTATCTATCTATCTATCTATCTATCTATCTATCTATCTATCTATCTATCTATCTATCTATCTATCTATCTATCTATCTATCTATCTAGAGTATCTTGGGATGGACGGGTATGCTGTTCAGCATTGGTCTGGGTTTAGGAATAAGCAATTGAGGGAATGAATGAATGAATAAATGAACAAATGAATGGATGAATGGTATGATGTATACTTTAAATCAAGTAGGATGCTCAATTGCACAGTTTATGCCTTGTAAGACAACTTGTCTACATTATCACTCTGTCCTCATTCTTCAAAGAAATATATCCGTAGTAAATCTTTACATCAATTTTGAGATACCTTTTTATTGATTTCCTACATATTTTCTGGATTGCAATAATGCAACATTTATTTTTAAATGTATTGTGCCTTATGTGATACAAGGCTGCTGGTAAGCCTCCTTTGATTTTCTATATATGACATTCCAATGGGACGCGTTTGGTAGCTCAAGTTTGTGGCGTCTCAGTGGCACTGGCGTGAGCTGAAGGCCTGCATTTTGTTTCACATTCTGACATTGGCTTTGTAGGAGGCACTGCTTTAAAGATAATCCTTAAGACCACGTCCTCCAAGACTTTGACCTTTTTGCCCAAATTTGATTTTCTTTAAATGTGTGATTCTTTATATAACTCCACTGTAACAGTTTATATCAGTGTGTATTAGTAGACTTAAAAAATAATACAGCGTAAACACCTACTCAAATATATTGTTTATATAGGCCCTTCAAAAAGTCTTTAAATCCCTTCACTTTTTATTAAAAACATTTTAAATGTATTTTTCCCAAATCAAGCAAAATTCATTACCCCAGAATGACAAAGCAAAAACAAGACTTTAGAATTTTTTTGCAAATTTATTAATAATAAAAAACATAAATATCACATTGACACAAGTGTTCAGACCCTTTTACTCATAGCTTACTTGAAGCATATTTAGCAGCAATTACAGCCTGTAATCTTCTTGGGTATGACGTGACAAGCTTCGCACACTAGAATTTGGGAATTGTCTGCCGTTCTTCTCTACAGAACCTCTCCATCTCTGACACAAGTATTTAGACCCATTTGTCTCTGGTGCATCTCTTTAAGTTGATCACTGTTGAGATGTTTCTGTACTGTCTATGGAGATCTGTCTACATATAATCACCTGCTTATTGAAGGTCCCACAGCTGACAAGGTGTATCAGAGCAAAAAGCAAGCCATGATCTCGAAGGAATTGCCTGTAGAGCTTTCAGACAGGCTTGTGTCGAGGCACAGATCTGGTGAAGACTACAAAGCACTGAAGGTACCAAAGAGCACAGTGGTCTCCATATTTCTTAAATGTTTAGAAGTTCCAAGTTTGGAACGACCACAACTCGACATGGAGCTTGCCACCTGGCAAAACTGAGCAATCGTGGGAGAAGGGCCTTGGTAAGGTAGGTGACCAAGAATCCAGTGGTTACTCTTGCTGAGCTTCAGGGAACCTGTGTGGAGAAGGAAAAATCTTCCAGAAGCACAACCATCACCGCAGCACTCCACAAATCTGGACTTTATGACAGAGTGAACAGACAACACATGAAAGACCAATATTAGTTTGCACAAAGGTACCTAAAGGACTCTCAACTGTGAGAAACAGGATTCTCTGGTCTAAACAAACCAAGATTGGTGTCATGTCTGGAGGAAACCAGGAACCACTCATCACTTGCACAATACAAATCCAACATGAAATATTGTGGTGGTAGTATCATGTTGTGGGGTTGTTTTTAGTAGTTGGGACTGGGAGACTAATCAAGGTTGAGGGAAAGCTGAACAGACCAAAGTACAGAGATGCCCTTATTTAAAACCTGCTCCAGGGTGTTCTGGATCTCAGTCTGGGCCAAAGGTTCACCTTCTAACAGAACAATGAGCACAAAGCAAAGACAACTCAGGAGTGGCTTAAAGACAACTTTGGGAATGTCCTTGAGTTGTCCAGCCCAAGCCCAAACGTGAATACAATCAAACATTTCTGGAGAGACCTGAAATTGGGGTCCACTGATGGTCATCAAATGCCAGTGAACATTTTTCATTCCAGCAGATTGCTCATACAATCGGCATAATAAATTATTAAAAGAAATGTCAAACAGCAAAATAATGAAAGGAAATAAAAAAGACTCATGAAAAAGTATGAATCCTATTGGCGTTCATTGATTGTCACCCAAAAAGAAACATCTGAAGGTATAACCAAATGATTCTGAAGCAAGCATCCTGGAGAGGGGGGCAATTGTACTTTTTGTAGCTTGAAAAGGAATTTTCTATTTTTGTACACAATTTATTCCTGCATTCATTTTACTAAATGAAGAGTGCAGATCACCAGAATATTTAATGGATTCAAATGAGATTAACAGTTCCTCGTTCACTCTTTTCTAAATTCTCATAGTTTTTCTATTTAAATTTGCCTTAATTAAATTATGGTGTTCATTGCCTTATTTGTATGGCAGTTGGTACTCTCAGGTGTTTATGTTTGTGATATGCCATCTGTTGGAATGAAAGATGCAATATATTTTCTTACTACATACATTACAAGGTATATTCCAATAGATGGCACATCACAAAAGTTAACGCAGAAAACACCCAGCAGAGTGTTACTGCTGGACAGACAGAAATCTTCAGTAACCCTGAATTGAAGTAAATGTTAATTTTGGAATTTTTGAAGTCAAAAGTTTTTTTTTTGTGTTGCATTCAAGGCCTTGTGGTATAATGTTGACAAAGACTGAACTAGTAAATTAAATAAAGAGGACCATAAGAACTCTTTTGCATAAATTACAACATTAGAACAATCTAGACAAGAACAGGCAATTCAGCCCAACAAAGCTCTCAAGTCCTATACACTTCTTCTTCTTCTTCTTCTTCTTATTCTTTTGGTTGCTCCTTTTAGGGGTTGCCACAGCAGATCATCTTATTCCATCTCTTCCTGTCTGCATCTTGCTCTGTTACACCCACCACCTGCATGCCCTCTCTCAGCACATCCATAAACCTTCTCTTAGGCCTTCCCTCTTTCCTCTTTCCTGGCAGCTCTATCCTTTGCATCCTATTCCCAATATACCCAGCATCTCTTCTTTGCACATGCCCAAACTAATGCAATCTCGTCTCTCTGACTTTGATTTTTCTAAAAAGAATTAAGTTGAGTTTTGAAGGTTCCTAAAGTCCTACTGTCTACCATGATACTTGGTTGCTTATTCCTTGTGTCTATGGTTCTCTGTGTGAAGAAAAACTTCCTGATGTTTGTGCGAATGTTACCCTTAACAAGTTTCCAACCATGTCCCCATGTTCTTGATGACCTAATTTTAAAATAACTGTCTCTATCCACTGGACTAATTCCCTTCATAATTTTAAACACTTCAATTATGTCTCCTCTTAATCTCCTTTTGCTTAAGTGGATTAATGATGTGGACACACACTTTTCCTATCTGTCCACAATGTCAAAGTATAAATCAGTGGTTGGGGACATTCAGAGTGGACACAGTAAATTCGGAGCTTTACTTTTACATTTGTTCTGGTACAATACAGACCACTATTATAAACCTCAGGGGGTGATTTTTTTTTGTAATCCATCCATCCATCCATCCTCTTCCGCTTATCCGAGGTCGGGTCGCGGGGGCAGTAGCTTGAGCAGAGATGCCCAGACTTCCCTCTCCCCGGCCACTTCTTCTAGCTCTTCCGGGGGAATCCCAAGGCGTTCCCAGGCCAGCCGGGAGACATAGTCCCTCCAGCGTGTCCTGGGTATTCCCCGGAGGAGGTGTCCAGGAGGCATCCTGATCAGATGCCCGAGCCACCTCATCTGACTCCTCTCGATGCGGAGGAGCAGCGGCTCTACTCTGAGCCCCTCCTGGATGACTGAGCTTCTCACCCTATCTTTAAGGGAGAGCCAAGACACCCTGCGGAGAAAACTCATTTCAGCCGCTTGTATTCGCGATCTCGTTCTTTCGGTCACAACCCATAGCTCATGACCATAGGTGAGGGTAGGAACATAGATCAACTGGTAAATTGAGAGCTTTGCCTTATGGCTCAGCTCCTTTTTCACCACGACAGACCGATGCAGAGCCCGCATCACTGTGGACGCCGCACCGATCCGCCTGTCGATCTCACGCTCCATTCTTCCCTCACTCGTGAACAAGACCCCAAGATACTTGAACTCCTCCACTTGGGGCAGGATCTCGCTCCCAACCCTGAGAGGGCACTCCACCCTTTTCCGGCTGAGGACCATGGTCTCGGATTTGGAGGTGCTGATTCCCATCCCAGCCGCTTCACACTCAGCTGCGAACCGATCCAGAGAGAGCTGAAGATCACGGCCTGATGAAGCAAACAGGACAACATCATCTGCAAAAAGCAGTGACCCAATCCTGAATCCACCACACTGGACCCCCTCAACACCCTGGCTGCGCCTAGAAATTCTGTCCATAAAAGTTAAGAACAGAATCGGTGACAAAGGGCAGTCCTGGTGGAGTCCAACTCTCACTGGAAATTAGGGAATTTTTTTGTAATTTATAAACAATACTTCACTTAACAATAAAGGTATTTGGGGCAAATGAATGTATTCTCCAATATAGAAAAAAATATTTTGATGTCAAAAAATTGATCACTTTCCTTTAAGTGGATTTAAAAGTGTTATGTATGTTAGATGAATTTACTTGAAAAGTATTTAAAAAAAAAAGTAAAATGAAATTTAATTAGAGAAATTATAGTAAATTAAAAAAATTCCAGAGGGAGTACTATTCTCATTCAAGTCCATTAAACGTTCTGGTGATCTGAAATCATTAATGTAGCATAATGAGAGCAGGAATAAATCATGTAAATAAATAACAAATAGCCATAAAGAGGGCATATTGGCTTCCCAGGAAACGTGTTGGAGAACCCCACTGTCAGACCATCAGTTACCTCCCTCTGGGCGACAGTCAACAGGCTCCAATTGGATTAGTACTTCCTCTATCAGCCTTTTTTATTTTTTACATTTTCTTCTGTTTACAGTTTTATTTATTAGGTGTCAGCTGTACAGACCATCTGTTGGAATGAAAAATATAATGCATTTTATTTCTAACACGACAAATGCCTTGGAATTGGTGGGTCGACAGCTCCTCTTACTCCACACATTTTAAAAAAAGCAGTCCGAAAACTTTAAAATAATAATAATCTGACTAATCTCTGCTAAAACTGCACCATAGCTACTTTTACTTCTCAATTATTTGACTGAACACATTCTCTTCAAGCAGAGTAGTTTGACATATTTGACTTGAATAAATGCGACTCCTGTAATTTCACACCACAGAACTCCTCCTTTTGCACATTTTTAAGCGGAGCAATTGGACACTTTGGCAATAGCACATTTAACTTGCCCCATTCAATGCCACACGACAACTTATCTTACTCCTCACATACTGTATTTTCAAACAAAACAGTTTGATGACATTAGCAATTAATTCATTTCCCTAACCATTTTTCAACAACACACAACTTCTGCTGCTCTACAAACAGAAAAGACATATGGATGAAGCAACACGGTTAACGTGAGATTATTTTATAGAAGTTTTTGATATTGCTTGATATTGTCCAGCATTGGTCACCATTGGGTCCCGTTCTATCAGAAACATTCTGATTCTGTATGAAAACACGAGTTTAACATTTTTTTTCTGCCATCTATACAAACTACAGGGTAACTCAAATAAAAAATATCATTTTTGTGTGGAATATTCCTTTAACTCCGTGATTTTGCACACATTTCCAAAAATGACATTTTAGTACCATTTGTAATGCATACATTTCCATCCCCTCTATCACTGATGCGGGAGGATTCTGTTGCCATGCAGTGTTGTGGACTGAACGCTTGTATTATAAGCAGAACAGTGTGCACATCCTCCGTGCATGAGCACATTTGCAGCTGTCTGTGTCGAGTATAAATGTGTGCCCTGTGATGAACTGACCAAAGTTGTTCCTGCCTTGATCCCAATGCTCCAGCCCTCATGACCTCAACTCTTCTTACTCCACATATCTTTTCAAATATATCACTTCATAATGTTTGCTGTAACTAAATTTACCTCTGCCATTTTAACACTACACACTTTTATACTCAATACATGTTTTCTAAGATTACAATAACATTTGTAATAGGTCCTGATTTATTTCCTTTTTGTTTCGTATGGCTTTTTCAGGTACTCGTGTTTTCCTCCCATATCCCAAATATGTGTTTTTAAGTTCATTGGTGTGAGCAATGGCCCAGTTATACTTCGCATGTTCACATTGCTGCGATTGTCAGCTAGGATGCATGGGGCATAAATTTCATCAGCAGTCATGGCGTGCAGTGATGACCACATGTCTTCAAACTTTTGTGACTACACAGTTCTGTGCACGTCAACTGCACAGAAATATGGACACATTCGAGTGTAGTGCCGGTACCCGTACGTATGCAATCCAACATTAAGAGCACATAGAGATAGCCAAACATGCACAAATTCATGGTGAGAAATCACTCAGACTCTGGGTAACTATGAATATTTGTGCAGGCAGAAATGGAAATATCTGAGAGATGGAATATGTAAAGTCAAAGAAAAATCTTCAGGGGACATAACGGGTGATTCTGCTACCATGCAGCGTCATGCACCGAATGCTTGTACCATAAACCGACCAGGGTGCGTATCCTCTGGGCACGACCGCATCTGCAGTTGTCTGTGCCCGGGTATAAACCAAAGTTGGCTCCTGCTCTCGAACCCAATGCTCCCGCCTCATGACCTTGCTCAGGATTAAGTGAATGTGATACAAAGCATTCAGCAAGTATTCCATTTTTTATTTGTAATAAATTTGCAAAAAACTGTAAAATAATGATTTCTCTTTATCATTCTGGGGTATTGAGTGGGCTTCATGAGAAAAAAAAATGAATTTAAGGTTGCAATACTTTCTGAATACTTTCCCACTTTTTTCAAGTATTACACAACCTCTCTTACCCCCCACCCCGACACACACACACACATTTTCAAACAGAACAATTTGATTATTTTGATACAATCACAATACACAAGGCCTGATCAGCAAGCTTGAATGCAGACTGCCCCATAAAATCACCAAAATAACGTTCTTCTAATACATACCTGTATAAGGGTGAGTGTATGCAAAGAATGGTGGAATTAAAAAGGGTGTGGCTTCTTTTTGGGGGGTTTCATGAAATAATTGTAAATATTGTCCTGCCCTCATGCAGTGAAGATCACACAATGGACTGGAGCATGTTGGTGTGGCCTCTTTTTGAAGAGCTCCATTCTCACAGCATAATGATGCGGCTCTCTGTAACAAAAGAATAAATGCATGCAAATATATTTTCTGCTCCCTCTGGGGACCCCGGCGTGCCTTTCAGCTAGTATTTGTATTAAGAAGTGTTTGTCTGAGCTTCTCTTGTAAATTTCATCATACCTGAGGCATTTTACCTCCTCTTTCCAGCCACTCTAAAAGTGGACTTGTCCTGAGGCAACATCGTAAATCCACTACCTGCTTAGCACAACAACTGGAGCTTAAATTTTACTTAATATATCCCCAACTGGATGTTGCTGTTTAATTCTCTTTCATTTGAACCGATTGGATTGTCCACCATCCAGACAAGCACCAAATGAGTAGGCCTCAGCTTCTTTTGCTTTATTCTCAGATGGCTGACGAAACTTTACAAGCGCTAGCTTTTATTTAAGTTCATCTTTCTTAGTCGGATTAGAACTGACAGTGTGTTGGGGCTTTGGTAAAAGAAAAATACTTCTGATACATGTTCACAATTAATGTGCAGTATATGATTTTTATTATCCTCTTTTTAAGTGGAATCTCACCTCAGAGGTTTTTTTGGTTATTCCCCAGGGGATTTTAGAGAAAAAGTGATGTGTGGTTATAATAATAAGTTGTGTCCATGGGAAACTCACATTGTGTACCAGTAATGAAGTAGCCGGTTGTGCTTTTTGGAATTATTTTTGCACAGAATACTCTGTGCACACAGGATGCCCTGAATATACACTGTTAATTAGGTACACCCATGGCCACCACACAAATTCTGCATTCCCACAGGTCGTACGTTACATGACAGAACTGTGTGGTATAAATCAGGCAGACCAACATTAGTAGCATCAGTTAGTGTTTAACCGAGAGTCAGAATGGGCAAAGCAAGGGACCTTAGTGACATTGAAAGTAGCATGATAGTTGGCGTTAGGCTTGCTGGTTCTAGCATGTTCCAAACAGCGGTCGTCATGGGATTTTCACATACTGTTTACTAATTTAAAAACTTGTGGATCAGAGGGGTCAATGGAGAAATGGCAAGAATAATAAAAGCAAACAGGTAAATCTCATCAGGGTTCAACAATGGTATGCAGAATGTCAGCACAATACACATCACTTATCGGACTTTGTCTCGAATAGGCTACAACAGCTGAAGACCATAGCGGCTGCCATTGTTGTTGTTAGTGGAAAACAAGAAGCATCAAAACTGGACTGTTGAAGAGTGGAAAAAAAAGTTGCTTGGTCAATTGAATCCTTTTGCATGATCCTGGTGGAAGCATCTGAGTTTGGCCAAAACAACAGTGGAGTCAATGGAGTATTCTTATTTGGTGTCTATGTTACAGGCCAGTGGTGTACATTCCTGCCATTGACACCCTCAGGAGAACGTCTAAATCATAAGGTTTATTTGAAAATTGTTGCTGACCAACTTCATCCCTGCTTGGCTAGTTTATCCACACTAGGATGGACCTGTTCAGGACGGTAATCAATTGACTTTGGGAATGTGGCAGTGAGTTTTCATTACTTCAATGGCCTTCAGAATCCCCAGATTTCAGTCCTATTGGTCGTCTTTGGGAAGAGTTGGAAATTTTCAGTAAAATTATGCAGTTGTCCAACCTTACAGCAACTGTTCAATGCAAAATAGCCTGATACAACATTCCTGAGAAAAGGATTCAGCATCTCGTAGAATTCATGCCTAGATTAATTGACTTTGTTCCGTCTGTGGAACAAGAAAGTATACACAATGATGAGAATTTGATAATAAACTTGAGAAATCTGACAACAAAATATAATAAGACCAGGAAAACGGAGTGCTGTACTAAAGTCAAGCAATGGGATGACAAAATCAGTCAGCCAGTAGAAGAAATGAAACTACAAATTCAGTCAGTCGTTGAAAAAAGAAATCAGAATAATTTCGCTGTTGAAATAAAAAATTCAGTCAGGGTGTATATGAGGCAACGGGATGAGACAACTAAGTCAGTCAGTCATAGCAGAGACGTGCCAAAAGCCAGATGCAAGACAGGAGTAAACAAAATTAATCAATTGAAGTAATGATGTAAATCAGGCAATAATTTATAAAGCAAAGCTGCCTCTAAGACGTGTGGGGAACAAGCTAGCAATTCAGATATTTACAGGAACAAGATAGCAAAATAGGTCAATTTATAAGAATGGCTTTACAGAATCAGTCAGTTGTAGCACTAAAATAAAGTGAGTCAGTAATTTATTAAACAAATGCAGCCATTAAGATTTGGAAAATGAATAGGAAAGTCTGTAAGCTGAGCACTGGGATAACAAAATCATTCAGTTAGTAGAAATGAGATAACAAAATCAGTCAGTTGTAGTAACATAAAGTCAGCCAGTAAAATCTGTCAACACATACATGAAACTTACCAAGTTGGAGAACATGAGAACAATTTCAGATATTTAAAGGCGTAAGACAACAAAATCAGTCTTTTAGTAATCAAATGAAATCGGTCAGCAAAGACCTAAAATCAGTGAGTGAATGAGACAGCAACACTGGCCAGTAAAGCTGATATTACATTACACGATTTTCTAGTGATCAGGCATGACAGACTTGCCGACTGAAGTTGCTGATCTTGTCGCTTTACATGACTAAAAATCACTGGGTATCTCAAATATAGCAACTGAGTTCCAACTTTCCAGCACAGTCATACTCACCCCTTTTGTGACAGCCAATAATATGCTGCCTGATGGAGCCAGTGCTGTGTGAATGCTTAACAAATATAGCAAGTTCATCTACAATCCCTGCTTTTTTTCTTTTTTCCATTCTTTCTTGGTACATAAAACACGAGACATCAGACTGAATTGTTTGTGAGGTCCAACACACCTGCGTTCCTTATTCCTGATCGCTGCATTATATACATGTGTCTCGAGATGAGCATTCATTGGTTGTCAGCTTTCAATAGAGCCCACTGCTACAATCAAGGACATAGTTAAACTTGTATGATTTTGTCAGAGAGAGTCATGGACTAGTTGGAGTGAGTCGCTGTTGGATTAGAATGACTGTTCTTTACAGAAGTATTTTCCAACTTGCTGAGATTATGGAAATGAAGGCTACGACAAAAAATCGCTGAAAGAGTTGCATATTGTGGAAGTAATAATAAAAATGAGAGTAATGAAAGAAGAGAATAAAATTCAACAATTTATAGGAACATTAAAACTCATTCTGTCATATGAATACAACAACAGAAAGAAGATTCAGAAATATTAATTCTGTACTTAAGATAACAAAATGTGGACGTTGTGCACTGCTGCAAGTACCTGGGGGTCTACATTAATGATAAGCAAAACTGGTCTTGTAATACAGAAGATCTATATAACAAAGGGCAGAGCAGGTTTTTTTATTCTTAGGATGGACATGGGGGTCTACATCAGTGATTAGGTCATTAACATCACTTCAACAAATCAACCAAATCAACAAGCTAATTAAAAATGTGGGCTCGGGTATGCAATGCACTGTTGAACCCACTGGAGGCAGCAACTAAGGAGAGAATAAAGACATAACTGAGTGCCATTATGAACAATGCTGCACATCCTCACTGGAACTGGGACTGCTCTATTTTTTTTAGTCATGTAAGAAGTTTTCTTTCTTTTTTAGTCATTCTCACTTGTATTTGAATGTGGGTTTTCTGTTTGTCATAACATAATAATATTTATTAATGTATTTATTGAGCTCTATTAAAATGCTTTATTTCCCCAAAGGGACAAATCTGTGCTATCTATCTATCTATCTATCTATCTATCTATCTATCTATCTATCTATCTATCTATCTATCTATCTATCTATCATCTAAAATCAGTCACAGATAAAAAAATTCAGTTATTTGTAAGGTTGAGATAACAAACGTGGTTAGATGCAAAAACGGGACAATAACATCATTCTAACGTCTACTATAACAATCAAACATCAGTCTATGATTTGCTTAATGAGAGGTCAAGCAAAATGACACCTTTTATTGGCTTACTAAAAAGTTTACAATATGAAAGCTTTTGAGGCAACTCAGGCCCCTTCTTCAGGCAAGATATATAATACAGAAACTGGAGTTCCCTGTGTTTATGTACACACTAGGACAGATACAACATTGGAATATCTTTAAGTGAGACATCTTAAATGTAAAAAATGAATAGACCTCTTCAGGCTAAGATTCATTTAACAAGAGAGGAGAACAATGTCTAGTCAAGATCTTTGGATAAGATAACTGTCCAACAAAGTCTTTTGAAGTTTCTGATGAGTTTTTCAATACAGTGTGGGTCTGTAGTCAGGTTGTCTGTGTCAGTCCGAGAGATGCAAACAATCCTCATATCTGGCCATAAAACTCTTGTCTCTATTTAAACCATGTTGTATTGTGTTCAATTTTAGCATGATTTGCTTAACAAAATTATTTATTTTTAAAGTCAAAGTTGTAAGACAGAAATAACAATGCCAAACAGTTGTAGAAGTGAGATTCAAAATAAAGTCTGCATTATGAATAAGATAGTAGGAGCAAGACAGCAAAATATCTTGTTATAGAAAAGAGACAATAAAATCAGTCAATTAATGTGAAAGAAAATTGTTTATTCACTTATAGGAATGAGATAACAAAGTTAGTCAGTAAAAGCAATGAGAGAACAAAGTCGGTCAGGCCGTGGGACTTGAGGCACAGAAGTGAGCCACTCATTTAGAGACAGCATTAAGTTAACGTTATCAGTTATTGAAAGAAGTAAATCTTAATCAGTAGCATGGATGAGAAAATGTAAATTGTTACAGGAACAAGTTAAACTTATTCCGATTTAAGAGTGAGTCATTCTGTAATAGGAAAAAGACAAGGAAGTCGTCAGATGTGGTAACAGAGTAACAAAGCGGTTCAATCACAGGGTGATAATCATAAAGTTGATTGGGGGAGCACCTATAATGTCAGTTGTAGGGAGATGATAGTAACTCAAGCCGTACTCTGCTATAAACTTAAACAAAATTATGGGAAAAAGATAATAAGATGAACCAAGTTTTTCTGTATATTTCCAGCAGTCTATTTATTCTGTGGAGGCTATTCTAGACCCTTTTATTTACTGTATATCCATTAACTTAGGCACTGGGGCAACTTGAAGCAAACAGCTTACTCACTCAAAATTGAATTTAAAGCCACATTTATTCTTTACCCACAAACTCAAAAGGATTTTTATTGTGTACAGTACAAAAGCATTACGTTCTTAAAAAAAAGACAGAGAGAATTTAAGGATGTTTGGTATCTAAGGCGGGAAGTATCCCATTTTTCCTTCAGAACAATGATGTTGAAGCTGTGCCAACACACATCTATTGCACTTGCTGTCTTGTAGAGTGAAGAAGATGTTGTCATCCAGCAGGAGGTTAAGATTGGGTCATTTTATATTGAGTAAAGGTGGGTAGGCCAGCTGTGGAGCCAGGTTTGGGTCATTATTCTTCTTGTCCTCACAGGTGGCGCAGTGGTAGTGCTGCTGCTTTGCAGTAAGGAGACACTGGAAGATTGTGGGTTCGCTTCCCGGTTCCTCCCTGTGTGGATAGCGCTTTGAGTACTGAGAAAAGCGCTATATAAATGTAATGAATTATTATTATTATTGTAGGCTGATGACTTCCAAAGTGTGGAAGAAACAGACAAATGCATATTTTCCAGTAGCATTGACACACACACACCCATGTCTCTTCTAATGTCCTCAATAGCTTGACCATTGGTCATATTCTTGACTGCCTATGGACAAAACACGAGGAGCTATTGTCATGACAAATCAAGATAATGCAGATTTAACAGCAGTAGGGAAGAGCCAATTCAATTTCATCCATGCTTACTTTTAACAGTTTCTTCCTAAATTATTCAGTTTTTGTACTGAGGTCAAGCAGTCCCTATTCTAGCAACATTGGACAAAAGGTGGAATTCAAACCTGGAGAATGAGGATACATTCATACATATACACACACACACACACACAAAGTCGTGTATTTTATAGTCTCTAAACAACCCATCTGGCATATACCAGGGCTTTAGAACATATTATTCTTAAACCTGCTAAATTTGGTTAAAGGTTGTGGGGAGAGAACCAATCAGAATCAAGCAAAGATTAGGAACCACCCCTGGAGGAACACCAGGCCAGGCCAGGGCCAACTTCTGCCTAAAGCTGTACAAGGGAGTGAATTTTAGGTAAAAAGACCAGGAGATTGATCATAAACTTTAAACATAGCAAAAGTGAACACCTGAAAATGAGACACCAAAATCATAATGTTAGTGAAACTCATAGTCAACACATATTAGTTTATCGATCCTCAGTCTTACATGCCAACAAGCATGACTTCTGGAACCACACCCATAATAATCATACATTGTGTTGTGGCAGGAGGACCCCAAAAAGCCCACAAAATAAAATACATAAAAATGATTATGATATGCTCAGAGACAAAAAACTACACAAATAACCATACAGGGAGAAGAATCCCTGATGTCCAAAACCTTTTAAAATATCAAATAAACCATAAAAAATATTCAAACTGGTCCTGCTCTTTACTGCACCCGAGACATGACGACTACATGAGTACACGCTGTTAAAATAAAAACCGAATGACCACACTGGAGTCACATTGCTGTTTAAAGCTCTTTCTATTTGCAGAGGTAGCCAATATACCTGAATAAGAAATATAACTAAAAGCAGACGTGGTGTTGTTACTCGTAAAAGTTGTACATACAAGACACAGAAAAGAAATGGGAGATGAGTTACAAAAAAAGGCCTAACATACAGTATATGTTTAAAAGAAAGTGTTGTTTTAATTATTCATTAGATCCACAGTATATACAAAGCTTACAGGAGAATTTAACAGTTAACTTCATCAAACTGTGTAACAGAACATGGACAAGAGCTCAGGCTTCACATATAGTATCTCACCTCAGCCAAGTTTGGCTCACAGAACTCACAAATAACGCCACAACTGGCAAAGGTCAACAATAATAAAAAAACAAATCTCTCTACTATAATAAAAAATCCTGGGACAAGACCAGACTTTTTAGCCTGGGATAAGATGAGACTTTTTCAGAGAGATACTTTCATGTCCCATTAGACAAGACTTTGTGCCAAGAGATTTAACCACACCCGGGGCCGGAAATAAAAGACAAAGAGTAGATGACAAAGTAGAACGTCGTAAAGAAGTTTAAAAACGTTGGCGCGATACACATGCAGAGCAGGCAAAGATAATGAAAGTACTAAAATTCGAAAGTCTCAAAAAAATGATAGTAAAGATCACATTAGCGCAAACAAACAGAAATTATTACTCGGTGAAATAACAGAACAGCGAAAAGAGATTGAATATATTGTTCGGATTTAAACTTTAAGTCAGAGACTTGTCGATCGTCTAATTAATGTTGGAATCAGGAAAAAGTAGTGTTTCTTCCTAATGAAGAGGCCTAACCGCGAGAATTAAAAGATTTGTTGTTTGGTGAAAGTGAAAGCCACATATTCGAGCAGCAGAGACGTGAAGTGGCTGGTGCATAGCGCGGGCCAGAGGGGGGGGGGGGGGGGGGGGGGTTGGTTTGGTGGCGAGCGGAGCAAGCAGGGGGTGAAGCCCCCTAGTACTGATTAAACTATTAAAAATAGTTTTATCAAAACTGTTAAGTGAGATTAACAATTGTGGCAGACGGGATGCCTGGAGGATGAGAAGACCGGGAGAGAGACAATACCTTCCCCAGGACATGGAAGGGGACTTGGACAATTCCAGAGGCATGGACTGCAGCACTTCCACCACACCAGGAAGTGCTGCAGGAAGATCGTTTGGGGGCACCTGGACCACATCCGGGAACAATATAAAAGAGGCCACCTCACTTCATTCAGGGAGCCGGAGTCAGGAGGTGGAGGACAGAGCTTGCAAAGGGAGGATTAGAGGCGACAGAAGAGAAAAAGAGAAAGAAAATAGAGAAGAAGAAATGGACAGAGTTATTCTTGGTGATTGGAGCACTGTGTAAAGTGCTGTACTAGGAAAGAGATCAAGAAATAAAAAGCGTGAATTTTGTAAGTGTGGCTCTTGTGTCTGTCTGTGTCGGGTTGAGTGGCCCTCTACAGGGGTCATATAATGTACAATAAAACTATGTTACAAAAGTAGGAAATACTTATTTTTGTCTGAATTGTAACTCTACGTCCATTCACGCCTAACACTCATACTATCACAATGCCAATCCGGAATCATCAATTAACCTAATGAGTACATGTTTGGGTGCAATTTCAGACTTTTACAGTATACAATAAATCCTCTCTATTCGCCGATTCCGTTCTTGTGGATTGCTGCTATTATAAAAGTGAAATCCATTTTGCAATTCATGCAGGCTACTTGCCTCCATCTGCGGTCATGCATAGCAGAAAAGAAATTCAGAGAGGCCTATCGCACATGAGTGACACTTGAGATTGAGTGATAACAGGTCTGTGATGCTTTCAGATGTCCGGGCCTACACATGTGCCACACTGACTGGATCAGTCTACTGCTGAGAATCCAACTCATTATGGGGACTTAGGCTTGCAGTTTCCACATGAATGACGAATTCCCAGTAAGAGTGGGTCACAAGCTTGTACTGATTAAGTTCCTGCCTGTTTATACACATTTTTCTGTAATATAATGTGTACATGGGTTAGTTGCACTGCAAAAAATGCATATGCAAAAACTAGACAAAAACACTTTCAATTTATTTGGCAAAAAAATCTGCCATTGGGTTAAGCAAAATTTACTTGACAAGATTTCTTAAAGTAAGCTAAATAATGGTAAATACAAATTTTTTGATAAGTCAATAATTCTTGCAATAAGGAATATAAAATTTAATGTCATGATATAAATACTTTTCCACTTGCTTGGATTTTATTTTTTTCAGTGTGGATGGGTTAGTGAGGTCCTTGGATCGACCAGGCTGCAGTCGTTTATGGCCTCTTATAGAGCACCTAGAAGATGATTGAACTTAACTTTAGGGGACGTAAAAGTCATAACCAGGTTTCTTTACATAAAAGTATGGAAAGATTGAGGGGTGAGAGTGGAGGCCTATCATATCCTCCTGTCCCTGTTCCCCCCTACCAGTCCTCCCCCTGTGCCATTGTCCTGCTGGAAATTAAACCTATTTTTGCCATTGCATCTGTGCTTCAGTATTCTTGTTTTCCAGAACACAAATTGACTGTATATACAGATACACCTACATCTTATAATTGCATGAATTCACTATAACCACCATTTAAAACTGCTTGTTGGTACAGAGTAGATTTTCTTAGACAAAGTTCTTTCTACATTGTATGGAAATGTATGGATAGCACTGTGGTTATAAACAGCAATGAAGAGATCTTTATACTGCATGTCAAGTCGATACTGGAACTGTGAGGATTGTGCTAACACTCAATAACGTTTCATCTATCCCTTCGCTGGCTTTTCCAGTACAGAAACTCAAGGAAACAAATCTGAGAAGCAACTGGTGCAAGACAGTAGTCCACTCTGATTCCAGCCAATAACAGAGCATATAAACACCTATAACTCAACAATTTCAGTTTAAATGGAGACATACATTTAAAGTTATCAATTAACCTTAATACACATATCTCTGAGGTTTTAGAGAAAATTTGAAGACCCTGAGATAGCCCTGGGGAAAAGAAAAAACATGCAAGCCCCATATAGACAGGGAGGTAACTCATCAAGCCAAGATCAGTGAAGCGTTGAGGCTGATGCTCTAACCACTCTGTCACCATGCTAGCCTACATTTATGATGAATAATAGAAGCTTTTCACTTCCGTGAAATTAAATGAGGCTGAGTCCTGCAAAGCCAAGAAGCAGACCCACTAGAATAATGTAATTACTAGAAATGAAAATCATATCTGGAGGAAACACAGTGCTGGGTGGTTTTTACTTCTACCTCAGAACTCCAGGGGTATGGATCTGAATCCCAGTTATTGGCCTCATGGATGTTTGCACCTTCTAGCCATGTCTGTAAGATTTGTGTCTGTTTATTTCCAGATACTTTTGTTTTCTTTCCATTTCCTGAAGATGTGTGTATAAGGTAATTGATGATTCTGACTGGGCCCTGTTTGAGTGAATGTGTTTTTATTTATGCATGGATGTACCCCATGGTGGGTTGCATAGGGTTGGTTTTCATGTTGTGCCCATGTGCTGCCCCGTTCCCTACAACTCTAAAAGGAAAAGAAGGTTAAATAAGAGATATTCAATGACAAAATACACACACTTTAAATGTTAATCTAATAGAGTATTGCATGGGGCCAATATTTATTAATATCTCTTTCCTAAAGCATTTTATCTCCTTACTGTTGTTTCTTTCATGTCTCATTCATGCAACTTTCTATATTGGTTGCACACCTAACATCTCCCATACAAACACCATTTTTGCACTTAAATATAAGTCAGAATTTATAACTGTGGGATGCACAGCAGTGCAGTACTTAATGCTACTTCCTCAGAGCTCTGGAGTTGTGGTTTCCAATCCTGCGCCTGGACTTTGTTCATGTCTGTATCAGTTTTCCACAGGTACTCCAGTTTTCATCCAGTATCCTCAAGGATGTGCATATTATATTGTGAATTTCCCCTTGTGATTAATAAAGTATCTATTTATCTATCTATCTATTAGGTTACCTAGAGATTCGTATTGTTGCCAAGATGGAAACTGTTCATTTCAAAGACAAATGAATTAAATAGACTGGGAGATGTAAGAAGAATGAAGGACAAAATAGTGTAGTTGCTTAGTCAGAGTCAAGGGCAAAACCAGAAAGACAAAAGTACTAGTGTCCAGCCAGAGTGTTAGTTAAAAATGTCAAGAGTTTAGGTCCTAAGGAAATTAGTATCCTTTCCTGAACTGCTATACATCACTAAAATCACTGTCACTAAAATATAAACATTTGGACAAAAACTATAGCATGCCACCATCCAAAAACTGTTGCCATTGTGATTTTTCACGGCATCAGTTTCATCCGTGTGCCTTGCAATTGGCTGAAGAAATAAAAAAAAAGATGGCCATAGATATAGCAAAACAATGAAGAATGGTGATGCCCATGAAAATAAGCAGGAAACAAATTATTGATAACTAATCAAGCTATATGAGAAGCTGGACACAAAGAAGAAGAAAAGCACTTGCACCAATTGGCCAGACAGAGGGGCTGAGCGGGGAAGGACGTGTTGCAGGTCAGGATGATGCAGATGGAAATTTGCTGACAAGTGAGGAGAGTGTGTTGAAAAGGTGGAAAGAGTACTTTGAAGAACTTAAAAATATAGAAAATGAGAGAAAGTGTAGGTTGGAGGAAGGTGGAGATAGAAAATCATGAAGTACCGGGGATCAACAAAGCTGAAGTGAGGGAAGCTATGAAGTGGACGAAAAGTGGAAAAACTGTTAACGATACACTGGGTGAGGCATGTAGATGTTTAGGTGTGATGGCAGTAGAGTTTCTATCTAGATTTTTTAACAAAATCTTGAAAAGCAAGACGATGCCTGAGGAGTGGAGAAGAAGTATATTAGTAGCAGTTTTCAAGAATAAGGGAGATGTGCAGAGCTGCAGTAACTACAGGGGTATAAAGTTGATCAGCCATACCATGCAGATATGGGAAAGAGTGATGGATGCTAGGCTGGGAGGAGAGGTGGCGATCTGTGAGGAGCATTATGGTTTCATGCTAGGGTAGAGTACTACAGATACGATGTTTGCTTTAAGAGTGTTGATGGAGAAGTACAATTTCATTGTTTGTTTGTGGATTTAGAGAAGGTGTATGAGAGGGTGCCAAGTGAGGAGTAATGGTATTGTATGAGGAAGTCAGGAGTAGCAGAAAAGTATGTGAGGATGATGCAGGACATTCACGAGGACAGTGTGACTGTGGTGAGGTGTACAGTAGGAATGACAGCCTGGTTCAAGGTGAGAGTGGGATTACATCAAGGATTGGCTCTGATCCTTTTCCTGTTTGCAGTGGTTATGGACAGATTGACAGATGAGTTCAGACAGGAGTTGCTGTGGACTATGATGTTCATGGATGACATAGTGGTCTGTAGTGAGAGCAGCAGTGAGAGAAGTGACAGCAGGTTGAGATGAACCTGGAGAGGTGGAGGTACGCACTGGAGACAAGGGGAATGAAAGTCAGTAGGAGTAAGATGGAGTAAATTTTATGTTAATGAGAGGGAAGAGTGCAATTTCAAGGAGCAGAGAAGGTGAAGGTAGACAAATGTTAATACTTAGTTTCAACAGTCGAAAGCAATGGAGAGTGCGCCAGGGAGCTGAAGAAGAGAGTGCAGGCAGGGTGCACTGGGTGGAGAAGAGTGGCCGGAGTGATTTGTGATAGAAGAGTAGCTACAAGAGTGAAAGGGAAGGTCTACAAAATGGTAGTGAGACCAGCTATGCTGTATGGCCTGGAGATAGTGGCACTGACAAAAAGACAGGTGGCAGAGCTAAAAGTGGCAGACCCGATTTTCCTCAGAGTAACAAGGGAAGACAGGATTAGGAATGAGTATATTAGAGGAACAACACAGGTACGACAATTTTTTAACCAAGTGAGAGATGCTAGATTGAGGTGGTTTGGGCATGTGCAGAGGAGAGACAAGAGGTATATTAGGAAAAGAATGTTGATGGAATTTCCAGGTAAGAGGAAAAGAGGAAGGCCAGAGAGGAGGTTTATGGATGTGGTGAGAGAGGACATTAAGTCAGGTGGTGTGACAGAATATGATGCAAAAGACAGGGATCGATGCAGGCAGATGACCCGTAAATGGGAGCAGCCAAAAGAAGAAGAAGGCAAGTTTTGAGTAGCATACTCTTTCACAAAACTGACACTATAAGTCCTTTCACAGGCAATTTTGCAAATGTGAAATGCAAAACTTGTCCTAGTTGCAGGTATGCACAATTCCAGCAATTTTGGAGATCTTTATTTAAATCCTAAATGACAGACAGACACATGAGACATTAAGGCAGGAAAACACTGCCAGACATGAATTAAACACCTTCCTTCTTAGAGCTGATTTATACTTCTGCATTGAGCCTATACCACAGGTATACCGTCACCTGCATAGCCTTCTGTTTACCTATGGTGCAGCTTGACGTGCACTTCTTCAAAAATGTGACCACACATCACGTTGTTACACTACATGCCATCAAAAAGTGGAAGAGTAAAGGCCACGACAACTAAAAAATTCAACCTAGGGCTAGCAGAAGTGTACTTACAGAGAAACCCCCAAGATTTAAGAGTTAGCTAGGGGCATTGTCTCTGTGATGTATTTGAGTCCACTCACCAAAATGGATGATATCAATTAATGATTGGCCTACGACTCCTGACCTCCTTCCCATCTTCCAAACCTCTGGTTATTATACAAAGCAGCCTTTCACATGGTACTGTAAGCAGCCTCTATGTGCTACCAACATTCACAGCTGCAAATTTGGGTGGTGGGGCTTTTTAGTGGATAAACTTGAAGTGAACCTCCCCAGACAGGAATGTTCCCATATGTTAGTTACAATAACCCAATGCACAGTCACTTTTATTCTTTTTTTTCGTTATCGATCTGTCCCTCTATTCATTTTAGTATTCAAATATTGGTCTTGTGTGCTCATTAGCAACATCCTATAGGACATTGCTCCCTCACACGCCGGTATCTGACTTTCATTCTGTCCTGATGGGATTACAAGGGGCGAAGGTACTGCTCTCAAAACAATGAGCTTACAAGCAAGAGGTAAATACATTTTTATTACCCCCAATAAAGAGTTATAACTGTGCTCTTTAAAAGATTTGTGTCAGCCAACAGCCTGTTAATCACACATAAAAACTTACAACACACTTGATTACACCAGAGCATAAAATTCTCTCTCACACTTAAAAGCCCCGCAAGGATTTGCTGCTGTAGCAGTGGCAGTGCAGATCTGGCCAAATGTTCGACTTCTGATACATGGCTGCACCTTCGTGCAGAGGCTGTGAGAGCGGTTCTGTCAGAAGTTATGAAGAAGTCTTATTGATTGTGGAGCGAATTCAGTCAGACACCACATTACTACTTTTATGGCCAATTGTATATTATTTCCTTGTGCAGAAATATAAAAATCAAAACTTTAAAAAAGAAAGTTGCAGTAAAAGAAATGAGTGACACATTGCATCTGGACACTTGGAGTCTCTCATTACCCTGGAGTGTAATGCAGGCAGCAATTTCCATGGCACCTATTACTTAATTAATATTATTAATATTATATTATAATATTAATTCACCTATTACTTAGTTGCACACCTTCTGTGTAGTGGATAATGCTAAGGAGATAAAGTGTAAAATGTAAAGTTACGAGTTCAAGTCCTGTCACTGCCTTACTGTGTCAGCCTGAGGGAACTGCTTTACCTGTCACGTGTCTGACTGCACAGGTATGGAGACAATTCTACTAATTTGTAAGACACTTTGGATACAAATCTCACGTTTAGTGCAATACAATGTGTTATGAACACTGGTGGTGACACAATTATTCTGTTATTTTGCATTTCAATATTTTCCCATATAACAACATGCCTATGTAACTGTTGGCTGTCGTTTATCTTTGTGCTTGTCTGATTGCTGACAATGAAATGTTATTTTCCCCAAAATGCCCCCGTTGAGCCCAGTTAGCTTGTATCATACAAGACCTCTCTTACTACTTGCTGTGTAATATTTTTCACTTAACATAATAATAATAATAGCCGACGCCCACCGTAGCATATGGCGGTGTAAGAATAGGAATGGAAAACGGTGAGAAAGGAATTCAGAAATCAAGAAGAAATAAATACTTCTTGAAAGATGCAGTGTGCATATAGAATTTCCGGCCAAGCAGGATTACATGTGAAAGTGATAAATAAATCAGGCTTTCCATTTTTACGTACTATGGCCATGGCATCCTGATAGTTTTGTTGCATGTATCTTGGTTTTCCTGAAATGTGGACGGTAATATGATCATTTTGCCTACACGTACATTGTTATTTTCAGCGTTTGCTTGCAGTGCGTCTGATTGTTCCACACGCAGATCTTGTTGATGTAATCTGAGATAGTTGAGACGCACGCCCTCTGTTTTAACATACGCATCTACGACGTACTGTTGGAATACAGTAGTTTGCCACTGGAGTGCAAAATACTAAGTGTATTCCTCATTGCGAATCTGTATATGTGTAAAATTGGCATTGAGTAAGCCTTATTCGCTTGGCGCTTCTTTTATCGGGAACATGTTGTAAATCTTTGTGCCAGCCAATGTCTCCGTAAGGGGATAAAAGTGGATAATAAAAGTGGGTAAACCATAGGATCGTAATTCATATTGAGTGTGGAAATCTGTTTACAGGAGTTGCCTATGGGATAGATGCAAATGTCCCTTTCGGCAGGCGTTTCGCCATCTTCTCCAATGAAAATCGCTGCAATGTCGGGGCATTGTATCATCGTAAATCCTGCCTAGGGTTTTCCTTGAAAACCATTCGTACAGATGCTGTTGGATTGGACTGAGCGATTTCATGCACGTGTTTGTATGATTTAGCAAAGGGGCTGATGGTACTGAGCATGGAATCTAGCTGGAGAAGTACATTTTCGCTGCATGCAGAGTTTGCTTTATATTGTAAGCGTACTTCAGTAGCTTGCACTGTCTCAAAAACATACAACTGTCCATATCCTGGAGAGGTAGAAGTGTTAGCGTATAGTGGAGAGATTTGGTGATAAATTAGCCCATGTATTTTAAAACAGTGTGGTCCGTGGCCAGGAGGTTGAGTCATCTATGCACCCATGGAAGCAAACGCTAAAGAAGAGTTGTATTCTCAAATGTATTCATGATAATTTTTAGCTTCTGATGTTTGCTGTGTAAGAAGCTGTTGTAAAGACACAGGTGGCTTCCGCAAAGGTGGTAAAGCTACTTTACCGTTGTGGCAGCAGCTCGAGTACTTGTTGGATGTATTACGCTCAGCAGGCCAGTATAGTGCATGACATTGAAGAGGACGAATAGGAATCGAGAAATGCCGTGTCGGCTGCGTGTGGGTGGGACCAGTTTTGAAGTGGAAGCAGGACAAACCAGAAGAGAAATATATATAAGAGATAATAATACATGTTTTTATGTAGCACCTGTCCCATGCTCAAAGATGGTGCTCACAGGTATAGAAACTGCTAGTTCTTACATACTGTATAATGAGAAAAAATATCCAACAACAAATGACACTGAATGAAAAAGTAGTTGCCCCCAATAAAATAATTAGTCACAGCATTTTTGTTTACAGCAAGCCCTGCCTGATATAAGCCTCACTTATTTTGTTCATTCCCATCCTGTTAAGCTGCCTGCACAAGGATAAAACAGGCATGTAATGCTAAAATTAAAGGAATCTCCTAAATGTGTTGATGTCTATCAGTCTGGAAAGGGCTACGTAGCCATATGTAATCACAAATAATCCTAAAAATATCATCCAAAGAACTGCGGGCATCTGCAGCCTCAGTTAAGGCTGGCTTTCATCACTTCATAATCAGAAAAACACTGTTCAAAATTGGGCACCTTTAGAGAGGAGCAAGATAGAATCAGCTGCTAAAGAAAAATGAAATGATCTAAATGCTTGTGTCTTATTTGTCAGGAATTACCTGGATGTTGCCCAAGCTTTTTTAGAGAATTTTCTAAGCACGGTACTTGTAGAAGATGGTTCTCAGAATGTTGGATGTAAAACATAACATACCACAGTAGGAAGATTAGATTACCGTATACATAAATTCTCCCACGGATAAATCGGGACTTGATTTTACCGTATGTTTTCTTGTATTTTATAATGTCGGTTGTATAAATCGAATGTGGAAAACTCACGCTACTGGTCCAAGAGATTACGATATGCTAACGCCCACCTGAGAGAGTAACCACGGAGCACACTGCCTTTTTTTCTATGTATTGTGCCTACGTGACCACACAGTAATACCCAAACTAATCTGAACCAATGTTTGCAGTTTTGTGTTTTTTGTATCTCACACCTTCATATACCTTAATCGTAAGAGCATCCCTTATCTACGATGGAGCGTTAAATCAGAAGCAAATATGAAGGTGGTTTTAAATTAAACGTCGTTGAAGCGGCGAAAGAAATTGGTAACTGCGCTGCTACAACAAAATTCAATGCGTCTGAGAAACTGGTGTGAGATTGGAGGAAGCAAGAAGATGTAAAAAACAAATGTGTCGCATTTTTGAATGGCCATATAAGTCGGAGTATGATTTTATGATCAATTTTTTGAGTTTCAAGACCCGATTTATATGTGAGTATATACAGTAGATTAGATTAGATTTTTTATCATCACATACACTGTAAGAGATAGAGAGTGGTAGGAGTGTGCGCTGATAGCATGTTGCTGTACCCACCACACGACGAACCACCTGGATTGGGACCCAAGTGTTGTGGATGACACCTCAGCACCACACTGGAACAGTGAGGTTTTTTACAGTGGCTGGAGTAACAATCCTGTCACCAACCCCCAAGTTTTCCCCGTAAAATGGAGGACCTACTTGCAAGGCTAGATGCAGATTAACGTCATACCCAGGATGAAGCAGTGAGATCATAATGAAATTGGTGTGCTACAATTGTCGGGGATGAAAGTATACAGGTAATAAGATAATACGATGATATATGAGTAAATAAATTCCATTAATACGAGTAGCAGAAAAATTACTTAAATATATACTGTATAGTGCAAACAGAACCGTGGAGACATGTAGATTGTATTAATCAGTAGAGGGAAAAAATGTCAGATGGCAGTCCACATGTAACATATAGTGGAATTACACATAAACCAGGAGGTGGGTACAGTACAGGACTGATCAAATCAGGTTACTGAGAATTCCGTGGCCTTATGCCCTGGTGGAAGAAGCTGTCCCTGAAGCAGGTGGAGTGTGTGGTAAGGCTCCAGTCAGCATTTACCAGAAGTAAAAACGGGGTGAGCTGGATGGGTGTCATCAGAGATGATAGATTTCAGCCCTTCTCAGACATTGGGTGTATAGATGGTATGAAGGTGCGGAAGGTTAGCCCCAATGATTTTAAAAGCAGTATGGATATCTTTGGAAAGTCAGGACACCAAACTGCACCGTGATGCATCCAGTCAGGATATCTTCAATAGTGCAGTGGTGGAAGATCACCAGTATATTGGATCCCATCTCAAAGCTCTTTAGCCTCCTAAGGAATATCATATCAACAGCAAAAATGGTGGTGTTATTGTGACGATGTAGGGATGCTTTGTTGCCTCAGGACTTGGACAACTTGCCCTAAGTAAAGAAACCATAAATATTGCACTATATGAGAAAATTGATGTAGTTGAAGTGATGCAGCAAGACAATTATTAAACTCTCTGAATCAAGTTTAGAGTCAGCATCCGGCACACCAACCCTGGACAAGGCAATCTATGTTACTGATAGTTATGTTTTTTTTTATATGTTTAGCTTTTTTTATTTCTCCAAATTAATATTTAAACATTGTACAGTTTTTAGATATTCTTTCTTTGTATGTGTAATATTGTTGCATCATGCGAATAGGTCATTGGTGAGGTAAGAAATGAAATGAATTAAACTGAGTAATTGAGCCCACTAAAAAATGGGTGAAGTGTAACCCTAGAGTGCCTTTGCTCGTGGGTTTGTTTTCATTCCTACTGCTCAGATTTACTCATAGACTGTTACAACATTTGACCATGAATTCATATTTTGCTTTCACCTATACAAGTGCACAGTGAGGTCTGGTAGTCATGTCATCAGGGAAGTTTAATTGTCATTAACATCAACTTGGGAAATAGGATTCCGAATTTAAAAGGACATATTAACATAGATTCTCTTTCTTGTTTTTTTACCATTAGTTTCAAGTTCTTTATGATGTTTTTTTTTCCCAAGGACTAAACACTTACACTGAATGTAAAACATAATATGGAGTAAACGAGGAAGAAAAAAATAGAATTTAAGAGTTTCAAAAATGTATTGTTTCTTCCTGAGAGATGCAAGCATGATCTCGTTGGCTGCAGGTGGGGAGATTTAAAAATTCTTTCTAATTTAAAATAAGAATTATTCAGCATATCTGCTAAATAAAACACTCCATTGTACCAACAGGGCAGGCTACAGCAATAACTAGTCAAATGAACAATATATTCAACAAGACCTAAGGGTTTTCCTTCTCGGCCACATTGTAGAAATGCACACCACCCTCTGTGTGCTCACAAAGAGGCTGTTTCATGTAAAAAGTTGATAATTAGTCCCTGAGTGAATAATGCAGAGTGCAAAATAAGAGATTGTTACTTAAGATATGAGCAGAAGCCTCTCTCTTTAGCTAGAATTCATGATAATATCATTTTCTGCACTGGTTACAGGCATATTTAAAACTCTTGCTTATTTTTTAATATTTTTCACTCTGACTCCATAAGCTGAGAAAATCCAGCAAATTCCTTCCAGCCTCTTTGGTCTTGGAGAGCAATGTCCATGTGTTACTGAGACCATCTTTTTTGTTTTTTGTGTTTCTTTTAGAGGTTCATTAGCAATTAAAATGTAGCCCCACCGCATCATTTTCTTTAATTAACAAGAATCGTCTACTTAGCTATAACTTTTAATGTTTCTCTTGCTTCCCATTTCCAAAGTCATCAGTCACTTTAAGGTGACGGGACACTTGCAGTAGTAAAAGTGCATATTAAACTGCAGAAATTACTTATAGTGTCAGATGAACAAATAAGAAGCTATGACTGGTAATAATCTGGAAAACTCTAGAACTGCAACATTACATTCTCTTTCTTTAACAATACAGGTAGATTACCTAAGTAGCTGCTCATTAGCACTTTACTATTAGTGCTACACATCCGATTGCTTACATTTTACATAAGGATTAAACTTATTCGCCATTATCAACATAAGCCAACAAGAAGTACAAGTTGAAAGATTTATAAATATGAGTAGAAGGTAACTCAGATAATAAATAATTATATTATTATATGTAATATAATTATAAGAAAAAAATTGAGGTAAAACCTTCTACTGAAAATACCAGCTAATAGTAAACCCCCTTGGACTCACTGCAGTTTGCCTACCAGACAAAGACTGGAGTGGAGGATGCTATTATCTTTCTGCTCCACAACACTTGTTCTCACCTGCACAAAGCTGGCAGCACTGTGAGGATTCTGTTTTTTGATTCCTCCAGTGCCTTCAGTACCATTCAGCCATTCCTGTTAAGAGGTAATCTCAGAGATGTGCAGGTGAATGAGCCCACGGTGTCCTGGATAATGGACTATCTGTCAAGACAGACTGTAGTTTCTGAGACTCAAGAACTGGGTGAGCAACATTGGAGCACCACAAGGAACAGGCCTGTCTCCTTGTCTCTTCACTCTGCACACCTCCAACTACAAATATAGCAGCAGATTGTGTCACTTTAAGAAATTCTCAGATGATCCAACACTTGTGGGGTGTATTGATAATGGAGATGAGAAAGAGGAGAGGAGTCATTTGGGGAACATTCCTTGGTGCATTGAGAATTGTCTTCATCTTAACATCAGCAAAACCAAGAAGCTGCGTATTGACTTTCACAGCACCAAAGAGCCTCTATGTCTGGTCACTATGCAAGGAGTGGATGTATAGGTGGTCCTCTCCTACCACCTACTACCATGGGGGTCCACATTAATGTCATGTTGGATTGGTCTTGGAACACAGAGGAACTATATAAGAAAGGGCTGAGCAGGCTTTTTTTCTTAGAAGACTGGGCTACTTTGATGTGGGATGTGACATCCTTCACATCTTCTACAACTCTGTGATGGTCAGTGCAATCATCTACTCTGTGGTGTGCTAGGCTGGTAACATCACTTCAAGAGAGGCCCACAGAATCAACACACTAATTAAATGGGAGGGCTCTGTTATAAGATGCACACTGGATGCCCTAGAGGTCATAGCAGAAGAGAGAATTTAAACAAAACTGAGTGTCCTTATGAACAATGCTGCACGTCCTCTCTGTGACACACAAATACTGAGGACTTTCAGCCAGTAAATTATTCAGCAGAAGTGTGTCAAGAAACGCTACGGGGGCTCCTTTATACCTAAAGCAATATGTGTGAATAATGTCTCACTGTGACTGTGAGAACCAAGCCAGGAGTTTTTTTTTTCTTTTTAATTTTCTTTTCTTTTTAGTCATTCTGGTGTGTGTTCAGACCAACGTGTGTATATATATATATATATATATATATATATATATATATATATATATATATATATATATATATATATATATATATATATATATTGAATATATATATATTTATTCACTAACCAATATGCCTGTTTATCCATCCATCCATCCATTTTCCAACCCGCTGAATCCGAACACAGGGTCACGGGGGTCTGCTGGAGCCAATCCCAGCCAACACAGGGCACAAGGCAGGAACCAATCCCGGGCAGGGTGCCAACCCACCGCAGGACACACACAAACACACCCAGCACACACTAGGGCCAATTTAGAATCGCCAATCCACCTAACCTGCATGTCTTTGGACTGTGGGAGGAAACCGGAGCGCCCGGAGGAAACCCACGCAGACACGGGGAGAATATGCAAACTCCACGCAGGGAGGACCCGGGAAGCGAACCCGGGTCCCCAGGTCACCCAACTGCGAGGCAGCAGCGCTACCCACTGCGCCACCGTGCCGCCCATGCCTGTTTATAAATTTATTTATTTAAAGAGCATCTTTAAACAGCCAAATTTTCCCCTGAGGACAAATAAGGGTCTATCTATCTATCTATCTATCTATCTATCTATCTATCTATCTATCTATCTATCTATCTATCTATCTATCTATCTATCTCTAATGGGCCCTTCAGAAACTCATGTGTGTGATTAGATTTATTTCAGAAAAACATATTAGTTAGTACATAGAGCTCAGATATTCAACTGAAAAAATCAGTACAACTCAGGAACACAAACTAGGTGCTGGGTATAACTCCTAAGCTACTGCTAGTTCGTATGTGAACAACAGAAACACAAGAAAGTTAGATAGATAGATAGATAGATAGATAGATAGATAGATAGATAGATAGATAGATAGATAGATAGATAGATAGATAGATAGATAGATAGATAGATAGATAGATAGATAGATAGATAGATAGATAGATAGATAGATAGATAGATAGAAAGCACAAATCAGAAATACTAATCATATAGTAAAGTTCCGCAGTGATAGCGCTGCTGCCTCGCAGTTGGGAGACCTGGGTTCGCTTCCCAGGTCCTCCCTGCGTGGAGTTTGCATGTTCTCCCCGTGTCTGCATGGGTTTCCTCTGGGCGCTCCGGTTTCCTCCCACAGTCCAAAGACATTCAGGTTAGGTGGATTGGCGATTCTAAATTGGCCCTAGTGCGTGCTTGGTGTGTGGGTGTGTTTGTGTGTGTCCTGAGGTGGGTTGGCACCCTGCCCGGGATTGGTTCCTGCCTTGTGCCCTGTGTTGGCTGGGATTGGCTCCAGCAGACCCCCGTGACCCTGTGTTCGGATTCAGTGGGTTGGAAAATGGATGGATGGATGGATGGATAGTAAAGTTCAGGTCAAGAACTTACACTATGTAATGGGTGAAACCTAAAAGCCCCTCTGAGTAAATCAATACAATTTTGAAACACAAACAAGACACTAGGTTTACTGTAACTCATTTGCTATGTGAACAACCAAAACTCAGGTGAGTGAATAAGGGCCGAACAGAAATGCAGATTTTGCTTATAAACTCACACAGCAATAGTTAGTATGTTCAGTTTTGGAAGCTGAAGTGAGTGAATAAGTGCAGCTAAGAAGCTCACCTAGCAGATTCAACTTGGTATCTCATACTTGTTAAAAGGTGGTGCTCTGAAATTCAATTGAGTAAATATGTCAAACTCGGAAAGGCTTACTAATTAGTAGGTGACACTCACAGACTTGCGCTATTTGAGAGATTCGGTTTGCAAAGTCACACTAGTTACTAAGTGCAGCTCTGAGGCACACCCAGCAGGTTCAACTTACCCTCTCATACTTGTTAATAGATGCTGTTCAGAATAAATTAGTACAGCTCATGAGTAACTACTGGTTAGTGGGTTCATCTCAGATGCAGCTCAGATACTCGAGTGATTAAAAATATACAACTCAGAAACAGCTGCTCAAAAAATTCACATCAGTATTTGTAGTACGGGGGCTTAAATGAGTGAGTAAGTTCCACTCAGAAACACATAGCAGTTAGTAACTTCAATTCGAAAAAAACAGTGGATAGTAGGCACAGTTTGGGAACTCAAGTGAGTGAGTACTTCTCATAAAATCCTATTAGTTAGAATGTGCAGTTCAGAGATTTACACTAATTGGGCGAGTGAATACATTAACCCAAGGTACAAAATTCAGGGGGCCTTGGACCCTCTAATTAACCACCTTTGCGCCCCAGAAAGCCTATAAATCACAATTGTTAGAGGTCCCTGAAAACAAGCAGGGTCTTTCTTACTGTAGTCACTTCGGTTAATCACAGCTTTTGATTTATCTCTGTATCTTCAGGTCTCCAAACACCTCTGTCCAACCTATGGAATGTTCACTGTACAGACGTAATGGTATGGGACAGGAGTGCAATTCAATACCTCATCTTATTGTTTTATGTATTGATTGTTTTTTACACAGTATTATTATCATGTTTGGTATGAGCACCATTTTGATCCCTTGTTATCACTTGCTTTTTTATACTTTTATGATGCAATGAGGCCATTGAGCAGATGCCAAAATTACATTGCTTTGTTCTGGGCGGCTTTTGATTGAATCAAAGTATTACAATCAGATAGACAGGCCGAGCTGGGTTTTTATAGTATAAATAGTTCCTTTCAAAGCGAGCACAATCATAAAGCACAATTTTAGCTTAAATGGATCTGTTTGCGTTTTATACAGTGGGTATTATAACAGAGACTTTGCAGGGTCATTTCCAATGCTACAGTACATACTGTACTTTTAAAACAACCCCCGTGCCCGCAAGTCTGCTTTAACAATTACATTATAACCTTTGGCATAAAGAGTTCACAAAGGTGAGATTGCACTAAAATTAGATGCATGAGCTGGAGTTCACCAAGTGGTCTAGGTAATTATTGACTGGAGTGCAGGGGAAATAAATGTTAATTTACCTGTAGTACACAACATGTTTACTTTGGCATTATATGAAGCCTGACCGGTAAGCCAGTTGTGACAGAGCTGTTGAGATGAATCATCCATGAAGAGAGGGTGAATCAGCAGGAAAACATTCAGAAATACAAAAAAGTATATAAACAAGTGTGTGTGTGTGTTTATATATCTACTGTATATATGTACACGTGTGTGTGCATGTGTGCATGTGATATTATATGCAGTAGTATACGTTCTGTCAGGAAAGTGCAGTGGCATTTCTCCTGGAATGTCAATAGAGGGGTAAAGGCAGTTTCATTCTTATCTACCTTAAAAAAGATACTGAGTAAGTGAAACTGACTTTGCTGAGTTGAAGCAACATATTGAAGTAAACATTACACCTTTAATGATCTTAAGTGGCATATTTAAAAAAAAACGTTAATCACAATTCTGAATTAGCCCAATTTAAGTGTGAGTGTTGGTCTGTGTGCGAGTGGGCCCCGCAATGGCTCATTTCTGATTTCTGCCTCATGCACGATGGACACAATTTGGTTCCCTGCTGCCTGAATTTATTGGGTGTGATGGTGCTATGTTATGTTATGTTATGTTATGTTATGTTATGTTATGTTATGTTATGTTATGTTATGTTATGTTTTTGCCCTGCAATGGACCGGCACCTTATCCAGGGTTGTTCCTGCCTTGCCTTGCACCCTGTGTTGGCTGGGATTGGCTCCAGCAGACCCCCGTGACCCTGTAGTTAGGATATAGCGGGTTGGATAATGGATGGATGGATGGATGTTCCTGCCTTGCACCCGATTCTTACTGGAATAGGTTCCAGCTTCCCCACGACCCTGCTCAGGATAATGACTTGTTGGTCATTAAGCCATGAATTGAGTACTTTCAGACTTTTCTTCAAAACTGCTCCAGTGAATTATCATCTGTTTGTTAAAGCATCTTAGATAGGTATAAATACGAGGCATATTTTCCACTCAATACTATTGATATCACGTAAAGTGGTACGAATGAGCTTTTACTGGGTAGGACGTCTACCCAATGAAGGGATGTATGGTTTATTTAACAATATTGGGAGTTAGTGAGGATACTCCTGGATACCTCACATTTGGATTATGTGGCACAAGTAAGGTGAGCCCATATTTATGGATATTTTGATATTGTTTGTTGTTGGTCTCCATTAACACCTATTGTATCAGGAATTCTACTTCCATTCTGCATAAAAACACAAGATTAACATTTTTTTAGACATAACCACAAGCAACATGTAAGTAACATACAAAATATTTTTGTTTACTTTGGCTAAGCTTTTTTATAACTGCTTGCCTCTTGGGTCATGTAAGATGCTGAGAAAGCATCCAGGGGTCCTTATGTAAGGTGTGCTTTGGATGAAAATCCTTGTTCAAGGCAAGTAGGACTGCCTGAAGGCATTCAAATCTGTCCCTATTAACGTGTCCCTTTCTAGCAAATAGC
The DNA here is from genome assembly GCF_900747795.2 of Erpetoichthys calabaricus. Lineage (NCBI taxonomy): Eukaryota > Metazoa > Chordata > Cladistia > Polypteriformes > Polypteridae > Erpetoichthys > Erpetoichthys calabaricus. The sequence goes on from NC_041403.2 coordinate 34,820,312, forward strand.
AATATACTGTATGCATTATTTGTGTATATATATATATATATATATATATATATATATATATATATATATATATATATATATATATATATATATATATACTGTATATATATATAAGTATATTTGAGTAGTTAATGTAATGGGGCCTCTATAAGATGAGAACAATCCCAGATAAAACCACAAAAGAAGACTGAGAATAGCCACTCATCTATTTAAGTAAGACTCAACCAAAACTTTTGATTATGATGCAGAAAGATTTCACATTTTCCTTACAATATTGCTCTTGCTTTAAATGGATAGATGGGGAACTGTAACACACCAAATTTAAGGTCTTGCCACACATACAGTACCTTTTTCCAGTATTGGTTTGCTTGAAGACAGAGTCAATGCTAGTTACATTGTGCAGAAGACAAAAACAGACTCTAAGCAGAGCGCCATTCCATCGCAGAACACACTCACACGCACATCTGTACTCACTCCAGATGTGTTATAAAGATTTTAATGAAAAAGGATCAGAAGATGAGATGGGGTCAAAAAACAGGCAAGAATTGAAACTAGAAGAGACAGCTGACCAGTAGTCAAGTTTACAATGGCAAGAAAAAAAAAATCAACATTTTTTAACCACTATTAGTTTGTAACTAGGAAAAGACAAATCAAACTGATGCAATGCACACTAACACTAGAATCCTAATATCGGATACTCCAAAAGAGCAAATGCTAGTCTTTATGCTGATGTTCAGAATGACATCACGCTTTACATATTCCCAGGTGATTCTGGGAAAGACCACCACAGCAATGGTCAATGCTCTACTATAAACAATATTGCAGTGCAATACGCATAATGTAAGATATGAATGTGAAAATCATACTCCTTGTGATCAAAATCCCCATATTTCACATACAACATGTACTCAGACCTCATAGGGAAGGCAACAAAAATGAAAGAAAACAGCATATTATACCAACATCTACATCAGTCCAGTTAATAGTCACAACTCGCCCGTATGTGTGATGCTGGGTGAAACTTTGTTACCCTGAGAAATCCAGACAGAACACCTCATGCAGTGTGTGCAAATCACAATTTGAATTTAGGAATCTGAAATAACTGTGTAAAGATCAATCAGTCATTGTTCATTTTATGGAAAGCAATTCACATGAGTTTTTGTTACGGCCAGAGTGCAGACCGTTTATACGACTCCTACATCAGACCATGCTCAATTCTCGATGAATATACAACACATCACTGATTTGCATTTTTTTTAGAACTTTTAGGTTACTTCCCCAAGTAAAATTAAATCAGTTTTTACATTTTGCATGTTAGAGAGTCATAAGGTAAAGTTCATAATGGAGTCTGTCGCCTGTGACTTTTTGTAGGATGATGTTGATCCATTGTGGATTGTAGCATAGTCAGCCCGTTATCCATAGCCCATTAGACTGTGACATTGGTGGGTAGGAATATTCTGTTACGTTTACATTTCTCCATTTCTGTAGTCGAACACCATGCCTAGATATACACACACACGCCCTCCAACATGCAACTCATGTTTAGGTAACAGCCACTTACCAGTGAGTTAGGATTTATCCAAATCACAGTAAAACAATAGGATGCTGTAATACGCTGCTCCTTGTGGTGTCATTGTCAGGTCAGAAGGCTCCCCATGCAATCAAAGCCTCTATGAAGGACTCTTTTTTTCAATTTTCCGAAGCTCATTAGCCACTGATGTATTTTCTTTTCTCGGTGAGCTGATACTGGAGCAGATTATGGGAGCCACTGGAGTGTACCAGCTGGTTCATTAGTGCCGGCCATGCAGGTCAGAGTCTTTCTGAATCATTTGGAAGTGTCAAACAGAAACAGGAATTCTGTCAGCCTCTATTAGAATTAACTGCATAGAGCTTCCAACCTGGGGTCAGAGGAATTAATAAAACATCCCATGCACCGCTGTCTACGCCAGATTAAATGTAGGCTGGCACCAGGGATTCATTACATTGCCATATATTAGACATTTAACAGTTTTAGCTATCTTTAACCTTTCTAACTGCTGGATGGCCGAAAGTCTTTACCCCCTTTAATCTAAGAGCAAATCAGAAATGAATTCAAAAATAAAACATGCAATTCAAGGGAAAAAAATGTGTGTGATTAATGATAAAAATAAAAAATTAAATAACTGAACTTGCTGAAGTAGTTGCAGCATTCTGTGATGCGTAGCAGACGTGACAATTGCACAATCTGATCTGCTACTGGACAGTTTTTCTTCCACTTGGCTTACGCGCGTGAAAGATAGATAGATACTTTATTAATCCCAAGGGGGAAATTCACATACTCCAGCAGCAGCATACTGATAAAGAAACAATAAGTCGCTCTTAGAGAATGTCACTGTTTAAGAAGTACTGTAATAGTTATTTTTATTTTTTATTTGTTTTCCATTTTTATCAGTGAACACAGAGATTTTTTTCCTAATGTTATGGCCTAAGTTGGAAAACAGACCCCGTGAATAATTTATCTGCGTTTTGTTGATGTCAAAGACTAGGAGATAACAAGCTTTCCTAAAGATGAGTCAGTGGTCAGACAGAGGACTAAATATACAGTCAGAAGTTCTGAACGCTAACTATAAACTAATCACCCTGAATAAAGTTTCTTTATTAAAATTGTGCTCTTTATCACAATATTCCAAAGATATTATAGCACGTCCTGGTTGTCATCTTAATGTTTTGTTTTTTGCCATCTTTTTATTTTCTTTATTTTATACATCATATTTAATTTATATTATTGCTTCTGCTTCCTAGTTTATTTTGTTAACTATGTTCATTTAGCGTGTGGGACGACACCTTCATTAGATGTGCTGTCATTTGACTTTATGGCAGTTCCTGCAGGTTGTTTGAAGCACCTGTTGTCACCTCCTAGTTGCAGTGGCAATCACCTTGTGTTGTGCCTTTCTGCTTCCCTTTGCGTTAATATGTTTGATTTTATCTAATCTACTTATGATTTTGTTTTGACTTTACAGGTTTTTTAAAGTTTGGCTTGTAATTAAAGATTTGATGTTGGCTTTGTTTCAATTTTTATGTCAGTTTAGTGATTTTTTTAGTTAATTTATTCTTTATTTGAATTCTGGACTTTTGATTTTTTTTTTTTAATTTTAATTAAGTATCTTGAAGTTTGTCTGTATCTTTATTTTTCACATCTCTTTCTTTTTGCCTTTTGGACTTTGTTTTTCAGTTATTTAATTTATTTCTTTAATTATAATTAGGCTTTGTGGTGTGGGAAAGGATTTCTAAATAGTCGCAATGTGAAGACCTCACAAGCCACTCCTGTGAAATGTCACATGCTATTATATCCACGTGACTGGTAATGGACATCATTCTTATCAACAATACTGCCTTGTCCATGAATGAGACACACAAAATAATGCTGGCCATTAAAAGAACAAACTGCAAAATGGTGGAAATATATGCAATTGCCATAAAAATATTAAATTGATCATAGCAGCTAAAATGCTGCACACTGATTTTCTGTTACATGTAAACAATTTGTTAAACCTTCAGATGTTTGCTTTGCTTGGACTGGTAAGAAGACACCCACTTTGCTAATCATTGTGACGATCCTAAAGATGCATCGGTGACAAAAGTGAACTGGGAGGATCGACGGAGCATGTAACATGAGTAGAGTTGCCAGACATCTGGCAAAAAGAGCATGTGTCCTCCTTTTTTGCCTTATGTTCGCCATCTGCCAGGCAATGCTAAACACCTGCCAAAGTCTGGCTTTTTCTTAATTACAGTATTGGTCAAGGCTTGATTTGAGACCCATGCCCCCTGGCTTTCAATACAATGTAAGAATATCAGAGGGATGAAACTCCCAGAGGTTCCCCATCCACCCCACCACACCATGCTCCTCACTGCCATAATGTAGGTGTGCACACGACACTCCAAAGGGGACACCCAAGGCCGTCCATGATGTACAATACAATGTTGGAAAATCAGCAGGGTTAAAAAGCTTTTCGAAGGCTCTTACAATTTTATAATATAGGTACAAAATATATTTTACAGGGAAGAAGAGACCATTCAGTTTATCAAACTCTTTTTGTTAGCTAATTGGTAAAATTGCCCTAATATTTCATCTGAATATTTGTATAGGCTTCTGCTTTACATACAGTGCATCCGGAAAGTATTCACAGCGCATCACTTTTTCCACATTTTGTTATTTTACAGCCTTATTCCAAAATGGATTAAATTCATTTTTTTTCCTCAGAATTCTACACACAACACCCCATAATGACAACGTGAAAAACGTTTACTTGAGGTTTTTGCAAATTTATTAAAAATAAAAAAACTGAGAAATCACATGTACGTAAGTATTCACAGCCTTTGCTCAATACTTTGTCAATGCACCTTTGGCAGCAATTACAGCCTCAAGTCTTTTTGAATATGATGCCACAAGCTTGGCACACCTATCCTTGGCCAGTTTCGCCCATTCCACTTTGCAGCACCTCTCAAGCTCCATCAGGTTGAATGGGAAGCGTCGGTGCACAGCCATTTTAAGATCTCTCCAGAGATGTTCAATCGGATTCAAGTCCTGGGCTCTGGCTGGGCCACTCAAGGACATTCACAGAGTTGTCCTGAAGCCACTGCTTTGATATCTTGGCTGTGTGCTTAGGGTCGTTGTCCTGCTGAAAGATGAACCGTCACCCCAGTCTGAGGTCAAGAGCTCTCTGGAGCAGGTTTTCATCCAGGATGTCTCTGTATATTGCTGCAGTCATCTTTCCCTTTATCCTGACTAGTCTCCCAGTCCCTGCCGCTGAAAACCATCCCCACAGCATGATGCTGCCACCACCATGCTTCACTGTAGGGATGGTATTGGCCTGGTGATAAGCGGTGCCTGGTTTCTTCCAAACGTGATGCCTGGCATTCACACCAAAGAGTTCAATCTTTGTCTCATCAGACCAGAGAATTTTATTTCTCATGGTCTGAGAGTCCTTCAGGTGCCTTTTGGCAAACTCCAGGCAGGCTGCCATGTGCCTTTTACTAAGGAGTGGCTTCCGTCTGGCCACTCTACCATACAGGCCTGATTGGTGGATTGCTGCAGAGATGGTTGTCCTTCTGGAAGGTTCTCCTCTCTCCACAGAGGACCTCTGGAGCTCTGACAGAGTGACCATCGAGTTCTTGGTCACCTCCCTGACTAAGGCCCTTCTCCCCCGATCGCTCAGTTTAGATGGCCGGCCAGCTCTAGGAAGAGTCCTGGTGGTTTCGAACTTCTTCCACTTACGGATGATGGAGGCCACTGTGCTCATTGGGACCTTCAAAGCAGCAGAAATTTTTCTGTAACCTTCCCCAGATTTGTGCCTCGAGACAATCCTGTCTCGGAGGTCTACAGACAATTCCTTTGACTTCATGCTTGGTTTGTGCTCTGGCATGAACTGTCAACTGTGGGACCTTATATAGACAGGTGTGTGCCTTTCCAAATCATGTCCAGTCAACTGAATTTACCACAGGTGGACTTCAATTAAGCTGCAGAAACATCTCAAAGATGATCAGGGGAAACAGGCTGTGAATACCTATGTACATGTGCTTTCTCAATTTTTCTATTTTTAATAAATTTGCAAAAATCTCAAGTAAACTTTTTTGACATTGTCATTATGGGGTGTTGTGTGTATAATTCTGAGGAAAAAAATGAATTTAATCCATTTTGGAATAAGGCTGTAACATAACAAAATGTGGAAAAAGTGATGCGCTGTGAATACTTTCCGTATGCACTGTAGCTTGCTCTAGATTCCTACGGCCCTTTGTGTGAAGAAGTGCTTCATGGAGTTCATCAGATTACACTTCTCCTTATGTTGTGTTCAAGTTAGTTGGAATTTGGAGTTACCGCTTGTAATATTACACCTCCCCAGTTCGTTCTGATCTCATGAATTGCCTCTTTTGGGAGAAATTGAAATGTCACTGCCATTTACATTTACATGTATTTGCTTGGCAGACTCTTTTTGCTACTTTTTGCTACACAAAAAAGGTTAAAAAAGAACTTTACATTTTTTTAAATAAAAAGAAACCAAGTAAATTTAGAGTGTATTGTACCAATCCAAATACCACACAAACAGAAAACACGGCATTATAACTATAAACTATACTGTTTTATATATTTGTGTTTTGTGTAATATATTTTTCACTACTACTGTATGTAAAGTCGTGATGGTGTCGTGTCTTGTATGTCGTGTTATTTAATTCTATTTACCTTGTTATGTCTATGGATTTAACGGCAAGAGAAATTCCGAGCAACTCTGTTGCCTAGCAATAAAGTTCAAGTTCAGTTCAAGTTCAGTTATTTATTTAATATGAGGAAATGAGGCAAGATGTCAACATTATGTCACAACTTGGCTAATTTGGGTAACAAAGTTATTTCCAAAGGGTTTCACTGGAGCTACCACATGGAAGAACATTTATGTGGTATTTCCCACTGGGACGCTTGTACTTCCAGCATTTCCCATAACATTTCCCATAACGTGTGAAAGCAGCTTGATGTATCAGCTAGGTGTCCTTTAATACTAGAGTCACTACTGTAATGAGAAATGTGTGCTGGATCAAATTTAGCCATGCTTTTGAGCCCTTGATTAGGTTCCAGTGTGGCCTTCTCTGCTATGGACTTAAGGTTTAATGCCAGTGAAAGATATCACTTATTTGTACCTCCACTTATGACTATTAAGACTGTTTTAGTGACTTTTGACTTCTTTTGTGTTTCTTTCTGAAACTTATTGTTGACACTTTCTACAAATAAAGGTGAACACTTTACTTTCTCGTATACAAAGTACAGTATAGGGAAAGTACTGGAATCCTCCAAAAATTCCATTTCGAGATTTTAATGAATCTCGACATTTTAGACTTCCCTGAGTCTCAAAATACCATTTTTGGAATCTTTTCTGTGTGTGTGTGTGTGCGTGTATGTAAATACAATAACTTGAGTACGTTTTCACTTAGGTCAACCAAATTTTTCATACAAGTATTAAGTACAAAACATAGATTTCTGTCAACTTTTGGGCTATTTCCGTTAACCGGAAGTGGTACTTTACTGTTTATTCATGCAGCGGCAAAGTTAAATTTATTCAACTTTACTTTTATAACAATTGTTCAGTTTATTATTATTTTAATTTGTTGCTGATAGTGCTGGGCAGTATGACCAAAATTCTATATCATGATATTTTTCAAAATTATACCGGTTTCACAGTATTTGGCGGTATTTTTTTCCCATGCGAGAGTGGATGTTAGCCACATTTTCCACTGCAATTACTGCAGTAGACTGGCTAAGAATAACCTTTTCCACTGTCATGAGAATTGTACAAAAAAACATTTTAATTTGCACACAAGTATTAATACAGGTTTTCATGGCCCCATAAAGTGATAGTTTTCAAAGGGGTGGCACTAATGAAGAGAAGGAATCACATTGCATGACAGTTACAGTCAAAATATAGAACCTTTTTATTGAACAAATTTTGCAAACAACTTAAACTATAATTTTCACAACATATTTTCAACCATCAAAAGAGGCATTTAAACTTAGTAAAATATCCAGAGGTGCTTGTCAAACGTTGTATTGCACTGAACATGTCTTAGAAAAGGAATAAATAGTAAATATTTTTTGTAAACCAACTACACTTTCTGTTAATGTTAACAATCTCTGTCCACTGACACGTTAGCTATATGGACTGTAATGGCGTTGGTTATCTTGATCCACCGCTTGCTTTTTTTGCCATAGGCAGTACCTCTAGCAAATGCATCTACAAGTGACGTCTGACTCGAGTGTCCTCTAGCTTTTTCAGCTTTACCTGAGGACATGGAGGGCGCCAATCTTAGTTCCATACATTCATGATACTCCAAAGCATGTTTGCAGCTAAGATGATGCAGCAAATTGCTTGTGTTGCTGCCTCCAGCGACAACTTTAGCTTGACAGCATTTGCAGTAAATAGTTGATTGGTCCACATCCGACCTTTTAAAACCAAAAGTATCTCCAGACTACAGACACATGTCATCATGTTGAACTTTATTGTCTGCTACAATTTCGGAATGTTCTCTGTCCATTTTCACCGCTCAGTACCTCCACTAATGCATGTACTCCGTTGCATGTGTGTTTAGCGGTGTAGCAGTGAAAAAGGTCCCCCCTTAAACAGCTTCCCGCTGCGCCACGTTCCGGACGTTGTTTAGGCTATTTAAATCGGTGTTGCGGTATAAGAAAAATCCATATCATAACAAATATGTCTGAACCGGTATACCTCCCAGCACTAGTTGCTGATGGTTCTTTAATGTACATAATATAAAAATATAATCATTGTCTTGCAGTTTACTTCTTAAATATCCATCCCAATATCTGAGTATATGAGAAAGTCTAGGGGAGACCACTCCTGATTTTTTAAATATATTGGGTTCCATCTCAAAAATAAAAAATTATATTGTGTTCATAATAAATACTTATGAGCTCCCTGAAATCACTTTAGTTTTTATCATCCGATGCCTCCTGACTCACCTGTACACAAAACCCCCACCTAAGATATACTGTTAGTTCCGCAAGGCATTGAGGTTTCTGGGGTTCCGTCCTACTTTTGGCCCTCTAGACCCATAAAACCCTCATTTTTAGGTAAATTTTGGACAGTATTTTGTGCTGTAATTTATGAAAAAGAGTAAACCAATAGATGTCTTGAAGGTGTGCATGCAACATCAAACTGGGATTCATTGATACAAGGAGTCAAAGGGGTACAAAGTCAAAACTTTGAAAAAAATGGGGATCAGCTGTATAGGCATTAAGTGTTGGGGTTTTTTTTTTTTTGATATTTTTGAGGTTGCTGATCATAAATAGGATATTTTTGATATTTGTTTCTTTACCAGTGGTCCTACCCCCCAAAGTGCTACTCCCAGGAGGTTATTAATGACACATTTCAAACATAAGCCAGTAGGGTATCATTTTAGAGCATTTCAAGGCCAGTGATTATGAACACAATGTTATTTTTGATTTTTGATCCTTTGCTGTTGATCTACTCCTTCGTGGATTTCTATCAGAGGGTGAAAATGACCAATTTAGATAGCAATGGAGAATATTTAGATATGAAACATTTAAGTTGCGGCACACATTTTAATATGTCAAATTTTGCATGCAGCTATCCTTGTTTGTTTATTATGTTCTTCTACCTAATGAAATAAATCATTACACTTTTAATGAACACCCAAATTAAGGTGACTTACGCTAATTTAGACTTTTAACTCTTCAGACTATCTTCAGTCTTATGAACGCTGCCTTTTGTATGGTACGTGGCATTTACAGTTCCTTTTAGCACTGAAAAACTGTACACATTTTAGCTTAAAGCCAATGATTGACCTTAAAATTTGACATGCTTCAATAGATTGCCCTAACTAAGGAACATTGTGGTTCCTGCTTTGCATTTGATCCACCCAAGATAGGCTCCTGACCTTGCAACTCGGAAATTAATTAAGTAGGCTTCATAATAAAAGACAAATAAACCAGTGGACTTTCACCAAAATGATAGCCATGAAAAACAACTTTGGATTTTCATCAAGTAATACATTACACTTTACATCTTGCCTGAAGAAGGGGCCTGAGTTGCTTTGAAAGCTTGCATATTGTAATCTTTTTAGTTAGCCAATAAAATATGTCATTTTGCTTGACTTTTCACTATATTCATAATTGCTAACATGGTACAACACCCTAGTACATCAAGTAATAGTAATGGCTGTCTTTAATGATGATACCCTGTAAAATGAAAAATAAATAAATAAATAAATATTCGGTTGATCAGTAGAGAACCTTTATACCTAAAATATACAAGTGTTGAGTGCAGCGTGAAGTATGGTGAACATCTTACTTATTTCAAATTTGTAGAAAAACAAGCTTTGAAAATTGAAAAATGCTCACCACAAGATCACGTTTCATGGATTCGAAACAAAAAAACAGAAATGATGGAATTCAATTTAATTATCAGTACTGTGCATATGAAGTTTTAAAATATTTTTTTTTTACCTGAAAGTGTTGAGCTTAAAACTTCTTTCTTTCCATTTACAGACGTCAAGAACCTGGAGAACTTCCACCTGGTGGAGAGCGTTCAAGAACAAGTGAACGCGGCGCTTCTAGACTATGTCATGTGCAATTACCCCCAGCAGACTGATAAATTTGGACAGCTCCTTCTGAGGCTACCAGAAATCCGTGCAATCAGTATGCAGGCTGAAGAGTATCTCTATTACAAACATCTTAATGGAGACGTGCCCTGCAACAACCTCTTAATCGAGATGCTTCATGCAAAGCGGGCGTGAATGTCTGGCACCAGCTTCTCCCATCCAAAATAAAAAAGCATCCCACCCAATCCCCAGTTCCTACTCATCAGTCAACATCACTTGTGATCAATGTACCCAACCCAGACAAACATCCCTGAGTGATCCAACCTGGGTGACTATGGTGGGCCTCAGATATTTAGGAGATGACGCCTAAACCGTATGTTGTGGGTGCTGCAAGACTAAGGTGCTCATCTTTGGCATAGTAACTTTAAAAAAGCCAGATTCTAATGGTGAAATTGTTTCTGGGATAAACTGAGAGAACAGCGCACTTACATCTAAGCAAAGGGGGGCCTTAGTGACAGTTTGGAAATGCCGTCTATATTGCAGGGACACTGGTTTGAGTGTTTCCTGAGGTTATTCATACAGGCCAGATTTCCTTGAACTATGAACACCATTCAACCAGAGAAAGTCAAAAATACTGGTGCTTTGATATAACGTCCACCCATCTCCCTGTGAACTGCCCCAGGGTAAAACCAGGTGGGATGCCCTTCAAAAACTGTTAGAAGAGACTTGTTAGGTATCTGCTATGAAGCCCTTCTCAGACTTGTGTTTGCAGCCAAAAATACACTTGTTTTGTTTGAAGCGGGCAGTGTTCGCTCCTCTAGGTCATTGGGGGTTCACTAAGCACAGTTGTACTTAATCATTCTTGACGTCAGACTGTGAGCTACAGTTTCCTCTTGTTTCACCAAATTGATTTCACATTTGGCCACAACACCTTTATGGGACAACAGGTAGCTGCTGGTTAACAATTTGAGAAATGTGAAATCCTCTTGGCCTTCATCCTCATCCTTGTCTCCTTGTCATGGGTGTTCCTCTATTTTAACAGCCACTGTTAAAATCAAACTTAATGTAAAGTGTACAATGGTAGCTATGTAGAATCTGAAGAAAGGAATAAAGAGTCTTCATCTTCCACCTTCAACTTATTCTAATTATTAAAACATGGAAAATGAAAGCATGGACCAGGCATGACCGCAAAGACGAATACTGCCCCAGCCTACACTAGACCAAAGCCTGCTGCAGAACAAAACATGGAATTATTTAAAATTTTAAAAAAAAAGCAGAAATATCAGTATTATAAATTTGTGATGTCACAGTTATGTGAGTCTTGCCTTATTTCATGACCATGCTAGCTAACCATGCAGATGTGAATTTAAATACATGTTTATGAAATAAAAATAAAAGATATAAACTATTAATGTTGTAAAATTTAAAAGATGCAAAAAGGTGTTTACATGTGTTAGGTCCTGTGGGAGAGAACTGTGATGATGCCAATTGCAAAGCAATGATTTTCTTAATTTTTTTTTTTTGTTTTCTTTGATTGGTAATTTTTTTTTACCAGTACTTAATTGTCGTGAGACACTAAAATCAAAGGAGTAATCTCACTTAAAACTTAACGGTGAAATTGTGGACGCATGATCTTGTGTATACATTGTACATTTTCCTTTGTTGTTGTTATTTCTTTTTTTAAGACTGTTTTTGGGTTATTTCATTATTAACTTTACTTTTTATTGTATGTCATCATTTCCTATCCATACAATTGTAATGCTAATTTATTGTTTCTGTTCCGTCCTTCTGTTCAAGACAGGGGGTGCTATCTAAGCCAAATATTTTTTTGTTTACTGTAGCATGTTTATAAAGAAAAAAAACACAGTGGCAAAACACAGTTCAGGGACATAACAATGATCTTAAAAGAAAAACAGCGCAGTTCAGTGAATTACGTGATTGAATCTCACAACTGTAAATTGAAAAATTTAGCATATTTAAATCTGTTGTAAATGATGTGACTTACTGTTGCGTCTCTTTTCTATGCTCAATTCAAAAAGTGAAAAAGCTTAATTCTTACATCTTGGAGTTGTCTTGTGCATTGTATATTCTATACCAAAGACTGTTAAGTAGATTTTATTTTCCATGCTGCCTCACTCTGACTGATCCAACAAACCGAGACTTTCCTACGCCATAGCTGAGATGGAGCCACACACACCGTCGGCTGTTCTGCCTACATCTTATGGGACTTTGTGAATCCTGGACCTTCCGCAAGACTTCAGGAATTGCAGTACTGAGTGGGCCCTTGACCAGGACCTGGGAAAAAATCTGTGGGCTGTGGTGAGTATGCAGGGTGGGAGAAGAAGAAGAAGAAGAAGAAGAAGAAGAAGAAGAAGAAGAAGAAGAAGAAGAAGAAGAAGAAGAAAGAAAGGAGACTTCACTAAATCTCAGGCAGATACTTCATCCTCTCGGCACAGGAGCAACAACCGGTGGCATAAACATCTTGTAGGTATTTTATAAGAGAAAAACTCATCCTAAGGGCCAGCAGTGCAATCAATCTCAAGTTTAAAGGGACTTGATCTGTATTATCACCTTGTCAGCATTCCTCAAAGGAGTTCACACTCAAAATATTGGAGGAAAGATCAAATAAAAAGATTTTTTTATATCATGATGGCGTTTGTTTCATTACTGTATGATAAGAAAAATAATTGTGTAGAGGTGGTGGTAATTCAGGATTAACAATCCTACTGGAAAGAGAAGACATCCTTTTTATTTATTTAATTACTTTTTTTTTGGTATTTTCTAGTTCCTATTTTTGGCTTTATTCCCACTACAGCTCAATTCCAATGTTTTCTCTGATGAGTGGCACAAATCCAATTTATTGAGATGTCTGAACATCATAAAAAACACACACACTTGGAATCAGAACTTTTGTGATCACATTTAGACCAATTTTACTAAATCCGATGCAAATGTGACTTGAATGTAATCTGCACTTTAAAGCTCGAATAGGAACCATCTGTAATTTACACTTTCAACAGTCCATTAAGCAAAGTAAGCATATGCTTAGGGCACCAAGGGAAGGGGTGCACCACAAAGTAACATACCAAGCTATCATACCCTTTTTTTCATTGCCCTACTCGACTTTGCTTGAATTTTTATTAATTGTTCTTATCTGCCATGTTCGATTTTAATTTGCATTGTTAAAAAGATGCTTTTTATGGCATGGTGAGTAACTAAAGTGTAGAAGTTTGGTTTGAAGCTGTCGCCAGATATCATAATTGAGTTTTTCTTCTGATGTGTGGGGGGGGTGCACCTTCACCCCAGACTCCCAGACACAACCACATCACTCAGTCACAGGTTCAAAGAAAGATGTTTTTAATCAAACAAAATACATTTCCCAGGTTTTTATCACCTGGTAATAATTCCATTTTGTTTCATTTCTTTCCTTTCCTTTTCCACCTCTACTCTCCTCCAAGCAAGTCTTGTCCACCTCCCTCCGGCTCTGACTCCCTGGGCCAAGTGGAGGGCTCTCTTTTAACTCTGGAGTTCTGTACTTCCTGAGCTTAATCTATTGCAGGGATCTCGAACTCCGGTCCTGGAGGGCCCCAGGTTTTCATTCTAACCCTTTCCTTAATTAGTGGCCCGTTTTTGCTACTGATCAACTTCTTTTGAATTAAATTTAATTGACTTGTTCTTGACGACTCCGACCCCTTAATTGTTTCTTTTTCCTTAATTAGCAGCCAAACAATAATGAGATAAAAAATGAGCCAAAACAGGACCAGCAAATTGTGTCCATCATACAATATCTGAAAATAAAGAAGGATGAAGGTCTCAGGAAAGTTGATCTCCTCAGGTCCCCAAAACATTTTAACAGTAAAGAAAAAATCAGCTATTTTGAAAATGTCTGCTATTGCACAATGAGAGCAGCAACAAGCCATAGAATTAAAGGATGGGTTTAATTAATGACAAGACTCCGTGCCTAATTAGTAACTGGTTGGAGTTGAAGGCCATGACTTAGTTGGTCTTCTGTTGGCTCACTCATGTCACATTTCATTTCTGTTTAAGGAAAGAAATGAAGCAATTCAGAGGAACGATGAAGAAATTCCAGGGATCAAATCTTAAAAACCAAGTCAGTTAAAATTAATTCAAAAGAAGTTAATTAGCAGCAAAAACAGATCACCATTTAAGAAAAGGGTTAGAATGAAAACCTGCAGCCACTGCGGCCCCCCAGGACTGGAGTTTGAGATCTCTGATCTATTGCATCCAGAAAGCACTTCTGGGCCACTGCAGGACTCCAACAGACTTTGTGGCATCAGGATCCAACAGCTCCCCCTGGTGGCCCCCACATAACCCAGCAGGGCAGGCCCCTGGGACCACAATTCCCATGCTACCCATGCTGTCTCCCAGTATATTGGGGGATGCTCTGCCCATAGCAGGAAGTCACCATTGTCCCAAAGTTCCAGGTACCCAAGCCCAACCAGAGTTTACTTCCATGTTTGCTGGGATGCCAACCCCAATGTAGCTGCTGCCAAAGCATCTTTCTGTGTTCATGTCCTGGCACGGCAGGGGAATATCGCAGCCCCCCAGCTGACTTTCCTTTCCCATGGCCTCCTGGCCAGGCAGTGAGCAGGATCTGTCCCAGAAGGGGCACTGGATGGGCCCTCAACACAATTGAGTTAAACACAGCTGGCTGATCTGGATAGCATCTAACTGTTGTAAGAGATTTATGTAGCAGAACCTTGGCTCTTTATTAATTCTTTTACCGATTTTTCACATAAACAAAGTAAGCTTTAATCCCTTATTTCACCTTCAGATCTTCTTGCGTCTTAATGTCCTATCAATTAAACAATGAAAGAACAATTTTAATTCAATGTTCATGCAACCTTCATAAAGTATCCAAATTGAAAACCAAGATGGAGGATGTTAGCTCCATGTGCCTGTGAAAAAAAACGAGGTGGCAAACTTAATAAGCATTTGGTGCAGCTGTAGCCAGCCAATAAATACATCCACACTGCTACTGGTGTTCTGATGGAAATGGCTCTAATGGATCTAAAGTTTTTTGGGTTTTTTTTCTGGAACCTTCATGTGAATGGATCCTTTGGGAACCAAAAATGGTGCACAATGGCATCGCTCTGAAGAACCACTTTGGCACCTTTATTTTTAAGAGTATCATTCACAGTGTCCTTATACGAAACTCAACTAAAACCTGTTGACGACAGACTGGTGATTTCCACTGAAGCGATGATTTGACTTCTAAAATGAATTGGCTACACCAGTGATGATTTAAGAGAGTCACGTTAAAGGAGGTGAATACTTATGGGATTAATTATTTTGTGTTTTACATTTGTAATCATTTTTGACCACTTTTCACAAAACTCATTTCCCTTTGTAATTAACTCTTTGAGGGCTGAATATTTTTTCCAAAAAACATAGTTTCTGAAAAGGAATGGTTTCACATAATATATCTCATAATAATCATAAAACGTCTGTTGCTGCATGCAGTGTTTGCCAGTTTGCCAAGACTGTGCAGCAGGCTTGCTGCCAGGCTGTCTTTGCGTGGCTGGGGCAGTAGCAGCACCGGTAATGGTCACTGTGCTTTGCAATCTGGTTTCTACCTCTTATCATTGTTAAGTGGCAGTCCTCCTGGCGAACATTGCCGTAGGCGTGTCAGCTACATGAACCTGTTCATCACCACGATTAGTTGGGGACCAGCCAGCTGAAGCTGGAACCTCACATTCGTTTTCGATCACTTGTATCAAAATTGGAGTGCGACAAGTCATAGTCCAGTTCAGAGATAATAGGCAAAACTTCTTCCACGGAGTATTTTGTTTTTACGCATTCGCTTTTATCTCTCACCACTACGTCAGTGCCATTTTTGCTCTTGTTTGCGCCTTCCTACTTACACGAGCGCATGAAATCTCGGTCAAACCAATGAAGCTAACTTTCCTTCTAGCAATAAGAATCCAGCTAAAACATAATGGTTCATTTTGTCACAGTTTACAGTTGATTACCATTGTCAACTCTTCCTTTTGACAAGAGTCGACATCAGCCCTGAAAGAGTTAAAGAGTCATCTGCTATTGATTATTGTCTAAAAAACAAACAAAGAAAATTAATCCACACTGTGATTTGATGTTTTGGAAAGATTTATTTTTGGGTTTTGTAAAAGAAGTAGAATGCCAAACACAACAAACCCTTGGCTACAGACAGGTGATCGCTATTAAAATGAACTACAGCTATGTGCTGCGTAATGTCCGCTCAGGCAATGTCTAGCTGCATCTATGCTATTGGTCCCATAAGGTTATAACAAGAGTTCAGAAATTCTGATTGGAGAACGGGACATAGCGGACTTAACCTGATGTAGTGAACGAAACAGCTTCCCACACACATCATGTGCATATCATATCTGTACAATACAAAGTAATTACACTGCCAGCACCGTACTGTACTTTCTATCTTTATTGTAATGTGAACTTTCCTTACTTACAAATAAAAACTTTACCACATAACAGTGTAGCTTCAACTTGTAGGTAGCAGCAGCCAATCTTGCATATCGCATGGCTTTGGAACATTATAGCATTATCACCCTGTGTTTAGTCTAAGCAGGTACACTACTATATAATATGGTGTTCGCACAACATTCGAATCACGTAACATTCGATTTCACAGAACGTTACCATGGATGTTGAGCGGCGCTAAAACAACTGGCAGCACCAGTGATGATTTAGGAGTATAATGTTACTTATACAATCAAGTATGTTGTGTTTTATACTTATAATGAATTTTGATCACTTTTGCAGAGATCTGTTTTCACTTTTACATTAAAGAGTCTTTTACTGTTGATCAAACTGAAAAAAGCCAAAATAAATCCACTGTGATTCAATGTTGTGTAACAATAAAATGTGAAAACCAAAGGGGGTGAACACTATATTGTGCACTGTAGACAGACAGATACTTTATCAATGTTAAGAGAAAACTATAGACTTAAATCAACCCAACAGTAAAATGTTAAAGACAAAGCTGAACCATACAATGACCCGTTATCTGACAAGTTTCATTATACTGTAAAAATGTGACCTCTTTATGAAAACAGTTCTGCTTGTTTACTCTTTTGATGGCTATTTTTACATGTCCAAGCAGAGGGTAGGAATTGCCAGAACTCAATAATTAAATATCATCACAATACTTAGAACACACAATCATAACATACAGTACTAGTGTTACATTTGCTTTATGCTTCACAATTTATTAAGTATTATACAGTATATCGCAATGTATTACTATCATTTTTATTTCACTGAAGTTACAGCTGTAATCATATCTATATAGGAAAACGTATCAATTATTTAACACCCAATAATAAAAATCCTTGAGTTAATTCCTCCTACGTGAATCTTCTTTTATTTGTGAAAATAGACTTCGGATACCTTAATAATGTGGACAGTAAACTACATAACACACTTACCGACCTAAGGTGAAGCCTTCTATTTGATCCAAGCAGCAGGGACTGCTGTCTCAAGGAGTCATTTTGCTGCAAGACAATGCCTGTCCACACACTGCTAAGAACACCAAGGCTTGTCTGGAGAAACTGATGTCTGAGGTACTGCCACAGCCTCCTTATTCGGCAGATTTGGCACCGTGTGATTTCCACCTTTTTGGACCACTAAAGAAACATCTGCGTGGTTGTCGACTCAGATGATAATGTGAAGAAAGCGGTGCATGAGTGGTTGCGAGGACAAAACCTTTTATTCTGCTGGAATCCACTGGCACTTCCATTCAGGTGGCACAAGTGCATTGAGAAGGGTTCAGACGACATTGATAAATGACATGATCGGTTTTAAGGTTTGTTTCATTTTCTAATTAATCCCATTTTCTAACTTTAGCTTGACTCCCCCTCGTAATTGCTCTGATATATTCAAATGTGGGTTAATAATTCTGGGGGATAAATGTATATGCTGTCTCATATGAGGTACATGTCACTGGCCAAGTAACATGGTGTTTTCACAGTAAGTTATTGATTAAATTTTAATATATTTGTCAGATAATGGTATTGATTTTTACAAACAGAAAGTGTTAAATGCTGTTTGCTTCTTACTGATTAAAGCTTCATGTTAATTAATCACCAGCCTTACAAATTGTGATGCTTACCATGCCTTTTCTCTTTTTGTTTTTACAGACTTTATTTCATTTTCTTTTGTATTTGTTTATTTTTTTATTTTTACAGAAAAGGTTGACAGCTCAACTCAGATTTTCACTTCACATGCAGGTGAACTTTGGCCTTTTAGGATAAGTGTCAACAAAATGTGAGCAAATAAAATGTGTGTAAACACAAACACCCATGAGTCACATGGAATTTCATCTGATATTTCTACTACTTTAAAAAATGTTGTAACTTCACCATTCATGACAAACAGAAGGGTTCCACAGTTTGATAAATGTGCTTTTCTACTTTGTGGTTGATTGATTACATCAGTTTGCATGTAAAGAGTACAAATTTTGCCTCCATATTAAATATAAGTTACCATTCTAGTGCTCCTTTCATCTGGTGGAAAGGAAAGTCACAGCAGCCACTTCCGCTAGTTGAATGGATAGTTTAAGACAAGCCTGTTCTTCTTCATTTATAGTAAAGTTGATTCATTTCATTGAGTGCAATAGAGGCTGTCCAACTCAAAAATATGATTAGGCTGATCCGTGAAGTGATGTACTGTATAACAATCAGGTGTAAAACAAAATACAGTAATGTTGCAATGAAGATTGAAAAAACATTTGCCATGTGACATGCAGAAAATAGGTTTGATGTAAATAGCAAGAGTGAAGGGTCCGTTCTGTTGTGTGCCCGCAGTACAGGCTGATAGTGGCATCGTAATGGTGTCTGAAACCCCTTACTGTCCATCGGAGTGGAAAACATTGTGTTAAAATCATCAAAATACCTGATCTTTAATTTCTCCCTCATCTCCCTCACTCTCAACTGTGGTCTACTGTCTTGTTTCCGTTTATAGGTTGTTTAGCCCATCTCACCTCTCGTCAGTTGGTCTGTGGTCTCTGAAACTAATTCACAAAGAAGTCTCAGAAAGACTACTGAAGTCAGGAGTGCCCCTAGAAAATGCTGTGACCTTCTTCCATCGACCTCTGTCTGGTGGATCCAGATCTCCCTGCAGCTCTCCAAGTCTCCATGTACATTTAAGGCCAGGCATCTCTAGGATACAGACCAGGCCTGTTCCTGAATGGTTTTAACAGGCCCTCATCTTGTCTTGCCTTTCAGTGCCTCTTTCTCCCAGTCATTATATAATGAGGAATGGAATTAGTCTTTTTACACCAATCACTAGAGAGTGTCCAATTAAAGAACTGTTGTTGTTTCTTCAGCGTGCTCCCACCAGCACCATCCAGGTGTTCCACAGCACATCGCTCTCCCAGCTACTTTGTCCAGTTGTCCACTGCACCAGCTCCATCTCACTCTGCTTACTCAGGGTCAGAGACAACCTGCATGCCATGCTGTTCCCTAGCTTAGTGAGTTCCATGGTCCGCCACCAGCTTCACATGTTGACCAGTGGGTTTAAGCAGCTGTAAGACTCTCTAAGTGCACTCTAAGTGCTGTATCTGGCTCCCTCCCTACCTACTGTTCAAGGGGCTGCTTTATAGATGGCTTCTTCAGGTATTCCCACCCCCTTTAGATAATCCCTCCAACACCTGAGCAGTGTGTACCTGGAGCCACTTTAGCTACAACATCTTCCTTTATATTTCATATATAAAACATCTAAAATGTGAGTTAAAAAGGAGGCACAAGGAACCAAAAAGAAGGGCTGGAGTACCAGATGGCAAAGTGTATGAAATTACAAATTCCAAGCAACAAAAAGGAATTGCAGATGTTGATCATCTGCTGCTACCTCTCCTCCTAGGCCTACGTCTGTGGAACTCTTGAAACTATTTGCTCTTTTGAAACCTGTTTCACGAATGAACACCCATTTCCTCCGATTCCACTCTTTAAATAGCCTGCAGAGCAGATGAAGCGAGACCTCCAGTACCACCGTGGAAGTGGAAGTGACTTAAGCAGGTGAAAAAGAAGAGGCAGTTAGCAACCGTGTTTCCTCAGACATTGGTTTTTGAGTTTTTACCTCAGAATTGGGCTCTCATGATTCATGTGTGTGGAACATTATTATAATCTTATATATAAACATCTACGCGTGAAAGTGTGTGTGTGTCTGTCTGGCTCGAAAGTGCGAGGCGGTCCTGAAGTGCAAGGCTACAGTTTGAAGCTCAAAGAGCTAGCAAGGCAGCCCCAAGTTCACGAGTTGGAAGAAGAAAGAAGTATGAGGCTACAGCATGAAGCTGAAAGAAAGCGACTCTGTCACCAAAGTGAAACTGCCGAGGAAAGACAAGCTCACTTAGCCGAGTCTGAACCCTTCTCAATACACTTGCGCCACCTGCCTGGAAGTGCCTGGATTCCAGCAGAATAAAAGGTTTTGTACTTGCAAACACTCGTGCACTGCTTTCTTCACGTCGTCATCTGTCTTGAGTCGACAACCTCCCAGATGTTTTTTTAGTGGTCCAAAAAAGGTGGAAATCACACGGTGCCAAATCTGGTAAATAAGGAGGAGGTGGCAACACCTCAAAGTTCAGTTTCCCCAGACAAGCCTTGGTGTCCTTAGCAGTGTGTGGACAGGCATTGTCTTGATAGATAAAGGGGGGCAAGCACGTCCGCAAAACGAAACCGCCAACTCTGCATTTCAATTTTTTTTCTGACGATTTCAATAGTTTCTAGGAGCCCAGGCTTTCTACACCACAGGCTTACACAGTTAGTTATATATTTGAGTAGAATGAAAGAGAGGAGGAAGAGATAAAGTGTCTCCTTAAACACATCAGTACCTGGAGTAACGAGTAAAATTATACTAGCCATCAAATTTTTCAAAATGTTTTCTTCCAGAAAATTTTTTTGGTTTTTAAGACATGCAGCTTCAAGGCTGAAGACAAATAAATATTCAGATTGCCTGTTAGAATTTCGAGAACAGATGAAATTAACTTGTGTATTTAATCGCTCAATGACGCTGACACATTGCATTAGTTCAACGGAGGTAAAAACTTTTTGCTGCTGCTGATTTTGTTCGTCCTCAGCATCTGATCCTTCTCAATGGAAGAAGTTCAAGTGTGAATACAGAAAATTAATCTTTAGCAACATGTTGCCCTTCATGGTTTTATATGCTTGAAGCATGTCATCAACCAGCATGATGCAGTTTGGTGTTCTCTAGTTCTCAAGAAAATTCCCAACAACATCCTGGAAAAGCTTCCATCCAATTTCTTCTAGACCCACTGGAGATCTTTGAACTACTTGTCCTTGTCATTGGTGACGTGTCTGATTTGTGTCATGCCATTTTCTAACCTGCCTAATCCAGACCAGGATCGCAGTGAGTGCTGGAGACTATCCCAGCTAGCAAAGGGTGCAAGGCAGGAACAAACCCTGGACAGGGCGCCAGTCCATCACAGGACAAACACATACACACACAACAACATCACACCAAACACACACTAGGGCAAATTTACTGTTGCTATTTAACTTAATCTGCATGTCTGTGGGATGAAACAAGGGCACCTGAAGGAAACTAATGCAGAGAACATGCAAACTCCATGCATGGAGGACCTGGGATGTGAACCCTGGTCTCCTTACTACGTGGCAGCAGTGCCCTGACTGTATAACTGTGCTGTCTGATTTGTGGACCAACAAAAATGTCATCCTTAATCTTAGCACCAGTTATTCGTGGAAGCATTTGTCCCAAAAATAGAAACCTTTCACCTTCCTTGCTCATTGTTATCAAAAAAATTTTCAACAGTTCAAGTTTTTTATAGTTTGTTGGGGGCTTTATGTAGCACACTAATGAGACTCTTTAGCACGGCTACCCCATTTACAAATGAACAAACTGGACTTGGTAGATCTGAGTTGCATTTCTAGCAGCAGTGTCCCTGTCTTTAGATCACTACAGATGTTCTGGTTATTGTTTTGTACTGTGTATTTGTGCTTATAAGAGGAATTCACAAAAATAATAATAATTGCAATAAAACTGTACATGATAGGAAAATTTAGTTTCCAGGAAAATGCACCGGTAAGTCTCACCATGTTCCATTTTCATTCACAAAAGTGTTTTCTGGGACTGGCTTATTTAACAATAAAATATAGCGATATAACAATAGAGCAGTAAAAATACATGTGTTTGGGACATTGTGAGCATACAAGTGGGTGCCTTGACCTGTGGATTATACAATACAGATAAGGTCACCGATTTTTTTATGGACTTTATATGATTTTCTCTTTAGTCCAGCGTTGATCACTATTGATGCCTATTATATAAGAAAGTCATTCTGTATGAATACATGAGATTAGTAGCCATCACTACAAACTGCATATGGTAAGTAACAAAAAATATTTTTAGATGGAGTATTTTTTAAAGTCCCAAGATTTGTGTCACTGTTTGGCCCAGAGAGAGTCAGTCTATCTGTTGTGTGCAATTACAGTATGGAATCTCTCTTTTTAGTTTACTTAATGTTTACTTAATAAAGCAATACATTTAGAATACTCCATTTTCAAAAAGGCAGTGGACTATATGCTAGGCCTCATCTTTCCATTCGTTAAGTAGCCTTTCAAATATATTGATGCCTTTCATACGAAAGGCTGCTTGTTAACAAGGAAAATAAGATTTAAAAACTAAAACACAGAATCCCGAGGTTTTCCGGCCTTGTGGCAACCCTAATTTTGCACAAGGGCCTCTCTTACCGACATGTGCTGCCGCAAACAGCTGGGCAAAGAAATAAGGAAGACGAAGCAAATTGACTGGGTTAACGACAGAGAACTGCGGACAATGATGCCAACAGTTTCTTGTAAAAAATAAATCAGTCTAGGAACATCAGCATTCTACTGTTCAAATTCTTTCAACCTCATCCTAATGTATATCGTTCACATGGCTGGTGTACAAAGAGACAGCATTTGGCTATATTTATCATTCACTGAGGAGGACAGCAAAGCATATGATTTGGCTGTACAAATGCTGCTCTATTTTTATATCCACTGGCATGTTAAAATGGTATGCATATCATTTATTTAAACAATAATCTAAGTTAAACTCTTCTTTTTAATTTCCAAAGTGCAGGGACTAGACTTGGTGCAGCTGTTACAGGGCACTCTATTTTTAACAAAATATTTAATCTTATTTAAATTTATATGGCTTAGCATCTTAACCAAAAAATAAAATCAAGTATTCAGTTTCACTCACAAAGTTACACCCCTTCTATTTTAACAAATGTTATTCTTAATGATGTCAATAAATCTTCTTGGTTGAAGCTTGCCCTTAGAAACAGGCCTGGGAACCCAAAATTGGCTAAAAATTACAGGCCACAGGTCTAACTGGTATGTGCTCAGCATCATGCCCAGTTTTACATTAAACTTTGCCTTTTGTATGAACTCAAAAACCTTTGCCTTTACTTTCAAGTAAAAGACAATCGGCCATCTATCATTCTGTTTATTTGTGCTTCTATCATTCAATCATCAATCTATCAATCTATCAATCTATCTATCTATCTATCTATCTATCCTACAGGACTATTTGCATCTTGCTATACTATAATGATATAATTCAGGCACCTGTATGAGCACACACACACCTATGGAGATCAAACCAGCCAACTATTTATTATTTATTTATTTATTAAAAATCTTTTTGTGAGCCATGGACCTGCTATCCCACAAGGGGGTGACTCTAACGGTGACCCAGATTCCCACAGGGCATCATGGACTCTGTAGTTTGGCTTCACAGCCCTGCTGGGTGCTATGGGTGCTGCCAGGGGACACTGCCGAGAGACACAAGGCTTTATACTCTCCATATAGCCCGGAAGTACTCCCAACTCATGGGGACAGAAGGACAGAAGTATTTCTGGGCTGAAAAATTCTCCATCTGACCTGGAAGTATTGACAAATCACGTGAACAGAAGAGGAGAAGCACTTCGGGGTCAAGAACTATATAAAGGACTATGGAAAACCCAGCAAGAGAGCTGGAGTTGGGAGGGAGAGTGACAGAACTTGCTGGGAGGTGTGGAGGAGAAATTGTATTATTTGTTATTGGTTTATTATTTATTGTGGTGGTTGGGGTGCTTTGGGGCACAACACAGAAAAAAAGAAGAAATTAAATTACTTCTTAGTGATTTTATCCCATGTCTTACATACGGTCTGTTGGAGTAAAGGTGAGCAACAGCGCCACCAAGCGTCCACTTCGTGTCATTATCTATCTATCTATCTATCTATCTATCTATCTATCTATCTATCTATCTATCTATCTATCTATCTATCTATCTATCCTACAGCACTATTTGCATCTTGCTGTACTATAATGATATAATTTATGTTTGCAAAGGCAACATGGCCTGTGATCAAGAATGTTAGTATCTTCCTACTAGATTTATTGAAACATTCTATATTTTATGTTTCATCTGTGATAAAGAAATGATTGGTATTGGTATTAATTATATACTTCCCTACTATCTATCTATCTATCTATCTATCTATCTATCTATCTATCTATCTATCTATCTATCTATCTATCTATCTATCTATCTATCTATCTATCTATCTATCTATCATATCTGAATCTCGCTGATCTGCACCCCTACTCTCTCTTCTGTTTCTTTTTCCGGTTTTCTGTGGTGGCGATCTGCGCCACCACCACCTGATCAAAGAACCGTGATCGTCATCATCAAGTCCTTCAGTGAGAACCCTGAATACAATGAGAACCTCATTTATGTTAGGTAGAATGCCTAGAGGGGTCTGGGTGGTCTCATGGCCTCGGAACCCCTGCAGATTTTATTTTTTCTCCAGCCGTCTAGAGTTTTTTGTTTTTCTGTCCTCCCTGGCCATCGGACCTTACTTTTATTCTATGTTAATTAGTGTTCTCTTATTTTAATTCTTATTTTGTCTTTTTTTCTCTTTCTTCATCATGTAAAGCACTTTGAGCTACATTATTTGTATGAAAATGTGCTATATAAATAAATGTTGTTGTTGTTTTTGTTATTCATACATTCAATAATCCAACCATATCTCTACCAATTCATTGATATTTTCACACATCCATTTTAAAAACTTGGTTTAGGGTTGGTAATAATCTGAAAACTTGGTTAGTTGGTTTATGTATAATAAAATAGCATTTCTAATGTATAATTATCTATCCATCTGGTTTTTGATTCTGGTTTTTTTCCATTTAAGTAAAAAAGTACTGTAAGATAGGAACAATCCCTGGGAGTAATGTTACAGTATTATTTCATAGGCCCACTGACGACAACAACAACATTTATTTCTAAAGCACATTTTCATACAAAGTATGCAGCTCAAAGTGCTTTATGACATCTGAAAGAGAAAGTTACAAGAAAAGAAAAATAAACAAGGTTAGGTAACAATAATAATGAATACGTAAAAAAGAAAATAAAATGAATCCATAGGATCTTATGAAACATAGATATATAATTAGTACAAGAGTAGAATCCTTATATACAGTATCATAATGTAAGTCTCTAAAGATGTGTCTGATGACTGGGAGGACAGAAAAAACAAAAAGGAAAACTTCCAGTTAATCTGCATGGGTTGTTCCAAGGCCAAAAGACTGCCCGGCCCCCACTCGGCATTCTAGCTAACATAAATATCCTTAAATCATTTCTTAGTGTTTCCAGGCATCATCTGAGAGGATCTCGTAGAAAGTTAGGGCACCTGAATTCATTCCAGTATCACACTGGTCACACAGTTCTTCATTAGGTGTTAGAGGTGCACAACAACCCAAAGAAGAACCGGAAAAGGAAGCAAAGAAAAGCAGAGTTTAGTAAAGATTCCGAATTTCTGAACAGCACGATAATTTATAAATAAATAAATTATAACTAGCAGATATACTATGTGCGCTTCAGAACAGGTCATCCACCTGAAGCCAGCTTGGGGCTCATAAACACTGTGGTCTGTGTGTGGATCCCAATGCTCCAGTGCAGAAATGGGGACAATGTGTGGCAAATATGGTACCATCCTTTGGATGACACATAAAACTGATGCTCTGGCTCTCTGTGGTCAATAAAGATCCCTGGGCATCATTTGAAAAGAGTAGGATGCATCCTGATGTGCTAGCTAAATTGCCCAACATGGCCTCATCCATTCTGGCCCTCAAATTATCCCCACTCAATAATTGGCTATTTCTCTGAGCCCTTCACCACCTAATAGCTAATATGTGGTGAGCGCACTGGTGCAAAAGGCCATCATACAGGTGGGTGCTACATTTTGATGGTGGTTGAAGTCTCCCCCCACTGTCTTTGAAAAGCACTTTGAGTAGTGCAAAAAGCGCTAAGTAAATGTAAGGAAGTAATTATATCTCTCTATTATAAAAGAAAATCTTGCGATGAGACTAGACTATTGCCAAGAGATATTTTCAAGTCCCGCGAGATGAGACTATTGCCAAGAGACTTTTTTCAAGTCCCGCCCTCCTCTAAACCATTTCAGGTTAACGGACCACGCCCATGGTCCTCTTACCTCTCATTCGTGTGAATTCTTTTGTCAGACAGTTCCTGCGCTTTCAGCTCTTATAAATTTTTACATTTTCCTCACTTTAAGTGCCCATTGAAAGAAGACTTATTATGTCCAAATCTTATTGAAGACTTTCATCTTGAAGGGTTATCAATAGAAGAAATGAGTACATGGGCAATCCTAGCACCGAGAAACGATGAAGTCAACGAATTAACGCGACAATTGTCGATTGGTTACATGGCAAATTGGTTAAATGCGTATCAACTGACTATGCTGAAACAGTTGGTGGTGATGTTGCGAAATATGAAAACATCAACTTACAATATCCTGTAGAATATCTACAAATGTTAACACCGTCCAGTCTTCCAACAGGCCAAAATACATCTGAAAGAAGGGTGTTGAGTGATGGGCTATGCAATAGGACAAGATTAGTGTATTGTTGAACAATTCTGACATGTAAAATTTTAATAGGCAACAAGAAAGGTAATGTTGTACATCTTCCACAGATAACAAAGGAAATCTTGATATGTCATTTGTATCAAAACGTTTACAGTTTCCCATTAGAATAACTTTTGCTATGACAATTAACAAATCACAGGGACAAACATTTGAAAAAGTTGGTTTATTTATTAGAGAAAGAAACAATATTCACTCAGGGGCAGTTATACGTTGCGTTGTCATGATATAACTCCAAACATAGAATCAAAATTCAATGCAATATTGATGAAAAGTTAATTCCAAATATTGTTTTTACTGAAGTTTTACAGTAAAAGTGTAAGTTTAAAAAGTATGTGTGTATTAATTTCAAAGCCAAACAGAATGAAAACATATAACGCAACAAATACCTCTAACACAACATGAAACATAATTTTCTTTTAATTTATTACGTTTTACTATTTTTTACTATGGTTAATTACTTGCTGTAATGTAAAATAGTTTGCTCTATTATGCATATGTAACAATTCCAATGAAAATAACAATCTGTTTAAATTGTACATCCGCATCCCTATATGTGAGTAGCAGAGCCGCAAAGTGGCTAGCATGTAGCACCCGCCCGGGGGTTGGGAGTGAAGCAAGCAGAGAGCAGAGCCCCCTACTTATTATTATTAATAATAATAATAATTCTATAGTCTATTAAAAGTAAGCTAAAATGTAGCTATGTAGCTACACTCTCACAGTGTTATTAATATGTTTTATTTTAAAGTTTTTCATTTTTCCAGTTTTTTCATGTTGTTTCCCATTAGAGGTTTAAAACTATGTGTAATGCATAACTCATATAAAGCAGAAGAAAAATAGAGAAAAGGATGGTTGTTAGAAAGTAAATACTTAAAACTGAGTGAAAGTCAAAACCAGAAATCAATAGCTCTGTTGCCAAAACCAAAA
Source organism: Erpetoichthys calabaricus (assembly GCF_900747795.2). NCBI lineage: Eukaryota > Metazoa > Chordata > Cladistia > Polypteriformes > Polypteridae > Erpetoichthys > Erpetoichthys calabaricus. The sequence continues at coordinate 34,848,301 of NC_041403.2, forward strand.
CACTAAACCACACTTGTAGTCTAAATAAAGAACAGCACAAAGTTGTACCCAAATACACCCCTGGAATGCACAATAACTTATATTGTTTAAGTTCACAATTGCAGGTGCAAACACCATGTATCCCCATCTATTTAAAGGGTCTCACCAATAACTTCACAAAGCACAACCCCAGAGCCATGTCCCCAACAAAGCAATGGCTCACTAATACAATGGTACACACAGGAAAACCAAAATAATAAATTAATAAATTTATTTATCTGATCCTAGAGCATAATAGGACTACTATAATCATAAGATAAATATAAGATCCCAGATCTCAGCATCACAGTACAAACCGCATACTAGCTTATCAGACCCTGCCTCACATTGCATTCAGCACTTTAGTCATTTTAATCCTGTAACTGAGCAGGAAGTCTTAACTTTAATTTCTGAAATGAAACCCACTACTTGTTCCCAAGATCCAGTGCCAACAAAACTAGTAAAAAGTGCGATGAATGTTCTTGCAGCGCCTATTCTAAACATTATCAACAAGGGGGCTCTGCCCCCTGCTCGCTTCGCTCGCCTACCCCCGGGGTTGGGTAACCCGAAATACATTGATGAATGTATGAGATATATCGAAATGTAAAGGTGTAGATGACGAACAAAGGAAGTAAAGAACCCATATCATGGCACATTAGAAGGACCTATTGGAATACTTCTCTATACACAACATTTGTAGTAAAATCGTTGATAAAGTGCATGAACTATTGTAGGACCTATTGTAGTCAATAATGTTTTTACTTTCGGGTACATTGTTAGTTAGAAACATCCGTAGATATTCAGGATATTCATCTAAAGGAGGCAGTCTAACCTGATCCCTTTAACAACAACGTGTAAACTCATTAGTTGTATTGGCAGTTGTTTCTGCAGGGAAGTTAAGTGAATGACAATGACAGTAAATGATATTCATTAATCCTAATGAATGTTCATTAATAGTGGACGCACTTAAAAGTAAAAAGCCCTCAACCTGGGTGGGACGCTACAACACTTTTGAATTTTACTGCTTTCATATTGTGTACCTTTGTCTGCATGTGTATCTTCAGACCTCAATTTGTCCTGGTATTTTTTCAATTACACCTGGTTCTGATGATTAATCACCTTTTGTTATACACTTTCTATGCGCTGAGAGCACATGATCTGTGTGTACCATGTGCTTTTAATTTACACGATGGATTTTTTTTTGATCGGTGTGCTCTTATATATTCCGTACTATCTTTGTGGACCTTTGCGGACCCCGTAGTATCTTAACCCATGCCTGCTTTGCTTCCGCAGTTTCTGACGCTTGTTGTAGTTGCCTGCGTTCATTGATCTTATCCAGGTGGGCTCGTGTGTGTATCGTTGAGCTGTATTGTGTTTGAATTTGGTGTAAAGCGTTCAGCGGTTTGTACAATCCCAAGCAGCACATTATTCCCAACTTCACTGACTTTCTAACCCCAAACACAACTTTCTAGCATCCTCTTCAACGCCCCCCCTATTACCGCATGAAATGAATACCCCGCTATCAGTCCTCTGTGCTGTACTCCGCCTTCCCTCAATCGGACCAAACAGTCACTTAAAACCAAAAAGCCCTCAACCTGGGTGGGACGCTACAATACTTTATATATTCCGTACTATCTTTGTGGACCATTGCGGACCCCGTAGTGTCTTAACCCGTGCCTGCTTTGCTTCCGCAGTTTCTGACGCTTGTTGTAGGCGCCTGCGTTCATTGATCTTATCCAGGTGGGCACATGTGTGTATCGTTGAGCTGTATTGTGTTTGAATTTGGTGTAAAGCATTCAGCGGTTTGTACAATCCCAAGCACCACATTATGCTACAATACATTATATATTCCATACTATCTTTGTGGACCTTTGCGGACCCGTAGTGTCTTAACCCGTGCCTGCTTTGCTTCCGCAGTTTCTGACCCTTGTTGTAGGCGCCTGCGTTCATTGATCTTATCCAGGTGGGCTTGTGTGTGTATCGTTGAGCTGTATTGTGTTTGAATTTGGTGTAGAGCGTACAGCTGATTGTACAATCCCAAGCAGCACATTATTCCTAACTTCACTCCGCAGTAGTGCCACTCACAATATGGCGGTTGTTTTATTTGCTATTTCCGTTAGTTGAGCTGTACGCGCCTGCGCAGTACGTCTCATGGTCCCATCGCTGTGTACCTGCGTCCATGCCATCCGGTTTACCATTCTCGGTTAGTAATATGGATAGTTCATTATTGCATGGCACAGTACCTGATGCACTAAAAGTGTCAGTCATTAAACCATTACTTAAAAAGTCAGACCTAGACCCACACATACTAAATAATTATAGGCCTATTTCAAATCTACCATTTCTCTCTAAAATACTAGAAAAAGTAGTTGCCAGTCAGCTTCAGTCACACCTTACGCATTACAATTTATTTGAGAAATTCCAGTCTGGTTTCCGCGCTGGTCATAGTACAGAAATGGCACTAACGCGGGTTGTAAACGACATTCTGATATCCTCTGATGAAGGAAACTCCACTGTAATTATGTTGTTAGACTTAAGTGCAGCATTTGACACCATTGACCATTCTATTTTACTGCACAGGCTAGAAAATGACGTTGGGCTTACAGGCACTGTGCTTGCTTGGTATAGTTCTTATTTATCAAATCGATTCCAATATGTACAGAAATGTGCTGACAGTACTCCATCATTATACACAGAAGTGAGATATGGTGTCCCGCAGGGCTCAGTACTGGGACCTTTACTGTTTTCACTTTACATGCTTCCACTGGGATCTCTCATTAGGAAACATAATGTTAATTTTCACTCATATGCAGATGACACCCAGGTATACCTTTCATTTAGATCAAATGAAGTTTCTCCAATGTTGTCTTTAATTAGTTGTGTTAGTGAATTAAAGGAGTGGAAGAATGAGAACTACTTGTCTTTAAACACAGATAAAACAGAGATGTTAATTATTGGAGAGAATGACGCTGATCACAACAATATTCTGTCATTATTTAACTCAGCTGGAATACACCATTAATTTTACTGTATCAGTCCGCAATCTAGGAGTTATCTTTGACTCTAGCATGCCATTTAAAGCAAATATTACAAAGTTGTCCAAATTATGTTTCTTCCATCTTAAAAATGTTGGGAAATGAAGGCGCTTTTTAAATAAACAGGATTCTGAAAAATTAATTCTTGCATTTATTTCTAGAAGGATTGACTACTGCAATGCGGTGTTCACTGGATGTTCAAACTGTTCTTTATACAGCCTCCAGTTAATCCAAAATGCTGCTGCAAGAATTATTACAAGAACAAGAAAATATGAACACATAACTCTAGTTCTTATATCCCTACACTGGCTCCCGGTTAAGTTTAGGGCACATTTCAAAATCCTCCTTTTAACATATAAAGCATTAAATGGTCAAGGTCTGGCTTACTTGTCTGAACTTATCATGACTTACAAACCAGAGCGCACATTAAGATCTCAAGATGCCGGTCTGCTTATGAGTCCATGGATTAATAAAATAACAGTGGGAGGTCGAGCTATTAGTTACAGGGCCCCTAAACTGTGGAATGATCTGCCTGCTGCTATAAGAGATGCCCCTTCTGTCTCAGTTTTCAAATCCCGGCTAAAGACTCACTTCTTCAGTTTAGCATATCCTGACTAGAGCTGCTGATTAAGTGTACTGACTGCATCTCTGTTGTTAGTCATTAGCGCTAAAACATAAGCAACATGATAGTTAGAACTGGATACTAGCCCTCACCTATTCTGTTTCTCTTCTCGGTACTCAAATATGGTACTTGGTGCCACGGCCCACCTGCCAAGTTGTTTTGCCTGCCTAAGGTAAAGTCATCCCTGATGGAGGATCGCAGGAATCGTGGGGTAGAGGGGTCCTTTCATCGGATTGGCTGGCCCAGCGCTGTTTCAGCTGTGGAATGGCCAAATGGGGGAGGCAGCTTGATGGCTGAGATTTCCAGGACTCTAAACAAATCCAAATCATATTATGTGATATCATCTACTGTTAAATTCTGCTCCACACTTGTAAATTTTTTATTTTTATACTGTATTGAGGTTTTGTACTGTTCTGTGTATTGTATTGTATTGACCCCCTTCTTTTTGACACCTCTTTGAACTGCCTTTCCCAAGGTTTCTTCCATTTTTCCCTACAAGGTTTTTTTTTTGAGAGTTTTTCCTTGTCTTCTTAGAGAGTCAAGGCTGGGGGGCTGTCAAGAGGCAGGGCCTGTTAAAGCCCATTGCGGAACTTCTTATGTGATTTTGGGCTATACAAAAATAAATTGTATTGTATTGTATTGTATTGTATAATGATCTCTGATGAAAAAAAAACTTTTGTAAATAATGGTAACATTCTCAAAAAAATGTATCCAAAGCATAAAAAGAATTTCAAACTATTTCAAACAATTACAACACTGTGTAGAATCAAAAGCTATGGTTTATTTTTAATTTTCATTTTTTAATAGTTAAGAAATTCGTATATCTCTTGTTTTCCTACTGCTCCATTTTTTCTTAAATGGACTGCATTTTTGTGGACCATTTGTTTATGATTGCCATGTTGCTACACTAAGATAACTATTGTGACAGCTTAAAAGTCAGCACCATTCACTTCTTGGAAGATTATGGGTAATTCTAAAATCTTCTGTTGCTTTTTTTCAATTTAGTATTCTGGCTCTTATGCCTTCCTTTCCATCTTTTAGACTAAAATTTAGTTTACTGTTTTGGCTCAGACTTCTTGATTTACTTGTTGTCCTGGTGAGGCCCTTGTTTGTTTTTGACAATGTCACATCTCCTGGTCCCTTATTCACTTGATCTGCAAATTTTCACTGTTGGGTAGAATATGCAGGATTGATTTAGCAACATTCCTTACACTAATAGGCATATCCGTATAATGTTGAAGAAAACATATCAACACAAATAAGAACATAAATATTATGTATTTATTTATGTAAAGAGCTTCTATGAAAAGCTATCCATAATATGTCTTGCGGATACATGAAATTAACACAATTTTTAAAATCTGTAAATACTCCTCAGACAGCTTTGGTGTTATAATCTCTCCTAATTTATTAACAGCGATACTCGGTGTCCTCCAGAATGGCATTAAAGTGCATGGGGAGAAACTGTCTCTAATGCTCTAAGCCACACTACTAGACTTAACTTGCTCAATAAGCAACCCACCTTCTACTGTATACCTTTATAGGTATGTGACATTCTATATTATCTCAAATTAGAAACAATCAAATTTTCTCATAGAGGATAGAGGTTAGGAGCATGTGCTGATACAGAGGATTGTCACACCCACCACATGACAAACCAACTCAGGATCCCAGATTAGGGTGCGAGTGCAGCCAAGCAACAGGTGACTTCTCAGCACCGCACTCATTCAGATGGAATGGAACAGTGTGAGGTTTTTAATGGTGGCTGGAGTGCCAATCCTGCCTCCAACCTCCAAGTTTTTCCTAGCAGTTTGGAGGGCCTACATGCAGGGCTGGATGCAGATTAACGTCATACCCATCCATCCATCCATTGTCCAACCCGCTATATACTAACACAGGGTCACAGGGGTCTGCTGGAGCCAATCCCAGCCAACACAAGGCACAAGGCGGGAACAAATCTCCGGGCAGGGTGCCAGCCCACCACGGGGCACACACACCCACACACCAAGCACACACTAGGGACAATTTAGGATCGCCAATGCACCTAACCTGCATGTCTTTGGACTGGGGGGGGAAACCAGAGCACCTGGAGGAAACCCTCACAGACACAGGGAGAACATGCAAACTCCACGCAGGGAGTACCCGGGAAGCGAACCCAGTTCTCCTTACTGCAAGGCAACAGCTCTACCATTGCGCCACAGTGCAGCACGTCATACCCAGGACGGAGCAATTGCAGGTTAAGGGCCTTGCTCAAGGGCCCAACCGAGTAGTCACTTTTGGTGTTATACAGGATTTAAACCTGCAACCTTGCCATTGCCAGCGCAGATCCCTAGCCTCAGAGCCACGACTCCACCAGATAATATGCCCAAAACTTTTTTTAAAAACATGGCAAAATTCATTATTATTTTAGAATAAGCATGCTGGACCTGCAATTGACTCTCCGATGTTATTAATTTTTTTATCATTTTTCAAAAAAGAAAAAAACAGATGGGGTTTCCCCTTTTGTTTATGTCTCTGTTTTGTTCCCTTTCTTTTGGACAAGGGATTGAATCTCATTTTTTTGTTATTATATTTTTTTTGATTTCCTTTGCCTTTATTGTATTTAATACAACATAAATGATTGAATCAGTATGTTATTATCCATCCATCCATCCATTATCCAACCCGCTGAATCCAAACACAGGGTCACGGGGGTCTGCTGGAGCCAATCCCAGCCAACACAGGGCACAAGGCAGGAACCAATCCCGGGCAGGGTGCCAACCCACCGCAGCAGTATGTTATTATTATATGTTTAATTAGTATGATGCTATTGTAATGTACTGATTTCAGAAAATAAAGTGTTATAAAAATCCTAGCCTTAAAAATCACCCAAAATGTGCGTAAGAACATATGTTTTAATGCACAAATACCCTGTAGTCGCCGAAGTATAAGGAGAGTTCAAGCACGGGTAAAACGCATGAAATCTCTCTGTCTAAAAGTTTGTTTAAAAAATATTTAGTGAAAATTAAAAGCAAATAATTCACACAAGAATAAAGAAAAAGTTGTTACACACGTAGAATAAAAGGCAAAAAAAGGAAAAATGTATCTTCTCTAAACTTAGCTTTTCTTGAGAAACTTTAGTTATTTCTGTACTTAAAAGTTCTTTGCTTCTTCTTCTATACTGAAAGATTCTTAACTTCTTCTGTACGCTTTAAGCGTACAGCGCAGTACTTAAATTAACTGCTTTGGTTCTTACATGTTACTTCACACACACAAAAGGCCCGTAGGCACGGTTTAAAACCATGTGCCCTCTACACCTTACACATGGCAAGGCTGGTCACTAACTGAGAATAATGTTTAGTCAGAGCTGTTAGAAATGGCTGAATATACCAATTCAGTTCTATTTATGGGGGTTATAGGAACCTCCCATAGATTATGCATTGTCATTTAGTAAAATATTTATGAATTTTATGTAACTAGGAAATGGCTCTTACATACCCATAAATACTTTAAATAGACCAATTCATGACAACTTTTAAAGTTTGTTTGTTCTTATAACAGAATCCTATACTCAGATAACACACTACTGGTGTACTGCCAGTGTACTGAACAGCAAAAAAAATAGAACACACAGGACTGGGAAAGGAATCAAAGTATGACCAGTTAAAATATGTACGCTTGACGTAACATTCAGGTGCATCTGAGGACTGTGCAGGCAATGTAGTCCTCAATGGACTGAATTCAGCAGGTAGGTTCTAGAATCTACTCAACCTATTTTGGGGTTTTGGGGGCCAAAGGTAATCTCACCATGTTTGAGAAAAAAGCTGAAAACAGACCTGGACAGGACTCTAGTCCACCACAAGTACAATCCTCACTCACACACACACACACACACACCTCATAATTTGCAATTGCCAGTTAACTTAAATAAAAAAAATAAAAAAAAACTTTTGTAATCAAGTCCTTATTTGCTTGAGCATGTCTGGCTAGGGCAATTTCCATGAAAAAGGACTTGCATAGTTATTTAGTCATGACAAATATTAGGGGATAACAGAAGTGAAAGGTAAACTTTTTTACAGCGAGTGACCATTATGAATACCATGCGAATGTGGCACTCTGATGGGTGACCAGATTTTCAAAGTACCAGACCTGTATACCCACTTGTGTAGCATGTATACCCATACATAAAGCCTAGCCTCATTTGTTTAATGATTGATTTATCTATTCACCATCAGAGAGGGATCAAGGCACAGGAAACAAAAATTCACAAATGAAAATAATTTTAAAAAACAAAACAATTTCACAAATGAACATTGATGATTCAACACGGTGGGTGATGTGGAAACAAATAAATGTACTGTCTGTTTTTGTCTGCTTCTTGGTCCTCCTCTCGATGCTGTTCAAATTTCCCTTTCCTCCTCAGAGGTTTGACTGTGCTATTATATGTACAGTATACTACACCGAAGAGAGGGTGGAGGGCCAAAGGTATTGGGAGTCCCCTTTGAAACTTTGTATGCACTGTTCTAAATATACTATGGCAGTGTTTGTTTCATCAGACCTCTGTTTTTGTTAGAATGCAGCCTGCTAAAATCGGGACGTTTTGTTATTATTGAGTTATTTATCAGGGCGCATGGTCTGAACTTGGAACTGTCCCTCTCACCGGGACATCTGGTCGACCTTGTAAATTAAACTGACAGTCAATTAGTGAATCGCTGTACTCTGCAGATAATAATGCTATGGGGTTGGTTTAACATAAAGTTAATACTGACTATATTTTTATTTACTCTTGTACGTAAGGCCACAGGGTTGTTCATTCATATCTACATAAATATTTGTTTTCCTTGTTTTCATTATTGTATACTTTTACGGTTAGGAAGATTATTTAACTTGCCTGTTATGACTTAAAACATCGGGAGTTGCTGATGCACTAGTTCTCTTATGTTTGTGCTCAAGTCACTGGGCACACATCATAAAGAAAAAAAAATGTACTGATGCAGAGGTTTCCACATACGCCTTGATGGACTTGTTGGTGGAGGATTAAGCTGCAAGTGACAGTGACTTCTGTCCATTGCAGGCAGTCTGCTGGGGTTTCATTGACTTGTTCTGGCGATCTGTTTGCTATCAGTAACAGGTATCCAAGGTGAAAAAGAAGAAATATACCCATCCATCCATCCATCCATCCATCCATTTTCCAACCCGCTGAATCCGAACACAGGGTCACGGGGGTCTGCTGGAGCCAATCCCAGCCAACACAGGGCACAAGGCAGGAAACAATCCTGGGCAGGGTGCCAACCCACCGCAGGAAGAAATATACAAAACAGATAATTTGTTGTAATCAATGTCAAGGTAAAATTGAAACAGTAGTTCTTGTCATACACAATGTTTCTTTGTTTTAATATACAAAACTGTGCAAATTCTCCAAAGGTTTTAATTGGAAGATTTTGAAATTTTAAAACCTTGTACAGCGCAATCTATTTAAGATATCTCAACAAAAACTGAACAATCTAAACAAATTTCCTTGAAGAATAAGGGTGCAACATTTCAATGAAATTCATCCATGGGGGGGTGAGTTGTTTCATGCGGAGAGACAGACAGACCGACAGACAGGTACTATCACAATATATTATATGCGAACGTATCTAAAAAGGTCATAACTGAAAAGACGAAAAGGACACTTTCACCACAACTCAGAATGTTAATCCAAAATCAAAGTTGAAAAAATCAGCAAATATTTTCAACCAAAAAAACTAAGAAAGACACGTATGAAGGTTTTTTTAGCTGTTTGTTATCCAGTCTGAGAGCCAAACAATCAAAAGCCAGAAAACAAAAACAAAATTCAGTAGGCAGAAAATATAATGTTCATGAAGCTGCACTTTTAGGAATGGCAATCAATGAACCACTGCTGGAACATCTTTTTCACCTCTGTATAAAAGTGGTCTCAGCAGCAGTGACATCTGGGTGGCGACACCTATTTGAGTTTCACCCACAATACACAAGGTAAACAGGAGAACACATTATTACACCTAGATAGAAAATAAATAAACTGACCAATGGTAGTCAAAAAATACATAATTACAATAAAAAAATATTACTTTAAATAAACAAACAAGGCACAGAAAAGCCCAGGAACACACCCTGGCTGTAGCTTAACATCTGGGTGTTGGGATAACGCGTCACAAGGTCTCAGTGGCACATGACTGGCAATGGGCAAAGCAGCAATAAACAATATGGCTGCATTCGGGCACAGACAGTCACAAAATGGCAGGTACCACAAAAGAAACTCAATACAAAAATAATTTTTTAAAAATTAAGAAGAATAAAAGATACTAAAACTAAAAATGCACAGCGGATTTAGAAAGTATTCTGACCGCTTCACTTTCTGCACACTTCATTGTATTGTAGACTTCATTTTAAATGGATACACTCAAAAACCCATAATGAGAAACCATGTTTTCAGAAAAGCTTGCAAGTTTAATTAAAGTCAAAAATGGAAATCTCTCATTCATAAAAGTATTTATTTATTTTGGTGTGGCACTCACAATTGAGCTCAGGTTCATCCTGTTTGCTTTAATTCTCCTTCATATGTGTCTAGAAATTGATCGAAGTCCACCAGTGGCCAATTGACATCATTTAGAAAGGCAAATGTGTACCTGTAAATATAAGGTTCCACAATTCAACTGTATGTCACGATAAAACCCAAGCAATTAAATCCAAGGAACTCTCTGTAGACCTCCATGATCAAATTGCGGGAAGGCATAGACAAGGTAAGGGCATAACAGCATTACTAAAGCTTTGAATGTTCCCAGGAGCACATTGACCTAAATAACTTTTAAATGTAAGAAGTTTAGAACCACCACGATTCTTCCTAGGGTTGGCTATTTGGCCAAACTGAGGAAACTGAGGCCAAACTGAGGAATCAACCAATAAGGTCACTCAAACAGAGCTTGAGAAGTCCTCTTTTGAGGTGGGAGAATCTGTTGAAAGGACAAGTATCTCAGCAGCACTCTAACAATCAGGCATTTATGGTAGAGCTGCCAATTTCACTTTGGTGTTTGCACTATGTTTTGTGAAGACTAGGCACTATTCATCACCTGTCTAATACCATTCTTACAGTGAAGTATGGTGCTATCAAGGAGATTCTGAGCAGCAGGGACAAGGAGATTGATTAGAAATGAATAAAGGATGAATGTTCCCAAATATGCAGAAATACTTGAAGTAAACCTGCTATGGAGTACACACGCTCTCATGCTGGAACAACGGTTCATATTCCAGCATGATAATAACACAAAGCATACAGCTGGATTGGTTTCAGGACAAATCTCTAACTGTCTTTGCGTGGTCCAGCAAAAGCCCAGACTTAAACCCCATAGAACATCTGTGGAGAGACCTGAAGATGGGAGCTTACAGATTCTTCCATTCTAACTGAAGAGTTTAATAGACACAAGGACTTCAGCAAAGTACTTAATTAAGGGTCTGAATACTTATATGGATGAAAGATTTCAACTTTTGACTTTTAACACATTTGCAACCCTTTCTGAAAGTATGTATTCACTTTGTTATTATGGGTTATTGAGTGTAGACTGATAGGAATAAATGGCAAGTTTATCCATTTAAAATTAAGTCTACAACACAATAAAATGTACAGAATGTGAAGGGGTCTGAACACTTTCTGACTCCCCAGTAAATAACCCACAGAGTTTGCGGAGATAACCTAGACATACAACGTTTTTTGTTGGCAATCAACCCTAAGACCACGGAGCTGCCCCACAGCTTGACTAACCACTGTTATGCCCATCAGCTCTGTAGCTCAAATGTCCACCGCCTGTCTTTTCCCCAAATTGATTTCCATAGATAATCTTTTAGAAATAAGTTTAAAATAAACTGCTATGATGTTTAAAACAGCTAACCAGGATTTGTGTTTCTTTTGAAAATAAAATCAAAAGTAAAAGGACTGAAAATAAAATCAAACACAGTAACTAAGGGTTCAGCTGAATTTAAAACATAATCGATGGAACACCCAAGTTGAAGGTCTGAGTAATTCCAGTCTCCAGGCAACAGCAAGTTGTTCTTCTTGTAAAAGATTCATAAGTGCAGCAATGGACAAGTTAAACACTGTAATTTGTAAAGTAAAATTTTAAATCAACATCAAACATGTTTTTAACCTTGCAAACTCCATTTCATTTTATCATGCTTAACATGTCAACTATAATGTTTCAAGGGGATGATGTGAAGGAGAGAAGAAAGGCTTTCTAATTTCTAATGTAGCAGTTCTCAAGTTCAGTTCTTGGGACCACTGTGGTTGCAGAGTTTTGTCTGAACCAGCTTCACAGTCACTGAGTCATTTTACCTCTAGGAAATCACATTTTTTTAAATTGGCTGGGATATTTTCTATTCTTATTCCGCTTTAAGAAAATCACAGTTGTATGATGTTTATATCTTTATATATAATACGCTACTGTGGCCATTCGTTTGTCTGTCCAGGATTTTAAATCACTTGTAGCTCGCAAACTGTTTGACCTATTGACCTGAAATTTGGTACACATATAGTACGTGACGTCTACTATCCACTTTTAGGGTGATGATTGACCACCAAGGTTATTCCTCTTTTTATTTTTATTTTATTTTTATTGTAGAATCAACTCTCAGCAGCGGCTAGCAGGGTGGCTGTGCGGCACATGCATACGGGCGCCATTCTCATCCCTACCACCTTTGCCGTCACTTTCCCTACCTCTTCATATCTTAAATTATCCTTGAGGCAGATTGAGTGAAAAATTAAAGAAAATGTACTAAGTAATTGCAACACACTGACTTAATCAGTTTTAACTTGAAAAGATGACTATGAAAGAAAAGAAGAAGTGGGCCACTAGGGTGAAGAAAAGAGCTGCTCAGGAAGCAGCAAGCACATCAACCTCTGAGCAAACGAATGCTAAACATACAGAGAAAGAGTACAAAAACTAGGAATACTCAAGTCAAGTGTATTCAGTGTGCCGTTACTGGTTTATAATAATTTCACTAATATTTGCATTTTTGATATATCCTTAAATACCTAACTCTCTTTTGTCATTCGCTGTCATTGTTTATGTTATGTACCTTGCATATTTAAAGTAAAACCAAATATTATACAGACAGTGAAATAGGAGAGGCGCAAACTTTGCATTTGTCTGTGATTTTCACAGATGAGGAAGTAGATAAGCTCCGAGTGGTAAAAGGGACTATTAAGGAGCTAATAAGTGATTTGGAAAAGAAGAGGGAGAAGTGCTGCTTAGATTAAACAGGCTGACTAAACCACTTCAGCTGAAATACTGGCTTCTCTGCAAACAAGTGGTGTTACTGTTTCAAGATGCACACTAAGGAGGTAATTGAACAAAAATTGGCTGCACGGTCGAATTGCAAGAAAAAAAGCATTTACTATGGCAACACCACAAAACAACCCACTTACAATATGCCAAACAGCATCTAGACAAGGCTCAAAACTTCTGGAACAAAAACCTTTGGAGTGATGAGACCAAAATTGAAGTTTATGGTCACAACCATAAGCGCTATATTTGGAGAGAATGACACAAAGCCCATGATGAAAACTACACCATCCCTACTGTGAAGAATGGAGGTTGATTCCTGATGTTGTGGAGGATTGTGTGAGCTACAGTGCACAGGTTACTTAGTGAAAATTAATAGGAAGATGAATACAGCATGTTACGGAAAATTTTGGGGGACAACTTACTGTACATTCATCAGTATGGAAGCTGTGCATGAGACGCACTTGGATTGTCCAATGTGACAATGATCCAAGACACAAGGCCAAGTTGACCCTTCGGTGGGTACAGAAGCAAAAACTGAAGGTTTTGGACTGGCCATCACAGTCCCCTGACCTCAATTTCATTGCGGCACCTTGGCGAGATCTCAAACGTGCAGTTCATACAGGACAATCCAAGAATTTATGGGACCTGGAGGCATTTTGCCAAGAAGAATGGGCAGCTCTACCACCTGAGAAAATCAAGGGTCTCATCCACAAATATCACAAAAGACTGCATGCTATCATTGATGCTAAAGGGGACAATACACAGTAGTAAGAACTAAGGGTAAGCAAACTTTTGAATGGGGACCATCTAATTATTTTCCTTATTACTATGTTTGTTTAATGGTTGTGCTATTCTGCGATACCTTACTGTTTAATTTGGATTCCATTAAAACTAAATGAAAGTCTTTTGGCCGATCAGTCATCTTTTATTTAAAGTTTGATATACACCTTACAAATTCTGAATGTAAACTCAAGATCACAACTGTATCAAACAATCACTATATGCTTATCATATCTGTATCAAATATTTGATTGGTTTAGCAATATATCAAAATGCAAACTACAGGAAAATTAAGTCAGTTTCAAAGACTATTAAAATAAAGGCTGGAATTTAAATATAATGAGGCATTCTAATTGAGAAGATAAAAAACTCCATTGCTTCATCATGCTGACCTTTCAGTTTTTAATAAATTTGATAAATATAACATTTAAGCAAATATTACCAAAACTATTGGCCAAAAAGAAAGGAATTCATTCATAAATGTCCGCATGACCATACATGTACATGATATATACTTTCTAATTACGCTACTTAAAGGTGTTCCCTGACTTAAGTTAAAGCTTCTTTCTTTCCATACCATTCAACGACAGAAAAGCTGCAACACTGGAACCATATTTCTAACATTCCATTAATTAACAGGACAATAGTTCAGTTATTGAAAAACTGATTTTCAATTTGAAAAAAATGATGAAAAGCAGCCACAAAGCCCTTTTAGCCTGTAAATGTTATGAAAGCACTTAAATCGTAAAGACGTGACATAAAGGATTCAAGGCTAAGTCCTATTGAAAATCCCACAAACAAGCACTTCAAAAAGCCATTTAGAAAGAGATAGAGCATCTAATTCAAAAATGTCATCCTTTTAGAAATGGTCCCACTTGGTCTTTTAAAATTTTAATCTTGTCCTTTGTCTGTTTTCATTGTAAGAGAGATGACTTTTATGCCACATAAGCTTGTAGGAGTACATGGATGGGGATGCAATGCGCTACAACATAAGGGTTAGGCAGTGGTAAGACAACTCCATAAATGAGCGCCTTTGGGTAGAAATGGAGCAAAATCATTGCCATTATACTCATTAGTATCATACACACTAGTATTTTCACTGGTGACTGTTATCCAAGAGTTAGTCCACACGTATTCTGCTCGTGCCTAGTGGCTAGTGCATGACGTTGCCATTGCTTTCTGTTTTGGGATATCTTCAGTGAAATTCTCCAAGTGAATCCATCTGTAGTTACCAGATAAAGCCAACAGAGGGCACATATCTCTTTAGTAAGGAATATGCTGCCAGTAACTGACTTTAGGGTGGAACATTTCACAGTTCAGTGTCGACTTTGTATAACTTCCTCAAGGCCACGTGCAGTTTTATTCAGGTACCTCAGTTTTCATCACAAAGATGTGCATGTTAGATTACTTGGCAAAGCTGACAGCATGGAGTTGTGTGCCTGAGTGAGTGCTGCGATGTAGAGATGTGACCTCAAATTGAATTTGACAATGTTATGTCATATGTTGTTTTTTTTTTTTCAAAATGTTAGGAGTTGGCCAGGTTTGTAGAAACACCTCTGGAAAATTAAGCATTTAAGTAAAATCATAGACATGGTGCTAACATGAGACAGGTATTTCCCAAAAATGTTGTGGAAAGTGTGGAAAAACTAAAGAATCAAAGCAAGAATGAAACTCGACTAGGGTCCGAAGCAGCTTTCCTCATTCCTTAATGTGATCTCCTGATTTTTTGTATCATCTAAATGTTATGTCACATTTCCAGAGATTTTAAGTTGTAGACTTCATTTACATAATGTTAGAGAGTTTGAGGCAGTCGCAGTGTGATCACAACGCTGCAGTCATGTAGTCTGACGTACTTAATGTCTCAGTCCAACCAGTCTGAGACTCATCCCAACAGAATCAAGTAGGTTTGACTTTGTCTTAAGTCATCAGGATGAGCTTGTGTTTGTGTGAGCTGATTGCCAATTAGCACTCAGTCAAAAGTACAATACATATAATGCAGCAGTAAAGAATAAGGAACGCAGATGTTTGGGACCTTGCAAACAGAATCTTTATCTGTCTGATATCTCGTGTTTTACATACCATGACAGAGTAGAAAAAAAAAGAATAAAACTAGGGACAAGATTGTTGCTGAACTCACTGTACTTGTAAGCCCTTTGCATGGACACCAGCTCTATCATTAAGGATATTATTGGCTCTCAGAAAATGTGCAAGCTCATGATGCTTTGGAAATGTAAAATTGTACTGGATAACCTACTTGCAGTTGTGTAATTTGACAACTTTAACAATTTCCATTGGTAGTGTTAGGCTCTGTATATGTGACTGCTGACGAACAATAACTGCTTACCCAGAAGTACAATGTATGGAATGCACCAATGAGGGTGTTTCAGACCTTGCAAACATAAGAGATTCTTCTCTGTTTAATATCTCAAGTTTTATGTACCACAATGGAATGGAAAAAGACAAAAGGGGAAGAGATTGCCATAACACCCAGTAAAACATTTGCACAATCACCAGCTCCATCAGGCTGTCAGAAAAAGGGGAAAACTCACAAACTTTGGAAATGTGAAACTGTGCTGAAACTTCATTATGCAGTCATTTAATTTGACAACCCCAGCGATTATTATTCGTGTAAATTGTGTGACACGCGGCTGGGGATGGTATCCAGCCGGGACGCCCAAGAGGACCAGGGGCGATCGCCCTGGCTGCTTTGGAGACCACGGGTATAGAGCTTTAAAGCTCAACCCTGTGAGAGCCTGTGGTCATCGCCAGGGGGCGCCCCGATGCCTATGGAGCCTTGGACCTCAGCACTTCCGCCACACCCGGAAGTGCTGGGGGGAAGAGGAGCAGGGACACCTGGAGTGCTTCCGGGTGTGGAGCCAGTACTTCTGCCACACTGGGGAGTGCCGGTGGAAGCTCATCGGAAGACACCTGGAGCACATCTGGGTGTGTATAAAAGGGGCCGCCTCCCTCCATTCGGGGCTGGAGTCAGGAGTTCGAGAGACGAGGTCTTGGAGAAGGCAAGGAGGCGGCCTGAAGAGAAAGAGGCCTAGTGTGGTGTTGGCCTGGACTTTGGGGGAGTTTAAGGGGTTTGTGTGCACTGTGTTGTAAATAGTGCCTGTAAATAAACGTGTGGTGGTACTTTTAACCATGTCCGTCTGTCTGTGTCCGAGGCACTTTCCACAATTGACATGATCTGGCAACAAGATCAGCAACTACATCATCAAACTTGATATCACCTCCAACTAGTAATGTCAGCTTAGAGGTGGGAGACTCTCAAAGCAACTTTATCACATACTGAAAGTACTTGGCACACCTTTACATTTATGTTAATTCACTTAGCAGACACTTCTATGCAAAGTGAATTTCAAAGGAGTTCAACATAATGGAGCAAACATCAGTCTGGCAGACTGTTTTGAAACAAAGGCTACAGGAGAAGGATACAAAATTGATCATCACAAGTGAAGAGCTTTAAACCAAAAAGAACAACGTAAGACTTGTTCATCCTTCCTTAGTTACAAGAACCTATCAAAGCTGTTATCAATAAGACAAAACTAGAGAGTCTTCAGATGTTTCTTGAACGCAGTTCGGATGGAGGTGCTGTCTTGTCCCACCAAGACAAAAAAACAGACTTTATAAATAAAATGTGCCAATTGCAGGACTAAGCTGTTATATTTTATGGCAATCTGTCCCAGTGACTATTGCTTTGAACCAATATGTGGATGTTTGGCTTGATCCCAGCCATTGATTTACTGGTGTGACCCCAAGTGTGACACCCGACCAGCCAGAATTCACAATGCAGAAATATGTTAATAACTGTATTGTGCATCTGTGATTGAAAAGTCACTTTGAATAGAAGTTCCAGTTAAATACATCAAAACTAGCATGTTCTTTACCGCCCCAACAATGGCTCAGCTACGCTTTCTAAACTCATTTTAAACAGTTTGTGCTATCTAATAATAGCGATGCTCCCATGGCCACCCCTAAAATCCATACAGTAATGAGTCTTTGTATTTTAAAATATATTAAAAAATGTGTACAGTATAACAAAGAGCAGAAATGTATTAGCGTGTTCAGGGCTGACACAAAGTTCATTGTTTGCATTGTCTAGTTTTCTTTATTTAAAGGAAACAAAGGCTTCACCGTGAGGACCTTCACAAGGTCCTCTACAAAAGCTTCAATACAAAGCCACACAAGATGACAAGGGCAAGAGTTCTTTTAAAAAAAGAAGAAACAAATGAGTTACTATGAAAAAAGGACATTAAAGCTCAAAGCATTGTTGATTCCCCATGTCTTAAAATGAAAATGTGAGATTTATCACATAGAGTAGGCAGATGATTATGTCTCCATTATGCTGTAGTAAAGCATGTGGATTACAGGAGACCAAGGAATGTGGTGTAGAAGTTTAGGACAACATCTCAAAGCGCAGAAAAAAAAAAGTTTAAGGACCTGTTGTGATCCTGAGTGAGAAAAAAAGACTTTAATTTGTGTGTACTGACCAGTCTGAATGATGGCTGTCCTTTAAAGAAGACCAGAACATCTATGCTCATCATGAAATAACAGGCAATTTGTGTTTATTGCTATTTAAAACAACAGTTATTTATCTTTTTCCTCTGATGGTCAAGAACTGATGGGATTGTATGGCTGCTTTGAGGTTTTGTGGTCAGCAGACCAGAGGAATCTGGAAAGGAGGCACTGCTTGAGGAGATGTCATATATCTTCTAGTTTCTTATTGTCTAAGGGCAGACAAGGAATAGATAAAGTTTTGAGCATCCTCAAGATCCATCCACCCTTAAGAGACATAGCACATGTGACATATTGCAGTATTTGGTGAAAGGTAGCATGGTGGCACTTAAGTCAGAGATTTACCGCATGATTCGGCCGTGTTCTGCCCGGAGTTTGCGTGTTCCACCCATATCTGTATAGCTTTTCCTCTAGGTACTCTGGGTTTCTTCTTGTTTGTTCAAGTTGCTTCCTCTTTCCGAACTAAAGGATCATTTAGAGGACCCTGGAAACCCTTTACTGGATTAAGCAGGCTGTATCAGGCAGCTATCAGGAAATAAATTATCTATGTGTACATTTTTACTGCTTTGATTTTGACGTTAGTCGGCCCCATTTGGTTGCAGTATTGCTGCACACTACTGGGTGCATAGTAGTTGCGTAAATGTGAGGACATGGCTGGGTGTTAATGTGGGCATGGTGACCCTGCTGATTAACACATGCAAGTAAGAATTTCACCGTTCTCTGGATGTGTGATATAAACAACCCTAGAAACCTGAAAGTCCAAGCTGCATGTATGTTAATGTTTGAACTTTGGTAAGGTAAGACCATCTACTTAGCTTGGATAAGGTAGTTTTCCTGTCAGTTCTGGCTTTATCCCATTTCATGAGTTTGTTTTGTCCTGTTGTTTTTGGTTGGGTTTTTGATTTTGGCAATGATCCCTGCTTGTCCTGTTTATTCTCTTTTTCAGTCCATTTGAATGATCTCTCCTTCATTCATTGAAATTATTCTCTTCTCTGGTTCTTCCATTTGAAGGAAGGATTGTTCTCAGCATGACAGTAGACACTTGTATCTATCACGGTTATAGATCATAACACAATACTATTCCTGGCATTTTAAAAGTGTAAAAGTGTGCAAGCAACTTGTTTAGTGGTGTGATTGTATTATTAACTTTAGAGTATAACGTCTATGGCTCCAGCTAATGTACCATACTCTTCTACAACTAACTTACTTACTTTAATGCCATAATAAAAACACACTGCCATCTGCAGTGAATGGCTGTTTAAGTTGAGATTGGAAGGGTCCTCTCAAAGTACTTGATGGCCATTTTAACAGCCTACCTCCAACCATTGTCATTTTGGATGTGTGGCAAACCTTTGTCCAAATTATGCCAGTAAGTCCATAGGCATGGGATCACAGTCCCCACAAAATTGAACCCATCTTCCATCACAGGTTATATTGATAATGGAGACAAGTTGGAGTACAGGAGACTGGGGAAGGACTTTGTCTTGTGATGTGGAGAGAATCACCTGCAGTTCAACATCAAATAAAATAAAAGATTTGGTGGTGGACTTCCAGTATGTCATGGAGCTCGTTAAACCAGTCATCATCCAAGTGTCATAAAGTAATTTTGTTAGTAATTTTTTTGCAAGGTTTTGCATGGATCTTTTGTACCCTTATGTTTTTTTTTTGTGATAAGGAATCTGAATTTGGTGCCAGATTTTGAATTCTTATTCTTATTTTACAGTATTTCACACCATTTTGTTTCTACTAGGATGCAACCATTTTATGAGACCCATCATTAAGATGTGACTCTTGGCCACTAGGATTGTGGTCTTAGAGGTGAGAACTTCATTTGTGCAGCAAGTGGCATTTATCTCCTATCCAAGCTTCACAGATAAAAACTACCTTTTGTTTGTGTCTCTCTGTTTAACAGTTTTTCTGGTTACTGATCTTTGGGCTCACGTTTTAGTTGCCAACAGTATCTTTATCTTTCCTTTTATGACTTTTCTTTGCTTTTTGGCTATGCTTAATCTCTAATGCCTTTTTAAACTGCTAGCTCTCCACCCTAGCGAAACACCAGGGGGAGGAAGTTGAGGTTTTGCAGAGCTACAATTTACCTGGGTGTCCATAAGAACACCAAATTGGACTGGCCTGACAACACAGTGGCAGAATGACCAGAGCAGACTGTACTACTTGAAGAGATTCAGGTCTATTGAAGTGTGTGGAAAGTTGCTGGAAATGTTTTACCAGTCCATTGACACCACTGTATTGTTCTACTCAGTGGTCCCCAGGGGAGGCAAAATGTCTGAACAAATGTATCAGAAAATTTAGCTCCATCACAGGACTGACCCTGGAAATTCTAAAGGCTGTGGTGGAAAAGTAGATGGTGGCCATCACAAACAATTCTGCCTCCTGAGGGCACTTTCATGGATCACTATTAACTACATGCTCATTCACCCACAGTCCAACAAGAAGCATTTTTCTGGATCTTTTCTGCTTTCTGCCATTAGAAACTTTATTACTTCCTCCATTCTGTCTTTCACTCGAGCCAGAAGCTATAAGAAGATAATACAGACTCAGGCTACTACAATATTTGTGATCTCTTATGTTTTTATTATATTATCTTATATTGTACTTTAAGTCAGCATCAGTGTATTCCATGTTTTTATTGCAGTATGCCTTTGAATTTCCCTTGGGGATTAATAAAGTAAATGTAGTCTAATTATTGAATCTAATAGGGATCTGGTTCAGAAGTGCAAGTATGCTGGGACAATGTCCATAAAGCCTTAGTTACTAATGTGTTATGTGTTACGCCCCAAGTAAGATTCCCTTTTGTCTTATTCCAAATTGTCTAATTGTGGTTGTGGTGCAAAATAAGGCCCTTTGATAGAATGTTGCCCTTTCTGGAGCTGCTTCCTGCCATGTGCCAAGTGCTGCTGGGATTGTCTCTGGCCCTGTGACCCTAAACTGGATTGAGCAGGTCTGAGAATTTTATATTATCATTTTGCAATTATAATAATCCATGGAATCAAAAATGTCCCTTTACACGTGTGTACCACCTGAGGCTCCTTCAATGATATGGGATGAAGATCTACAGTCTGGCGCTCAGAGTATTTGCATCTGCTCTTATTCCACATATTATGCTTATCTGAGGCTTTTCTTTCTTTTCAAAGATTCCAAATTTTCTGAATTTATTGTAATAAAACACAAAGACAATTGCATTCATTTCACTGGCAGACTGCCAATTCAAAAGTGAATTGAAAAATAAAAGAAGATAAGTAGTTACTGGGAAAGAAGGCCATCTTGAATGAAATTAACAGTGCTTAGCAGTTATGAAGAATGTAATGAGATGTTCTTGAAATGGCATAAAAGAAACTTGTAATCTGAATGGCGAGGTTGAGAGTGCCGCACACGACAGCGAAGATGAGAACAGTGCAGGCAGCCTTTTCTTGATCCCAATATGACAGTTCTTCATTACAGTAGCTTACATAAATAGAGAAAGTGCATCTGCCTTTTTTCCACTGCTGTAACACTAAATGAATCCCATTTCTCCCCTTTATTTAATGCACCCCTAGAAAGTATTCACCCTCTTGGAAGTTTAACATTTTATTATTGTGCAACATTGAATCCCAGTGGATTTCATTTGGTTTTTACAGTCTGATCAACGGTAAAAGAGTCTTTAATGTGAAAGTGAAATTCTGTACTGCATTGGCATGGAGAAGGTCAATGTACCTGTGAATAATGGAAACTAGAAACTCAGACTTAACAGCTGCTAAACCTTTATCACATGCATTCCTTTTTGAACCCCTTGCAAATGAGATCACCAAATAGCATAAAGCGCCAATTTAGAGTCAACATTTATTGTAACATGCAAGATTTTTGAATGTGGAAATAAAGTTAAATTATTCAGAAAAAACACTTAGGCAGGCATGGGAAGAACAACCAAATCCCATATGCTGGGAGTGGGCTTGGGTGTGAACCTATAGGGCCCTGAAGCTGCCAGACAGTAGCAATAAACTGTGTGGCATCAGACCAACAAATGGATTTTACTTCATATAGCACCCTACTATAGTGAATGCTAACCTTAGGCAAGTTCTCATTTACAAAATGTTGATACACTTCAGTGGCATAGCTAGAGTTTTCATCACCCAGGGCGGTCTTGAGTTTGCCACCTCCCCCTTACTAAATAAAACATAATACATATCATGCAAAAAATGAAAACAATGAAAATGTTAACTACATTTTTAATTATTAAAAATGTTAACTACATTTTTACTTATTAATTACGATTGAGGTATTTCAATATGCCCCTTCATTCTCTTTTAATATTTCTTCCCTCACCTTTTGATTTGTACTTTCTCTTATACGAAGTATAGGGAAAGCATTCCAATAGTCCAAAGATTCGATATAGAGATTTTGATGAATGTCGATGTCTTAGACCTCCCTGACTTTCTCGTATACAAAGTATTGGGAAAGTATTGGAATCCTCCAAAAATTCAATTTTGACATTGTCACACACGTGCGACGAGGAAGACGTTGTATGGACCAAGTAAAGGTAATTCCACGCCAGGCCAGGGGGTGGTGGGGTGCACTAAACTTTCTCCTGTTATCTCTGCAGACCAGCCGCGGGAAAACCTGTCTGATTTAGAACAGAAGACATCACTTCCGGTTCCGATACCCAGAAAAATAGCACTTCCGGTTCCGGCGCCTAGAAAATTATCACTTCCGGCATCTACTTTGAATAATGAAAAACATCATTATTCCGGTTCCCTTACATCACTTCCTGTCCTATCCCTTAAAACCACCATTTTGACAAACCATCCTCAGTTCTGTTTTGGACTCGGTATAGAGAACATCTCTATATTTAAAAAGACTCTTTTGCAGCTAGGAATAATATACGGGTGGCTGCCCCAAACCTTTTTAAGTGTGTTGAGTCAATTTATTTTACAACATTTTAATGAATCTCAACATTTTAGACCTCCGTGAGTCCGAAAATACCATTTTTGGAATAATGTCTCTGTCTATGTCTGTGTGTCTGCGTGTATGTAAACACTATAACCTGAGTACGCTTTCACTCAGTATTAGGTACAAAATGTAGATTTCTATCAACTTTTGGGCTATTTCCATTAACCTGAAGTGGTACTTTACATTTTATTCATGCAGCTGCAGAGTCAGATTTATTCAACTTTAATTTTATAATAATTGTTCAATATATTTTTAATTTGATTTGATTTGCTGTTGATGGTTCTTTAATGTACGTACTACAAAAATATAATCATTGTCTTGCGGTTTACTCCTCAAATATCCATCCCCATATCTGAGTATACGAGAAAGTCTAGGGGAGATCAGTCACGATTTTTTTTTTTAAAAGCATCTTCTCTCTCTTTTGTTTGCTTGAGATTCAGAGAATCTCATAATACGCTACCATAACTGTTCGTTTGTCTGTCCAGGATTTTAAATCACCTGTAGCTCGCAAACCGTTTGACCTATTGACCTGATATTTGGTACACATATACTATGTGACATCTACTATCCGCTTTCGGGTTGATGATTGACCTCCAAGGTTATACCTCTTTTTGTTTTTATTTTATTTTATTGTAGAATCAACTCTTGACAGCGGCCAGCAGGTCGGCCGTGCGGCGCATGCATACAGGCGTCATTCTCATCCCTACCACCTTCGCCATCACTTCACCTACCTCTTCATATCTTAAATCATTCTTGTGGCAGATTGAAGACTTAAGTGCCAGCTTAAGTAAAAAATTAAAGAAAACGTACTTAGTAATTGCAACACAAACACTGACTTAATCAGTTTTAACACGAAAAGATGCCGATGAAAGAAGAGAAGAAGCGGGCCGCTAGGGTGGAGAAAAGAAGAACTGCTCAAGAAACAGTAAGCGCATCAACCTCTGAGCAAATGAATGCTAAACATACATATGAATGCTCAAGTCAAGTGTATAATGTGCAGTGTGCCGTTATTGGTAATAAAATATTAATAATGAGATTGAAGGATTTGTCCCTTTTGGTCGGAAAAAGTCAAAGGACAGAGACTTTGGGCAGAATAAGTCGGCGACCTGATCAAGATTTGAATTTGTAAAATATAACTTTGCAACATGTGTATTTGTAACAGTTTTTAAACTTTAAAAATAGTGTCATTTTGACATAGATAACACACAGTAGCTTGCCAAAGCCCTAATGAACAAAATTGTCAAAAATGTCTAAAAAGTCTAGTACTAAAGTTTATTAAAAAGAGCTACCCCTAAAAAAAGTGTCACCCAGGGTGGACTGCCCCCTCTGCCCCTCCCTAGCTATGCCAGTGATACACTTATTTCTATAAAGTCAGCTCTAGAAAGTCAGATGAGTTTATTAGGATCATATAGCAAACCAGAAATGAGTATTGAGCCGGCAGCCTAGCCATTAAAAGTCCATTGCACCAGGACAACATTACACTGATGCCAGTCATCACACTGGTCTGTGTCATATTATATCATCAGCACCTCAACATGCTTTCTGGCCAACATGTCAGAGTGCAAGCACTTCCTTTAATGGTTAGAGACTACCTGCATCATTTAATCACTCACGCTTGAGTGATCAAAAACAGTTTGACAAATGACCACCCAAAGAAAGGCCTTCTGTGGTATTGCACTGCAACAGGGTTGGCTGAAGTCCATGCCAACCAGCATTAGCATTTTAATGATAAGCCAGGCCTGGGATGTGCTTCTGTAATTGAAAATGATCTGTCTGACACCTACTAGATGCCACCAGTTTCAGGTTCCTTTTTTCATATCCCAGAATCCTGGATGTTCAAAAAATCACTTTATGCAGTAAGAAATCAGGCAGTGTGTGTGTGTGTGTGTGTGTGTGTGTGTGCGTGTGTGTGTGTGTGTGTGAGTATGTGTGTGTGTGTGTGTGTTTAACTGTAAAGAATCTTGGCAAAGCTCAGATAAACAGCTGCTTGCAACATGAGATAGGTAATGGGAAACATCATTTATTTTGTCTGCTGTTTGCTCCTCTGGGAGTGCCAGTTCCTATGTGCTGTGGAGCCAAGGCTCGGCCCCAACAGCCAGCCACTTGATATCAGAAGCAGCTTCACTGTTAAATGAAAATGACATGCTTACAGCAAGAGCACATCACAAGCCAGCATGTAGCGATCAAAGGGAATATGGAAACAGCATGGGGAATACTAGTTTGCATCTGTTAGTTTGAAAGAGCTGCTTCTTGTCACCCAGAACACCAGCCTGTCAAGCTGTCATTGACCTATAACAACTACAACTTGTAACAGTACCACCCAGCCCCTGATGCAGCAAAGTCACTGGGAGCCTTTCAAAAAGGAAATTGTCAGGGCAAGAGGAACAGTGAAGAGCAGCAGGAAATATTAATATGCAGACATAAATTGGAGTGAGTGCAGGATGAGACGCAATGCCCAAAAATCTGTATGGCAGAGTTTTAATAAATGAGACTGGGGTATAAGTGAGACCCTAATATGGGAAGAGAATCTATCTACAGTATCTATTAATATATTAATATATATCTATCAACTTTATTTTATATAAAGGAAAGACAGAAGAACAATGTAATGGGTGGGAGTCCAACTTGTGGCTCCATTTGCTGCTGTCCATATACCAAACAAAAAGAAACAGAAATAAGTGTTATGACCAGCAAGGATCAGCTATAACTCATCTTTAATTCTTCAGTAGCACAATTCCTGTCACTATCAGTTAATGGTTTGACAATGAGTGACAACGATCATTTTCTTGGCTGTCTGCATAGCTCCTGTGCTGGAAAGGGCTGAGACTTCCTCAACAGGACTAAAAAAGATTTCACTGTTCATCTTTGAAATCATCCTATTTTATGTGAGGAAAACAGGAATAGTGGGTACAAACTACGTGTTCCACCTCTCCATTTGTGTGCTACCTACCTATTTATAGTATTGAAGCTGCTCACATAGCTCACTTGTTTGACAATAAATTAATTTATTTGTCTACTTTATATATTTGCTTTTGTGTCTATCTTTCTATCTTTATTCATATTTCATATTTCTGTCAAATATAGTGCCTTTCCTATATGTCATTTTATGCTTTGTTATATAACAAAGTTTGCATATCTGTCTTATACAGCGACTTTCCTTTATGTCATTATTATCTAAAGCTTTCATGTCTATTAATTATATAATAGAAGAAGAAAAGACAATGGGTCATACCAAGGGTTGCAGTTCTGGAGCATGTCCTATATAATGCTTTCTTCAATCCCTTTTTAATATAATTCTTTTCTGTCTATCTACCTAGCTATTGTAGACGCTGGAACACATGAACAGGCTTCCTGACTGGTCTGGAATACAGTGCATCAGATAGATAGATAGATAGATAGATAGATAGATAGATAGATAGATAGATAGATAGATAGATAGATAGATAGATAGATAGATAGATAGATAGATAGATAGATAGATAGATAGATAGATAGATAGATAGATAGATAGATACTTTATTAATCCTAAGGGGAAATTCACATACTCCAGCAGCAGCATACTGATAAAAAACAATATCAAATTAAAGAGTGATAAAAATGTAGGTATAACAGACAGTAACTCTGTAAAATTTTAACGTTTACTCCTCTGGGTGGAATTGAAGAGTCACATAGTGTGAGGGAGGAACGATCTCCTCAGTCTGTCATTGGAGCAGGACAGTGACAGCAGTCTGTCGCTGAAGCTGCTCCTCTGTCTAGAGATGATACTGTTCAGTGGATGCAGTGGATTCTCCATGATTGACAGGAGTCTGCTCAGCGCCCGTCGCTCTGCCACAGATGTCAAACTGTTCAGCTCCGTGTCTACAATAGAGCCTGCCTTCCTCACCAGTTTGTCCAGGCGTGATGTGTCCTTCTTCTTTATGCTGCCTCCCCAACACACCACTGCATAGAAGAGGGCGCTCACCACAACTGTCTGATAGAACATCTGCAGCATCTTATTGCAGATGTTGAAGGACGGCCAACCTTCTAAGGAAGTTTAGTCGGCTCTGTCCTCTCTTGCACAGAGCATCAGTATTGGCAGTCCAGTCCAATTTATCATCCAGCTGCACTCCCAGGTATTTATAGGTCTATACCCTCTACACACAGTATTTATAGGTCTGTACCCTATATGTTTATATTATTATATTTATATTTATATTATATATATATATATTACCAAGGTAGAACTTCATTGTTTTGCTGAGCTTCCGTGTGAACCTGAAGTGCTTCCACAGAGTAATACCATGGCCAGGGAAGCGCTCCCGGATCCAGCATGAAAGAAGGCGTCTCACCCCTCTCATGGATTCAGAGTTGAGAGGAGGTTGGACGACATGTGTTGGTGAGAGGGAAGAAGGAGAGAGAGTAGAATTTGTGTGAATGGTATGGTGTGCCATAGAAATAAATCTGTGAAGATACTTTTGTGAAAATCAAAATAACTTATTTTGAATCCAGGATTGTCTTGGTGTTATTATGTTTAGGGGTTGTGTTTCTGTCACACCCCTATAGGTTACGCTATCTATCTATCTATGAGTTTGTTTCTCAAGCATTCTATTCCCTCTTCCCTCATTTGTGTTAGTTAAACATTTCTCACTTTGTTATATATATATATATCTGTGGTGGGCTGGTGCCCTGCCTGGGGTTTGTTTCCTGCCTTGCACCCTGTGTTGGCTGGAATTGGCCTTGTGGTTGGGATATAGCGGGTTGGATAATGGATGGGTGGCTGGATATATATATATATATACTGGGGTGGGCATATAAAATAAAGCATGACTTATTGGAGAAATACAGTGACATTAACACTTAAATTTACTGAAAGCATTTGTTTAGCAGGCAATATACCATGAAATCAGCTTCATTTTATTTAGCTCCCCCTGTGATGTATTTTGTCTGTAAGTACCCTACAATACATATTGCATACCTTTTTATACATGGAGTATTAGCAGGCTACATGAGTTATGCAGACTCACACAATGGCAGACATTAAAGTGGTCTACAGTTTAACAGTTTACTAGACCACATTCAAGACACCGATCACTGCTGAAATGTTAATTTCAATAAATGATCAATATCTTTATCAAAATGTGGAGTCAGATAGTGGATGCCAGGATATGTACATTTCTTAAACAGCACAGTTATTGTTTGCTTTGTTTAGGTAATCCAAAGCCAGAATGTTTAGTAATTTAAAGAAATGATCAAGTCTGAGTCGGCATTTTCATGTATGTTGCGAGGTCTCCATTTCTTATGAATACTTTTAAGTAGTCTCATTGTGTGCCTCAAACACACATTATGTGCACTCATTTGATGGTATCTGAATTATTTTATCCAGCTCCATCCAAGCATGATATAGTGCCTTCCATTTTTTAAATCTTTTACACAAATTTGTTTTAGAATTACTTACATGGCACACGTACTATACTGTATCAAGAATATTTCAATTTTTCATTTTTGTATGTTTAGAAAGTAGATTGCTAGGATGCTAATGACAGAAATGGAACAGTTAGGCCAGTCTTTCTTTTGTACTCTTCCTGCTGTATCCCTTGAGCAAGTTGGATCATCTTTGGGTTGAGTGCCCAGTTTGCCTCAATGTACCAAGCACTAATCAATTTCTAGCTCTTCAGAGAGATTTGCCCTGCAAAATTTGCACTTTCACCTTAATATTTAAAAATTAGTTTAATTTATTTTGTCTTTATATATTCACAGCAGAGGCAAAAGAAAGATGAGCGCAGCCATCTCCAGATAGTCCACACAGCTGAAGGCTTTGTCATAACAGAGATTTCATTGTAGTTTAGTTTTATTGCTTAATGAGAATGGTTAATACATTTGAAGCAAAAAGCCATTGTTACTGAGCACTCTTGAACCCTTCTATTTGTTCTGTTATTTTCTTCTAATTTCTTATATTCCTTCTTAATGGAGTTTGCATGTTCTTCTTGTGTTTGCTGGGGTTTCTAACTTTTTGCTATTGGGTGAAGCTTTTTCATTACAAATTTAAATTCAAAGAGCTTATACTCCTTTTGTGTTACAATTTTATGGTATTGTATGCACAGACCAGGCATGCCATTGTCCATGTAGTCCAACAATATCATCATGAGACCCTGTTGTAGAAAATAAGAAGGTGGTGAGAAAGGAAGACACCTGAACTGAACAAGGCATACACTCATGGCCAATACACTTGTACTAGGCCAATTTTTTTTTAGCTTTAATAAATATAAGGGCATCACTTAACCAAACTAGCATTTACTGAGTAAATACACTCAATTATTCATCCATTAATTAATTAATTGCAAAACTTTATTTACATTATATGAAAAATTTAGTGAGACATGGTAAAACCTTTGAGCATGAGAACAGAGATATATAAATAAAATGCATTATTATTATTATTATTAATAATAATAATAATAATTATTATTATTATTATCTTTTTTTCCCTCAGTTTGTGTTGGTTGCTTTTTGCTGGAAATCCTTCCAGTTTCCTTAGATCTTAAAGTCCGATGGACAAGACTTTATGAAGCATGTCAGCAGTTCAAGGGAGGGTGATATTCTGCACCTGGATGGCACTTGGTTTACCTGGCAGTTTATCAAGATATTTTTGGAGACCTAGTTGAGCAGTTCCAAGTGCTCCGATTACAGCCAGGATCACACGAGCCATTGTGTTATACATGTGTGAATCTCAATTTTGAGGCATTTGTAGTTGCTGAGTTTTTCTATATCTTTGACTGAGACATTTGTATCTGCAATGGATACATCGATCCATAGACATTGCCTTTTGCTTTTGTCATGGACAAAGATATCCGGTTGATTGGCTCTTATGGTATGATCAGCATTCACAACCATAGTGTTATCTGTCTCGATGGCTTTATCATGATGGTGATCATACCAGTCATCAGGCACTGGGAGGCCAAGCTCACAGACCATTGACCAGTGCAGGCAGCTAGCTATTCTATTGTGTCCATGAGTGTATTCTTTTGGTGCTGGTACTGAGCATTCAGCAACAATATGACTTATGTACCCGTCTTGTTGCTGGCATATCCTGCACATGCTATCAACATCCATCATGAGAATATTTTTCTGATGATAGCACATGTTAAGTGCATGATCCTGAGCTGCCATGAGAAGACTTTTTGTCCAGTCCTTCCGTCCAGAGCCTTGCAACCATCCAAAGTACAGTTTCTTGTCGACATACAGTAGTTGTATAATGTCTGTTTGTAGAACTGATCATGAAGTGGTTTCTATGAGAAGTTGTTCATTTTTCATTAGTGAAGCTTTCACTGTCCACTTGATGGTGTAGAGGCTAAATGCTGCTCTCTGGGGACAAGTATCAGGCTTGAAGTATCGATGCTTGATTTCTTCACCAATTTTGACTAGAGAGTAATTCCTCTTCTGTTTTAGCATTAAAATCTAAGTAAAGAAATTTAAATGTGAGTGATAGATCAACTATGTATTAATATCGAACTCCATAGAAGTTCATCTGTTTTACAATTTGGGTCACATTATACAATATGCAAGAAAGGAAACAACTGTAGATGAGCTGTACATCCAATACAGGGTAAACTATCTTATGTCAGGCCAGTAAACCTGAAAACACACATCTTTGTGTTGTGGGAGGAAATCAGTGTACCCAGAGAATATCCATTTCAACAATAAGAGAATGTGTAAAATCCACACAGAAAGAAACCAGGATTGGATTTGGTCCCATCTTTATTAACCCCTCTACCATTGTACGAAGAGGTTAGGAGCACACACTGATACAGCACATTGCCGCTCCCACCACATGACAAACCACCTCAGGATTCCAGATTAGGACCCGAGTGCAGCCATGCAATGGGTGACACCTCAGCACCACACTAGTTCAGATGGAATGGAAAAGTGTGAGGTTTTTTATGTTGGCGGGAGTGCCAATTCTTCCCTGCAGGTTGGAAGCCCTACATGTAGGGCTGGATGCAGATTAACGTCATACCCAGGACACCATTGTACTACGCTCTATAAAAAAATAAAGAAGTGCTAATAGCTTTTAAGTCTTTCACTTTTTGTGAATATTAAAAAAGGTCTTTCTGAAACAGTATCAAGGCATTGTGCATAGCAATAAATACATCTGAAAAGACAGTTTGCCAATTGTTCCTTTGGCATTTTCCGTGGAGTTGTCAACTCTTGAGATAATGTCTCTGATGTAAGTTGCTTCACAAGAGATAGAGCGGAGCAAAGAAATGATTAGTCTATTGTGTATTTAAACCATTCAGGGTAAAGAGCAGCACATACTATTTAATGATACAACACCACGCCGCCCTGAGCTTTCCTGATTCTCTGAATGGCACTTGTGTTCATTCCCAACCATATGGCCCCACTACACCGCAAGAATCCATTGTTGATAACCACTAAGGTAATTGGAAGAGAAAAAGCATCTTTATATAAAAATATTTTGTAAATTCTAGAATGGCAAGGTCAATTGCTGTTGACCAATGTACTAAGTGAAATAACAACAATCTCTCATTCATTTATGTAACATATGAAAGTTTATATTTACTAAATAAATGTTTTATTTAAATCTGCACATATATTATAACAGGTTTAACGCACAAAGCTATCAGAAAAAGAATATCACTTGGTATGTTTCAGAGTGACTAGGGCCTCATGTATAAACCTTTCCTTAGATTCCATGCTAAAATTCTACTTACATTTGAAAGGCAACTACAGTGTACACACAAAAAAATTGGATTTAGAAAACCATACATGTGCCACATACTGTACCATGCTAAGTTCTTTTAAAAATCTCAAATTAACTTAAAACTACACATATATGCACACTCTTTTAGACACTCCTCATCACCACTTTTCACTAACTATATATGCCATAAAAATGCCTATTTTGAATATTCACAATCTGCCCACATCATAGAGTGACCACTTTACTACAAGCCATCCTCTTTAATAAAATCCCTTTGTGCGTCCAGGTGTCCGTGTGTGTGTCTTCTGGTGAAGTGCGCAAGTCAAACACAGTTGCGCATCACATATTAGTTGTATATTAATGCAATGAAAGTGTTTTTTGTTTACAAAACTAAACTCAGTCTGTGATGGTGCCTTAATTGCAGTCAATTGCACTGACTACATTAGGAAAATCTCCAATCTCTGCAAAATGCCTTTTGAACTCGGCTTTCTCACCTTCACCGTAAGGATATTGGATATATCTGGGTAGTATCTTAATTATACCATCCCACACAGAGGGCATGACAAGGCTCACAGATGACTGCAAGATTCTTGATCATCTAGTAAATTCACGCTGAAAATGCCCATCGTCAAATACCCTACGGTTCTTAAAACCTCTATAGGAACAGAGATCACATGATTTCTGCATGATGGCCTCTATAATGTAAGCTACAAGAGGACATCTCTAGGAAGTGTAAATCAGCTTATAAGCCAGTCATTGTCACGAGCCAAAAATCCCTGAAAACTTACTTTAGCTTCTTATTGGCACTATCCTCCAAAACAGCTAATGCTGCCTTTGCAAGTTACAATATGTTGTACATCACATAGCACTTCCCTTTTATAGATAAAATGAAAAAGCAACTGACATTAATCATATGCATTAGGCATTATTATTAACACTGAAGACAGCAGTATTGAGGAAAAATGTCAGTTAACTGTGATATATTTAGTTGAAGAACATCAGAATGTGACTGATGTGTCATTAGAACTAAACAAGATTTCTTCCACCTGTAGCCACTAACATGCCAACACCAAAAAAGTCTGCAAAGGACTTACAGATGGTTACAACTTGCCACAAGTTTATGCTAATTTTCATGTCAAGTTTGTGTCTTATAAATCCCTATGTTTCCATACACAAGCAACCTTTATAACATGAGGCCCCAGGTATATAAGATCTGACGAGGAGTAACCCGTAACAAGTGTGGCATTAACCCATTTCAATATTAATTTAATTTGTCCCTTATTATTGCTCTCTCTTTATGTAGGGGTGAGGACATTGTCAATTTCCTATCTTATTTTCAGCTGAAATTGAGCCTCCATCTATTCTCAGATGCTGTCTTCTGAGGCCTAAAGGGCAGCATTGAGTGATAACCTTATAGGACAACCATCAAATAAGTGCCTTGTATCACTTGTTCAAGGGTGGTGATAAAAAAACAGCACTGCCAAAGTCAAACCAGAAATTAATAATGAACAGACCAGCCAGTGTCAAAGGAAAAATTGACAGCAAACAGGATCAGCAATAGTGATGAGTCAAATAGATAATCAACAATATATATACTCTTTGGCAAAAGTGTCATTAAAATCCATTTTGCCAGCGAAATTGAAAAATTGAATTTTTCACAATTGAAAAATGTGAAACTCACAAAAAAGAGTTTTTGGGAGCTATAAAAGCTTTTTGGGTGCAAAATTAGAAATATTGCTCCCTAAAGTCTCATTTACACTTACGTAATTTTCCTGTGTTCTATTCTGCAAATGCGTAATGTAGGTAATCACCTGCCACCAGTAAATTAAATCTATGTATGCCTCCTGTTCATATTTGGCTTGGAAGTGCAGAACATTGTGACTCATATTGTGACTCATATTTTCCACACAAAGACACACCAAAATGCACCAGTCACACACATTATTGTGTTTTCCCCATAATAATAATAATTCTTTGCATTTATATAGCGCTTTTCTCACTACTCAAAGCGCTCAGCAATTGCAGGTTAAGGGCCTTGCTCAAGGGCCCAACAGAGCAGAGTCCCTTTTTGGCATTTACGGGATTCGAACCGGCAACCTTCTTATTGCCAGTGCAGATCCCTAGCTAAACTAACTAAAAGAGAAAGCCAATTGCTCCCAGCAAGGCCGGCCATTATCTAGTAGTTTCTTGATTCCTGCAGATCGGCTTGATGGCATGTACTCACCATACATGGTGAATCTTCAGTGCATCTTTGGGACTGTGATCTCTAATATTGTACCAGTAGAAAAATCACAACACACACCACACAGCTCAACAAAATGTATACATGTGACAGAAAATGAGTCTGAGGTTTTTTTTTCAATAAATATTCATCCATCCATCCATTATCCAACCCGCTATATCCTAACTACAGGGTCATGGGGGTCTGCTGGAGCCAATCCCAGCCAACACACGGCGCAAGACAGAAACAAATCCTGGGCAGGGCGCCAGCCCACCACAGGGCTCAATAGATATCTTTATTTAAATGCTAAATAATAATAATTCATTACATTTATATAGCGCTTTTCTCAGTACTCAAAGCGCTATCTACACAGGGAGGAACCGGGAAGCGAACCCACAATCTTCCACAGTCTTCTTACTGCAAAGCAGCAGCACTACCACTACGCCACCTGTGAGACAGACACACACAGATTTTTTTTTTATTTAAATGTTTCCAGACAGGACTCAACATCTTTCTTCGTGTGACAATGGCATGAATTTTGCTGGAAGCGAAACACAATTTGTTTCGCAATTTTATTTGCAAACCAAAACACTGCAAATTCAGTTTCATGCAAGCGGTTTCAATCATTACTAACCAGCAGTGTCGGAGAAAGAATTAATAACAAACAGAAGCACTGCAGAAAGATTTTATTAACACTTTAAGATAAGAGAGTGCCTTTTCATGAAGTATGAGAAATGGACTGGTAGATGAAACAATTACAAAATATGGAAACAGGTTTCAAAGATTAGAAACAGGTACAGTTCAAAAAACACCAGAAGAATCACTCAAAGATCAATTGCCAAAACCAAAAATGATAAAACCAAGTTGTAGTCAATGCAAACATTTTAAAAAGTTCCTAACTCCTTAGGCCTCACCATCATCACCACAGTAGTCATTTTATAGTTCAGAGTCCAAAGTTTGGATGCCTGCATTAATGTGCTGCTGTGTTTTTTGTTTTTTTTTTTTCCTTTTTTGATCTTTTATTGAGTTTATTAAAAACATATAACATTCCATACAGTCAAGTCAAAACTTAACAAAACTAAATTCAAATCAACCTCCACCCATGAGAAAGAGAGGAAGGCCGATAGCCAGAGCAAAAATATGGAGAGTAGTAAAGAGAGAAAGGAGTCTTTTCCCTCCTTTATAAATGCTTATTCTAAAATATTATTAATTAGGTTCTGCCAGGTTTATAAAAAGTTTTGAACAGATCCTCTAAGAGAGAATTTAATTTTTTCCAATTTCAAATAGTATATAACATCAGTTTCCCCAATGACTTAAAAGAGGTGGACTAGGATTATCCTAGTTGAGCAACACAAGTCTGCGTGCCAATAGTGAAGCAAAGGCAACTACAGTTTGTTTGTCCTTCTCCACTTTAAGCCCATCTGGGAGTCCACCAAACACACCTGTTAGTGGGTTAGGAGGGATTGTGACACCAAGGTAGCCTGACAGGCATCTACAGATTTTGGTCCAGAAAGATGTTAATGTGGTGCACATTCAAAACATGTGACCCAGTGAGGCTGGAGCTCGATTGCAGTATTCGCAGATTGGATCTTGCCCTGGAAACATTTTGAACAATTTTAAGCGAGATAGATGTGCTCGATAAAAGATTTTAAGTTGAATAATTGAATGCTTTGCATATATGGTGCTCAAGTGAACTCTGTGTGTGGCTGCCTTCCAATCAGTTTCTGAAATATTGAGTATGCTGCCTTTTAAAATGAATGATGGCATCAAACATTGCCGATTACATAGCCAACATCAGCCATAATATGGCTAGGGTAGGAACATATTGAACGTGCCATGTGATTCATAACATTAAAGTGGCAAAAGATGTTTGAACAATGCAGAAATGTAAATGAAACACTTTGCAAAATTTGTTTTTGAGCACTCTTTAGGTTAGAAAAAATTCTTTTGCTTTTGACTATTCATTGAGTGCTCTTACTATAAAATGATGACCAATCTCTTGTCTTCCTTTGTTTGACCTTTCACTACCTTTGACTTCCCTTCAGTAATGACCCTAAAGTCTCTGACACTTATAGCTAAAGCAGTCTATCAGGACTTATATTGAAAATCGTAATAGTTATGAAATACGCGTAGACCTGAGAAAATGAGTAATGCAGAGAGACAGCTGAATTCCAAGATGGCAGCTTCACAAAGCAAAATTCATAATCTGTAAGAACAGGTGTCTAAACTAATAACTTCTGTTCATTAGTTAGCAGTTAAACAATGCACCAAGAATTTTTAGAAGCTGGTACCACTGTAACCACCTGCACTGGTAATCATTAGTAAAGAGCCTCAGATCCCATATCCACTTGGGGGACCTGTAGTTGCATAGTCTTCTTCAATGTAAATGACTCACTGAGCTCCAATTTTTGACTCATTTATTTGCATTAATTATTTCATTCCTACATGGAAAACCTCTGAAATGGGCAATGTCTGTTTTTGATCTTAATCATCCCTGCCACTGAAAATTTAGATAGATTTCTTAAATATTTCCATTGTGTTTCGATTCTCCAGGAAAGTAAAGCAATTGCCACCAACAGGCAACCAATTAGTGACTAAATAATTTTTTTTTTTTTACTTTTTAAGCAGATGCAAGTTAGAATGGCAATGCTCTGATTTCTGCATTTAGAAATTTATTTCTGGAAGAGTTAAAAACAAGAGCAGCCATAATGTGAGGGAGACCATGGAAAGGTTATCAGTCTAGTATTAAAATTAACTACCAGACTTTCCGAGAGAGACAGAAAAACTATAGAGAATAAAACTCTGGTTGACAATGGTGCCACCGCAATTGTAATTGTTCCATATCATCTAATCACTCACTCTACAAAATAAAAAAGTAAAAAATTTAAATTATTAATGCAGGTCCTGTGTGGTCTGATTGTATGTGTCCTCTCACAGCACCATTGCAAATTTCTCCTGGGACAGCCCATCAGGAAACCTTTACTCTTGGATTCAGATGGCCCAAGAGTGATTTTAGACTTCCTTTGGTTTAAACAACATAACCCCACAATCTACTGGGAGTCCATTAATTTGGAATCTTGGGAGAAAAACATGTTTCCTTCATTGTAATACTAAAATACAAAAAAAAAAAAAAACACATCCCAGTTTATTTTTCCGGTTTCATTCTTCAATCTTTAGATTTGCCACCTCATCACAAATTGGATTGTCCCACAGACTTACAGCATGGAGTCCCATTATCTAAAGTTAGAAAATAAACTAATGGAGGAGTACATTAAGGAGACTGTAGCTCTTGGGTTTATTCACCCTTGTAATAATTCTGTTAGAGCTGTTTTTAGTTTGTGGAGAAAATAGGGGGCCGTCTTCATCAGTGCATGCATTACAGAGAATTAAATAAAATCACCCTACTTACTTTTTCCAATTAATCTCACCTCTCTTAAATCAAACAAACTATTCAGCCTTATTTGCTAAACTTGATTTCAGATTTTTTTGTAAACAATTTTTGCTATTTTTAAAGAGAGAAGGTAGGTGAATAAGAAAAATGCCACATCAAACAAGAGATTAAAGACCCCATTCCACTGTCCCCCCTCAAAATTTGGAGAGAGCTGAAAAAAAAGGTGAGAACAGCATGACCTAGACATCCTAATTAAGACAAAATAATTCCTTTCTCTAAAGATCATACTGTGGAGAAGATAAATTAATATGAGCAGCTGAACGTTATAAAAGAAATGTTATAAAATAAGTTCCTCCAGGAGTTTATTAAACATTGATCTTTATTTTTCTAGCAAGATGCAAAGAGGCAGTAAGCAGCTAAAGAACTCACTGAAATCAATTTCTTATTAGGGGATGAAGAGGGGTATAATGAAAAATCAAGAAGTAAAAAAGCTGTGCAGAACAAGGAATAAAGACATCCAAAATGAGCGAAAGAGAGCCGGAAACTGAGGTCCATAAAGATGGAGGCGGGAATGAACTTAATTTAAGAATTGCATTAAACTTCACCCTTTCAAGGAAGGTGCGGAATGTAAAACTCCTTTTAATAAATTTACAAATATCTGGTCATGCCAAATGGGTTTTCCAATGCTCCGAATGCATTCCAGTTCATTTCCAATGATATTTTAGAGCTGTTTGGGCGTATATGATATGGCATATGTTGATGACATCCTAATTTATTCACCAGATTTGGACACACATTGTGCATGGAAGAAGGCGTTTGTCTGATTGAGAAAAGATCATTTCTTTCGCACATTATAGAAGCATAAGTTTCATTAGTTAACTTTAAAACATCAGATCTGTTGTCAAGGTCTAAGCATGGACTCTACCTATGTCCAAACAATTAAGGACTCCTGTCAAGCAACTACAGCATTGCATTGGCTTTGAAAATTGTTACAGACATTTTATAAAAAGGTTTAGTTCTATTGTAGCGCCTATCACAAATCTTACTAAGAAAGCACACAAAATGTTTGTCTGCTCCACTGAAGGCCAAGAAGCTTTGAATAAACTTAAGGCTTTCATCACATCTGCCCCAGTGTTGTGGCACAAAGAAATGTTTGTTTCAAGTATTCCAAAACTAAGATATAGACGGCACTGTGTTGCCATCTTTTATAGGTGAGAGGCAATGATGAAATATTACCAGCTGCAGAAAATATAAAGTAATTTGATTGTGCCCAGATCCAAACTGTACAAAATTATTCATTACCAAAAACTAAAACAGTAATGTGAAAAAGGTAAATCATTTTTTTAAACATACATGAAAACAATATTATAATGTTCAAAAATGAATATCAAGGTGAACATGACAGGCCACACTATTGGCCACCATGTCTCACACCAGTTGACGATGGTTTCTCAACACCAGCCTCTAACTCCTATGTATCAAGCTGAGTTTATATGTTTTTGTTATCTTTGTCATTTTTTTATTTATTATTTTTCATATGATATACTGTATGTATTATATGTATTTTCCATTATATTTCTAATTATGTGCTGACTTTTTAAATGTGCCTTGTGGATGATTCCCTAAGAGGTGGGGTTGACCTTACATTGACGGTATTTTTAATGAAAGAGATCAGTAGATCTCAGGATCAGGATTTCATGCCGGGGTCTTTTCCAAAGAATACAAGATTGTCAAATTCAAAATGCAAGGTAAAATCAAAAGTGTAAAGAAATAAAGTAATTCAAAACCGGGAAATCATTTAACAAGAAGATTTGTGCACCAACACTGTTTTTATTCAAAACTCAGATACGAAAGGGAAGTGCATGTTGCTTTTTATAGGTCTTTCTGGTGACAGTATGTGTCACACATTCCCTGGTAGTTCTGGGATAGATCACTTATGGCAATGATGGATGCAATCATTCCAAAACGGTGCTCAGAATAAAAGAAATTTGGCATTGCAGGAAAGAAGGTAAATATTTTCTACTTATTCATATTACCATAAAATGAAAAAAAAGATGTTATTTTAAAATTAGTTGATGTGCAAAAGTACTAATTGCATGTATACGTTGCCAGAGCAGATCCATTAAGATCATAAAAGATCCCACACACCCGGCACATGCACTGCAGAACAACCAGATTTAACAGGAGCTTCTTTCCCCAGGCCATCAAAATACTAAACTCTGTTAAATAACCTTTGACCTTTTGCTCTCTTACTTACTGTGCACTTTATTACCACAAATAGGTCCTAAGTTTACATTGTATATTTTGTATATATTATGTATAAATATTGTATCCATACAGTGCAATAACACAATCACTGTCAAACAATGTGCAATATTTTCTTTCATATTATATTTCACCCACTGACTGGCTTACATTTACATATATCTTTTGTATTTATTGTTTGTACTGTGCTGCCTTGTGCTGTCTTACCTACATTCTGTGTAAGAAGTGAAATGTTTGTAATGTCTGTATGTTGTCTTGCGTGCACTTGTCTTTTAAGCACCTGTCTTTTATGTCTGCACATTGAGCCTGGAGAAATGCAATTTCGTTCAGCTATGCATCCGTTGTTGTACTGCTGTATGGTATGAATGACAATAAAGTTCACTTACTTACTTACTTACTTACTTACTTACTTACTTACTTACTTACTATACATATAGATACATATACATCTTTTATATCCAGGAAAAGATACAAAAAATAAATACAGAATGTTGATCATAACATATGTCACTGTTCCTGAGCCCTACCTCTGGCTATTTCTTTGCTTTTGGACAGTTTTCAATCATTTTTATTACCATTTTAGGATTTTGAATATGGATTAGTGCACGGGATCTTAAACTCAGTTCTGGGGACCCCCTGTGGCTGCAGGTTTTTGTTCTGGCCAGCTTCTGTTTTTATTTGGACTCCTGGGCTAATTAAGTGAACTGTTATTTCCCACGTTCTGTGCTTTGGGAACAATATAGAAATTAGAAAACTTAAAATATTTCTAAAATTAAAATATTTTCATCTTGATTTTCATTCTACTTTTCCAGGTGTTCTAATTGTTTAATTAATCCATTATTTACTAATTAGTGGGTCTGACACTAAAGCAGTTGCAGCCTTTCATGATTCAGTGCTGTTTGCCTGGGTGTCTGCTCTGCTCATTTTTAAATTATTAAGACACAATGAGGGGAGCAAACTGCATAGAGAAAGGGCAGACATATAATGAAATCAACAGAAGAGACTTAAGCATTTAAATATATAGCAAAAATAGAAATATTTCTAAATGTTTTATACAGTAAATGTAAAAATCATGCTGTGGTGCTTTTCTGACTGTAGAATAAGAGAAGAGAACAAAAAATACCAGCTACTTAAATGAGATCAGTGTGTTATCAGTTGTTGTCATTGATTATGAATCTGGTTATGAATCTAGTGGCTTTTTTATTTGTTAAGAAATCCTTTTCATTTACAAAGAATTCTTGTTGCCTCTTGGACACAAATTGTTGTTATCCAACATTCCTCCTTCTTGTGAGACATTTTAAAATATTTAAGTTCATTTTTTGAGCCTTAACCAAATTGTCTCTGTGTTTGGGCCTAGTCAGGTCAAAGCCTACTTGTTAGTAGTTGAAGGAAGATGGACTGGGTGAGCCTATCTTGGGCTGATCAGTGAAGGCCACAGCCAGCCTTTATGGTCATTTTGGAAGCCTCTACACTTTTTGCCGTGTGAGACTCCACTTCATGACATCAATCAAGGCTTGATTATTGAGACCAGATCAAAAATCCGCAGTATGAGTCAAACTAGTAGCGGATATAAAGCCAAGTATAACCAAAATAATACTTTAATAATCCAAATTGGGCAGAGTTCAAAAATCCCATTTCCTGCAATGTGATGCAGGCAAAGTTATCCAAGAATTACTAAATCTAAAAATATGACAAAAAAGTCCAAACACACTAAACTCATCAACTCACTCAGTTAAACAGCTTTCTAAAAGGCTTACATATAGCACACTGACTTAGCTCTCCACACCTACACTTTCTGTCACATGACTGCTGCATCACGGGTGTTGCCAGGTAACACAGTAATGTGGGTGGAGTCTGGAGCAAACAGCACACAAAAGGAAGGCCCTGACAGCCATGACACTGTGCAACCAGGAAGAATGAAGAACATGTATATCTGTTGGGTAGAAGTAGAGCTTAGCTGTATTTCTGGACTCAAACAGTTTATTTTACAGAAGCACATAAAGTACTTAAGTCACAGTGGCTTATATCCATGTAAATAGGCTGATACTTCAAAATATTATTAACACATATATTTTAAAGTCCCGACGCACCTGCCAATTAGCTCAGGGCAGTTGTGACTTCTCTCCCTCTGTTCCCACATCAACAGATACTCCCTCCAGGTGTCCCTGTCCTGTTTTATCTCCTTTCTGTCTTGACAGCACTGCTTTGGCGCACGCTGTATCTCTTTTAAGTCCAAAGAAGTCTGTAAAAACATTTTTCTTCCTGTACACTTGATTCCAGCTGCACCTGTACGTTTTCATCAGGGAGCCAGGCTTGAATTACTTCTTATTCCCATGCGCGGCCTTTTCTCTCATCATGAGGGTTTGCAGTCTTGCCTGTCATGTTTCCTACATTGCACAAATGTCTAAAGTGTTATGTAACTAGTGGTGAATGCAACCACAGACCTGATAAATCAGGAGGGAGATAACAAAATGTAAAACTGGGATTCACCACTGTGGCCTGTGTGTATAAAGTCTTGGACTGCAAATCTCAAGGATGTTGAGGCTCATGTGCAATGTTTGGCTGTCACTGGGAACCCTGAGCAAGTTAATTAACCTTCCCTATGCTAACATTTTAAAAATATGAAAACTAATCAAATGTGTCAGGTGAGTCATCTATGAAATAAATAATAATTGAGTGCAATCAAGCTTCTCATGTTCTGAGCATTTTAAAACAGCCTACCCTGCAAGGAATGTCCATACACAGAAGAAGTCTATGTATTATTTTCAGGGAAATGGCAAGTTGTGCATGCACTATCATTATGTATATTTTATATTTATTATCAGTCAAAACATATGCACACTATAGACTTGTTTTTTTTTTCATATATATATACAGTATTTGTAGTTTGCGACTGATTACTAAGGTACAACACTTCTACTAAGCCATTAACAGAAGATGTGGAGGCTCAGGCATGCATGAAGGGCCCAGCACTATATACGAATACTGGAGTCCTTAGCTCTATAAGACATTTTTACCTTTTAGTCACCTTGTGGTCAGCTGTGACTCTCATGACAGGTCCTAAAGGAAAGACCTGGACAGTACTGTGAAAAATAAACAATAGTCAGAGTCACCATTAGTAATGACATTAAAGATGGGCATCTTTTATTATGACAAGCTTGAAGGAATCAGCCAAGCGCATTTTATCAGTTCACTGTAGCTGACTGATTATAATGACCTTAAAGGATAAGTCCTGCACTTTTCAAAATGAGGTTATTTCTTCACAAACTTTGCATATATGCATTTGCCACATGAAATTGTGTTCTAAAGTTAAGCACTTCTATAAATTTTAATAAATATCTTGCCCAGACTGGTGCTTTAACATCATTCATCCCAGGATCTGCTTATCAGAACAAAGGTTCTGATCTCAAGACCAATCCATTTCGAATCTGCTTTAATCCATTTTGAGGTAGATTTTTCAGCAAAGAATATTCTTTAATTCACAAGTCCAGAGCACCCCACACAGTTTCAGTTATAGTCATTCCTTCATTCA
The DNA here is from genome assembly GCF_900747795.2 of Erpetoichthys calabaricus. Classification (NCBI taxonomy): domain Eukaryota; kingdom Metazoa; phylum Chordata; class Cladistia; order Polypteriformes; family Polypteridae; genus Erpetoichthys; species Erpetoichthys calabaricus. The sequence continues at coordinate 34,891,606 of NC_041403.2, forward strand.
CTATTTGTTCCCTCTTAAAGAATCTCAATGTAAGTATTCAGACCCATTTCACTTTCTGTGCATGTTATTGTATTGTAGATTTAAGTTTAAATGGACAAATTTGCCATTTTTGCCCATCAATCTATGTTCAATAACGCATAATGATAGAGTGAAAACAAGTTTTCAGAAAGGTTTGCAAATTTATTAAAAATCAAAAAATGAAATCTCTCATTTCTATAAGTATTCAGACCCTTTGGTGTGGCATTTCAAATTGTGGTCAGGTGTATTTTGTATGCTTTACTGTTCACAACTTGACTGAAGTCCACCTGGGGCAACCTAAATTGATTGGACATCATTTAGAAAGACACACACCTGTGTTTAGAAGGACCCACAATTCACACTGCACGTCAGTATAAATAAGCCATGAAGACCAATGGACACCAAATTGTGGTGAGGCATCGGTCTGGCCAAGGGAATAAAACCATTTCTAAAGCTTTGAGTGTTCCCTGGAGAACAGTGGCCTCAATAATCGTGAAATGGAAGAAGTTATGAACCCCCAAAGCTCTTCTAAGAGCTGACCACCTGACCAAACTGAGTAAACAGGGAAGAGAGCCTTGGTAAGGGAGGTGATCAAGAAAAGATCTTCAGATGTCCTTTGCTGAGATGGGAGAAACTGTCAGAAGGAAGACCATCTCAGCAGCACTGCATCGATAAAAATTCTTGTTATAATAACAAAAGATGAGAATGTAAGATCTAGACATTAGAACTACTTATTCCTATTAAATGGAAATAGGTGTCCAGTACATTTTTCAATGAAAAGAAATATAACAAATCTGAGTAATAAATCAGTCATTTCCAGGACCTTTCCCAGTCAGTACTAGCAGTAGTGTAACGTAACCTAATAGAAGAATAAATCAGATATTCTTTATTTTATACAGACTTTTATTATCAGGCAAACTGTACTGTAAACTAATAATAGAAAAACCAAACTTTATTTTTAATTTCCGTTTTCAAAGTGAACTATTAACAGCAACAGGGTATAGTAATATAAATGAATAAATAATTTATATAGCATCTTTCATAACATTATCAACTTTGATGTATTACAACATACATAAATCAATCCATTCCTATTATTTTATGTAGGGTTTTTTTTCACAGTGAATACTATCAACAACTCTGTAATAAAACAGAGAAATTGATTTGTTTTTTATATTTATATAGCATCTTTCACAGTGGCGGCATGGTGGTGCAGTGGGTAGCGCTGCTGCCTCGCAGTTAGAAGACCTGGGTTTGCCTCCCGGTTCTCCCTGCATGGAGTTTGCATGTTCTCCCCGTGTCTGTGTGGGTATCCTCTGGGTGGTCCGGTTTCCTCCCACAGTCCAAAGACATGCAGGTTAGGTGGATTGGAGATTCTACATTGTCCCTCGTGTGCGCTTGGTGTGTGTGTGTGTGAGTGCATGTGCCCTGTGGTGGACTGGCGCCCTGCCCAGGGTTTGTTTCCTGCTTTGCACCCTGTGTTGGCTGGGATTGGCTCCAGCAGACCCCCGTGACCCTGTGTTCGGATTCAGCGGGTTGGAAAATGGATGGATGGATGGATGGGTTGGATAATGGATGGATCTTTCGCAGTGAATAACATCAGCAGTAAAGTTAGTGTTGTAGCAGCTACAGATGGGCGGGTTCTGAACATGTGATTGACAGCAGGATTTTCACAGGTGTGCTGAGCGCTGAGTTCCAAGAAGCGCTGGAACTTTCTCGTTTCTTGTACCTTTCAAGTCCTAGAAGGCAGGTAGAGACATCCATGGCATTATAAACACAACTTTGCAGATGATAACGAAGTAACTGGGAAAAGGGACATGACACGAGTCGCAGGACGGTGATCGGGAACACGGCGAGAGTGGAATCACCTGCCTAGTGAAGTGACTGTTATTTTTACAGGACGTTTGCTATATAGTTTGATTCTACTAGAAGACTGCTGTAAATTATTTGCTGTAGAATAAACGCGCCCGTTACTGGGCCTAACTTTCATTCGGTGTGTGCCTCGGTTCGTTACAGTATAGTAAATGAATAAATCAATCAGGGTTTATTTATACTGCTCCGTTTGCTGTGAATACTACCAGCAATTATATACCAGAAAAAAAATCAGACTTTTTACGCAGTATTATTTTAATAAAATCCATCAAATATAACATAACTTAACAATTCCTTAAGGCCTGCGTAAGTCTCCACTTGCTCTTTACCAACGGTCACTGTGTCCTTTACTGGCCAATGCACCCGGGCACGGCCAACTGGCAAAATGCGACGAGGATCCACCATCAAGTCCGCTGCCAATAAGGTTACAGGGAAGGATAAAGGATGGGGAGACACAATGAATATTGATCTCAGTTACCACCACTGCTATGGAGTGCTTTGTAAGCAACTCGTAGTCTCAAAAACCGATGATCACGTTGCCAGGGTCTTAAACAGAAGCCTGGGTACCGAGTCAAATTATGCAATAAGGAAGCCACAAAGAAAATCTGCGGCAGCAACTGTCTGAACTGAAGCAAGTGTGCACGACCCAGTAGTGGCGAGTCTTCTCCTCACTCTTACTCATACTTGGCCTGATCTGATGCCTTATGCAGTGCAAGGTTCCCAGTTTCACGACAAGAAACCAGCTGTGTTTCCATCCGCATAATTAAAGAGGCAGGACAGTGTGCTGCTGAAATGCCATTTATCATCGCACTGCCGAAACTCCCAACTCTCCAAAAGAATATCGTATGCAAAGGTCACTCGGCTGCTAATAATATCCAATTTTAAAAGTAATCGTAATTTCCTAAACCCTTTTTATTCTTCTTTAATCTCTTAACTAGTCCTCTTTAACAGCCCATTATGCGAATCCAGTCCAAGTGACACAATTAGACAAGTGAAGCGCAGGTGCGTCAGATCAATACCAAACGCCGAGGGACGCGCAGCCATGCAGTCCAGAGTGGTAACCCTACACCAGCATGACTTGAGGAGAGCCACTCAGAAGGATCCGGCACTGAGCGAGGAAGTTGCTGCACGAATTGACATTCGGTCCCCAAGGGAGCAGCGCGGCCCTTTTAGCGAAGCCGAAAAGTCTGTCAGCACGCATTTCCCTCACACGATCTTTTCACTACAAGGACCCATTTGTAAACATCAGCGGAGCTGCCTTTTTAAAAAGCCGCCGCTAATGTAAATATTGTGAAACTCTATCTCTAGAGTCCACGATTGACAAGGAAACGATTTCTCTTTAAAGGAGATCGTTTACGGGGGTCCAATACTCCGGCGCAAGCGGATTTACACACCACCCACGTATTTGAAAGGCTGGATTTACAAGTGCGCTAATTCAAATCGGCTTGATGATGAAACACAACGAGAAATGGCGGCCAATTCCCCCCTGCCCTGCCCCGCTGCAGCCGGGATGAAAGAAACACAAAATATCCCGATGACGCGTCGGGGACCTGTTGTGCAATTTGCTTCAAGATCGTCAAGTCAGTCAGGAAATTGTAGACATGTTTCTGACTGTTTCTCTAATGAGCTGCGTGTTTCGTATATTTACGTGGTAAAGAGGTTTGCCATGAAAAAGGGGGAATGACAACGAAGTGGCGACCCGTCCGGTGCTGGGTGTTGTAAGAAAAGGCTCCCCGATCCACAACCCTGAAATTTAGTCTCCTTGAAAACAGAGTTTGTAACGTAACGATGACAATTGCAACGCACTGCATCTTTTATATTTAATTTGACTGATAATGATTCCACTGAGCTGGCATAGTGGTTTGGGCTACAGCCTCAGTACTCCTGATAGCCTGAGTTCCATTTCTAATCTGTGAAGTTTTCACACTTTGCACATTCTCCTTGTGGCTACAAGTTATTTCATTTGTCTTTTTTTTCTTTCTTTTTTCCTAAATAACTCAAAATGATCCAAATGTGCAGAGGAGGGCGACCAATACTTAAGGACATGCCTTACTCTCAGACAGGGTCAGAGAGTTAAACCTGTTGAGTCTCAAGCAGTTGAGAATAAGTGGGGACCTTCTCCAGGTCTTCCAACATTCTCAAAGTCATTGATAAAGCAGATCCATCACAATTGTTTCAGCTTAAAGGTTAATCACATACTTGAGGACACCAGTGGAAATTAAAAGGGTAGCATATTTAGGACTGAAACCATGAAGCACTTCTTTACTCAGTCTTCTGGGAATCTGGAATAAACTACCAAGACATGAAGATGAAGCAGAAACCTTGACAATATTTTAGCCATATCTGGATGAGATTCTGGAGTAGCTTAGCTATTAGCTAAACAAGCGAGCCTGATGGACTGAATGGTCCCTTTTTGCTTGTTGATGTTCTTATGTACTGTGAAATGGACGCCGTATAGCGCCTGACCCGGCACAGACTTACACAAAGGCACGTGTATAAGTACAAAAAGACTTTATTTTTCTTCAGCTGGAGGGCACATCTTCCCAGTGAACCCTCCAGCCACAACACAGTCCCAAGAACAGTTATAACACAAACCACAACCCTTCTTTCAGCAGTACTACTACTCCTCCTCCTCCCAGGCAACCTCATCTTCTTCCTCCCGACTGTGGCCCTGAGTGGTGGTTGCCGGTCCTTTTTATAGCCCACCTGTTCCTGATTGCACTTCCGGGCAGGGCTGTAGAGTTGTCCAGGCTGGCTCCGGGATCCATGCAGCACCCCCTGGTGGCCACTCCAGATCCCCACAGGGTTGTGGAGAAGTCCATCTCCCATGGAACCCTGCGGGAAACTGAGGCACCATCATCAGCCAGGAAGGCTACCACCAAGCATCCCAGAGGAGGTACTGAGGAGCCCATGGTTGCTCCCATGGAACATAAGTAGAAGGGGCATCCCAGCCAGGCATGGGACCTGGTCGCCTGCCACAGTATGTGAATCCGCCATGCGACAGACTGTGACCCCATCCATGATAGTTTGTGATTATACCTTAATGTTTCCGAAAACACTCCAGCTGCACAAGTCCTTCTAAGTGAGTAGTTTGTTTAGAACCAGGAAAGATTTAAAACACTGGACAGAAACTTTTATTTAACGTTTTGCTTGCTTTAAAAACATTGGAGATGACAGACAGCTTCAAGCTGAAAATGGGTATAAGTCGAGATTGACCTGCAAAAATAGAGAAACATGAAATTAATGTTTATTGAATTTAGCTTATTGAATTGCTTAATGGTGCTGACATGCTGCATTAGTTAATCTGAGCAAAAAATGTTTTGCTGCTGACTTTATTTATACTCATCATCTGATGCTTCTCATTTCAGCGTTTAACAACTGTTAGCCAGTATTGATGGATTCCACTTGCCCTGATCTTACTTTTCCATATCTGTAATGTCCATCATGTCTATCACTGTCAACACCAAAATTAGCAGGGAAGAGGTTCAAGTGTGAGTACAGAAAATGAATCTTCAGTAACTGGATGCACTGTATGGTTTTGTATGTTTGAACCATGTCAACCAGATGGACTGGTTTGGTGCTCTGTAGTTACCAAGAAAAATCTCAACAACATCCTTGAATGTCTCCAATGTGACTTCCATCCATCCATCCATTTTCCAACCCACTGATTCTGAACACAGGGTCACGGGGGTCTGCTGGAGCCAATCCCAGCCAACACAGGGCACAAGGCAGGAACCAGTCTCGGGCAGGGTGCCAACCCACCGCAGAACACACACAAAGACACCCACACACCAAGCACACACACTTCGTTATCATCTGCAAGGTTGTGTTTATAATGCCATGGATGTCTCTACCTGCCTTCTCGGACTTGAAAGGTACAAGAAACGAGAAAGTTCCAGCGCTTCTTGGAACTCAGCGCTCAGCACACCTGTGAAAATCCTGCTGTCAATCACATGTTCAGAACCCGCCCATCTGTAGCTGCTACAACACTAACTTTACTGCTGATGTTATTCACTGCGAAAGATCCATCCATTATCCAACCATCCATTTTCCAACCCGTTGAATCCGAACACAGGGTCACGGGGGTCTGCTGGAGCCAATCCCAGCCAACACAGGGTGCAAAGCAGGAAACAAACCCTGGGCAGGGCGCCAGTCCACCACAGGGCACATGCACTCACACACACACACACCAAGCGCACACGAGGGACAATGTAGAATCTCCAATCCACCTAACCTGCATGTCTTTGGACTGTGGGAGCAATGTGATTTCCTCCAAACCCAATTGCTGATCTTGGAATTGCTTGTTATTGATGACTTGTCTGATTTGTGGACCATCAACAATGAATTCTTTAATCTGGGCATCAGGCATTCATTGAAACAGATGTGTCAAAAATCCAACTCCTTCACATTCTTAGTTCATTGCTTACACAAAATTTTTCATAGGTCCAGATTTTATATGAAAAAGAGGCAAAAATCTTTATTGGGTCAACAGGTGGTTTATGTGCCAGGATAACGGAGTTGCCTGTTCTTTTTAATTTAATGAGACTCTTTAACTTGGTCGTCCCATTACTTCACAGTACAGTACTTGGTCTATCCAAGCTGAATTCCTAACAGAAGTGACACCACTTTTAGATCACCACAGATGTTCCAGTTGTAGGTTTTGTGCCATACTTGTATACTTATAATGTGAAAGGAAATAAAAAAAAAATAGGTGATTGCAATGATAGAAACATTTAATGTTAATTTTTGTGATCAGTAGGCCAATATCAATACATTATACCCAAAAGCGTTCAGGACACAAAATTATATAATTCCACAAAGCAGATATGGAAATCCAAATCCGTCCTTATTTTATATACAGTAACATCTTTTTCACTGAGTGGCAACAACTGGACGACAAAGAAGCATGTAAAAGAAATAAATCAGTTATCTTATACTAATAAGGGTATCTAGTGCTGCCTGGGTTGAGGGCACCGACTGGCACTGCTTGGGGTGATTGTACCAATCTGTGCACAATTCAGTAAAGACAGAGAAAGGTAAAGTGTTTGCAGACGAACACACACAAAAAACAGACATTCAGCTTTATTTATTAAGTAGCACTTCTTACAGTGATGCCTGTCAGCAGCTTCTTAACATGACATACTAGACAAATGAGTACTTTTTATTTTATACAGTGCCTTTTACAAGAAAAACTATCAGATGCTGTATAATGACGCGTCACAGAGAGATGTTTGACTTTTCTATTCAATAGTGTACTGCTATCAATAGCATTCTCTATAAATTATAATACAACAGCAGAGACATTTTTATAATGCCTTCAGTAGTTAATTTTGTTAGCAGGAGTATATAACAATTAATAAACAATTTTATTTTTAATTTATATAACACTTGACAGTTAAAACTACTGCATTAGCAACAGCACAATATACTGTAATAGAGAAATAATTTGTTTTTATAGTGCCTCCCATAATTAGCAGCAATAAAATAAAACAACAAAGAAAAATAAATCTGGTTTTATTTTAAATATCACCTATAACAGTGAAAGCTATTACAAAACAGCATAATGTAACATAACAGAGCCATTAGTTTATTTTTTATGACATATTTTACAGATTATTATCAACACCAGTATAATGCACCATAATAAAGAACTTATTTAGCTTTTTTCTAGTACAGAATGTAATTCCTTTCACCATAAATTACGGTATATATATTAGCTGCTGTATAATATAGCACTAAAAAGAAATAAATCAGTTTGTATTTTATACTGCACCTTTCATAGCAAATGTTTTATATAAGTATTTTGTCACACAATGGAAATATACACACATACATATATATATGAAATAGCCTTTGAGTCAATTGTCCAATTACTTTTGAGCCCCTGAAATGAAGGGATTGTGTTAAAAAAAATGCTTTAGTTGCCTCACATTTTTATGCCATCGTTTTGTTCACCCCACTGAATTAAAGCTGAAAGTCTGCACTTCAACTGCATCTGAGTTGTTTCATTTAAAATTCATTGTGGTAATGTATAGAACCAAAATTAGAAAAAGTTGTCTCTGTCCAAATATTTATGGACCTAACTGTATATATATATATACAGTATATATATATATATATATATATATATATATATATATTTACACACACAGTACATATATATATATATATATATATATATATATATATATATATATATATATATATATATATATATATATACTGCATATATATATTTTTTTTTTTCAATTGGAGGAAAATAATATTCCATACAATAAAGTTGAACTTAACAAAACAGAATTCAACTCTTGCCCAAGAAAAAGAAAGGAACTGCATGGGCAAAAATTTTAAATAAATAAAACAGGGAAGAGAGAATGTCCTTTCCCCCTATTATAAATGTTTATTTTAAAATTGTATTAATTACATTGTGCCATATTTTTAAAAAATTATGAAGAGATCTTGTAAGCGAGAATTTGAAATTTTCCAGTAAAAGGTGATGTGGGATTCTTCCAGTTAAGCTGGATATGTCTACGTGCTGGTAGTGTGGTATAGGCCATTACAATCAAGTTGTCCTTCTCTATTTTAAGCTGAAATCATTAACATCTTTATTATTTAAAATATTCACACCTCCTTACTTTTTCACATTTTTTGTATTTTGCCTTATGAAAATGATACCCCCATCAAGTAAGACCCTAATAATAGGATTTTAGAGCAAAGACAACAGAGGAATGAGTTAGGGCAGCGTTTCTCAACCTTTAAGTATTTGCGACCGAGTTTTCATAACAGTTTTAATCACACCCCCCTAATGTTTTTATGAAACCCTAATAAAAGTTATTCCTATATTTTTTGCTGCCGATACACCGCTATAAGTTTAAAATTTCCCTACGAAGAGCGAAATAATGCCACATATGGCAACATTCACGTCCCCTTTTTTGTTACTTCCCCACAGTTTGAGAACTGAATAAAGGGTATGAATACTTGTGTCAATTCACTTTATCATTCTAGGTTATTGAGTTTTACTTGATGAGGGAAAAATAAATTTAAATAAGTTTAAATGATTTTAGTACAAGGCTGCAGCTTAACAAAATGTGTAAAAAATTAAAGTAGTTTGAATACTTCCTGAAAGTTCTGTATCCGATTTTATTTTATGAAGCAGCCTTCACTGTGAATTCTAAGGTCATTTTAATGCAGTATAAGTGATAAAATATACAAAGAGAAAAGTAATTTAAGGCAAATGATATTTAGAGGCAGTGTAATTTAACATTCTGGACAGGACGCTGGCCATCTCAAGGCCAATTTAGATAAATAGATAGAAAGATAATTAAATATTTGACCCCATAACTTTACAGAAGGTGAAGAAAAGCATGCACATTACAACAAACTACAACCCCCCCCCCCCCCTCACCCCCCCCAAACACAAGAAAGTCTGGCTTAGATAATAAGAGTGTTGTCAGACCTGCCCAGTTGTGCTGCAGGTTTACATTGAAAGGCATTAATATTTGGATAGAGCAGGTATGGCTTGTTGTGTCCAGAAACAGAACATACTGATAAGTTTGTTCTTTCCAAAGTTCGTCTGGTTGAAATCAACAGCATTCTAGGGTCAGAATGATTCATCATTAGTGTGTTGGTGACAGAGTGAAACACGTCTGTCGCTCAGTTAATAAACATTAATCAGGATGATGTAACTTGCCTCCTTGGGCAGCAACACGGACAAATTCAGTCAGTAGTTTAATGTCTGGATTGTACATTTTAGTTGTGATTGTAATGTGTTTGCTTTTTCACCATTGCTCATTCACATAGATGTTCAGTTGCCCTTCTGCCTTTTCCAGTACATCTGATTGTATCAGATGAAACCATTATGAAATAATATGTTTAATCTGATTCTCCATGGTTCCCAAAATGTCACAATACCTGAATGCACCTTGGCTCACCATGAGATGTGATAGCTCATCTCACTTGTATAACCCTTAACCAATCGCACCATTTTCTCATCTCATAAGTACTCACGTGGTGTACTTTATGCACCAGTGTTAAAATAGCTATTTATATACACGCTGTGAGGTTTTAATATAAAATATTGGAATAATTTTAAATTGTACATGTTTTTAATGTAATTTAATACCATTTTACTGAAAAGTATGACACAGTCTAGGACTATCTGAAAATAAACCTGATCCACTTCTCCTGTGCTCATTCGTCACCGGTCACACTTTCCTCCACTGCAGGATTTGCATATAGATCACATTTCACTTCAGTTGTTGAATGTTCTTTGCAGACAAAGTCATTGCAAGAAGAATATCTCATCATTGTCATACATACGTAGGCACCCACATGGGGTACCAAATGCACCAGATGAAACTATGCATCTACTCATAAAACCGGCTGGGGGCACATTGGTGGGAAACCATTGCGACACAGTACTTGGTAATGAATCAAGCTGAGGATAGATGGCGGATGCTGCCGGTAGGTTCAAGTAAAGGACATTGGACAAAAATAACTGAGATTGATGTACAGAATACACCAGTGCGAGTAGTTAAGGGTTAAAAGTGATCAGACATTCCTCATTATATGGTGGCAGGCCAGTTCTTAAACCTTTCCACCTTATTTTTATCCTCTCTCCAGATCTTTGCCCTTTCCATCCTAAGACGAAGCTGTTCCTCTGATAAGGCACAGCAGAGCTATGAGCGGAGTTCTGGAATATTTAATATACCCACCTTATGCTCACTGAGTGTCTCTGACATTCTCACATGTTGTAGACGTAAGGTAGCCTTCAGATCCTCTGCACTCACCCTGTGACAGCTCTCAAGTTCACAGCTTGTTCGAAAGGCAGTTGAGATGAGCCAACGTTTGTGATTACTGCAGCAGCATATCTTCAATTTAAAAATCCATTTGAAAATTTAAAGCGACAAGCCAGATGCCAAGTCACATCTAATCTTAAAATTAATTGTTTCAAAAGCTAGAAAAAAGAGCAAGGGAGGGAGCCTCTGTTAAAGGCTTAGCAATTTTTCTAAGAAAAATTATATTTATAAGCAGTGTAGTGTAGCATCACAGGGAAACAAACCCTTTTCTAATTAATACAGAATTTCATTGGGATATCTATTAGCAGCAGTGGAATACAAAATAAGAGAATTAAATCTGTTTTTATTTAATGTCTCTCCTTTTATTTACCTTTATTAATATCTGCTTAATGTAAGATAGTAAAGAAGTTTTTAAACTTTTATTTTTGTATAGCACTATTTAAGGTGGATGCTTTATTTATACAGCACCATTCACTCATATAATTCCCAGTGAATGTTATCAGTAGACTAATACATCAATCAGACTTTATTTTATATAGCACTTTTTACAGAAAATATTATCATAATCAATTTACAAAACAAGCATTCTATAAAACAACTAATTTATCTGTCGATCTTCATTTTATAGCATGGTGTCCACAGTGAACTCTATCATAAATGATTTACACTGCAGTCAAGAAAGCTGCTGTCTTATAAAGAAATGTTTTTGATAATCTGAGTTTTAAATGGCACCCCATCTACAGCTGCTTGGTATCTTGTGCCTAATGATCCCACGATTGGCTTTGGCTTTCATTAAGTGGTTGCTGAAAAATTATAGATGAATGCATAAATGGAGTCTTTATTTTGTATAGTGAAGTTTAACATAAACCTTATATAAAACAACCAAGAATAGTGATGTCATATTTCAAAAATCATACGATTTTTATTTTATATAGTTCCTTTCACAGTGAATGCTTTTATAAGTAGTTTTCGGAGTTGTTGGAGATGATAGAAATAAATCATCCATCCTTTCACCCACCTCTTAGCCTTTATCTTGTCATTCAACTGTGCGAATCAGAAATCTGCCCCGGGCAATGTGATAGTTTGTACTATGTTACATTCTTATACTTCACATCAGGTCAGTTTTAAAATGATAATTGACTTAAGGATAGGAACAAACAGGAGTGACAATTTAATCCCAGAATGAACCTGTAGAAGAAACCTGTGTCTGTATCTGTGCACTGTCACCTTCAAAGTAATCTCCTTCCACAGCTATGCATTTACTGAGATGGCTTTAGCATTTCTGGAAACATACCTAGAAGTGTGTTTCTGGAATACCAACATTGAGTTCCATTCTGCCATTCTGGGAACTAAATAGTCACACATTTTACTTTGTGACTCCAGTGCTCTGTGTTAAATGCCAGTGCCACACTAGAAATGATTTAATCAATAATATACAAATATTTTAAAGAGAACAGGCCTTTCACCCATCCATCCATCTTTGAAACCCTCTTATCCAGAGCAGAGTCATGGGGAAGTTGGAGTCTGTCTCAGCAGGAACAATATCTAGACAGGATACCTGCCCATCATAGGGTCAACACACACACACAAGCACACACTAGGTTCAATTTAGCATCACCACCTCTAAATGGCTCATCAATCCTTATTTAATGTGTGCAAACTATAAAGGCCAACAAAAATCCTTCCTGAACACTTTTGGGCGTATTTGGATCTTGGTCTGCCTATCACAAAACCCACCTTTAAAATTTTCTATCATTTATAATTTTACTATGGTTACCTATTTTTGTGATTTTCTCTCATATTATAAATGCACATATTGTCACACGCATACACTTGGGGAATAATTTACAGGCTTAGATGATGATATTACCCCAGACCAACTGAGGGCACTAAGAAATAAATTTATCTCTTTTTTCCCCTCTGCAGAAAGGAAGATTGACGTGCCACCATCTATGATGTCTCTTCTAGGGTAAGCCCATCTGTATCTGCCTCTTCCTCCTAGAAACCACCACAAACAGAACTACCACCATTTTGGGGCAGACTCGGACAACACAACAGGACTAGTCTCTACTTAGCGTTAACACATGGTTTCTTTAGCACCTTTTGCGCACTTTATAATATATGAGGTTTGCCTTCAGGAGCCCCAGACACTTTAAAAGCTTCTTTGTGCTTTCTTACAGTGGTACAATCAGAGGGATTCAAGGTACTGTTGGAAAACCAGAACGTTTCAGAGATGTTCCAGCAGATGAGGGAACAAATACAACTTCAGCCACAGATGGGACAACAACGGACCCATATCAGGGAAGCAAAGGTACGTAGCCAAGCTTGAGTGGCTCTCCAAAGGGATCAACAAATGGGGCCTTCTCAGGTATTGTTGCCGTTGCACCCAGATGTTGATATTGAGACCTATTTTCTACTCTTTGAACAGCCACCTGTCACCACTGGGATCACACCGAGTGGGCACATATTTTTGCACCTTTCTTGAGGAGGCCAGTTCTGCATGCCTATTATGATCTGTCAGAGGACGATGCCATTGACTATGATAACCTAAAGTCCGAGGTACTCTTGTGATATGGCATCACTCCAGATCAGCAGGTATGGGCCTTCCACAAATGGACCTTCAACCACAAAAAACCAATCAGGTCCCAAGACTATGAAATCTAGGGTTGCCTGGGTCAATTGATTAAAACTGGAAGTTAACACCGGTAAGGAAATCACAGAAATGATTGCTGGTACAGGCCCTACCTGAACATCTAGCCCAGCCAGTCTGGAGGCAGGAGTACAAGTCCATGGACAGCCTCATATTGGCCATTGAACATCATCAGGTTGCCTCCCAGGTCAAAAGAACAACTCGACACGCTGCGTGTTATAGGCCTCCCCAGGAGCGAGTTGCCCACTTCGAGCCCTCTCGGCACAAATTGGAACCTGCAGCATGACCCAAGGAGAAGGTCTCACATCCACTTCATTGTTGTAAGTGTGGAGAGCTTGGGCACACTATTCCTAACTGCCCTTGCTTCGGTGAGCCTAAGGATTGCAGCTGGGTGAAGGGAGAGTGTTACTGTTTATTCGTTAATCCTTCATCTTTACCCCGGGATGAGGTGGAGGTGGTAAATGGGTATAAGGTATCCGCCTTAACTGATCCGCAGCAAAATTTCCATTGTTGCTCATTGATATGTGCTTTCGCGACAGTGAAAAAAAGGCATGATCAGTTTAACGTGTATCCTTGGGGAAACCCGCTAATATAGAGCCATCCAATGTATCATCCCCTATCAAAACATAACCAAGAAAATTCTTGTAGCTGTAATGCGCAGTCCACCCTGTCTGGTGATCCTCAGGCAAGACTGGTCAGAAAGTATAAGTAAGAGTATGATTGCCACCTCTAAAAAGACACTAGGCCTAGTAAGTGATGGAGTAAACCTGTCACAAATTGTTCCCATGCCGCATATACAACTGGAGGGAAGCCATGTTAGTACAGCCACCCAATGGGAAGAGAATGACATAACTGCATCACAGTCTGATGACATAAAAGAGGAGGAGGACGCAGCAACACAGGGTATAACTCCAGCCCTTTAGGTCACATCAGATCCTCTTTTAGAACTACATTTTCAATTTAGGCAAACTCCTAGCTCCTTTAAGCAGGAGCAATGGAACAATGATTCCTTGAAGTTTGCTTTCAATGCTGTCGTTCTGATTAATGTACAACGTACCAATTATCCCATGCCACAAGGTTTGTGTTAAAAAATGATCTACTTCATCGAGTAACTGAGCATGAGGGTGAACTGTGGTCATTGGTGTTAGTATTGCAGACTTCCCGGCGACATGTCAGCACGTTAGCCCACGTCCACCTTATGGGTGCCCACTTAGGCACCAAGAACACATGTTCCTGTCCCACTCATTGATGTCCTGTTTGAGTGACTAGGGGTAGATATTGTATGTTTAATCGGATAAGTTCAGGGAAGTAGCCAGATTACTCCATATGAAGCATTTAAAGATGTCCGTATACCACCGCCAAATGACTAGCTTAGTAGGGCACTTAAACCAGACACTCAAACAAATTCTGCGTAAGGTGGTCAGTCAAGATGGAAGAAACTGGGATCATTTGCTTCCCCTCATGTTGTTTGCCTACCGGGAGGTCCCTCAAGCCTTCATGGGCATCTCTCCTTTTGAGTTATTATACGGGCAACAACCCCAAGGTCTTCTAGTCATATTTAAAGAGGGTCAAGAAGAACAGGCCAATCCCTTACTAAATATTTTGGAATATATCACCCAATTACGTGATAGATTTGGAAAAAGCAAACATATACTAAAAGAATACATGGGATGTGCTCAAGCAGTGCAGGCCTGTTAGCATCGAGGAACAACCTTTCTGGAGTTCCAGCTGGGAGACCGGTTTATGGTTCTTATTCCCACTTCCCACTCGAAATTATTGGCTCATTGGCAGGGCCCATATGAAGTTAAAGAGAGGAAGGGCTTGATCGACTATTTGATTAAATAACGAAATGGATGACTAGATGAGCAGATATATAATGTTAACCTCCTGAAGCTGTGGAAGGAAAGGAAAGCCTGCACCTTCTTTGCAGTCAGTCACTTTAACTTCGGTTCTAATCTAACTACCAAACCAACAAAAGGCGAGAGCTTGAAGAAGTAATCTTGTCCATCCCGGGGGTTGTGAATGAGAAACCCGCAAAGGGCCTCCTTGATTGAGCACGACATTGTTACTGACCCGGGAGTCATCATTCAAGAATGCCCATACCACCTCCTGGAAGCCA
Organism: Erpetoichthys calabaricus; assembly: GCF_900747795.2. Lineage (NCBI taxonomy): Eukaryota > Metazoa > Chordata > Cladistia > Polypteriformes > Polypteridae > Erpetoichthys > Erpetoichthys calabaricus. The sequence continues at coordinate 34,907,063 of NC_041403.2, forward strand.
AACATAACAAGGTCAAGTTGGAGATCAGACGGATGTTGGATTTGGGGGTAATTGAGGAGAGTTACAGTCTTTGGTCCAGTCCCATCGTTCTAAACCTGACGGAAGTTGGTGATTTTGTAATGACTTGCGACGGCATAACCAGGTGTCTCAATTTCATGCCTATCCAATGACTTGTGTGGATGAACTTCTTGAACACATCAGTAGCATTCTGTCATGCTGAGGATGTGGAAATTGGTTCTGTTTGAAAAATGCACTTACATTTGCTGTTTTATAGATTGGTCACTAATCAGTACTTGTGTTTTTTCTTGTTTTTCTGTACTCAGTGATACTTTATGTGCCACTGACCCCTGGCCTAATTATGCTGCAGCCACTTGTGATACCTTCAAGATGAAGAAAGCTCTACAAGAACATCCTGTCCATTTGGATACATTTATGTGCTGTGGAATTCCCAGAGGGGTTGGTCAGTCTTCGGCTTTGGATCCCCTGGAAGTTTACTTTCTCCAGCTTCCGGCTGACTAAATTTTTATTTTCCTGTCCTCCCTGGCCATCTCACCATACATTTTGTTATTAGCCACAGCTTTTGTTATTAATATCTTACTTGCATTTATGAATGGATGAGTAGTAATTTCCTGAAACTAAATAAAAACTGAAATCTTAGTTGTTGGTAAAAATGAAGATAACGAGAGAATTAGAAATAAACTTGATCCCTTTGCATTAAAAGTCAAGGTGGAAGTTGTCATAGACTTGAAATAAACTTTAAATTACATGTTAACTAGATTGATACGACTGCATTTTTCAATTTAAAGTTACCAGTATCCTTTAGAATTGACTTTAAAATATAAATACAAATAAATTTGCCCCATTCATATGTTTTGGAGTGCCTGCCCCCTTACACTCTAAGTCATAAGCTTAGATTTTCTCATAGTTCATCTGCTTATCATTGCATATCTCATTTGAAAGGCTCCCTTTGACTTTTCAGCCCCAAGAATGATGAGGTACCAGTACAAGTTCTAGTTGTAAACAATCAATGATCAGTGGAGTACTTTGGCATATTTTTGCATGTTTCTTTAACCCTTGTTAATGGTCACTTCCCACTATGAACTTTTTGTGGTACTGAATCTGTTTTTTCATTTATTTTTATCATAGAAATTGTTATCAGTTATTACAAATAATTTTGCATTGTCTTTGTTGCCATCTTGTTTTTTCCCAGGCAATACCTTGTTTTGTCATGACAACGGTTGCTATTTGGTATGTTGTCCCGTGCGTGACATGGCTGCTGTTATCAATGCTCCACTACAAGAATGAACATCTCAGATGAGTCACTATAGAAGTTTGCGGATATCAAATAAAAACCTCTCTTCATATGTGTTAGTGGTACTATCAAGATTTCTCAGTTCTGACTTTTGCTTTGATTTCTCATACTACGATTGTCATGTTTAGATTTGGGAATTGATATTCAGTAGTACTGACATTTTGCTCATTTACCTTTTCTCTAATGGTCATCCCTTTAAACCTGGTAGTATTTTTGGCGAAGACTAACATTTTGGGTGACAATAAGCAGATCTTTCAAACTAATGCTGCTTCCAAAGTCAGTAATAAATACAGTCGGCAGACATATTGTATAGGGCCTGTTAAGACAGCCCTCAGATAGATAGATAGATAGATAGATAGATAGATAGATAGATAGATAGATAGATAGATAGATAGATAGATAGATAGATAGATAGATAGATAGATAGTTGCTGAAACAAATTTTCTTTCATTAATGCAAGAAAAAAGTGTTCTGTTTCTTAGAAAAGAGTAATTTAGCAGAAATAAGAGAGTCAGATTCTTGTGTGTCTTGGCAGAGAAGCTCCTAGCTCTCTTAACTTTTTAGTGCTGTATGTAAAGATGTTTAATGTGATTAGTGGTATAGGAAATGTATTTAACAGATGTCTCATAAAAGTTAAAAGGAAGCATTTGGATTTGGTCAATAGGGGACTCCCCTTCAACTGTGGTTACCGGCAGTTTGGGAGTGTTTCACCCAGCGTGCTCAGACTAGATGGGATATTATCTTGGCATGTTGAGGTGACACAAGAATGATGACACACATAGCAAATGTATTGTTTCATGTGATCAGAAACAGTGACATTGACAGGAGGAGAAGATGACTTATTAATTTGTTTTAAGAAAATTAAACATTTTTAAGGACAATAAAGAAACTGACAGTATTTCATCAGATCTCCTCAAATGAACTAACTACACATTCAGGTCTACCTACCACTACAGGGAACCGCTTAAGAGAAAGGCAGGAGAACAGAGCATCTTGAGATCTTCACACAGACTTGAACAGCAAGAAGGCCGCAGTATACACTGAAGGATGATCACTTCATCTCAACAATGGATTTCCTTGTTTTTTGAAACAGTAGTTCTTTTTTTCACTTTTAACTTTTCTATCAAGCAGAGTGAAACTGATTTCTATGTTATTTCATCATTTTGTGTTTATTTAAGGAGGTAATATTTTAGAATTGGCCTTCAAGGTCTGTAATGCATCTGTAAGTAACCTTTTGCTGTGTAACACAAACAAAGCCTTTGTTAAAGTCTTGTTACATAGCAATGGCTGAAATGGCTGCACTATAGGTAGTCCCTATTCTAAATTATTGTCTATGGTTATTTGCATGTCTTATAAAAACAAAGCTAACAACTGTAAATGTATTATTACATAGCAGTAAATAAGGATGAATGACATCACTTATACAATACAGTGCATTCTAACATTAAAATGTCTGTCACAAATGACACTTCATTCTACTCAGTTCCCCTTCTGTAATCTCTGCTGTCTCCCAGTGACTGTTTGTATTGCTCTCATGAAGTCTGTTTGTTTTCCAATTGCTGCCAATTCCAAGCTGGCAACATTACACATGCTGTTCTGCTTGAAATTTCAAATGATTATGATGAGACTCACCTATCACCATAATAGGGAGCATATTGTCCTCAGATGTATGGATCCTTTTATGTTTGGATTAATTCTGAAATAAATATGAATATATGATGGAACTTGTCAAAAAATGGAATGCCTAATTAAAAAATGTAAATTTGGGTGATCACCATCACAGTCAGCTCTTTATGGTTTAGGTTTATGCTATGATCATAAACTATTTTAGAGCACCACATGAAAAAAGATTGTTAATCCAACAAAATTTGCTGGTACAGCAACGTCTACAGTTCTCCAAGAGGTCACAAGAAAACCAAGGTAATGGGCAAGACATACTTTTCTTGCATTGGCCAATATCAGTGAATGAATCCAGCAAAAGAAGAACACTAAACAGGGTGTTGTGTGCAGCGGAGAAGACCTAAAGTGAGAAGCGAGACACAGGTGGTACTCTAACAACAGGACTGTCACCCATTTCAATTATTTTGTAAGAGTACCATGTGAATGATTTCCCAGCGTTTGATATTACTTAATGGATAATGTTCATAATGCTTTTTTTTTCATCTATTGGATCTGTCTAATCACGCAGAAACACAAATGAAGGTGTCCACTGGTACTGCTGCCAGACAGGCAGACCTCATTGTGCAGCTTATTTATTGTAACATAATGTGAACAGGAATGTAAAGCAAGCTATCTGGCAACTTCCCCAAGAAAATAGCACAGGTCACAGGAAACCAGGGAGTAAATGTTAAACATTATGAGCCACACTGGCCAGATAGTTATCAAGGCCAAACAATGTTATTACAACAACCACAGCTCTGCGGAGCAACTTTGTCATTTCCTTGCACAAAATCCACCATTTTATGTCACACAATCAATATATCCAGTAGTTCCCAATGTGCTTCTCTCATGTTGCATACGCACAGGAGCATTTTCACCAATGTCTGAATGTTGCAAAAACGAGAATGCCCCCTCACCAAAGGATCTGACCATCATAACCTCAGATGGACCTCATTTGTTTCTCCTATAACATGAACTGTGGGGAGGCTCATCAGCATAGCACAGATAATATGACGCTGCAAATTAGAAAAACAGGCTTTCCGAGTCTAAAACGAGACTGAAAAACAACTTCCTAATGTTGTCCCACTTTTCGCATTCTTTTACATTGACTTCTTTACATCTTCAGTTGGAGGGTCTAATTATATAGACTTCTCCACGCTATTGTGGAGCTCACAGTCAGCTGTCTGCCACAAGCACTAGATGTTTTGCTTAATGAGATCTAGAGACGGGACTCACAAGGGAGTTCTTCCTTTGCCACTGCAGCTGCACTTGTAGCTGAGGAAATTAGAGAAAATTTAAAGCTCACATTTGCTGCCAAATACAACAATACAGACTTTGTTTTCTGACTTTCAGTGTTGCCATGCATATCAGGTGTGAAAGGAGGAATTTCAGTGTAAAGAGAGGACAACTGCAATAAAGATGTAGAGTCTTGTAGAGAAATATGGATTTATCTGCTTTTATAGTAACTAAAACAGCCTAATGGAAAGAAAAGCATACAAAAATGTTATAAATGAGAGGAGACCATTTAGTCTATAAAACCTGTTTGGTTGGCTGACACTGAAATTGACTCTATGTATTTTAAAAGTCGCTAGGGTCTCCACTACAGCTACTTGAAAGCTCCTTTGTTCTACATTTCTGCTATCCTGTGAAGAACCTCTTCCTGTTCTCTGTGTTGAATGCATATTGCCTCAGCTTTCGCTGATGTTCTTGTGTGTGCGTTTAACATTAGGTGTGAAGATTTCCATTGGATTAACCTGAATGAATTTTTGAAGACGTTGGTTATACTGGAAAAACATTTTTGTTCAAATTTAACCCCAACTGTTAACTGAACTTTGACCTAAGATTTATTAATAGATCATGAGAATCTGTTCCAACCTGCCAATTTTTGACTTCTAATCCAAGAGTGAACCCCTTCTCCGTTGTTTTGTCCAGAAACAACACAAATTTAGCATTTTTGCTCGGAACAAAATAAACAGTGAGTACAGCCATTGTAGTATCAGGTGGCATTTGAAAAAATAGCTTAGAACTATGGAGTAGACCATTATGGTGTGATAATTGCCACTTTAAGTTCTGAGTACTTCTTTTCATACTACCCACAATATTAAAAACTACACTAACTCTGAGGTATGGATGGAAGGTTTCTTGGCTTTGACGGATTGCTCACAGAACCAGTAGTGCACCTGACTGTTTGAGGTGCTACATTTTCATGGACAGCACTGTATTTCACCCACTCACTGGACAGATGGAGTAAAACTATTTTGTACTCTTTGGTGTTAAAAATACTTATAGACCAATAGTTTTACTAATTGTGGCATGCCCTATTTGTTAAAAACTGGAAACCCCTTATGTTCTTGTTAGTAATTATTTTTTACCTTGGATAAAATTATTCTGGTTGTGGGATTACTAGCTGCATGTGGTCTTTGGGACAAAAAGCAACCCAAAGACTCCCTAGCAGTTTTAGTATATTTATGAATGTGGAGAGGCGTCAGTTAACTTTTAAGAATTACCCATGGCAGAGGACATGGACCCATCAGTGCTTGCTGCCCCACTAGGTTTCATAAGAAGACACTGGCAATACCATATCTTAGCCTTATCGCTGGCAAATGGGTCATATTAGTCTTTGTCTTGAGAGAATACCTCCAGATAGACAATATTTTTAGTCAAAACTTCAAACATTGCCCTTCATTGCTGAGGTGTTTCACTTTAACGTTGCTGACTCACTGCATTTGTTTAATTTCGACACTGTGTCTCACCATCTGTGTCATTGTTGCGTGGCAGCATTTGCTGCACACAAGTCTTTTGTAGTGAGAAATAAGGTGCATGTAAGTGCCGAAAACATTTAAAAGTACATCCATGCACCATCTAGTGGCTGTGGTTGAGTGTGAGCAGAGCGGACTGCTCCATACACACACAGGTCTTTTGTCTATACATGTCTAATATAATATCTTGAAGGCCAAAGTTACAACCTTTATTTTCTGAAGTGTGTTTTATTTAGCTTCTTTGTTTGAGAAAGATTTTAAGAAGATAATTTGATATTGGTATTTTAGTATATTAGTGAGTGGTTAATGATTTGCAAGGAAACATTTCATGGTTACTATAGATTGTGTCCCAAGAGGCACCACGATTTACATCACGAAGACTTGCATATAAACTTTAGAGATTTTTAGAGAGAAAAAGAGCAAAAACTATCGATCTATAATATGTGCATAAGAGCCAAACTAAGAGACACAAGTAGTTGTCATGAATAACAGGAGCAAAAGTCAAAACCAGAATTTTAAATCAATCAAAGATTGTAGTAAGTGCTTTGAAAGCAGGTTTATTATAGGTGATTTGCAGAAGGAAGTGAAATCTTGGCCAACCTCAAAGTCTCAAAGTTTACAACCTCAGAGGGTATGCTTCTAAAAATGCAGGCAGCCGCCCCAATGACAGGAGTTCCAAAATGGTGATGGTTGTGAAATATAAAGTGGTGGCCAAAACGCATCATCAAAATAATACAATTTTAAGTAAACAAATAAATCACAAATAAATATCAGAATCAGACTCTATAACCCCCAAAAATGAAAATAAGTGTCAGATCTCTGAAAACACAATACAAAGTAGGAAATAGAAATCAATTTATAATACAATGGTGTCATTATAAAATTACATAACTTTCCCAAGAAACCACATAAAATTAGACCTACAGGCCACAACAAAACTCTTACTTTTAACCTTTTCAGATCTAAGCCAGGTCTTTTTTTAATTTTCTTAGTCTCTGGCAGAAATTTGACTTTAGCCCATAAAACAAAGTGCAGAGAGAGAATCCTCAAGGTAACCTTCCTTAAATACAAATTGACTTGTATGACGTCATTTTATTGCACACATGTGCTTGTCCATTTCTGACAATTCTGAACACATCCTCAGTATATGAGGCTCAGACTATGAAATGTAACTGAATCTACCAGATACCTGAATTTTGAAGTATTTAAATAATGAAAAAATAATTCATGCCAGATTATGATTAGAGAATGTTCAATTTATTGAATTATTGAATGACCTCTGTTATATTGTTGCTTTAAATTTTTTTATCATTATTGTTTTTTTATGGATGCTATTGTTGTAATGACTAGTGAGTCATACCCATGCCAGATTATTACTTTGGACACTTAATTCGAGAGTGAAAGTGCCCAGAGGAAGTAGGAGAGACACAAATGACCAAAACACAAGCAGGAATCAGAGGACCTGGAAATTTGTCAGAACTTTGAGTTGTCAAAGGAAACAGCATTATTTTTGGAAATGTCCAGGCACAAGATATGACATGCTTTGCTTGGGATCAGTATAAAAATGATACAGTGTTTTAATGCTTTGCAATACTATTGTAAATTCATTTTGCAATGTAGTGGTTGTGTTTTTTCATTTGACAGAAGTTGGACTGAAAAAGCATAACCTAATTGTACTTTATTAAATAAATACACTTATTTGAATTGAGACTTGTGTCAGTGAGGTTGTTGCTGGGGTTTGGGGCTCTGTGCTGCCCCCTATAGGTCACAGCAACCATAAAAGATAGATACTGTATATAATTAATGGAGAAGTTAAGTCCTCTTGTATAGAATAATTTTTTTTAAGTCTCTAAAGATGAATCTAATGACAAGGTCAGATGGTTGGAGAATGGAAATAAATTTATAAAAAAAAAAAAACTCCAGATAAACTAGAGAAAAAACAAAATCTACAGGGTTCCCAAGGTCAAAAGACCACCCAACCCCCATTTGACATTCTGTCTAAAATAAATGTACTTAAGTCATTCCTTGATGTTTCCAGTCTTCACCCCAGAGGATTCGATGCTGTGGTCTCATTTGAGCATTACCAGTGGCTGTATAAGACTTTGATCAAGTGGTGGCGGCACAGAATGTGACCACCGAAGAACCAGAAAAGAAAAGTTCATTAAAAGTAGAACTAAAATGTAGTATGTTTTGTTTAGCTCATAAACATGCTGTTTCACAATAAATTACTAAATTACTTTTACATGTGTACATTTTTTTACAATGATGTTAAACAAGCAAGATGTTTCGAACTGATTCCAAATATTGATAAAAGTACTGTACTATGTTATTACATATGCTTTGAATTGTCCATATAACTTCATTTATTTTATTTAAAGGACTTTTTCTAACATAACAATGGCAACACAGGTGCTCACAGGATGTGTATGATTGTGGATTAATGCAAAAGCTCATTTTGCGTTTCTTCAATGCAAGGTTCTCATAGCCCCACTGTGATAGAAAGAGATCCACAGTACAAAGTTAATGTTTTTCAACCTTCCATTTGATAACATCAATTTGTACACCTGAGAAATCCAAAATGTATAACCATGTGCAGTACACACCAGCCATGCCATGTTAGTTGGAAGGGAAGAATCATTAATTATGGAGCCCCACTGTAATTTGTGTGGATAGCGCTTTGAGTACTGAGAAAAGCGCTATATAAATGTAATGAATTATTATTATTATTATTAATGTGCACACTGCATCTCTGTTATTACTTATTAGTACTAAAATATAAGTAATATAAAATTTATAAACTGTTACTAACCCTCCCCTGTTCTGTTTCTCTTCTCGGTATCCTCATGTGGCAGTTGGTGCCACTGTTCTACTGTCAAGTTGTTTGCCTGCCTATGGAGGCGTCATCTCAGATGAAGCAGCACTGGAATCATCAGGTAGGAGGGTCCTTTCACCTGATTGGCTGGTCCAGCACTGAGTTAACTGTAGAATGGCCAGTAGGGTGGAGGTGGCTTGTTGGCCAAGGTCTCCAGAACTCTGACTATGTATGGCTTCTCTGACTCCTTTTCTCGATCTGGCAGTTATTCTACAATTAGCTGATCAGCAGATATTGTTGTTTTTAATTTTGTTAATTAGTTTCTACATTGTTTTGATATAGTTGAACAAATCTGCATCATCATATGTGATAGTTTCATATATAGTGAATGGTATAATCTTTTCTTGCATTTTCCTTGAGAGATGTCCTGGGGCCTCATGTATAAACGGTGTGTACGCACAGAAATGTTGCGTAAGAACGTTTCCACATTCAAATCGCGATGTATAAAACCTACACTTGGTATAAAGCCACGCACTTTTCTACGGTACCTCATACCCTGTCGTACGCAAGTTCTCCGCTCAGTTTTGCAGACTGGTGGCACCAAGCGTCAAAGCAGTGCTACTGTTCCTGTGTGGTTACCCTTTCTTAGATCCACATCCATGACGGCAGCTTTATCAAACACACTGAAATTATCCGCATATCGTTCATAAATTTAATACATCTGATTGTAATTAACCTGTAACAATATAATGGTCCACAGAATGGTCAAACTATTCTAAATACCATAACTGCTTTAGCGTTGTTACTCTCACTGTACCCTTGCAAGTTACCGTGAGGTAATTGTACTCATGATACAGTTATAATATTGTACAACCTGAGCCACTTTATAAAGCGCATATTTACATATGATGACAATATCATTTTTAAGATGAAATGCAGCAAAATATGTTGATTATATTATACAGATAAAACTTTAACTACACGGTGCCGTAGCGCTAGCGAAAAACTTGAGCTTTGTTCACCGATTCTTCCTGCCTCGCGCTGTATTCATGCTGTGGCTGGCGCAACACTGGAAGGATAGATGGATAGAATAATTAAACATTACGAAGATATTTCGATGTTCCTTAAACGTTTTGAAGAATCAGCGTTCTAAGCTTACAGATGGCTTAACGTCTATTACAGAACTGATTGTGTGGCGATTGGGTATTTGGGGAAAGAAAAGTAAGGACAGGAACTGGGGGTTAGTACGTTTGAAAAAGACAGTACTTCTGTAATAAAGCATTTCGTTGAAGGTCGCACATGGCACAGCAAGCATCTTGCTGTAAGACATGAACAATCACTGCGCCACCGTGTTCCCATGTTTAATAACATGCTTTAACTCATATCATCATGAAAATAATATCACGTATACTTCTCAGTATTTTAATTATTCAGAGAGCTGTAATATTATGAACGCAATGGATTTTGTGCGCTGTCGGAGGAAGAGCACGTAGTGATTCACACACATAGAGCACATAGAAGATCAAATACACAACAAAGCATTTAACGTGCTACTTTAGTTACGATGGGATTTGAGAAACTAGTAAATTAAATGATTTTAAGATGAAGTTTATGATGTTCTACTTTAACGACAAAATAAACTACGTGATTAAAGTGGAAATTTCGAGATTAAAGTTGACATTTCATGCTTTTTTCACATTGTGTGCCTTTTTTTTTCACTGTACCCTAATAGGCTTTCATATGACACTCAGATGGTGGGCTATGAGTCGCCTTTTCATGCTGACTTTGATATATGATAACTTCTTTTTTATTTCGGGCACTGTGCGACTTTGTGAACTTGAGCTTTCGAGTTTCTCCGACACGCTATGTCACTCGATCAGCTTCCTTTTGTTGCTTATATAACTTTTTAAACCAACAAAGAATACGTTTTTCTTTGCCTCCTTTTGGTATTTGCTGAAATTCTTTGATTTTTCCTCGTTCTTTTGCCATTGCCTTTTCACAGAACGCTGGGCTTAAGGGCTATTTATATTGATTTGCATATTCAAAGAGGCGTAATTCTGGGAGGAGTTGGGGCGGGACAGCAGGCGCGTGCACGTGTGTTTATTTCTATGCTGAGCGGGATTTATGTAGCAGAAGAACGCGGAAGTTGGCAAACGCACAGATTCCTGCATCTGGATTTTTCTGTGCGTAAGCACATTTCGGCTTTTGTGCTTACATCATGTTATAGTGCGAATTCTACGCACGGCATTATGCATGAGGCCCCTGGTGTTCTGCACCTGTACTTGGTGAGGAGTGCTGCGCAAGAACAAAGTAGTTTGTACTGTTGCCTTGTATTTCTGAGGTGGCCATGATAGATTGGTCATCTATCACTGTGAAGAGGATTACATGTGTTCTGTTCTGTGTGTTGTGTTTGACAACCATTGCACACCAAGCCTATCTGGAAGGTAGTCTCTCCATGACCCTTCTCAAGATTTTTTCCATTTTTTTCCTACCATGTTGTTTTTTCTTGTCTTCTTAAATGGTGCAATCTGGGGGGCTGTCAAAAAACAGGACTCTGTTAAATTCCAGTGAACTATCTCCTAAACTGAAGGTTGTCTGTGTTATTAAGGAGTAAAGAACAGAATTTATTTAAGCAAAAATACAAATGGGCTGTTCCTGAAAATGATGTGGGAAGATGAGATGGCAAACTGAAAACTATGTACATCCTGAGGAGTGTGCCACTGACTGCTAACATTTGAAAGATTCATTTCCACTGTGAGTATTCATATCGTAATATATATTCCAATATACATGTAAATTTAATATAAATGTTACAGCCCTAGCTCGTAGTGTGTCAAAGTACTTGTTTTTTTATAAGACAATGCTTGTAAACTGCAAATTTCATATCAAGCTCTGCCATCCCTACAATATTATGATAAACAGAATGAATTAAAGCCTTTCACTTAAATGAGCACAGAGGATTTGGTGTGACATTTCTGTGGCATTGTTAACATTAACAATCAACAATTCTGCAGAAAAATAAAATAAAAACTGTTAACTGGCTGTTTATACTCTCAAAATATTAAAAAAATGCTTTAGTGGCCATCTACAGTAAGCAATTTTAGAAGCAGCGCATTATCACACTAAAATACAGATTTTTTTCTAAATATTTCTCCCATCCATCCATTTATTGAACCCACTTATTCCAGAAGTAGCTGTGAGTTTTTGGTTGGTAAGTCTATGGCAGGGCTCGCTCACACTTGCTCTCGCTTATGCTAAGACAGTTTTGAGACCACAGTTATCATTCATTAGGTGTCATAGTTGTGCACTGCTCATCCGAAATGTCTCCTGAGTCCTGTGTTTAAATCCTGTGCCCTGCCTGTGTGGAGTTTCCTGTTCTTTTTGTGTCTCTCTGGTCTTTCTCCAGGTACTCTGGTTTTCCTGCACTATCTCAAAAAGGTGTGTGTTACGTTCAGTGCATTCAGAATGACAGTCGCATGTTCTCCTTGTGTTTTTCTTTGGATTTTCTCTCATATTCCAAAGCTGTGGTGTCCAGTCAGCAGGCGATTGATCCAATAGTGTGTCCGATAATGCAGTGGGTTTCTGTGGCTGCACGTTTTTGTTCCAACCAGTTTCTTAACAAGTCAGTCATTTTTACCTTTAACTGATCTCAATTTTTAATTAGCTGACCCATTTTGTCTTTTTATTTTGCATTTAGAAAAGTGCAGTATCCTCTGATTTACACTTACAGAAAGTTAAGACATATAGTATTTGTATTTTACCTTTAAATACTTGCTTTATTTTATTATTTTTGATTCACTGGATGGATCTAAATATACAGAAACTGGGAAATAACAGCTTGCTTAATTCAGGTAGAAGTCTAATTAAGAGATAAAACAGGCTGGGACAAAAACCTGCAACCATAGTGGGCCTCCAGGACTAAGCCCGAGAACCACTGCTGTCCATTTCATTCTTTATGTATTTTTCTTTACACTAACACTTCAAGGATAATTATAATTTGTTTCATTTTAATATTATTTTAACACAGTGAATAAAACAAGCTATTACTGTCTTTATTTTCTGCATCCTGTGAATTATGCCTTTGTGAACAAATTGTTTTCACTCAAAAAAAAAAACAAGAACCAATTTCTATAATTCTTAATTGGAAAATGTAACACTTACTTTTCTGTTCCTTGTCCTAATATGACTCCATACACAGTGCACTGATTAAAACTCCATAACACATTATGTGAAATGCTGATATTAATGGTGAATTCAAAACACCCACTGCCCAAAGTGATTGATCATTTACAGTTTCTATTTTGACATTTAAAATTTGTCAGAAAAACAAGCTGAAAACTGGGGCAGTCAATCAAAGGAAAATTATTGAGATACCAGGACATTTAATAGAAATTTGGGATTGCCATAGTAAGCCGGAGACATCTGGACTCCTTATCCTTTTGGAGCTGAGCCAACAGAGGAAAATGGTCAGATAAATCAGACAAATATAGTGTGTTATTCCTGCAGGAGAGAAATGTATTTTTTAAGATTTTGATATACAAATGTTATGTTTTTCATATTCTTTTTTATATATATATATATATATATATATATATATATATATATATATATATATACATATACTGTATATTCATCCATCTATCCATTATCCAACACGCATATATCCTAACTACAGGGTCACGGGGGTCTGCTGGAGCCAATCCCAGCCAACACAGGGCGCAAGAGAGGAACAACCCCAGGCAGGGTTGCCAGCCCACCACAGGGCACACACACACCAAGCACACACTAGGGACAATTTAGAATTGCCAATGCACCTAACCTGCATGTCTTTGGACTGTGGGAGGAAACCTACACAGACATGGGGAGAACATGCAAACTCCACACAGGGAGGACACGGGAAGCGAACCCAGGTCTCCTTACTGCGAGGCAGAAGTGCTACCACTGCACCACCATGCTGCCCACTATATTATATATATATATATATATATATATATATATATATATATATATATATATATATACAGTCACGCACGAGCGCATGGGGAGCGGCTTAAGGACCCGACGGGCGCAGCAACAAGTCATTCCAGGGGAGAATGGCGGGGTACTAACTCTCTTTTTCTATTCCTCCAGAAAATCATCGCCACCATGACCACTCCCAGAAGACTTCTGATTCCACCCGCTTCCGGGTCCCTTTCTTACCTCTGGTGTCCTCCTGATGACATCATCTACCCATCCACCACCACAGCTCCCCCATTATTTCGTCACTTCCTGTTCCCCACTATAAGTTGTCCACCCAGCCATTTTGTCCCGGTCGGTTGTACTGTGCTTGAAAACACTGACAAACAATAACTTTTTTGATTTACTTTACAGTATATGGGGCCTAAACAACCCCAAATCTTTATGATTGTTGTGTCCTTTATTACAACATATACATATATATTTACAAACTCCACACAGAGCCAAAGCAAGGTTTGGGGCAGACACTCGTATAATTGGTATCCTGGCTGCAGTGTCGTAAAAATGAATACAGCACTGATGTGCACAAAACCAAGTCCAAAACAGAACTGAGGGAATAGGGAAAAGGTGGAGGCTTTTAAAGGGGAAGACAGGAAGTGAGGTCAAAGGGGTCGGGCTCATGAGGGTCTTCAACCATAGGCTCTAGCCCAGACGTGACATCACAGGGGCAGGAGCCGGCAAGGTCTTCTTCCATACGCTCAGACCCAGAAGTGACATCAAGAGGGTCAGGTGGAATCTCCCGTGACTGGTCTGCAAGAAAGGGAGAAAAAGTGTCAGTGCACTCTGTCACATCCTGGTTTGAATCGGAATTGCCCTCACTCAAGCCCTTTAGCAGACTCCCATGCGCACGTGTGTGACTATATATATATATATATATATATATATATATATATATATATATATATATATATATATATGTATATATATATATAGTGGTGGATGGCTGGGGCACATGCCCAGTTAGGACGCCTGGAGGATGAAAAGGACCAGGAGAGGAGCAGTGCATCCCCTGCAACATGAGAAGGCAGCCGTCCTGGTGGGTGTTGGGGCCATGGGAAGAGAGCTTGGAAGCTCAACCTTGTGGGGACCCATGGCCACCCCCAGGGAGCGCCTGAATGGCTCAGAAGCCATGGTATGCAGCACCAGGAAGTGCTGCCAGACCAGGAAGCAGGTACACCCGGAGTGCTTCTGGGTGCCCATCAGCACTTCCGCCACACAAGGACAGTCATCAGGGAGTACCTGGAGCACATCTGGGTGCATTATAATTCCATTCAGGGAGCCGGAGTTCGGGTTGAAGAGAACAGAGCATGCAAGAGAGGAGGTGAGGCGGCAGAAGGAAACTAAAGGACTGAGTAATTGTGAGTTTAATGTGGCTGTGTGTTGAAGAAAAAAAGAAGAATAAAAGTGTGCTTTTTGGACATCTGGCTGTCTCAGTGTCTGTCTGTGTCTGGGCTTCTTTTACAATATATAAAAATATTGGAAATAAGGGAGAGGAGAACCAGAGAAAAGCTGGGGTGCCAACTGGGTCACAATTATCCAAAATAAAGAAAAGAAATGAGCATGTAGTGGTGCAATGGAAAACTGGTGCAAAATCTGTCTCTTAAGCCTCTGTAGCTTCTCCAAATCTCAGTTCTGTCGAGCAGGTCTGGGTCCAGGAGTTCTGTCATGTGGAACTCCTCGGATTTATGTCATCCCAACCGGAACAGGCAGGGCTTAGTTGAGTGGGGGCATGGCTGAGGTGTCCTCCTTGCATGGCATCTCAGAGCTATGGAGGAGAAAAGAGATGGCATTGTTAGCGTTGTCCCGGCAGGTTATTGCATACCATATCTGAGCCTGGAAGGTGATCATCAGGAGCCCATGCATGACAATATTTATAGAATATATAAAGTGTATATACTGTATATTGTGAGATGTTTGAGACCTTGACAAACTCCCAGCTGTAATGGGCAATGAAACTCTGTTAACACAGGTAGGGATTGCTTGTCCATCACCGACACAACCGCAGGTTTGCAGCCTCGCCACGTAATGCGTCTGTCACCCAATAGTTAATGTAGGGAACAGTCTAACCCGGCCACTGATCTGACCCCATCACTGCATGTTTGCTGTGCCTGTGTGTATTAAAGTGGTAGCTCCCATTTGAATTAAGACACTAACTGTTTTGATTGGAATAAAGTTGGTTTCCTGAAGTCTTTGGACTCTTCTCTTGGGTGGAAGACAGTAACTCACATGTCACTATATACAATATAGTATATATATATATATATATATATATATATATATATATATATATATACAGTACTAGAATTGCCCAAGAAAGTAATTTTAAAGTAATTTAAAGGAGAACCATTTAATTTCTATTTGGCAATAAAAGACACTAAATTAATTTATATTAAGGCTCAATATCCAGAATCTGACACTGTCCTTAAATCTCACTGATGTATACAGGAAAAAAGATACTCTTAGTATCCAAATTTTGGTTCCAACGCAGTCTATTGTCTCTCGATGACAAAGTGGGATATGCGTACAAAATTTTGTTCAGATTGGACCACGGGTATGGAATTGCATGATGAACAACACACATACACGCGCACACAGAGCTTTATATATCAGATACACAGTATGCAATGTATGTATGTATATACACAGTACTAGCCGTCCCCCGCAGCTTCGCCCATACAGAAGTGAAACAGGACAGTGAGGAGGGCCCTACCTGGCTCCCTACTCCTGACATCAGGCTTCCCCCTCCCCTCGGCCCTGTCTCAGTTTAGTACTAATATATCGCTCCTGCAAGCGATCTATGATTCTTAGCACGATAAGAGAAGTCACAAAATCAACTGGAATGTTCAAACAAATTATAGAAAAAAACCTGATCTAAATCTGTTAAGTAGTTCTCTCGTTCGCTAGCTAAGCAGATGTAAGATACGCCCCGAAGCTGGCGCACGAGTTTGGAGGGGCCCCACCCCTCAGCCCGCTGCGTCTCTCTAGGATTCACGCAAATAAATTGGTAGCGCAAGCAAACTATGATACATAGCGCGATGAGAGAAGTCACACAATCAACCAGAATGTTCAAACAAATTATAGAAAAAAACCTGATCTAAATCTGTTAAGTAGTTCTCTCATGAAAAGCGGACAGACATACAGACATACATATGTTGGATTTTATATATATATAGAGAGAGAGATGGGGTGCCAGGCACACACATATGTTGAATATAGTCAGTTCTTAAATATAAAAAGTAAAAGTCTAACTATAATATAAAGTCAATTCTATATACAGTACAATATTACAGTATGTAATGGAGGTTACTAGTTGCATGGCATCAGCTATGAATCACCAAAACTGTGAGATTGGATTCCATCATCTAAATGAGCAGCTTCAAAGCCAGCAGCAGGAGAACTTATAAAAACCAGTAAGCATGCCGCAGTGGCATGAAATGTAACTAGTGTATCAAAAGTGAGCTGTCCTTCTAAGGAGCGATGTAAAGAGCAAGAATCCTTTGGGCCAGTGCCTGCAAGCGCAGCCCTACATTGGTGACAGAAGTGAGATGAGGTGAAGACATACAGTCTGACTCAGCAAAGTGCTGAATGCCAAGGAGACCCTAAACAGACTTGCTGAATCTTCTAGGTGCCTTACAAGACACTGGTCAAAGTAAGCAAGTGTCACTTTCTACTGTGAAGAGAAGGCTTCAAGCTGCTGGTTTAACAGGCCAAGCGGCAGTATGAAAGCAATTACTAAATAGTTAAATGTTTTAGAACACTACCATTTTACCAGTTGTTATTAAGATTTATGCAGTTTAATGTCTCAATGTAATCTGAAATTAAAGTGCAGAAAGTGACATTTGCTTAATTGGACCACTGCTAAACTGTGCTTGAAGCTGTTGTCCTGTGAGGTACCTACCGCACCAGCTGCTGACTCTCAAAAACTTGTCTTCTGATTTTTCTGTGACTTTGGGTATGCCAGTTGTGTTCCTGTCAGAGTTCCCTTCAGTTTCCAAGTTCCTTTTGATGATAACACCTTGGCTTCCTTTGCAATTTCTCTAAAGGAAAGACCTACACTTTTAAGAGCTGAGGTGGTCTGTCTGTCTTCCTTTGCTTATTGCCTTTTGTTTGCCATTATGATGCATCAACACAATTTGTTCCAACGCTGTTTATACACACAGTGTCTGTAAAGAATCAAAAAAAGTTGGGACACCTGTAGGAATTGTTTGCATCAAGTTTCAAGACTTAATTAACTTCCAGTGCTGCAGAAAAGCTGTACCTTTTAACCTATTACTTGTTCCTTGAAAAAGTTATTTTTGTGTAAGTCTGAAATATGACTTTATTTTTTAGGATTTGGTAACCAGCACTTTTTTTTTTAAGCCCTGGCTTTTTAGTAACATTTCTTTCTGGATTCATTTGTGCTTCATCCATCATCTGATTTATGTTGTTCAGGTTTCTGTGTGTTTGGACTTATCACTACACAAATCACACTCCTTCCACTGCAGGTCCACAACTGACAAAACAAGTCACACAGTCGGACAAAACTCACATCTTTTTAAAGGGTTGTTCACTTGGCTATTTTACACTCATCTGCACTGTGTTTTGGTGTGCGCTTATGTGCATTTATGTTTCATTATGTGTTGCCATCATGGAATATTGAGGAGAGTTTTGAAAATGATTTGCTTATATTTGTACATACTTTAATATATATACTTTGTGTAGTTTACCTCAGTGTGGAGTGTCTCTGTTGGAGAGACATATGTTTGACTAGGATAGGTCGTGTCTCCTGGCTTTCTCCTTTAAAATAAAAAAGCCCAGGTTTTGACAGTGTTAATCTTAGCACTTCTGGGCTGCTACACCATGTCAGAATGATGTCTTTCCTTATACAGAGGAACATTTTGATTTCAAATAAAAGTGTTTACACTGCAGTCTAATAGGAATCAAATCCTAGAGGTTCTTCCTATTAATTTATTTCCATATAAATGGTATTTTAATAATTTACAAGTACTGTGAAATAAGTAATGTTTGATTTGTAAATATCCAGTTGAATTGCTTAAAAAGTAAACAAAAAACTGATTTGATGCGTCGCGATTGACATATAAAATGTACAGTAACGAAGATCGGGTACTGTTTAGAAAAGTGGCTAAATTAACAAATGGAAATTCAGATCAACAGTGCAAAATACCAACAGATATTAGCAGTACAGACTTTATGAACTTCTTCAATGAGAAAATTAAAAATATAAGATCCCAGATCTCTGCATCACACTACAAACCAAATACTGGCTTAGCAGACCATGTCTTACATTGCATTCAGCACTTTAGTAATTTTAATCCTGTAACTGAGCAGGAAGTCTTAACTTTAATTTCTAAAATGAAACCCACTACTTATTTCCTAGATCCAGTGCCAACAAAACTAGTAAAAAGTGCAATTAATGTTCTTGCAGAGCCTATTCTAAACATTATCAGTAGTTCATTATTGCATGGCACAGTACCTGATATACTAAAAGTGTCAGTCATTAAACCATTACTTAAAAAGTCAGGCCTAGACCCACACATACTAAATAATTATAGGCCTATTTCAAATCTACTGTTTCTCTCTAAAGTACTAGAAAAAGTAGTCGCCAATCAGCTTCAGTCACACCTTACGCATTACAATTTATTTGAGAAATTCCAGTCTGGTTTTCGCACTGGTCATAGTACAGAAACGGCACTAACGCTCCGAGCGCCAGCTATTTAGGGGCGTCCAAACTATGGTACTTTCCTTTTTTTTTTTGTTCCTTGAGGAGGCGCAAAAAAAAAATTTCTTTCAGCTTTGGGGCGTCAAATTTTTCACCGCCCCTGGCAACATGATCTCCAGCTACGCCACTGATATATAGATATTAATTTAATACACAAATTTTACAATAAATTTTCATTTTTTATTATAAGTATACATTTATTATAAGTATACATACATAAAAACTATACTATATTTACTTTTATGCAATCTTAATAATTATTATAACATAATGACTGATTAATGTGATACCTGCGCTTGTTTCAATGAACACAAAAGTTTTATATTCGGCTCAATATTTGACTGCGCAACCCGAAGTTCTTGGTCAAGATCTTTTAAGCATGACCGCTTATCATTTTTAATTAACACAAGAGTTGTTTGTCTTTTTTGGCGTAACTGGGATGGTTTGAATTTAGATGATGATTTAGTTTACTGGGTGCCATTGCCTCGTTTGATAGCTGATCACCGCAAATGATGCATTATGGCTTTGGAGCCGTTTCGTCACCACACCACGAGAATCCATATCGAATGTAGTCTTCCTTTTCACAATCTTCTTTGTTTTTTTTGCAACACTTGTGCTGGGTTCTTCATCATCTGTACGTGAAGACGAATCTTTTCCACGTAAAAATTTATCCATATTTAAAGGGGTATACAACTAAATATGAATCACACGAAGAATGTTAACCATACACAATTCAGCAACACAACTAATAGTAATGAATGATAACTACTGTCGCAAGACGAGTGAATGCGACGTAGCACGACTAATACGTCGGCTTGAACTGAATCTAGGTGAGGGCACGGAGCGCTCTGCCTATCAAAGCATACTACGGAGTTGTCTGGCGACTACGTAGGGCCTACGTCGTAGGCGACAGGCGATGGGATTTATTATTTCAGAGAAATGACACATAAAATTATGAAACCTTTAAAAGGCTATTTACGCGAATATTTCATTGCACGTATTCTCGTTATTGTGTTTCTAACGAGGACCGTTGAAATATTATTTAGTTAGAAAATTGTCTTATTTGACCGCGTCACACCTGTATCGGCTCAAGGCACACCAGTGTGCCGTGGCACACCGGTTGCGGAGCACTGAGTTATACCATTCATTTAAATCAGATGAAGTTTCTCTGATGTTGTCTTTAATTAGTTGTGTTAGCGAATTAAAGGAGTGGATGAATGAGAACTACTTGTCTTTAAATACAGATAAAACAGAGATGTTAATTGTTGGAGGGAATGACGCTGATCATAACAATATTTTGTCATCATTTAACTCAGTTGGAATCCCAATTAATTTTACTGAATCAGCCCGCAATCTAGGAGTTATCTTTGACTCTAGCATGTCATTTAAAGTGCATATTACAAAGTTGTCCAAAACATGTTTCTTCTATCTTAAAAATGTTAGGAAATTAAGGCGCTTTCTAAATAAACAGGATTCTGAGAAATTAATTCATGCATTTATATCTAGTAGGATTGACTACTGCAATGTGGTGTTCACTGGATGTTCAAACTGTTCTTTATACAGCCTCCAGTTAATCCAAAATGCGGCTGCAAGAATTATTACAAGAACAAGAAAATATGAACACATAACTCCAGTTCTTAAATCCTTACACTGGCTCCCGGTTAAGTTTAGGGCATTTTTCAAAATCCTTCTTTTAACATATAAAGCATTAAATGGCCGAGGTCCGGCTTACTTGTCTGAACTTATCATGACTTACAAACCAGAGTGCACATTAAGATCTCAAGATGCGGGTCTGCTTATGGTTCTAAGGATTAATAAAATAACAATGGGAGGTCGAGCTTTTAGTTACAGGGCCCCTAAACTGTGGAATGGTCTGCCTGCTACTATAAGAGATGCCCCTTCGGTCTCAGCTTTTAAATCCCGGCTGAAGACTCACTACTTCAGTTCATCATATCCTGACTAGAGCTGCTGATTAACTGTACAGACTGCATCTCTGTTGTTAGTCATTAGCACTAAAACATAAGTAACATGATAGTTAGAATTGGATACTAACCCTCACCTATTCTGCTTCTCTTCTCAGTACTCAAATGTGGCACTTGGTGCCACAACCCACCTGCCAAGTTGTTTTGCCTGCCTAAGGTAAAGTCATCCCTGATGGAGGATCGCAGGAATCGTGAGAAAGAGGGGTTCTTTCATCGGATTGGCTGGCCCAACACTGTTTCAGCCGTGGAATGGCCAAATGGGGGAGGCAGCTTGATGGATGAGGTCTCCAGGAGTCTAAAATTATCCAAATCTCATTACGTGATATCATCTACTGTTAAATTCTGCTCTGTACTTCTAAAAAAATTTTATTTTTTATTTTTTATTGAGGATTTGTTCTGTTCTGTGTATTGTATTGTACTGACCCCCTTCTTTTGACACCCACTGCATGCCCAACCTACCTGGAAAGGGGTCTCTCTCTTTGAACTGCCTTTCCCAAGGTTTCTTCCATTTTTCCCTACTAGGTTTTGTTGGGAGTTTTTCCTTGTCTTCTTAGAGAGTCAAGGCTGGGGGGCTGTCAAGAGGCAGGGCTTGTTAAAGCCCAATGCGGCACTTCCTGTGTGATTTTGGGCTATACAAAAATAAACTGTATTGTATTGTATTGAAGATCTCTGCATTTTAATCACTCTGTAAATCAGATTACCTCACAAATCCCTGATTAATAAATTGGCTGGAACAAAAACATTCACAAGGGGGCAGCAGGACAAGGTATTCCATTGACATATTCTCTGGGGAGGAGGCTATGTTTTGTCTTTCTTAATACCACATGGATACATTGTAGGTCAAAGTTTATACTGTAGTAGGCCTTCTCATTTGAATATTACTTAAAGGTTTTCCTTTTGCTCATATGGGCCCCATGTTGTTTGTTTTCAAAACTGCCATTTATAAGGGAGATTTACATTTTTGAGCTTCTCTTCTATGCAGCTGGATGCCATACCAGTACAGAAACACGTGTCATTCAAACCCACAGAAGAAATATTGTATTAAAATGATGATTATTTTCTTTTCTCAAAACCTCTTTATATGGTATAAAATAATTATCTTCCCAAGGAAAACTTATAGTCAGAAATGTTTAACTCCAATGAGCCCTGATAAATGTAACTGTCACAGCAAATGAAAAACATGCTTCATTGAAATAGACAGAGCCCCCAACTGTTTACAAATCCAATAGCTTTTATGTAGTGTCTTTTGCAGCAAATATCACAAAACTTTTAATACCTCTTATATGTTAAGCTCTCTTAGTCCCCTAGAATGTCAGATTTACTTATGAATAGTTAACTTTCACAATGTGCTAACAGGGTTATGACTTTGAGGGGGCCATGTGTGACATTTCCTGAAAGCCTTGTTTTCCTGAAGTTGTCTTCAGTTCTGAAAGTCAATGGCTTTATCTGTCAGTTAGGTCAAGTAGTTTGTGCTGGCCTTAATAAATGCCATGACAGACTTTCCAAGAGTTTGCTCATTTTATTGTCCTTTACTAATTTCATTATTAACTAACGACTATCCTCAAACATCCAAATGAGCAGTAAAATGGCAGATTCATTTAGCAGTTTCTGGCTTTGTCACCATGAAAAAAGGTTGCATGCCAGAGTGAAGGTGCTCCGGTTTTTTCACACTTCCAAAACATTTTTCTTCTACATTTTTTAAATTTAAGTTTGTTTTTTTTCCTTCCCTTCTGAAAGTGAAATAAGTGTACCCTGTATACCTTAATGCATCTTTTCAGTCTTAAATAGGGCATTATACTGCCATTGAAAGTGATCAGAGTATGCTGAAAGTGACCCCAGATTTTCTTTGTTTTATTGTGGTTTTTGTTAATTTTGAGTTGTTACTATATGTTACTTTTGTTGATTTTTTACTTGATTTTAAATGTCACTTTAAATGTAGTTAAGGTCTTTGTGGGTGGAGCTCCCAGGAGGTGGGGCCACCCTGCTGTCACCACCCCTGAGTCCTCCCTTAGGCTCATTAAATTGGCTGAGAAGGCTCAGAAGTTGGGAAGCATTCCTTTGGTGAAATATTTGTAACTATTGTGTTTTCTGTGTTAGATTTTGTATGTTGGATTTTCTGTATTTTAAAAAGTTATATCTTGGTTTGTTTTAAGAATTTTGTGTTTTAGATATCATATTTGGACTTGTTTGTTGTGGATTGCCTTTCAGGTAACTCCTTTGTGCCTCTTTTCCTCTTCACAGTCTTTGTTTATATTTTAATATTTTTGTTAATAATTTTTTGATTTACAAAGATCTTTTGTTTCCACTTTTACTGCATGCAAAACCTCCTGCAGTTTTGTTCTCCTGGCTACAAAAAAGTCATAGCAGGACTAAAAAAAGTCCAGGAAAGAGCAATTAGGCCAATTTCAGTACTCCAGGATATGAGCTGAACCATTTTAGTCTTAGAAAACAGAAATTAAGAGGTGACATGATGGAAGTGTTTAAGATTATGAAAGGAATTAGCACGGTGGATTAAGACTGTTACTTTAAAATGAGTTCAACAACAACATGGGGATAGAATTGGTGAGCTTTGTTGGGCTGAATGGCTTGTTCTTGTCAAAATTTTTCTGTTATAATGTTTACAGTCATCTTACCTAGTATGGGGCTTTTGTTATATTTATACTGATATTTATTGTTGTTTTCCCAGCTCCCCGTTTCTCGGGCCTGCTCTGGCAGAAGCCAGCAGGTTGCCTGAGTGAATTTGCTAGACTGACCAGTGAAGATCCTGGCCTGTTTGAGTCGCAGATTTTGGAAGCCTCACACCTGTTTTAAATTGGAATAAACTGCATATCATAACAATACCTTTGGTTTCCTGGATGTTATGTCACAAGGTTTATCTGTCTTATGTTTATTGTTATTTTTCACGTTTTTTCTGTTTATGTAATTTTTGTTAATATCATTATGTTTACTTATTTTGTAGTATTTATTTAAAAATAATTATTCCTTGTGTTTTGTGGATGGAGCCAGAAGGGGTAGGATCACCATAATGTCACTGTTAGTTCTACCCTCTGTCTTCATGTTAAGCTTGAAGAGATGGTACCAGTAGTTTGTCATTGGAAATTTGTGGAGTAGAGGTCATTCTATTATAAACATTATTGGAAAAAAAATTACACCATGTCCCCTCAGGGGCTCCGTAGCCACTGGTTGTTTGTCTTGAATTACTTTTTTTTGTATATCTTTTGACCTCATTTCTGCATTTTTGTTCCAAATGCTGCCTCTCAGTATGGAGATCATGGGTTCACATCCCAGGTTCTCCCTGTGTGGAAAGCGCTTTGAGGTGTGGGAAAAGTGCTATATAAATGTAAAGAATTGTTATTATTATATTTGCTTATTTAAAATACAGTTTTTAATTTAAAGAACATGGTTTTGTTTTTGTCATTCAGAAGGTGTCATTGTTTGTCTTTCCATTGAAGGGCCATTTTTACATTTCTGGGATATTTAAAAGTATTTTTGAACTGGTAAAATCCTGTTCCCATTTTTATGCTTGATTAAGCCTTCAAAACCTGCCTGTTAAGTTTGAGGTATGACTGCCTGGGGTGAGGCTGATTTCTAAGCAGACCAGTGAAAGCCTGGGCAGGTTTGGTCTTTTTTTTAGGGGCTGAACCCTTTTTTGCCATTTTGTGCTACTGCACCACAATACTTAGGATTCCTGTGGATGGGGAGAAAAACCACAAGGACACTTTTACTTTTTACAATATCATGTACATTGTATAAAGTCATCAGAAACCTTTATGTTAATATGGCACTAAATATATTAGTACACTTGTGTTATTCCTACCTGTGGCAACTTAAGCAGCCATTGCTACTGTTGCATCAACTAGGAAAAAAATCTCCTTGAATTGGTTTGAAATCACAAGAACAGATGGGACAACTAAAACCTTATGTGACTGTATTGTTCACTTTTTGTTCAAATGTTTGTTTAGATTTCAATTTAAAAAAAAACAAAAACAAGATACCTCACCTGTCATCATGCCATGCTATAAGCTACTCTCAAAGGTGTGATGACTGACAAATCTAAATGAGAACTTAAATTACTTTACTTCTAATGTTTGTTATCTTCCATGTACTTTCCATCTTTCACCCTATTGTCTCTTTTTCAATGAACATCCACAAATGCGGGCATAGACTGAGGACAAGCTATAATACCAAACAGGCCTACATCTTTACATTACTAACTACAGAGCACACATTTCATTCCTCTGAAAACAAATAATAAATATTTGACAGACCTGTTATAGAAAATGGAGATTGAATATGCTGAATACTAAATTCATCAAAGTTCTGAGCGCAAGTTTACGTGTTTAGGTCTGTTTACATAAGTGAGCCATTTTCAGATCACTGCTGGAATTTATCGCCTATTCTTCACAGCTTTTGATCTGTATCGTCTTATTAAATTTTTATGAAAAATCAATGGGATTCAATCATTTTATGGACTGTACCTCAAGCATATGACACAAGGAGCCAGAGACTTCCTTTGTTCACAGACTAGATGTATGGTTTCTGAAAGCTCAGTAGACTTTACTGTGTAAACGTGATGGTGATGTAAAATGTCTGCTTTTACAAAATAATGTAACTCACTAAATGTGAATATTTCTGGATTGCTCCTTGTGTATATTTCTCCAATTCCCTGAATATGATACATTTAAAGATGTTACTTAGAGCAGTTTATGGTATTTTATGGAAATCAGGTTAGTTTACATGACTCCCACTGATTTTGACCTTCACCCTAGTGCTGTTTGGGCAGGCCATGGCATCCAACAACCTTAAAGATGGGCTAAGTGGTGTAAGAAAACAAATGGACTGGTGGATATGAACGCCTTTCTGTGCATTTTCATTATGGTATCGATCCATAAGACTCATATATAGTTTCTATAATCAGTTTCACTATTAAAACATTTTTGACTACTTCTCAACTAAAATTTGTACACATTAGTGTAATAAAGTTACACACACACATACACAAACACCAACATCATTTTGTGTCAGGTGTATGGAGTGAAAACTTTACAAGTGCAGGGCAGTGAAGTTAATTTTGTACAACAAAGAAGTTGAATAATGGTATGCTTTGCACATACGGGGCTAGAGTGAATTCTGTGCATGGCTGCCTTCCACTTCTTTTCTGAAATGTTGAGTAAGAGATCCTTTTCCCACTGTACTTTGGGATCTTTGAAAGGGAGGGACTTTAAAATGTTTATATATGTTACAGAAATGCTGTATGAGTCCTCAAGACTGATCAGTATTTCTTCTGGAATAGAGGTTGGTAGGAGGTGAGGAAAATTGGGCAGATTTTGTTTAGTAAAGTTTCTAATTTGGAGGTAGTGGAAGAACTGTGTTGATGGAAAGTTAAATTTGGAGTTTAATTGTTCGTAGGATGCAAAGACGTTATCTATGTACAAATCTCAAAGTGATTTAATCCTGTATGTTCCCCAAACATTAAAAACTGCGTATGCTTGAGAGGGTGGAAAAAGCTGGTTATCGTGCAGAGGTGCCACAGCTAAAAGCTTCTCTGTCTTGAAGTACTTCTTACATTGGTTCCATATTCTGAGTGAATGAAGCACAATTGGGTTGTTAGTATATTGACAATAACTCATATTTATTGTGGTACAAAGCAAGTTCTATAAAGAAGTACTGCAGGATTTTATTTCTATTGCGGACCAAGAGTGTGTATGTTCATTTATTTGTGTCAATGTCCAGGTTTTTATAGCTTGTTTATTTGCCGCCCAGTAGTAAAACTGAAAATTAGGTAGAGCCATGCCACCTTCTGTCTTATGCATGAGGCCCCAGGTGTGTAGAATTCATACTAAAACATGGCATACGGACAAAAGCGGAAATTTGCATGCACAAACAAATCCAGATGCATAAATCTGTGCATACGCCAACTTTCATGTTCTTCTGCTACATAAATCCCTGTCAGTATGAAAAGTAACGCTCATGCACACACCTTCCACTCCACCCCGACTCCTCCCAGAATTACACCACTTTGAATATGCAAATCAATATAAATAGCCCCTTATGTTTTGCGTTCTGTGAAAAGACAATGGCAGAAGCACGGGAAAAAGGAGAATTTCAGTGAATACCAAGTAGAGGCAAGGAATAACTTACTATTTGTTGGTTTAAGCAGTGATATAAACAACAAAAAGAAGTTGATCGAGTGACAGAGTGGTGGAGAAATTCAAAAGTTCAAGTTTAGAAAGTCACACACTGCCTAAAATAAAAAAGAAGTGGTCAGATATCAAATTTGCTGAGTTGTAGCCCATCGTCCGAGTGTCATATGGAAGCGTATTAGGGTACAGAGAAAAGAAAAAAAATAGGGACACAGTGTGAAAAAAAGGTCGAAATTTCCATTTTAATCTCGTAGTATATTTTGTCATTAAAGTAGAACGTCATAAACCTCATCTTAAAATCATTTAATAGTTTCTCAAATCTCGTCGTAACTAAAGTGGCACGCTAAATGCTTCGTATTCTATGTGTTATTCTATGTACTCTTACATGTGTGAACCAGTACGTGCTTCTTAAACAAAGTTTCTCTTATGCCGACAGGACACAAAATACATTACATTCATGATGTTACAGCTCTCTGAACAATTTAAATACTAAGATGTTTACTTGATATCATTTTCATGATGATAGAAATTAAAGCATGTATAAAACATTGAGGCACATTGGCGCAGTGGTATCGACGAGCTGGCACCCCTTCCAGAGATTGTTCCTGCCTCCCACAAGATGCTTGCTGCGCTAAGCGACCCTCAATAAAATAATTTATTGCAGCTGTACTGTCTCTTTCAAACGTACTAACCCCGATTCCTGTCCTTCCTTTTCTTTCTCCAAATAACCAATCGCCACACAATCAGCTCTTTAATAAATGTCAAGCTATCAGTAAGATTAGAACGGCAATTCTTCAAAACTTTTAAGAAACATTGAAATATCTTCGAAGTACATGTTTTATTTATTCCATCCATTCATCCATCCATCCAGGGCCACGCCAGTCCCAGCAAGCATAGAGCGTTAGGCAGGAACAATCCCTGAACGGGGTGCCAGCTCATCCTTTATTGTTATTGTATGATACAATGAGATTCAAAGTCAAAAAGTCAAAAGTCAAAGTGAACTTTATTGTCATCTCAACCATATACAAGTATACAGATAGACGAAATTGCGAAGCTCAGGGTCCACAGTGTAACAACATGACGTGCAAATAATAAATTAAAAATAGAATTAAAATTTAAAATTTAAAAATTAAAACACAAACAAGACAAGATGTTGTGCAAAGATAGGACAAAGAAGTAGCAGCAATATTGATGTGTAAGATATGTAATATAATAAATAAATAATAGATAATACAGAAATTATCAGTGTATGATAATAGATATTTAAGACATGTGTAAACAATGACAGGTCAGAATGTTTCACAGCAGAAGGATAACAAGAGTGTCAAAATACTTAAAGGTCAGTATGAGATTTTCACTTCTTGTCTACCTGCACACTCGTCTTTGCCAGAAAGTGGTTCACATGTATAAAAGTTTTGTTTTTAGAGGTGGTTGAGGCCATTTGAAAGGTCCCAGGGGGCAGCCTGGTGTTAAGGAGTCTAACAGCTTGGGGGTAAAAACTCTCCTGCAGCCTGGCAGATCTGGCTTTGATGCTGCAGTATCTTCTCTTGGATGGAAGAAGTGTGAAAAGTCCATGTGAGGGGTGTAAGGGGTCCTGCACAAGGCTGCAGTTTCACTATGCAAACTTATTTTCCTATAAAATGGTAAAATAACAACAACAACAACAATAATAATAATAGGATAAAAAACAGTGAAAAATATACAATATGAAAGCATAATTGACTCAGGTTGTGCAATATTACAACTGTAATGCAAGTTTACAGTGAAGTAATTGTACTTATAAGTACAAACAGTTCTACCAGGAGCACTGGATGGAGTGATTGAGAGCATTTATAGCTCTTGGGATGAAACTGACTCTGAAGCGTTTGCCAAATGGAAGAAGTTCAAATAGACTGTACACATAGCTAAGGCAGTGTGAGCTAGAAGCTATACCCTGATATTTCTCCCCGCTCTTGACACAATCTTTGGTAGAGCTTTCCAATCAGCTGCTGTAGATTCAGTGGGTTAAAATACTCAGAGTGGTGCACAGATAGTAATAATGCTAAAGCAGCTATGGTATTTGGAATAGTTTGGCCATTCGGTGCACCATTATATGGTTACAAGTTGATTACCAATCAAATGCCTTGAACTAAAAACGATATGCGGTTAATTTCAGGGTATTTGATAAAGCCACATTAGGAATGTGAATCCAAAAAATAAATGGAAACAACACAGGAACAATAACACTGCTTTGACGCTGGGTGCTGCCAGTTTGCAAAATCGAGCGGAAAACTTGTGTACGCAAGTGATTGACATGGCATGAATATGTACGTGGCTTTACGCCAAGTTTAGTTTTTATAAATGCTAATGTGAGCGTGGAAATGGGTGTACGCAACATTTTTGTGCGTACACATCATTTATACATGAAGCCCTTAAAGTGGTTCCAAGGCCAAAAGACCACCCAGCCCCCAATGAGCATTCTACAGTACATACGAGGAGGGACCCAAAACTTCCCAGAATCGGTCAATAGCATGGAAGTAGGATGTGATTATCAACTGTGCTGCTAGGTATCACATACCTACAATTTTGCTAATGAGACTACCAAGTGGCATTGTGCTGAATTGATCAAAGTGCGTTCTCTATCATTTATTCTACAATTGTGCATGTGACTTTAGCAATTTTTTTCTGCAAGCTGTCAAAAGTGCATCAGGTCATATCAAACATCAAGACAACAATGATCGTGTTTTTCAATATTAACAGCCTTATTAATAAAGAGTTTCCCAATAAAAAGGCTATAATCAGCAATATTTCACTGAACTGGTAAAGTGTCTGTGGGACAGCAGCAGAAAAAAGGTGTCCTTAGCAGTAGCGCATACAAAACACACCTGCACACACTGCTGCCCTATGTCAACTCACTCACACCATGCTATTAGACAAAAGACTTTATGAAGATTGTTTTTTTTAATCCTGGGAATATGGGGTCCTCTATCATAAATGTGCTTAAGTAGTTCTTTAGTTTTCTTATGCTTCATCTTAGAAGATTGGATGGAATGGGCCTTGCAGACACTTCTAGTATACAAATTCCTTCCCACATCACAGGCAGCTGCCCATTACTTTGATCAGATGGTGCTGGTACAAGCCTTTATTATAGGAAACCTGAAAAGAAAAGGAATATGTAGAAGTAAATAATTTTATTGCATTACATAAATCATCTATTAGTAGTGGCACTAGAAAAGCAGCTGTAAAAGGGCCAAATCAAAAAAATGGCAATAGTCATTTGGTGCACTAACAAAATACACAGCCAACAGAAACAAATTCAGTCATGCAAAACCAAAAGAAAAATTAAAATTGCATCATATTTTGGAGTGGTCTAGGGTCAATGAAAACTTTGCAGGAAGTGATTTGCTGTCTAATGACTCAGGTTTGCTTTTAGCCTTCCTGTTGTGTTCAGATTTTAACTTCCTTTTACAAGCGGGCGGAGTGGCCTACTTTCTTCCTTGTAGTACAGATCTGACACGGCAGAGGCAGGAAATTCTTTGAGGGCCTGCATATTTCACTTATCACATCTTCAAAAAGGTGAGTACAAATGTCAGAACGCTTCAGCAAATAGTCTTTTTATCAAGAAAAGAAAAACAAAACATGATCTGAACAGACATGACTGCAATAAAAGATGGCCTCCTGTGTAACCATAATGGTGTCAAAGGGCCAGTTTCTAGACCATGCCTTCTTATTATTCCCATTGCCAGATATACACATTTTATGTACCTTCTTATATTGTTATGTGTAGAACATCTTCATCTTTCATTATTTAAGAGATAAGGTAGTATTCATTCTGTGAAGCAACAGTGATACCATTCTAAATGAAAATAAAATAGAATCATTCTGGTGATATAGTGCTTACATTACTAATTACTTTGTGTAGCAGATAAAATGGTATTTATGTGTTTATTGTTTTTTTTTTCTTTTTTAAGTGTGATTGTTAACTTTACCCAACGTCCATTCTACTAGGGCTGCATTATTATGAAGATTGGTAATTGTTCATACCTCATTTTAACCTTCAGTTCACTGCTGTTGAGAAGATTATGCATAGTTCGAGTGCGGTATATCACTTGGTGTATCAGAGGACTGGGACTTTGAAGTACCTGATCTTAGCCTCATTTGGAGATGCAAGATAAGGTGTAAGAAAAGAAGGGAAAGAAGCAAGGTTTTTTTTTCCGTCTTTTTCTTCAACTCATTATTTTGTAATTTATTGCTTACTTTACAGGTTGCAAGGCCAGCAAATGACAAATGTAAAATTAGAGATACATCCAGAATTAAACACATCCCACTTTTTCATCAAATGTTGGAATAAAAATATAGATGGTAGAAACAGTATAATTCTAATTAATCAATTCATTTTGTAAGCTGGAATGTTAAAGGTCTTAGTTGTGCCATTAAGGAAAAAAGTGTTCTCACACCTCATGTCCTTTAGGGCAGGCATAATATTTCTACAGGAGACCAATTAACTGTTTTGGCTCAGAAGAGACTAGTTTGATCATTTTTTTCATTCTAATTATGATAAAAATAGAGTTGTGGCCATTTTAATTCATAAAACAATTTAATTTTTAGCCACTGATGTAAAACATTTGAATGGGCCATTCAAATGAGATTCACTGAGATTGTCAGAAAATAACATCAAGTCAAGATTTGAAGGTCTCTTATGTCCTACTTTCCACCACACTACTTTATTCCATGTATCTATGGTTCTTTGCATGAAAAAAGAAACATTTGTGTGAAATCTGCCCTTAAAAAGTTTT
The DNA here is from genome assembly GCF_900747795.2 of Erpetoichthys calabaricus. Lineage (NCBI taxonomy): Eukaryota > Metazoa > Chordata > Cladistia > Polypteriformes > Polypteridae > Erpetoichthys > Erpetoichthys calabaricus. The sequence continues at coordinate 34,939,240 of NC_041403.2, forward strand.
TAACCATGTCCCTGTGTTCTGGTTGAAGAATTAAGTTTAAGATATCAGCCTGAATCCACTGTACAAGCTCCTATCATAATTTTAAACACTTTTAAAACACTTTCATCATGTCACCTCTTAATCTTCATTTGGTTATTCTGAAAAGTCTCAACTCCTTCAATCTCTCCTCTAAGCTCATATCTCTCAGTCCCAGAATCAGCTTACCCACTCTCCTCCTGACTTTCTCAAGTGCTGCTAGATCTTTTTTGTAATAGAGACTAAAACTCTGCACAACACTCTGTTTTGCCATAAATGGGAAAACAGTTTAAATAGAAAAGGGCCAAGAGATTAAATGAAGTGAAAATAATTACACAAAGATCAGTACTGAAAGACATATACTGCTGTCAAAAACAAAAGCAAAACCCTGAATCGAAAGCAGAAGTCATAGCTAAGTTCTTTTTTGCTCCATATAACGGTGAGACCCATACTAAATATAATTGCATTAGTAAACAACCTAAAGATAATTTCACGACCTTAAAAAAAATGCTGCATAACTAAATATCAAAAATGGATCAGAAAAATATAACAGCAAAGGCAGAAAAAATGTAATCAAACCTACTTAAAAACACACTCTAGGGGCCTCACATATAAATGGTGCGTATAAACAAAAATTGTTGCTTACACCCGTTTTCACCCTCACATAGTACACAAGTTTGCAAACTGGTGGCACCCAGCGTCAAAGCAGTGCTACTGTTCCTGTGTGTATTCCCTTTCTTTTTCAGATTCATATCCATGACACAGCCTCTATCAAATACACTGAAATTAACCACATATCATTTATATATTTAAGGCAACTGATTGTAATCAACCTGTAACAATATAATGGTACACGGAATGGCCAAGCTATTCCAAATACCACAGCTGCTTTACTGTTGTTACTCTCAGTGCACCACTCAGAGTATTTTAACCTATTGTATCTGAATGTGGAATCACAGCTCTACAGCTGCTTATCGGGATTCCAGTTCCAGCTCTAGAGAATATTTATAGCACATGCTGTTCCAGGAAAGCCACCAGCATCTGCATGGATTCCACTCAGCCAGTTTATTTGAACTTCTTTCATTCAGCAAACACATCAGTGCCTTTCCTGCACAGACCATCAAATGCTCCCAGTAGAACTGTTTGTACTGATAATTACAATTACCTCAATGTAAACTTGCTCTACAACTTCAACACTGCACAACCTGAGCCACTTTTTGAACCATCTGCACTATATGCTTTGTATGTACATGTATATTGTACTTATGCTTTCATACTGTATATGTTTCATTGTTTTATATCATATTTTTATTATTATTTTTATTACTACATTATCATTTTAAAGGAAAATAAGTTTATGGAGGATCTGTATATTGAATCTCATTAAACCATACAATGACAATAAGGGAAGTCAATTAAATTCAGTAGAAGAGAGTGTGTGTTTACAGATGATGATGACTGGCTTTTAAGTCATTTTAGATTTCCAAAAGCTATCCTCTTGAAGCTCTGTGCTGTTAGAATACTAGGATTTTTCTTGAAATCAATTAAAGTATATATACTACATTTTACAGATAAATCGTTACCTTCAAGTAAATAATGTATATGGTTAATAATTAAACCATGTGAGGGCATGGTGGCACAGCTGTAGTAATGAGCTGATGGATGGATAGATGGATGGAATAATTAAACACGTATTACAACGATTTTACAATGTTCCTTAAAAGTTTTGGAGAATCAGCGTTCTCAGCTTACAGCTGGTTTGACATTCATCACAGAGCTTATATTGTGGCGATTGGTTACGTAGAGAGGAAAACGGAAGAACAGGAACTGGGGTTTGGTATATTTGACAGAGACGGTACTGCTGCACTAAATTATTTCATCGAGGGTCGTGCACGTCCCAGCAAGCATCTTGAGGGAGGAAGAAACAATCCCTGTATGGAGCAACAGCTCATTGCTACCACTGCGCCACCATGCCCCCCATGTTTAATACATGTTTTAATGCATTGCATCATGAAAATGATATCATATTACTCTAAAATGTTCAGAGAGCAGTAATATGAATGTAATGTATTCTGTTTGGAGATCAGTGCCTGCATGCTCCTGTCTGTGAACGCCCATTTAAGAAGCACGTAGTGATTCACACACATAGAACACATAGCATTTAACATGCTACTTTAGTTAAAATGGGATTTGAGAAACTCTAGTAAATTAAACATTGATTATAAAATGAAGTTTATGATGTTCTACTTTAATGACAAAATAAACTACCAGATTAAAGTAGAAATTTTGAGACTAAAGTCGACATTTTGACTTTTTCTGTTCACTTTGTCTCTATTTTTTTTTCTTTTCTCTGTACCCTAATACGCTTTCATATGACACTCAGACGGTGGTCTACGACTCGCCTTTTCATGGTGACTTTGATATCTGACCACTTATTTTTTATTTTGGGCACTGTGTTACTTTCTGAACTTGAACTTTCGAGTGTCTCTGCCTCTCTGTATAACTCAATCAACTTCCTTTTGTTGTTTATACCGGAACAAAATGTTTTTCCTTGCCTCCACTTCGCATTTGCTGAAATTCTTCATTTTTCCTTGTGCTTTTGCCATTGTCTTTTCACTGAACTTAAGAGGCTATTTATATTAATTTGCATAGTCAAAGTAGTGTAATTCTAGGAGGAATCAAGGTAGGGAGGCAGGTACGTGCACGTGAGTTACTTTTCATGATATCTGGGATTTATGGAACAGAAGTGCACGAAAATTGGCTTACGCACTGTTTTGTGCATCTGAATTTTTTTGTGCGTACGCACATTTACACTTTTGTCTGTACACCATGTTTAGTGTGAATTTTGTGCACAGCGTTATACATGAGACCCCAGGTGAGGCCTCACTAGTGTGTTATGTAACTTAAGCATGACTTCCCTAGTGTTATAATCTGAAGGGCAATATGTTGTTGTACTTTATGTGTATTGTTTACAAATCTAGACAAGTTTTGGCTAATATAGAAACACCAAATAAAGATAAAAGAGAATTTAAACTAGGATACCTACATCACTTCCCACCTAGTTTATTTGGAGCAGTTTCTTCAAACTCTGGAGCAATTTTCCCCAGAGTCCGGTATGTTTACATAAATGTGAATGCCCCAATTGTACTCTGGTATTGATAAAAACAACCAAATCAAGACCCTTTAGAAATGGTGGTCTTGGTAAGGTACCAAGTAAACCATGCAGCATTTCACACAAGGTATGAAAGATCCAACACAGGACCAATCAAACTATAGCAGTTGACCACATTAAAAAATGTTTCAATTCACTTGTGATCAGATAGATCAAACCAAGAAATGAACACCCTGTGCTACTGATGATCAACATGCTAATCTTCACAAGACAGAAGCACGCAAGTGTTAATAAGCATTCAGCACACAGAGCTGTATTTGGTAAACAAAGCACACGGTTATTGCAAAAGTGGTCATGTACAAGCACAGTGATTGGTGACCTTTCATGATCATTTTTCTTGGGAAAGATGTCTATAATACACCGACAGGGAGTTTATTGTTACTTCTGGTTCTCTGGAAAGTTTCCTGTGTGAAATGCAACCAAGCTAACTGACTGAAACAAAGTAACCATTCCCTGATTTGGCACAAAGCAAATGGACTATGAGTGTGAAAATGCCTTTAAACTGCAGCAGTAGTTTATTATTTGTTAAGTATCATAAACCCTCTGACTCTTGAGAATGTCTATATCCAAATTTAAAAGCATATCTTTATATTCTTTTCATCAATATATCATAGTTACTGTAAAATTATTTTTATATCAATAATAAATTTCTACCCTCTATTAAATCTTAAAAATAAAAAGCTATTGCTATCGATAGCCATGCTTCTTATTTTTTAAAGTTCATATCCTATAAATCTTTAACTGGTAGGTTAATCTATATATGCTTGCTGATGAGGACTTTATCAAATTCTTTTCTTCTCCAGAAATGTGTGCTGGAACACACTGGGAAACACCAAAGGCAGTTTTAACAGGACAAACCATTTTGTAAGCTTCTCATAACATAAATTGCAGACTAGAAGGTCCTCAGAAGTGATTGCAGAGATTTCTAGAACTGATCAGAATTGTGCTAAATCACCAAATAACGCATTCTATAGGAGAAGGCTGACTTTGTAGTTGGAATTTAACTTTTTGACTACAAAACAAACAAAACAGCTTACTCTTTAAGTCATGTCACCATCATTACAAACATGACAAAAAGGCAAATTATATTTAAGCATAATACATTGTAATATGCATGGGCATTATGACCGTCTCTGGAGAAGAGACACCAGGGGGACTAGAGAGAGGATTAAACTGAATGTAATAATAATTTTGATTCCTGGTCCTAGAAGTGAGGCAGTCCTGATGATAGACGATTGAGATCTTATTCGGTACCTGTACAGTCCTCCTCTTCTGGTCTGGATAACAGAAAAGAGTCCCCATTAGATGACTAGAAGCAATCCTGTTTTGGTGTTTTGCTAAAGACCTTATGTTTCAATGCAAAGAAAATGTATCCTATATTGTAATCTATTTGCATCTTTTTAACTTTTATGCTCTAAATTTAATCTTCCAGCGACACAACTTTTCTTTGTGTATAAATTAGAAGCTTAAGCAACCTACCCAAATTCTCTCATCTTCCACATATATCTATCCCTGATACAATACTCATTAATTTGGAAGAAGAATCAGAAAATCTCTCTGTGGAATATCAAGAACTCCTAAGGTATTTAACCCTTAATAATCTGAGAGTGGGAATGAGATCTCTTAGTTACAATGGAATTTAGCCATTCATAAAATATATTCTAGTTCAGTTTGCACCAGATATACCTTAATTGAACTGAAGGTTCTTCATCATTTTCATATATCTCATTAAAAATTATCTAAAATGAGCAATATGATCAGTGCTTTTAGCTGTGGAGTTTTGTGGACTGCTTTACATGGAGGTTGGGGTATTTGAGCCAAGGAATCTGATTCTGGCAATTATTTTCCAATAGGACTTGTTTTGAAAAAGTTGAAAAAAATTTTAAGTGTATTCCTCAATGCCATTTTGTTTTGTTATGGGCACTGCTACAGCAATCATCTCATAATCACCCAGTAATGTAGGATGCACAACACCATAATGGGTGATGTGATGATTTCATAGATTGCAAACATTGCAGCAGCTGTAACACTGGTGAGACATTTCTGCCATAACAAATTATTCTCTCAACAGTAAATGAGAAGAATGCATATTATACTTCGCCTGTAAAACATGTGCACCTGCATATGTTCAAACGATGTATGCGAGCTGCTCTTATAGCCTGTCCTGCCAGCACCCATCCCGACTAACCATGTCCAGCATGTCCATTACATGTTGTGCAACTTGAACTGAACTAAATAAACCTGCTTACGTTGTAGGCATAACACGTACACTTAAAATATGACAGAGAATCACAAAAATAGGCAATTGCAATAAAATGGTACATGACAGGAACATTTTAAGGTGATTTGTGATCAGCAGGGTCAAAATTCATAGGATACACCCAAAAATGTTTGGAAAGAAAATCTACGTTGTCCAGTGTTTTGGTGCCAGAGAGCAGTGGTGACGAGTTGCATGTTGATTAGTACATGCAAGTAATGATTTTACCACACTCATATACATTAATGCTTCTTGAAGTTCTGTTGAAATAAGGGAGCAGAATATGACAAGGGTTTATTTCACGGTTTATTTTCCAACAACACGGAAGAGGTGGGACCCACATACACTATAAAAAAAAATAATCTTAAATTTACAGTAATGTAGTGGCAGCTGTGGTTGCCAGACTTTTACCGTAAAAAAGAAGGTGACAATATTTTTAAGTCTATTGTATAATTTTGTAATAAATAACTGTTTTTTCTTCGCAACATTTTTTCAATAGAAGTGAACGTTTAACCATAACCTGATATCCATGCACTATAGTAAATATGCCAATCAATAAACTATTAGAAAATATTTTCATGATCAAACACAAGTACATAGTTTGCATCAGTAAAGTAACAACAACCAACAGCAAGCAAGTATCATTTAATTATAGACATTGAAAAGAATTCAACATTTAAGGAAGTTACGGCACATTGTCAGGTAGAGAAGTAAAGTTTGCTTTTGTGGTGTATGGTGTCCTACAGGTGTAATAATAATAATTCATTACATTTATATAGCGCTTTTCTCAGTACTCAAAGCGCTATCCACACAGGGAGGAACCGGGAAGCGAACCCACAATCTTCCACAGTCTCCTTACTGCAAAGCAGCAGCACTACCACTGTGCCACCTGTGAGGACAGGTGTGCCAGCTTATCGAATACAACTCAACATAAATTCACTTCCATAACTTCAAAAAACCTTCAGCACGTAGAGAAAAATAAGTCTGCAACTTTGTTTAAGCTTTTTTTTCCTACTCTTCAAATGTATGTGGATCACCAGGAACAATATGGTACAAGGGGGCGTGTCCTTATGCAAATATCATAATGTCAGTGTTACTGAAACAGCGCTTTACCATTTTACATATTGCAGTTGTTTACCACTTTTACACTGTAAAATTAACAATGATTTTTTCAGTGTAACTAATATATCAGTAAACTGTATGTAGCAAATTTTTAAGGTAGAAAAATATTGATTTTACAGAACTTGGCTGTAAAAAATAATAAAATATATTGTTTAAGATATACAGGTAATTTTCAGTTGAACATACAGTAACTTTCCTTTATGTCAGAAAAGGTGTTTTACTTTCACCATTTACAGTATTTTTACCATTAAATTTATTGACAATTTTTACTGTACAAGAAGTGATGTCACAGTCCATCCCGGGACTCAAGGTGTGGGCTGTGGAAGAGATAAGAGGTAGTTAGCCCATTGGTTTTGCCACTGCCCTGTGGTTGACTGTCGTAGCTTGATAGAGACCCTAAGACGCTACCTGAGTGTTTGTATACAACACCCTATAAACCAAAAAATATTCCCGAAAAGCACCTTTTAACTTATGAAGTGGTTACAATGGCACAACTGTACATATTTTTTCAAAAGAAAAAAATTTAGATTACCATATAAACTCATGGGCGGCATGGTGGCGCAGTGGGTAGTGCTGCTGCCTCACAGTTGGGAGACCTGGGGACCTGGGTTCGCTTCCCACGTCCTCCCTGCGTGGAGTTTGCATGTTCTCCCTGTGTCTGCATGGGTTTCCTCTGGGCGCTCCGGTTTCCTCCTGCAGTCCAAAGACATGCTGGTTAGGTGGATTGGCGATTCTAAATTGGCCCTAGTGTGTGCTCTTTGTGTGTGTCCTGCGGTGGGTTGGCACCCTGCCCGTGATTGGTTCCTGCCTTGTGCCCTGTGTTGGCTGGGATTGGTTCCAGCAGACCCCCGTGACCCTGTGTTTGGATTCAGCGGGTTGGATAATGGATGGATGGATATATACTTGTGTTTAAGTTCTCCCGCGGATAATTCTGGGCTTGATTTTACCATATAATTTGTGGTATTTTATAATGTTGGTCGTATAAATTGAATGCAGAAAACTCATGCTATTGATCCAAGAGATTATGATATGCTCATGCCCACCTGAGAGAGGAACCACGGTGCACGGTTTTTCTATGTATTGCGCCTACGTGACCACACGGTAATACAAAAACACAAAACAGTGAAAATGTTGCTTCGGAATAGTTTGCGTATCTCACACCCTCATACACCTTTATTGTAAGCGCATCCCTGATCTACAATGGAGCGTTCAATCAGAAGAAAATATGAAGCTGGGTTTAAATTAAAAGTTGAAGTGCCAAAAGAAATTGGTAACTGCACTGCTGCAACAAAATTTGACGCATCTGAGAAACTGATACGAGATTGGAGGTGGCAAGAAGATGTAAAAAAAAAAAGTGTCATATTTTTGAACGGGCATATAAGTCGGGGTCTGATTTTATGCTGGATTTTTCGGGCTTCAAGACCCGACTTATACACGAATATAAACGGTAATATCTTTATTTAAACAGACACAGATAAACATACATTTACGACACAATAACCAAACAACAGAGGTTCTTCATATCTGAGTCATATGGAACTGGATAGAACTAAATTATTGGCCCTTTGTATGCATTGTTTGTCTTCCTGCCTTTCATAAATGCTACATAGCCATGACCAGGGCTGACTAGTGACAGGAAAAAAAAACAAAATAACCCGTGTCCCCCAACCCCCCAGATTCACCCCTCTCACCCCCTGAGCTTGTGCTTATGCTGACTAAAGCAGATTTTAATTGGTATTAACCTGAGGTCAGGGGGAATGAATGATAAGTTGTGCCCTGAAACATCAAACCATGGAGTTTGTTTACATTTGAGCTTGTCACCGCTTTGAGCTTTTGACACAAAGTGTCTCTTAATTAGCTCTTGAAGGTGCTGGCTGCAACTTTTTATGGAGCCTTTCGTTAGAAAATGACAGTGCTTTGCAGGTGTTAAGTAAAACAGGAATTAACAACATTCAGTTTACTCTGATGATAAATAGTGACCCTTCGTGGGAAGTAATCCCCAGGGATGGAGGAAGATCCTGCAGCTGAAAGCAGCCCAGTCAGGATGTGTAGCCGCACATATGCAAAACAGGAAGCCCAGCCGCTTTACAGCTCGAGTGACACTCTGCATATAAGGCCATAATGGGCATGTGGCCCTTGTCAGCTCACTTTCATCGGCGGACACCTGGCATTTTCGTATGAGAGCTTTGCGTGTAATTGAGCTGTCTATTAAGTTCACTGCCATGCCTTGCTCTTCCTGTAGACTCTCTGGGATCATAATAATAAAAAAGAACTGAGATGTGGGAGCATAATAATACAAACGTACTGAGATGTTGCCAGCAGTAGCTCAGTCTGCAGACCAGTAAATGATACTGCTTAGCTGTTCCAGTCAAGTGCTCTCTGCCGCCTACATTTCTTGACAAAAAATAGCACTAAGAACTTAACAACTGTTGGCAGACATTCAAGAGAGTATTAATTCCTACCACATCGCCAGCTTAAGGAGTGGATATTGACAGTACTGATCTTTATGCAGCCAATAAAATAAATCAGCCAAACCCAAGAGTTTTAGTAACATTTCTTGTTGGTTTATTAAAGATATGTGCCGCAAAAATGATACTTTCTTTTCCCCTGAAGTTTCACTTCTGCAGCATTGTAACAATATAATTTTTCATTTCTGTGTCATGGAAGAATGGTGATGTACTGTAGCAGTTACCACTGCTATGTAATGGATCCAGCATTCTAGATCTGAATCCTTTGCCCATTCACTGCTCGTGTGGAGTTAGCACATTCTTCTTGTGTCTGCATGGGTTTCACTCTGTGTATTCTGATTTTTCTTCACACATTCCTAAAGGCATGCTTGTTAGGCATACTGGAATTTCTATTTTTTTAGATGTGGTTGTGTCCTGTGCTGGAGTAGCAGCTTCTCCAGGGCTAGTTTCTGCCTTATGTGTAGTTTATAGAGTGAAGACTCGGACCCCTTGCAACCCTGATATTACTTTTGTGTAGTGATGGACTAGACCCTCCTGAATTTGCTTTGCTTCAGGTTTGGCAAAAATGCAGACATTTTCGGGAATTTTGGTGAACTTGAAAAAACACACTGAAGTCAGTGGTGAAGGAGAAACTGAACTAGTTTTGAGTGGATTACAATAGTGCAGTGGTCTTTAAAGTGTCCCTGAGAGGTACAGAAGCATCTGCCAATTATGCCAGACTGATTGTGAGGCAGCAATGTTAACCACTGCACTACTGTGCCTCTGTAAAATAGAATTATACTCCAGATCTACAATTCTCTAAGTCCTTTATCTTTCTCTGCTTTTTCTGAGCTCCTATTACTACAATGAATTAACACCCACCGAGACTTTGATGTAAGGCTCCAGTGTTATATACATGGAGGAACTGTCCTGTCCCTACCCAATCTGCCCTACATAGTGAGGAACATAACATGCTTAATCCAGCAGTAAAGACACTTTACAAAGTGCCAATGATTTCATTAGAATCAGGGTAAGGATTAGGGGAAAACCACTTTAAACACCACCAGTGGTCACTACCGAATACCAGGCATATACACTGCCCAATGCACAAGCTGTTTTCTTAATGACATATTCTGATGTAGTAATGTATTTTAGTATATATTGATGATAGCTTAATATTTTCAAAGAATATAGTGGAACACATAGAAGATAAGCCATGGTAGTGCCAAGGCTGTATCTCTGAATATTGTGTATCTTTTTTATTATTCATTCTTTTTTATTTTCCCTTGTATATTTTTCCATAATTTCAGTTTTATTTTTCTGCTTATATGTTATCAATTCTTACTGAATACTGTTCTATTAACTATTTCACATTATTGTATGATGTTGACTGTATATTTATTTATTCATTGTCTTATTTTCAATGTTTTCTGTATATAGAATCTCTGATGCTACAGCAGAAGGACAAACCCCGGCTCTTTTTAAGAAACAGGAACTCCCAAGTGCCATTGCTGAGGCATTAGTTTCCCCACCTATGTTGTTAGGTTCCTTCCCGCCTTTGCACTCTTGGTTTTTTAGTGAGACGCTACAGTCAACAAAAACTAAGGAAACTTGACTAGTTGTGGGCATTTTCATTCAATTTACTAAATCAGTTCTTTCATACAATCTGTTTAAGTGAATCGATTCCCATCTGATCACATCACATGTAATTAATAATTCATACATTAGTTTCATATAAATATATAACCACTGTATATGTGTATATAATATATAATTAATATTATTGCTTGTAAATTTATATTTAATTCCCTATCTATAAATATATGATTAATTACATATTTCATCCAGCAGAATATAAAATAACAAATAAGGAAGAACCCATTATTTGTGAAAATATTTGGACATGTACAATCATACTGACATATTTGTATGGATATGTAAACATTTGTACATGACAAGCAGCACGTGTTCATATTATAAAACAGTCTGCATCAGCAGCCAGCACACGTATTCTTGCAACCTTTCATAGGCACATCCCACAAGCAAAATAATGATGCGTTACACAGTTTCTATTATTTTGTGTACATCAACCCACCCTGGCACTGCGTCGTTCTTCCAGGGTTGAGGGGGACACAAAGGGATGCTCTTCCAAAAGTTGTGATGCTGCACATCAAAATAAACGCTACAGTATTTAAGTATAAAAAGAAAAACAACACTTTTTAATTATATGGACACATAAAATTGCATATGAAGTAGAAACTAATATATTTATATTTAAATACTTTTTAAAAAATTACAGCCATACATATTTGACTGAATATATATATATATATATTCACGGCATTCGAAGTCTGTGTCACAATCTGTTAGTGTGGGTGGTTACCTACCAGGTAACGCTTTGTGGTTGGCCAGCAATCTGCTAACATCCGCCACGGTGCCCTCAGTTTGTGAAGAGCAGATCATAGAATGGTTGCAAGAGTTTACTGTCAAATAAATGCAAAGAGTACACGACACGTGTTTCGCCCTCATTCTGGGCTCATCAGGTGTACACACTCCACTGCACTCCCTCTCGGGAATCGAACCTCGGACGTCAGCGTCAGAGGCGATGCCCCTAACGTTGCGCCACGGCGTGTGGTTCGTTTATTTGACAGCATGTAGATCGGGGTAATTACATTCACGGCATTCGAAGTCTGTGTCACAATCTGTTAGTGTGGGTGGTTACCTACCAGGTAACGCTTTGTGGTTGGCCAGCAATCTGCTAACATCCGCCACGGTGCCCTCAGTTTGTGAAGAGCAGATCATAGAATGGTTGCAATAGTTTACTGTCAAATAAATGCAAAGAGTACACGACACGTGTTTCGCCCTCATTCTGTGCTCATCAGGTGTACACACTCCACTGCACTCCCTCTCGGGAATCGAACCTCGGACGTCAGCGTCAGAGGCGATGCCCCTAACGTTGCGCCACGGCGTGTGGTTCGTTTATTTGACAGCATGTAGATCGGGGTAATTACATTCACGGCATTCGAAGTCTGTGTCACAATCTGTTAGTGTGGGTGGTTACCTACCAGGTAACGCTTTGTGGTTGGCCAGCAATCTGCTAACATCCGCCACGGTGCCTATATATATATATATATATATATATATATATATATATATATATATATATACAGCAAGCGATGTGACAGACTGATTATTAAATAGGCTCGGTGCACGCGTGAATTTCCCCTTGGGATTAATAAAGTATCTACGTGTGAATTTCCCATCGGGATTAATAAAGTATCTATCTATCTATCTATCTATCTATCTATCTATCTATCTATCTATCTATCTATCTATCTAAATCGTCCACATAAGCAGCACACACTCATTTTTGCATTGTGTGAGTGTTTACCAACCACAAAATGGTTACACTTTAATCACTTTTGTTTCATTTAATCGAAAAAGTTTATATGCTCAGAATATAACATTACATCTGAAATAATAATGTTCACAAAATCTCCACAATAAGTTGCATGTTGGTTAGGCATGTAAGCCAGAATTTTCCTGTTTTCTGTGCACCTGACACTACCACTACTACTGCTACTATCACCACATTCTCCATTTATTGCTTGTGCATGACATTTGTGCAAAAAACATCAGCTTGAGGATTGACAATTAAACATGGGCTATCTCAAACACACATATAAATCAAAGAAACACAAAATTTTACAAACGCTGCTGTGAGGCACAGTCTGCAAATAAAAAACACAGAAAGGAAAGTGCTTGGATTTGTCACCCAATTCCCCAGGCAGAATTTCAAGGTAATGTAAGAAACAGAAGGTGTTTAAGCACTGATTTACCAGTCCAGAGGTCAACATGCTTCCAGGAGAGAAGATCACATTTTCATCAGGCCCTTTTGGTAGGCTTTGAATTCATATTCCTTCTTAAGAAAATATAAGATATATACATAAAGAAAATATATATCTAACATAAAAACACTTGTATTAGTTTGATAATTTTGTGGCAGACGGCCGGGGCCCATGCCCAGCCGGGACGCCCCTGCAGCATATGTTCCTGGGGAGCAAGCATGGGATACCCAATACCTCCACCTGGACGCTAGTTGGCAGCCTCCCTGGGTTGCAGCGGTGCCTCGGACTCCTGCAGGGCTTCATGGGACTTGGAGTTTGGTGCAGCCCTGTTGGGTTCCACAGGCACCACCAAGGAGTGCTGCAGTGGGAGCTGCTTGGCCCTTCTGGGCAGTAGTTTCGCCACACCTAGCAGTGCAGCCGGGTGTTGGTAATCAAGCACCTGGAGCAGTTCCAGGTGCCTAATAAAAGGAGCCAGAAACCATCACTCAGGAGCCAGAGTCGGGAGGAGGGCGAAGCTGCCTAGAAAACTTTAATTTGTTAGTGTTTTTGGTGTGCTGTGCTTGGGACTGTGTACTGCCTGTGGGACACGGGGAAGACGTGTGCCCAGAGGTGAAGAAAAATAAATAGTAGTTTATTTTATGTGTAACTCCATGTCCAGTATGGGTCGGGTCAGGCACGTATATATTGCCTTTCACAATTTATAATTATCTTTGATATCACTGACTTCTGTTCTCCCTTATTCACCTTCATTTAGAATTTCACAATAAAGTCATACTGTAAGGATGTTAAGAAGCTAAGCCCGAATGGGTAATGTTAGACTATGTGAGACACAAGTTATGCATCAGCAAAAACTATGTCTGCCTCAGTACTAATGGATGAAAGCACTAACAAAAATGAGCCCACATACCCCTAATTGTATTATAATCATTTCAACAAAGTCTCAGTTTCACATAAAAAATCACACACACAGCATTTAAGAGTATATTTGGATAGAGCCACCCCCCATATAAGAGCCAACCCAGCTGATGAAACAAGTAAGTCTGAGCTTTTGACTCTTCGGATTTCACCCTTTACAGATATCACCAGCACTTTTTTTCATTAGATTTAGGAACTGAAATCATTCATTTTAAAATGGTGAAGAATTTCTGTCAGCGCTTTGATTGTAATGCATATGTGGATCAGATGTGCCCAAAGAAGTAGGTAGCTGTGTGTGGGTTGTGAAAGGATTCCACACGACACAGCGAAAGGTTTGGGGGCAGCCGCCTGTATACTTGAGATAGGCTGCCAAAACGGAAGTTTGTGGTTCAAAATGGTACAAGTCTTAACACTTCAGTCCAGCACAGAACAGTACAGACAGACAAATATGGTGGTTTTAAAGCCAGGCAGGGGAAGTGATGTCATCGGGGCAGGAACTGGAAGTGACGTCATCAGGGCAGAACCGGATGTGATGTCAGCGGGCCTGGAACGGGAAGCAATGTCATCGTGTCCATCCAAAATTTCCCATGGTTGGTCTGCTGATGAAAAACAGGAAGGATCAGTGCACTCTGCCACCCCCTGGTCTAGTATGGAATTATCCCTATGTGAGCCCTTCAGCTGCCTCCCATGTGCACGTGTGTGACAGCATCATAGCAGTCAAAATTGCAGCAATTGTGTTGTCCCCTACAAAAAAAGTAAAAAATGTAAAATACAAGATAATTTCTTTTATCCTAACTAAATGAGATGTTGAGAAATGTCAGTGGGGCACAGCCTCCCCAAGAGTTGTGTAAAATAAGTAATTATTAAAATGTTTATAACAAGTTTCAACTATATCTTCTTGAGCATTTTTCCAATTTGCATTTATAAGCTTAATGGAATTTTTTAACCTAGAAAATGACTGCTTTTTGCATTATAAGAAATTGTCTTAATGCTGTCTGCTTGAAGCTTTTTTCTGTCTCATGGAATAGCTATGCTGGCCCTGTAGTGTTCTGGGTAAAACCTGAACTTTCCAATTTAGTGATGGGGCTTCGAGGTGAGAGCCCTTTATTCTTAGCATTAAAATGAGGACCATGAAGTTGCACTACCAGTTCAAGATTTTCCCAGTCAAGACTATAAAGCACAAACTGGCAAAGAGGTAAGAGAAGCCTGTGGTGTAGTGGGTCAACAGGGCCACTTTTTAAATAAATAATCGGCGCACTCGCAGTTTAGCAAGGGGGCGTGGTATGTGTGGTAAGAGCGGTTCCCGGGTGATACGTGATGCGGACGGTCCTCACTTAAGTGCACAGGTGAGGAGTCATCCACATCCGTAATCGGTGCCGGGACCTGCTAATTGCCACATCTGATCCACGTCCCCGGAATAAATAGAAGCGCGAGGCGGCTAGGGGGATAATGGAGAAAGGAAAAGAACAGGAAAGAAATGGACGGAGGTTAAGGGAAGAAGAAGGCAGGAGGCGTTGAAAGCCGGTGTAGGAGCGAGCAAGAGAGCAGGCATGCTGGTAAATGCAGGCAGCTGGAATGGAGAGCCCCTTATGAACAGTGTGTAGCCGACACTAGAGGAGGGACAGTTGGAAGTGGTCGCTCCAGCTGAACGGTTTCTAGGAGCTGGAATGACCGGCAGTATGGATTACTCCCTGCAGAAGGCAACGGGAGTCGAGGAGACTTAGGAGGGTGAACCTCATCGTGAGTGCCCTGGCAGTTGGGGAACCCAAGTCTCGGTCCGGTAAGGTAGCTGCATGGAGCTGGGGGACAGAAGGAAGGTCAGATGCACCTGCTGATAGGGTGACTCCCCTGTTGCAAGGCCTATATGGGAGGAGCCGGGGAGCTGCCAGTTGAACAGAGAAGGCATCAGGTTTTTTAAAAAAGGACTGCTTCCAGCCGTTGATTTTAACCTCATTTTAAAGGATTATTTATTTTTAATTTCCACTTATTGCACCCGTTTTTATGGATTATTTATTTATGTAATCTTGAAGCACTGCACTATTTATTTAAACACCATTTTGTTGGTTTTGTTTTAATAAAAGCACTTTGCATTTTTGCACCATCCCCTTGCCTCTTTGTTGTGCCTCACTGCCTAGCTCATCGGTGACATTACCGATGGTGTTGGGTTCAAGAGCTCCCAGAAGCAAGATGGGAGCATGGAGCGAACCCGCATCGTCACAAAGCCCAGTACCATTTGCTCCCTCAGGTAAAATAATTAAAAAAAAAAAAAAAAGCAGATCAATAGCAGGAATGCATTGTGCTCGTGACATTATTCTAATTATAAAGAGACTGAGCAGCCGCTTCACCTTTATCACCTGTCGGTGCTAAATTGAAAAAAAAGCCACCAAGGAAGCTTTACATGTGCTTCTTCCACTTTATGAAAGAATAGCATTGTAGAAAATGTATTTTTTTTTAAATGTTTGCCTGCCTCACGCTGTCCGGGAACACCTGACCGCACAGTGGTTAACCGTGCCACTGAATAAGCAGTGTGCTGTTCAAGTCACACAGTGTGTGACATCTGTGTATTCTTTATAGGTTATTGTGATGTGTCCTTTTTCACCTCAAAGCCATTCGATTCTGAACTTGAGGTTCTCCTGTGTCTCTGGAAGATTTTCTGAGTCAGCGGGTAGTTGCAAGACCCTTAGTTTGAAACCCATATATGACTGTATTTTGTTAGAGGATGACAATGTTGAGGGTAAAACAATAATTTGATGATAATCGAGAGAGGCTAGGCTCCAGCAGCCTCATTGAATGATTAATTTTATATAAAATAAACAGTGTGTGAACTTGCATATCTTACTAGTCATTAGAAAAAGAGAGACAAATATTATTAGTTAGGTAAGTTAATGTTAACCTTAAAAAAGAATGTAGACATAAAAGAAAATTCTGGTGTGGTCCCTCCATACCATGGCAAAGCAGCTTGCTGAGCTTTGTTCAATGTACTAGCAAGTTTGGGAAATGCTAACAATGGCAGGAGCTTAAAGCTGTCCCTGTCTTTAGGGTTGGGCAGAAAGTGTGGCTTGTATAAGGTTCTGTCCCGTAAACTAGTGCCACAGTTTATCTGTCCATATGTGATCTGGTGTCATGCTGGCCCCGCTTCTTATAGTTTGTCTTCACTTGGCTATTTCAAAATTCCTTCCACATTTCATGTGTCTCAGTTGAATCCAGTTCAACATGGTCCATATTATATTATTATGTCTACTTAAGGATATCCGTGCCCTGCTATTATTATCTCGGTTCCATGCCATTTACCACTTAAACCCAATGGGCACATTTTGAAATCTCACCAGTGATTCTCAAAGTGCGGTCCATGGGCTGACCATGTCATTTTTCTTAGAAGAACTTTCTTGCTAACACATGAAACGGCTCTAACAGACCAACCACAAAGCACCCTTTTTCTTGCACTTGTTAGCATCTTCTACTTCTACACCACTCCATCCTTTTCTGATCCTGTATGGCTGTAGTGTTCACTTTCTCTCATTCTCAGCATTTCTTCAAACTTCCAGTTTTTCTCCCATCTGACCTAAATCCTTTTTTTTAAATCCATGTTTAGGTCCACCTCAAGAGCCAATCCCTGCCAACAGAAATCCATACTTCCATGGGGAGACTGACACACTCTGCTTGTGATGTGCTATAACACCATCTTCAAAGCTTTATTTTGGATCATCTGGGACTTTGAAATGTAAACACAGGAAGCTTTGAATGTTAGTCTTGTAATGCAGACTCTTCCTCCAAGTTGTATCTGATAGGCAAGAGATAGACACAGAGTGGACACCAACACAGAGCCACCCACAGTGGAGAGAAGACACCTGGTGAGAGGATGAGACCTACAGGTAAAACCAACAAAAATGAGCCAGTGTGGCAGCTTATAGAGCAACAGTACGAGAATTTGCTTGCAACATAGAAAGAGACTAAGGAGCAGTACAAGTGTGGCAGAGTTCTGCTCATGATGGCTTTTTTGTTGCCTTCCTAAGGAGTGGTGGCTCTGAGGCTAAGGATCTGCGCTGGTATCCTGAAGGTTGCCGGTTCGAATCCCCATCACTGCCAAAAGAGATCCTACTCTGCTGGGCCCTTGAGCAAGACCCTTAACCTGTAATTGCTCCAGGGGAGCTGTACAATGGCTGACCCTGCGCTCTAACCCCAAGGGGTATGCGAAAACTAACAAATTTCTAATACGAGAAATCGTATAAGACGAAATAAAGAACAAAACAAAACAAAAAACCTTCCAAGAGCCTAATGGCGGAGGAGTACAGACACTTCAATTAAGGGGGTGCTTTCCAATAAACAGAGCTGTTCAGGCCTACTAACACATTATTTTAGTTTATGTACTGTCACACATGCGTATCTGAGGATCAACCATCCAAATTCTTCCCAGGTATGTGATTCCACCCCAGACCGAGAGGAGGTGCTGACTCTAAATGTCTTGTCATTTTCTTCCTCCACAGTTCTGAGAAACCTCACAGTGTGGGCAACTGAATCCACCACTTCAGGTCCCTGGGGTTCAAAACAACAACCACCCAGAAGGAGGCAACACTTAGTAGAGAGACGACCTGAGGAAAGGGGCTCCTTATTGACAGGCCCAATTAGTAATAGCCATTCACTTCATGTGGCACCTGTTTTGTTTTGTCCTTTACACCATTGAGGGTTTTGTTGAAAAAGACTAATGGGCATTAATAAACAGGGAGGGCCAAGTTGGCACCCCAAAATCCTTCCTTTGTTGGAGCCTTCTATTCCTCGGGTGACCACAGGAGTTTACGTGATGTGTGGCTGTTGCCCGTAGATGGACCTTTATGTCATTGACTTTGACAAGGTGGTCCTCAGTCCAAAACATTTTAAGAACCACTGCCATTGAGAGGTGGCTCTGTTATGATGAATCTTTTTTTCCATTATATTTTATGTTTTTTCTGGAATGGTTTCTACCTATTTTGGGTTTTGAAGCATTCATTTTGTCGATCATTTATTTCTAAGTTAGTTATGTGGAAGTGTTGAAATATTTTGCTTCCCTTACATCATTTTGCATTTCCAAAGTAGTCTCCATTTTATGGCTTTGTTGGTATGATGCAGTGATCCGCTGTTGGGAGGCGCAGTTTCATAGACTGTGACCTGTGACGTCCTCATCAAATTGATGTAAAGGTCAGTGTTAATACCTTCAGGTTATTCAAGTTGGCAGATAGAACCTTCAGTCTTTGGTGAGTGAGTGTTTGGTTAGCATTTTACTAGCAATAGACTTAGTGTTTTAAATTCTTCGACTTTGATCTTTGGGTTTAGTATTATGCTTAATGACAATTTGGCCAAACTATTGTTAATGAACTTGCCTAGGCCTTTGACTGGAATTTCATATCCCAGGGCATTCTCATTAAAAAAAAAAATCATCATTGACCTGCCATGGTAGTACAGGTAGTTTGATCCAGAGTGCAAGAATCCTGGGTGTAAAAAGAAGATTCTAGCTTCAGACCTCCGGATCTCTGCTGAAGATCCAATCAGATTGTAAATTTATATCACATGATGGCAATGCCCTCCAGCACTATACAGCAGTCCTACAATATGCCGTGACTAATGTACTGACTACAAAAAGAGCAGTGAGTCCAGAATATAGAAGTGAGGCACAGGAGAAAGAACAGAGTCAAGAAAAAGTGAGGGTCAAAACCAAAGGTTCAAAAGAGAGAACATCAGAGCCAAATCGTAAACCAAAACGTCAAAAGGCAGAGCTTTGTTTCAGCAATCAGTAATCAAAATATAAAGTAAAGCAAGTTGCTAGGTTTGATCCAGACTTGGATAAAAGTGACTGTTTTGAGGGAATCTTTATACAGGTGCACTGATGACATCATGACCAGTGCAGCCCCAGTGCTTCATGGGAGAATCGCCATAGAAACAAATGACAAAAAGTCAAAAAATGGCGACACCCATTGTCAAACCAAACTGGCAATCTGAAGACAATAAAAATTAAAAACTTCAAAATGGAAGCTCTAAGTAGTATTCTGACTTCTAAACTAGATTTCTTGAATTGTAAAACTCCCAAAACAACACCAAGATTAATTTTCAAGCCTCACGAAATCCCATGAAAAACATGCCTCAATAGATAAAGTAAGATAACCGACCTACAACCCTAATCATAACCATGTTGTAAGGATATTTTATGAGGGTGATGAACAAGGTGTGCAGAGAAAGAGTGCAAATGTAGTGTTGTGTAACCTCATTGACATGCAATGAATGCAAAGACCACTAAACATCATCAGATCTGTTTGATCAGCTCGTCAATGGAGCAGAGCAATGGAGGTCTGCAGAGAGTTTCTTTTAGGAGAAGTGCTTACTGACTTGTATCTTAGATGTACTTTCCCTTAAGGGAAATTGATAATGCATGGGATAATAAACATTTTTTGAGGAAAGAAAATGGAAAAAAAAGGACTCCCTTCCATCACACAGAAAGCAGAGGGTGATGGTGCGAGGAACCTTATCAGAACTGGCTGATGTTAAGAGTGGTGTTCCACAGGGGTCAGTGCTAGGGCCGCTGCTATTTTTAATATGTATAAATGACTTAGATAGGAATATAAGTAACAAGCTGGTTAAGTTTGCAGATGATACCAAGATAGGTGGATTTAGCAGATAATTTGGAATCCATTATATCATTACAGAGGGACTTGGATAGCATACAGGCTTGGGCAGATTTGTGGCAGATGAAATTTAATGTCAGTAAATGTAAAGTATTACACATAGGGGTAAAAACGTTAGGTTTAAATACACAATGGGCAGTCGGAAAATCGAGAGTACACCTTATGAGAAGGATTAAGAAGGCTAACAGAATGTGAGGTTATTTAGCACCCTGATGTGTGGAGTACAAGTCCAAGGAGGTTCTGCTCAACCTTTATAATGCACTGGTGAGGCCTCATCTGGAGTACTGTGTGCAGTTTTGGTCTCCAGGCTACAAAAAGGACATAGCAACACTAGAAAAGGTCCAGAGAAGAGCGACTAGGCTGATTCCAGGGTTACAGGGGTTGAGTTATGAGGAAAGATTAAAAGAGCTGAGCTTTTACAGTTTGAGCAAAAGAAAATGAAGAGGTGACATGATTGAAGTGTTTACAATTATGAAGGGAATTAGTCCAGTTGATCAAGACTGCTATTTTAAAATGAGTTCATCAAGAACATGGGGACAAAGTTGGAAACTTGTTAAGGGTAAATTTCACACAAACATTAGAAAGTTTTTCTTTACACAAGAACAATAGACACTTGGAATAAGCTACCAACTAGTGTGGTAGACAGTAAGACTTTAGGGACTTTCAAAACTCGACTTCAAGTTTTTTTGGAAGAATTAAGTGGATAGGACTGGCGAACTTTGTTGGGCTGAATGGCCTGTTCTCGTCTAGAATGTTCTAATGTTCTTGTGTCAGCCCAGCAGTATTAGTGAATACTATTGATCGGCACAATTTGCCAAAGCGCTTTTCACAGCAAATATGCTGGGTTCATCCAGCATCCAATGATATTTGCAATTCCAGTGTCACATTGCAGAGCTGTAGCAGGCAGTGTTGGATGTTATACCTGTCCCCCCGGTATAATGCTTATCCTAGTAGTGGGCCAAAAATTAGTGGAAAACTTGTGAATCCATTTAAATACAAAATGTGCATGCAAAAGGAAACTGAAAATGTGTTGATGTATTCATGTCTTAAAGGTAATAGCTTTTTATATTGATTATTATATGATCAATGAGGAATATGTGAGCCTATCACTTTAATAGCATTACCCAGAGTGCTGTTCAGTTAGTCCTGCTGTTGAATCTGTGGGCGGTGAGCCTTAGTGAATTCATCCTTCTTGTCTACCAGAGATTTTACTGTTATAATATTTAATTATATTAATTTTATTTCGGGGACACACAGTGGCACAGTGGTTAGCACTGCTGCCTTACAACTCAGGTCACATTTTTGGCCACAATAATCAGACTAACATAGTTGGCAGATGCTTTCCTAGCCATCAGGGACACTTAAAGGGCCAATGCACCATCATAATGCTGTCAAAATTAGCTCATTCTCTCCTGCCCCATTGACGTCCATGTGTTTCGCAGAGTTTGGCGAAGCTACTGGACATTTCTGCAATTTTGCCATACCCGACAAGGCTGACTTATCACTTTTAGTGAATGTATATACTCTAATAGTTCCATTCTATTTTTAATATTATGATGTTTAAAGAGAAAATATAGTCATAAGTATAGTCAAGAGAAATATACAGTAGCACACTAGTAGTAGGAGTTGTAGTATTGTCACATGTAAAGAGAACAATGAAATTCATACTTAACATTTATATTGTTTGTGGTTAAAGAAAGGAATAAACTGATGCAGTATATTATTAAAAAGAAATGTACTTAGATAGAGTAATGGAATCCTTATTACATAATAATGGAGAAAGGAAAGGAAAAGGAGTAGTCAAGATGAGAGAAGGTAGGAGTTTGGACAAACAGTTAACTGCATCTTTAGACAAATGTAAAAAGTAAAAACAATCCAAAGTGGGTGAAAAAGTAAGATAAGAGTTAGGCAGGAAAAATAATTATGTATGTATGTATGTATGTATATAAGCAGGATCAGAGTTTTGAAATGAACGTCCATTTTTCAGTCTGAAGGGTCTCATGATTTGACCCTTACTATGGCTCTCCACTTTGTATCTGCCTAGCCCTCCTTCTGGTAGATTTTGCCTGAACTGTACTGTGACCCCCTGCATGCCTACGGTTGTTCATTTTCTTCATGATGCTGTGCCCAGCAGTGATACATTTACAACTTGCCAATGTGAACTCAGCTATTAAAAAGGGCCTGGCAGCCTTTTTCTGCCTTTCACTCGCCTCCTTATGATTGATTCTGTTGCTCACATTAAGGAGCCCAAATGGTGTAAGTCTGGTTTTAAAGGAGAAGATAAAAGATGTAGGCTTTGTGTTTGCCTGCTGCCCCCTTATAATGGTATATCTTAGCCATTTTTTTTATTTTTTAGTCTATCAGCATTTTAAGGGAAAGTAACCCAAAAACATTCTTTTTAATTTTATGCTTGGTGTATGAGCAGTTAACAGGGGGGAAAAGGTTGGACTGGGACTGGACCCAGCAAGGGAAGGCAGCACACACCAACACTGAGGCCAATGTGAAAGGAATACCACCACCAGGAGGCAGTTTTTGACTTGTAAGATGCCCAGTGAAGACTCCACAAGTGTTAGATGGCAGCAGTGGGTTTTCAAATCTGCTAAATATTAAGGAGGGCAGACAGCATGAGAATCCATTAAGGGGATCATAGCTGGGGAGAGATACCTGTAAGTATCAAGGGAATCCCTGGGTGGGTAGTCCTAGGATTTTCCTGATTGCCCCAGAAAAAACTCCAGGGTGGGCCTTAAAATGCCAATGGGAGTTTAATGGGAGGTGGCTAGAGGTAAATGTTCAACTGGAAGGAGAAAAACAGGGCAGGATGAGATCCTATCCAAATGCTGCATCTTCTTCAAGAGGTCATTTACCAGTGATTAATAATGAGTGAAACGCTTCACAAAAAACGGAATTTGTAGTGAACCTTAGAGTTTCTCTTGCAAAAAATTAATAAAAAGTGAAATTTCCTCTGTTAGCACAATGCAACCTGTTTCCCTATGGCAAATGTACACAAGGTGCAGAGCTTGGAAAGGGAATGCAGCTAGAAAGCATTTATCTGAAAGCACTTTGAAGGCACTTGACCACAGCTAAAGTCCATTGGCTAGGATCATCTTACAGACTTGGAGATGGTGAGTGTCTACTGACCCCTAAATGAGTAGTGTGAGGTGGAACCAGCAGCATGACTGTGCAGGTAAGCAATGCTTAAGGCAGATGAGACGAAGATCAGAGTGATGGTTGCAGGAATAACCCTCTCCACCACATAAAAACCCTTAGGGAGCAATGTTCCCTGCTTTTGATCCAAAACAAACTTTAAAAACCCCAACAAAACGAGTTTTGCACTTGACAACTATTGCATGTGATAATATATTTAGAGGTAATTTTATGAAACTGTATGAGGAAGGAGAACAGCATATGTTACTCATTGTATAACACATAACAAAACACAATACAACACAAGATAACACTATGAATGCAATTCATGGTCATGTAGGGTTGGATCATATACTGGTAGTATTGGGTGTAAGGCAGGAACACCAGTGCATTTTAGAAATGTCATATACCTGAGACAAACTTACTGTATATACTCGCGTTTAAGTTCTCCAGCAGATAAGTCGGGACTTGATTTTATCGTATAATTTCCGGTATTTTATAATGTCATCGTATAAGTCGAATGCAAGAAAGTCACGCTATTGGTCCAAGAGATTATGATATGCTAACACCCACCTGAGAGAGTAACCACGGAGCACACTGCCTTTTTCTTCTATGTATTGTGCCTACATGACCACACGGTAATACCCAAACTATTCTGAAGCGACATTTGCATTGTTTTGTGTTTTTTGTATCTCACACCCTCATACACCTTTATAATAAGAGCATCCCTTATCTACGATGGAGCGTTCAATCAGATGAAAATATGAAGCTGGTTTTAAATTAAACATTGTTGAAGTGTCGAAAGAAATTGGTAACTGCGCTGCTGCAACAAAAATCGATGTGTCTGAGAAACTGATCTGAGATTGGAGGAAGCAAAAAGATGTTAAAAAAAAATTAAGTGTGACGTTTTTGAATGGGTGTATAAGATGGGGTCGGATTTTATGATCGATTTTTTCGGGTTTCAAGACCCAACTTATTCACGAGTATACTGTATATGGTAGATATTGTCAATATAACATTGCTTTATCATAATCAGTTGTAATGCAGAACTCTTTCCTGTTATGGTTCAGGATTATTGTTAATCCTGTTTGGGATTAGCCTTTACATAAAATTATATTTTTCTTTGGTTATGTTTTCTTTAATTATTTAAATTGTAAGTATTGTGTCTCTATGCTCTTTGAAGGCATTCCCTGTGTTTTTGCAAGCAGGACCCCAAGAGGCAGGGCCATCCTGATGTCACTGTTGGAGGACGGCACTTGGCCTTTATATTCTCTGTCTGGGAGCAGATCCTTCAGTGGTTCATTGAAGTTCAAAGACTGCAAAGTGTGTATTGTTGACATTTGGTATTTTTCTACTTCCTTGTGTCTATTCACTTCAGCTCTTGGTTATAGTCATTGGATCATTGGAATGTTTAGATAAATCCTTTTACCTTATTTGTTTGCTTTTTCACTATTTTGTGCTTCTTTTCTGATTACAGATATATCTCATTATTAATAAACATTATCATTTGCATTTTCCTTAAGTCAGAGGTTCCTATGGTTTACCTCCCCCTTGAAGGGCATTTTTGGTATGTGTGGGACATTTAGGGTATTTTTTAAATTTCAAAAGCCTTTTCCCCTTTTTGGGCCTGTAAAGGCCTAAGCCTGCCAGTGGAGTTGGAAAGTCAGGCTGCCTGGGGTAAGGCCTATTCTAGGCATGGTAGGGAAGACCTTGGCCTGGTTTATGGGCCTTTCTTGTAGTCTTATACCACAACTCATGTTATAACATTTGCTTGTGACACAAATACTCCAAAGGTTGATCATCAGTTTTAGACCATCAAATAACCTCTGGGCAGGTCACCAGCCATCACAGAGCCCATTCACACTGTCGCAGTTAAGGCTTTTGTCCACCTCTTGAACCCTCAGGTACCACTCTGAACTCGAGGTAAAAGTATAAATACTAATATTTTTATTATTACAATGTGCACCAAGCACCCTCCACTCCACACTCATATACACAATAAACTCACTAAACCAATACAATCCTCCACTCCCAGACACTTCGCCACCCTACCTCCCAGCTCAGCTCAGTGTTCTGGGCTTCCCACAATCCTTTTATATCCCCTGACCCGGAAAAGGTTCCTGGCAAAACCCACAAGTCCGTTTTCCTTCCGGGCCAGGGCAAACAGTCCTTTTCTTCATCCCGGGAGCACGTCGCTTCCTCCAGTCACGGGACTGTGACGCACTGCCGGGTTATAGGGCACGCAAGAGCCCACTAGCCCCCCTACAGCGACTCCCGGTGGCCCCCATGGTATCCAAAAGGGCTGTGTGTATAAACTACAGAGTCCATGAGGCCCTGCTTGAGGTCGGGGCACCATCATGCTGTCCAGAGGGCTCCTCCTAGCAACCTGGGGGTGGCGACCGGAGTCCATAGCCGGTCATCCATCACAACACACACATATACAGCAACTAGAAAAACACAGAATTGCCAGTTAACCCAACACTGACATCTTTAGGGATATGGGAGGAAAACAGGAATATCTGGAGAAAACCCCATGGATCAAACCAGGTTTCAAACCCAGGATCCCTGATATTTGAGGGTGTGATGTCTCAATGCTGTCTTACACAAATATACAAGCATTCAGAAAGTATTAAGACCTCTTCACTTTTTCTCATGTTTTTGTATGTTGCAGCCTTATCCTAATATAATTTAAATTCATTTTCTCTCATCACACAATACTCAATACCCCAGAATGCGAAAACAAAAGCAGGTTTTTATTCATTTTTGCAAATGTATTAAAAGTAGAAATTTGAAATATCACACTGACTCAAGTATTCACACTCTTTGCTATGACACTTGAAATCTGGCGCAGGTCCTTCCCATTCCAGTGGTCATCATTGATATGTTTCTACACCTTGTCTGGAATCAACCTGTGTTCAATTCAATTGATTGCACATGATTAGGAAAGGCTATAGAAGGTCCCATAGATGACAATGTGTGTCAGAGCAAAACCAAAGCCATTAGGTCGAAGGAATTTCCAGCAGATCTTAAAGACAGGATTGTGTTGTGGCACACATCTGGACAAGGCTACCACATTGCCACATTGAAGGTTTCCAAGATTAAGATGGCCTCCATTTATTCTTAAATGGAAGAATTTTTTAATTTTTTTTAAAGCATGTAACATTCCATTCAATCAAGTCAAACTTAACAAACTAAATTCAATTCAACCCCCACCCATGAGAAAGAGAGAAGGGCCAACAGCCAGAGTAGAACTGTTGAGAGTAGTAAAGAGGGAAAGGAGTCTTTCTCTCCAATATACAGTAAGTGCTTATTCTAAGATGTTATTGATTAGATCCTGCCAGGTTTTAAAAACCTCTAAGAGAGAATTTGATTTTTTCCAATTTCAAATAGTATATACAGTTCTATGAAAAAGTTTGGAAACCCCTCTCAGCCTGCATAATAATTGACTCCTTTCAACAAAAAAGATAACAGTGGTCTATCTTTCATTTCCTAGGAACATCTGAGTATTGGGGTGTTTTCCTAACAAAGATTTTTAGTGAAGCAGTATTTAGTTGTATGAAATTAAATCAAATGTGAAAAACTGGCTTTGCAAACATGTGGGCCCAATCATGAGATATAAAGGTATTTAAGGTGGTCAATTGCAAGTTGTGGTTCCCTTTGACTCTCTTTTGAAGAGACAGCATGGGATCCTCAAAGCAACTCTCAAAAGATCTAAAAACAAAGATTGTTCAGTCTCATGGTTTAGGGGAAGGCTACAAAAAGCTATCTCAGAGGTTTAAACTGTCAGTTTCAACTGTAAGGAATGTCATCAGGAAATGGAAGGACACAGGCACAGTTGCTGTTAAACCCAGCAGGTCTGGTAGGCCAAGAAAAATACAGGAGTGGCATATGTGCAGGATTGTGAGAATGGTTACAGACAACCCACAGATCACCTCCAAAGACCTGCAAGAACATCTTGCTGCAGATGGTGTATCTGTACATCGTTCTACAATTCAGTGCAATTTTGCACAAAGAACATCTCTATGGCAGGGTGATGAGAAAGAAGCCCTTTCTGCACTCACGCAGAGTTTTGGTGGCTGGCCCCTTTTATAGCCCACCCGGAAGTGTTCCAGGTGCTTGATCACGTGGTTCCAATTGCACTTCGGTGGGGGCTGAAGACTCATCCAGCCGGGCTGTTGATTCCAGACAGCACCCCCTAGCGGCCACCCCAGCTCCCAACCAGGCTGTGGAGGACTCCATCTCCCATGGAGCCATGCGGGAGGTTGGAGAATCACCATCGGCCAGGGAGGCTGCCACCAAGCATCCCCGGGAGAGGTATTGAGCTGCCCATGGTTGCTCCCCCGGAACATATGCAGCAGTGGCATCCCATCCAGGTCCCATACATTTTCCAAACATTAAAAACTGTGTAAGTCTGAGAGGGTGAAAAAGGTGGTTATCATGTAGAGGTGCCACAGATAAAATATTCTCTAACCTGAAGTGCTTCCTAAATTGGTTACATATTCTGAGTGAATGAAGGACAGTTGGGTTGTTAGCATATTGATAATATGTTGTATTTACGGAAGAAATTTGGAACAACGACTATTCCTAGAACTGGCTGCCTTGCCAAACTGAGCAATTGAGGAAAAGGGCCCTGGTAATAGAGATGACCAACAACCCAAAGGTAACTCTGGCTGAGCTCCAGGGAGCCCGTGTGGAGGTGGAAGAAATTTCCAGAAGGACAACCACTCTTGCAACACTCCACTAATCTGGGCTTTATGACAGAATGGCCAGAAGGCATCTAAAGGACTCTCAGGCTATGAGAAATGAGATTCTCTGGTCAGATGAAACCAAGATTGAACTACCAAAGGTGCTTTAATTAAATATTGAGCAGAGGGTCTGAATACATGTCTCAGTGTGACATTTCAGTTTTTTTAAAATTTTAAATAAATCTGCAAAATTCTCTCAAATTTTTGCTTTGTCATTCTTATATATTGAATGATGCTTGATGGGGGAATTGAAGAATTTAAATAATTTCAGCACGAGGCTGCAACCTAAAAAATGTGTTAAAAGTGAAGGCACTATAAAAAGTAGTGAAATAGTGAAATTGTCATTTTGGGGTTTTCCTCCCTCTACTGTAGGTTTTCATATGGGATGGAGTTAGTTAGTACCAGTCGAAAGTGAAGACATTGTGTGTGCGTGCAGGTGTTTATGCTGAAGTCTGAAGCAGGCTCTGTGAGGTCCGCCCTTCCCTTTGAGAGGGATTAGCCGACAACGAAGAGGAGCAAATTCGTCATACCGTACGTCTGTGGTTTTGTTTTTACAAAATGCTGCACTTATGCAAAGAAACAATAGTTTAAACATGGAAAGGGTTAAGAAGGCCATTTGGGACACAAAACAAACTCTAGTAGATGAAACAGTGGAAGTTGATGTAAAAAGCTTTTAATAGCATCAAACCGTTTGTGTGCTTTGTTTAGACCATCTGCTTGTTCCATTGTGTTCGCTCTGACATTGACTGCTGATAGCTGACAGCTGATGTGTGCTTTTGTGCAACCAGAGGCAGCTGAGGTAGCTTTGGGACGCCAACCCCGCTCCATCACACTCGAGAAATGCATCTATTTTATTTTATTTTCGTCTTCTTCTTTCATATTTTTGCCAAATTTCTCCAGTCACAAAAAGGTTCATCTGTATCCTGCCTGGCGACAGGCCAACAATCCTCGAGCCTTTTTACCAAGCAGAAGATGAAGAAGGGACTTTCTTCTGTTTTTTTAGCAGTTCTACGCCAAATTTACTTCCATCATCTCCTGGAGCACCACCTGACAGGAATGATTTCTTTGTATTTTTACTTCTCAGGCTTCACAGGACACTTGTTAGATATGTGACACTTATGTAACATAAGATTCTCCAATCCTCCTAATCTGATTTAGAGTTGAAGGAGAAGAGAGCCTATTCAGGCAACATTGGGCACAAGACATGCACCAACCCTACATGGGGCACCAATACATCACTATTTATTGAAAAAACTGCCATTCTCAAACTTACATAAATTAATTCAGCAATGTGGAGTTGGAGCATATTGCGATAACACTCTGCAGGGACCAATCCTGGACAAGGTGCCACTTCTCCTCTTTCAGCCCTACATAGGGCTAAGGCATATTCAGGAAGCATTGAGTTCGAGGCAAACACCAAACCTGGATGGGGTACCAGTCCATCTCTGATTATAGATTATCAGATTGTATTTCAAAACCTGCCAAATCTAATTGAGGGTCCTAGAGGTCTGCAGCCTATCATGACGGCCTTGGGCAGGACTCAGCCCAAGACAGGCAATGAGTACAGCATTGTCTATTAAATGTAACATAACATTAATATTATTTATCAAACACCCTGGAGATATTATCATCGATGCAAACAAAAGCATTTGATATGATTGAATGGAACTACCTTTTCACTACATTAGAGAAATTTGGGTTTGGCCCGAATATTTGTGCATGGATCAAACTACTGTATACCAATCCAGAAGCTTCAGTTTGTATTAACAATATTTGTTCAGACTACTTTAAACTAGAACGTGGTACCAGACAAGGATGACCTTTGTCACCAAAGCTATTTGCAATCGCCATTGAGCCACTGACAGTTCACTGTCAAAGTGCTTCTTATATATATCAGACCCACAAAATACTGTGCCTGCAGTCTTAACAGCACTTTCAGATTTTCAAAAGATCTCTGGTCTCAGAATTAATTTGAATAAAAGTATTCTCTTTCCAGTGAATTCTCAAGCATACAATATTAGATTGGACACCTTCCCTTTTATCATTGCAGATCAGTTTAAATATCTAGGGGTAAACATCGCAAGTAAACATAAAGCTCTTTATCAACAAAATGTCACTGTCTGTATGGAAAAAATTAAGCAAGACTTGCATAGATGGTCAACCCTCCATCTCACTCTAGCTGGAAGAATTAACGTTGTTAAAATGAATATCCTTCCTAAGCTTCTCTTTTTATTTCAAAACATTCCAATAAACATCAATAAATCATTCTTTAAGCAATTAGATTCAACCATAACCTCATTTATTTGGAACCTAAAACATCCACTTATCCAAAGAGCGACTCTACAAAGACCTAAGATAGAAGGTGGCATGGCTCTACCTAACGTTCAGTTTTACTACTGGGCAGCAAACATACAAGTTATAAAAACCTGGACACAAATAGATGAACATACACAGGCTTGGGTCCGCAACAGAAAAACAATCCTGCAGTACTTCTCTATATTCCATGCTTTGTGCCCCAACAAGTGCAAGTTATCACCAATATCCTAATAACCCAATTGTGTTTCACTCACTCAGAATATGGAACCAATGCAGAAAGCATTTTAAGATGGAGAATTTTTTATCTGTGGCACCTCTGCAAGAGAACCACCTTTTTCAACCCTCGCAAACATATGCAGTTTTTAATATCTGGAAAACATTTGGGATTAAATTGCTTAGAGATCTTTATATAGATAACATCTTTACATCCTATGAAAAATTACATACCAAATTTAATTTTCCAGCAACACATTTCTTTCACTACCTTCAAATTAGAAACTTTGTTAAACAGAACCTGCCTGATTTTCCCCATCTCCCACCTTCCTCTATGCTGGAAAAAATATTGATCAGTCTTGAGGACTTAGACAGCATTTCTGCAATATATAAAAGTATTTTACTGTCCCTCCCTTTCAAAGATCCAAGAGGACAATGGGAAAAGGATCTCTCACTCAACATATCAGAAAAGGAGTGGAAGGTAGCAATGCAGAGAATTCATTTGGGCTCCATATGCACAAAGTTTACAATTGTTCAACTCAAAATTATATATCGAGCACATCTGTCTTGCTTGAAATTGTCCAAAATGTTTCCAGGGCAAGATCCAACCTGCGAACGCTGCAATCGAGCTCTAGCCTCACTGGGTCACATGTTTTGGGCCTACACCAAATTAACATCATTCTAGACAAAAATTTTAAGTGCCTTTCAGACAGCCTTGGTGTCACAATCTCTCCTAACCCACTAACAGCTGTGTTTGGTGTTCTTCCAGATGGGCTTAAAGTGGAGAAGGACAAACAAATTGTGATTGCCTTTACTACACTATTGGCACACAGACTTATTTTGCTAAACTGGAAGAATCCTAACTCTCCTCTGTTAAGTCAGTGGGTAACTGAGGTTTTATATTATTTGTCATTGGAAAAAATCTAATTCTCACTTAGAGGATCTGAGCAGAACTTTTTCAAAACCTGGCAGGATCTAATCAATAATATTTTAGAATAAGCTCTTAAAGCACTGAGGAAGTGGATTCTCCTCCCATTTCCTTTTCTTCTCCATTTATCTGTATCCGCCTATTAAACTCATCAATTTATTTATTTTTACTATTTTTAAGTTTTAGTCCGTTGGCCATGCTCTCTTTCTCAGGGTTGGGGTTTGATTTGTTTACAATCCTATTTTTTTTTGTAAAAATTTATCTATTTGTAAGGAATGATTACAATAAAATCAATAAAATTTAAAAAATAATAATAATAATAATATTATCTAATTCAGGGTCCTGTTGGTGTGCAGTCTTATCATGACAGCCATGGGCCTGTACAGGGAACCAGTCTATTATTTGCCACTTAGCATAATATAATATAACCTTCTCATACAACACTAATCCAAATCAGGATCGTAGGGGTTAGCATATTATTCCAGCAGCACTGGGTGAAAGTCAGTCAAGTGATGTCTGCTAAACATAACATACTACAGCATTGTGAAATGAATTTAATTTATTTCATTGATGAGGTGGCCAAGAGAGCTCTGGACAAGAAGACCCAACTTTGTATATGTACACATTCACACAGGGCTAGTACAGAATTCCCCAATAATTAAGCATGCATGTCTTTTAGATGAAAAGCTGAGCAGCTAGAGAAGAATCTACACAGCCACAGGAGTATGGGAGAAATTCCACCCAAACAGTGACCAAACCAGAATTAAAGCTCAGGGCTCTCGATTCATTTGGAAGCAGCGTTAGTCATATGTGTCATCATGCCAACCTGGAGACACCATGCCAACATGAAACGGTCAACATGATACTTTAACAAAGGAGCCATATTGGCTTACAGCGCTACATTGGTGTCAGATGTGGGATGAAGACCTACCATCTGAAGTGTCTTGAAGACTATAATGGACCTGCTTGGCTTATCTTAGGAGTTACTGGAGAGTCTTCAACATGAAATCCAAGATCTGGAGTACCATTTAACAGCGTTAGTACGGTGGGGAGACTGCTGAGAGAATGCTCCCTTGTAGGTCCACCACCCCTTTCCTATTTGTTAAGGTCCATTGGCCTGGTGGGGGTGGGGGTGGAGGGGGGGGGGGTTGTGGGACAGTATCAAGTTACCATTGACCCAAGGTAAGCCATGTGAAGCAGGGCCAGTTAGTAAAACTGTGCAGATGAACAATGAGGCAGATTGCAGAGGCATTGCAAAGCAACAAAGGAAGGAGAGTCTCAAAGCTGAGATCTGGACCTGGAATGGTTTTTGCAGTGTGGGTTCAGTGAAGGAACACAGATAAGAGATTAATACATCTGTAGCTCAAGACAAGGAGGTTCAACTGCTCACTTGTGATCAACAGATCACTGCACGGAAGTGCAGTGTTTAACACCTCTGCTGCACTACATGACAGCTAATATCCATCCTGCTCCACCTAACAGTGAAGTACTTAAGACCCCTGCTGATGTGCTTTTGTCACAGACTGCCACAGTAACTGATGGCCCTGCTCTTTTAAAGAATTGTGTGCTATTTCAAGAATGTGGAAGTGGTCACTCGGTACAGCAGCTTCGAAGGATCAGTTATGTAATGGCATCAGCCAGAGATGTGTCACCAAAAGTGTGAACTGGCATTCCATCACCAGCAGCAGGGGCACCTATAAAAACAGAAAGCCTGCAGTTCTGAAAACAGAATTCCTTCTGTGTGGCAATGGTGAGCTGTCATTTTAAGGATAGTAAGTCTCCTAAAAGAGCCATGTAAAGAGCAAAGTATCCATTATGGTATTCAGCGCCGGTGCTACAATATCGTGACACTAGCAAGATGCAGCCTAAGGACCAGATCTATGATTCGAGAGTCTATCATCACTTCTGACCCTTCACAAATGCCAGTTCCTCATCTTTTATTATACCCTGCACAGGAAAGCTTGATGACACATAAAAATCAGTGTGTCTAAAGCAGTTGACTTGAAAATACTGTGCACCAAAGAAACATTCCAGGGTTTTTTTAAGACTAGTATAAATTGCAAAGGCAGAGCAGCAGTGTGGCACTCAAACACTAGTGATCCATCAATCACTAGAGAGACAGAGGCGAGAGAAACAGAGATAAGCAGACTCAACGATGCATCAGTCTGGAGTAGGGAATGTAATTTTGAAAGTGATCTCTGATTTGAATGAACCTGACCCTTTCAACGGTGATTCCGTTTCCAAAAGCAAAAGTCAAAGTCTTATTTTTTAATGTTATTATTATTCTGAGTGCATTTAATGGTTTCAGTAAGACAGTACTGCATGATGGCACAACACATAACACTACTCCTTGCAGCCCCAGAGACATGTGTTCAGCCCCTACCTCTACCAATTTACTAGTGTTATCCATGTCTTTAAACGTTTACTCTACTGTACATTCTTCCATATCTCAAAGTTATTCCTCTCAGTTAACTTAGTATGAGTGAATATATGTGTGCTCAGTGATGAACTAGACTTGACTCCCACCATAAATCTATAGAATTCTTCTAAACTCTACATTTGGAGGTTCTATAAATGGATGAATGAAAACATCACATACATCCATCCATTACTCCGTTTTTATTTCTGTTACACCAGCTCCGTCCCAGCATCAAGGATATTGCAAAGCAACAACTAAACTTCAACAGACTTTGCATTGGTTCCCATCTTGAGAGCTTACTACTCTTGCTGGCGTGCCCTACCCTGCTAGGACAGGTTTAAACTCCGTGTGATCCTAGAATGGAGTAATTGTATCATTCATGGGTGAAAAAAAGTTGTTCATAATTGATTGCTGGATAATATTACATGAAAGGTCAAAACAACTATTATTGCTGTTGATGTTCAGCTCCAGAGTCTTGGGTTCATTTCTCGATCCACTCACCATCTTTGTGGAGATGCGATGTTGTCTCTGTGTCAGTCGGGCTGTTTTATTCTGGATTTGTGGCTTCTTCTCATGTTAAAAAGTCATAAGTGTTTGATTGAAAGTTGACCTAAAATCAAGGAGGTAGAATGAATGTGCTTTGCAGTGGACTCATGCAGGTCAGGATCCTGCAACATTTGGAAATATGGATAGAAATTCGTGTTCCTATAAAGGGTGAACATTTTATCCCCAATCACAGGGGTTCAAACGTTTCACATATGACTGGATAATATGACCCCCACTACCCTGAAGTGGATTTAATGGGGTTTGATAAAGGAAGGATGGACAGAAATTAATACATTTAATGGAAACTATTATTATACTAGCTTATATTATGATACTAACTTGATTTAATAGTTAAAACTAGTCAGCTATAATGAAATAAATTTACAATTTTTTTTATGTTTTCAGTCTCATGATCCATTCATAACAAAAATACCAAGCATACTGTTTAGATTCAGTTCAATGGAGTTTTCTTGCATCATTAAAAATTTTTTTGCAGTTTTTTTTTTTACAATATTTGTAAAAAATATTATTATAGCTCAAAGATTCTATTTCATTTAGTGTTCTGGAAATAAATAATTGTAAAAAGGAAAGGTGCTATTTGCCAGATAGATAGATAGTGTAACAAAAGGCGCCATGGGCTCCTGACCCGACACAGATTCACACCAGAGGCACCTTAAAATAAATAAACTTTTATTTTTCTTCACCTGTGGGGCACGTCTGCCCCGTAATCCTCACAGGCACAACACAGTCGCAAGTCTAAATAAAGCACCCAAAACAAAGCAAAGCACACTCTTCTTCTTCCTCCACCACTCCTCTCAGGCAACCTTGTACTCCTCCTCCCAGCTCTGGCTCCTTGAGTAGTGGTTGCTGGGCCCTTTTATAGTCCACCTGGAAGTGCTCCAGGTGGTTGATCGCCGAGTTCCTGCTGCACTTCCGGATGTGGCGAATACGCTGCCCATACGGACTCAGGAGTCCCAGCTGCAGCACCCCCTGGCAGTGCCTGTGGGACCCAACAGGACTGCACCCAACTCCAATTCCCATGGAGCCCTGTGGGAAACCAAGGCACTACTCCAACCCAGGGGGGCGACCATCTAGCGTCCATGGGGAGGTATTGCACCATCCAGGGCTGCTCCCCCTGAATATACAGTGAAGGGGCGTCCCGGCTGTCTGCTACAATAGATAGATATGAAAGACACTATATTAAAGAAAGAACGATAGATAGATAGATAGATAGATAGATAGATAGATAGATAGATAGATAGATAGATAGATAGATAGATAGATAGATATTAAAGGCACTATATTAAATATGGATATTTTTAAACCCTTTCCTGCTGATTATGGACATTCAATTCCATCCTACAAAGACTCCAAATTACTTCTGCATATTAATATTTTCAGTTACTCTTCCCTTTCCTTCTTGCTCTAAACATTTCCTCGTTGAAAGGCTTCCATTGACCTTTCTGCCATGGGGGCCAGGAGGTACCCCTGTTTCAATCTGTAGTTGTTGGAGATCAATGCTATAAGCTGCTCTTTCAGACTAACACTGCTTACAAATTCCATAACAGATCATATTGGATTGATAGATGGTTAGGAAAGGCACTCTGTTTGATAGATCCACATATATATTTGGTCCCAGTTTCTGCCCTCTGACTGGAATGGCTTCTTCTCTCACTTTTTAATTTTTTTTTGTCACTCAGTTTTGCCCCTTGTCCATTTTACAATTTACTCCATATAGTCACCTCACCAATGACAGCTAATTTAGATCTAGCACTCATGAAATAATTGCCTATCAGACTGCATTCCACAGACAGTCCCATGGTGTTTTTCAGCATTAAGTAAGAATCTCGGTACATTAACACTTTATTAAAATACTTCCAAGTTGAATTGAAATCTAAAGTTGTTGCTCAGAGCTCGGATAGCCAGGGCTCGGGTTATCGATGACTTTGCACTCAGCCAGCAGTGCCAGCTTCAAGGTCATTGTTCTCTAAGGACACGGCTGCTGTCCAATCAGCCAACAGAAAGCTCTCTATCAATTTTATAATACCATATAATTCACATTTAGAGAAGGCCTTGCAAAATTTAAATGATGGGTTCAGTAACTGCATTCCTGAATAGCCACCCCCACCTCCACAAAGGGCCATTTTAGTGGCTTTTCATTTCACAAATGACACCCCATAAAGTACTGTATGCTTAAAAATAATCAAGTGGTCAATGTGCAGCGGATTACATCAAAATATGAACAATGGGCAAAAGAAGCCCTCTTTAATAACATACACATTAAAGGACAGTGTTTAAAGAGTGGAACAAAGGCAGTAGTGAATAAATATATAATTTAACTGGATATGTCAATAATCTTTCTGGACCAATACAATCCAACAGAAGCCAGCTAAGAAAAAAAGAAAAAGATGGAAAGGAGAATATACTTACAACTGAATGAAAAGACACATTCTGCTCCCAGCACAGTAATAATTAATCATAAGATTCAAGTGATGGATGGATGGATCTTATCTAGAAGGAAGAAAAGAAGAAGGCTCCTCACCTGGAATCGTAAATCTGAGTTGTGACTGGGTGTGACCTACGCTCCAGTTTCATCCATCCATCCATTTCCTTAATCCTCTTTCTTTATTACAAAGTCACAATGACCTGAAAACAATCCTGTCAGCTTTTCGGCATCAAGCAACACTGGATGAAAAATCAGTTCAGCACAGTGAACATTCACACAGGCCAACTGAGTGCAGGGAGTCAGCTCATATATTTGGAATGAGCACACTGACAATGTGCAAGCAAACTACATTCAAAATAATAACCTGGCCTGAATTTGAACCCAGGTCTGTGGATGTGGGAATGCTAAAAACGGTAACAATTTTCTGTTTACACTCATAAAACCAATTTGGTTTAATTTAGCTCCTAATGGGCTCAGCATCCCTGCATTAAATAGGTTATCTTTTAGAGCATAAGAATAGTGCACAACAGGCCCCATTAAATCTATAATAAAGACTGAGAGTGGCATCCACACAATTATAAAAGACCTCAGCGGATTTTTTGATGAATGACGCTGTGAATATGAATATTTCACTAGGAATGTTTAGCTGCTCCTCAAACATTCCAAAGAATTGAGTGTTAGAATTATGGGTACTGCTTAGAGTTAGCATGTGTGTGTGTGTGTGTGTGTGTAATATGCGAGTGTAGTCTGTGATTGACTGGCATCCTGGTGTTCATAGTTGGTTTGTGCTTTGGATCTGAAGTTGTGAGGATAAGCACCAGCCCACCCTGTTAGGCCAGTCACAAGAATCCAAACAGAACATACTGGACCTCCAAATACACATGTCCACCTGCATTTTAAGTTCCTGCCAAACTCCCTGAATTGCATGCTGGCAAAAAGGTACTGTGAGTTACAGCAGAACAGCATTAACCAGACCTGGCGATCTGTAAAGACTACAACTCACAAAGGGCACTGACAAAAAGCCAAGGATAAAACCAGTGATGGATTTAGATAGGAGTTACATGGGCAGGAGCCCAGGGTGGAATCTTATCAGGGGTAGCACTGGGCACTCGAACCAAAAAAAAAAAAAAAAAAGGTGGAAAGTTAAAGGACTCCGGACACCGAACCCAACCACCACCAGCACCACCACCACTCATCAAAGTCTGATAATGCTGCCTGCACACCGAGGGGCATCTTTAATGAAAGTAAAGGAGTGCAGGCACCAGGCATTGAGGGGGAACCCTGTGTCAATGAGTGAACGCTAGGGGTCGCTGTTGCCCCATGAAACCCAACAGACAGACATCCAGGACACACGTGTAAAAGCATTAAGAAGAATTTTAATATTTGCTTCAATACAGTGCACCAATGCACCACACACACCACAATCCTCCACTCCCAGCAGCTCCGTCACACTCCCTCCCAACTCCGGTTCAGCTTGCTGGGTCTCCCATAGTTCTTTATATAGTGCTTCTCCTCTTCTGTTCACATGACTTGTCAGCACTTCCGGGTCAGATGGAGAATTAATTTTTTCTTCAGCCCGGAAGTACTTCTGTTCCTCCATCCCAGTGACTTGGGAGTACTTCCGGGATATACTGGAAACATAAATTCACAAGCCTACCATGGTGCCCTGCGGGAATCTGGGGTGCTGCTCTGCTTCAGGGTCATCTCCATCTGGCATTCTGGGGGAGGCAGTGTCCCTCTGTAACTGCTTTTCCCCATCTTTCTCCTTTCTAGGGTGTCCCAGCTGGGTTGAGCAGCCAGTCGTCCATCACACCTGTCACCCCCAGTTGTCGAAGTCTAATACTGCAGACTACCCACTATGCACAACGAGCGGCACCATCTACACCCAAAGGACTCCAAATTGACTTCTGCAGGCACTGGATAAAACTGTGGTCAATGCCAACACAGGAGTTAACACAAGACTGCAACCAGAAAGTGATCTACCACTTTAAGCTATACTACAACTTAAAGGCATGATGTTACTAAAATCTCGACTTGAAATCGTAGAGTAATCTGAAATGAAAACTTTCTAAAGACCAACAGCGGTAGAAAACATTCCACTGAAGCAAAAATAATTAACACACTGGCCTAATAACATCCGCAATCCTAAACTGGAGAAACATATTATAAGTAGATAAATAGATGGAAAAATGAGTGAACACCTGCCTAGTTTATTTTATCATTATAACAGTGAGATCACTTTGGCACCATTTTGTGGTCTTTTTGCCCATCATCATTTTGTTAAGGAAATCTTTGGTGCAGCCATCTTGTTCATTAGTAATGTCACTATTACCCGTGATTTGTCCAACTTGTTGCACTTGATTACAGCACACTGCATTTACTTCAGAAGGTGTTACGGAATGTTTGGTGTCCTGATTTTTGGATTTATAAAAATTGCACATTGTAAAATAAAAAACTGCATAGTAATTTTGTTGAGTTATTGAGGTTTCTAAATTTCCCTTTTTTTCTATGCCTTGTATTTTTGTATGCCTTTTCAAAATTACAGAATTTAATTCTTTCAATTTCATCCTCTGGTGATGGCCTTGGAACCCCTGCAGATTTTGTTTTTTTTTTCTCCAGCCCTCTGGAGTTTTTTTTTTTGTTTTTTTTTTCTGTCCTCCTGGCCATCAGACCTTACTTTATTCTTTGTTACTTAGTATTGCCTAATCTTATTTTTATATATTTCTTTTTTTCTTCTTCATCTTGTAAAACACTGTGAGCTGCATCATTTGTACGAAAACATGCTATATAAATAAATGTTGTGGTTCAGTGTGTGTCAGCACATTCTACACAGGAATGATGTTCTCATTGGTCACATACATTAAGCCCTCTGTACAATTTAAGGAAAGTGTATAATGAATTAGTTTGCTGTTCCATAATCCTGTCCAGTTTTGCAAGCAATTAATTTCAAAACCACAAAGTTTGCATGTAACACAAATCTGACACAGGCCTATTGCCTATTTCTGTCCTTCTATCATGTATGATCCACAAAGTCACAAAGTTTTGCATTTCTCCCTATTAGCTATTAATTGCACTGGATATCATTTTAATTAAAAGGAAAAACTGTACATATCTTGAAACATTTCAAATTAAGATAGAAATGTTGCAAAAAATAATGGTAGATAACAGTTAAAGCATAATAAATGCATAGTCAGAATGCAAACAACTGGCGCCATGAAGTTAGAATGAAAGGTCAGAAAGTCTCTGTGTTTACTGATTACCTCAAATCTTTCTTTCTTGTATCAACACACAGTCTCATAGAATTCATTGTCAAAGATGAGACAAAAGAGTTGCAGAACGATTTGGGCAGCTACCCGTATAATTATTCCTGCCTGCAAAAGAGTTCAATTGAGAGTACATTTGTATACAAATTCAAGTCCAAAACAGAACTGTCTTGATGAGGCAAACGATGGGGGTTTTAAAGCAGAGTATAAGAAGTGACATCATCAGGGCCGGAACCGGAAGTGGCATCATCAGACCCAGAACCAGAAGTGATATCATTAGACCTGGAAGTGACGTCATCGGGACCAGGTGGAATTTCCCGTAGTCGGTCTGAAGTAGAAAGAGAGAAAGGATCAGTACACTCCGCCACTCCCTGGTCTGGCTTGGAATTACCCTCATTCAGACCCTTTAGCTGCCTCCCATGCGCACGTGTGTGACTGTCTGTCTGACTGTCCACATGAAACAACTTGGCACTTTTATTCTTCATAGAAAATTGTCAAGACAGTTCCATTTTCATTGAGATATCTTGAACAAATCAAGCTGTATACAGTTCTAAAATGTAAACATCTCCTAGT
The DNA here is from genome assembly GCF_900747795.2 of Erpetoichthys calabaricus. NCBI lineage: Eukaryota > Metazoa > Chordata > Cladistia > Polypteriformes > Polypteridae > Erpetoichthys > Erpetoichthys calabaricus. The sequence goes on from NC_041403.2 coordinate 34,980,259, forward strand.
AAAAAGCATTGGTGAATGTGCGGATTTGTGTGTCTTAAAACAAAGAAACATTCTGTGTGACTTCAATTACAGATTAGTTTACTGTTTCAAATCTACCTTGCGATCAGGTACACCAATTTCTATAGTTTATATAGCACTTTCCTCTTTTACTCGTCTACCAGCCACTTGGATCTCCAATACAACACCAAGGAAAGGGTCTGCATACGCAAGCAGCTCGTACAGTAACACTCTCATTCTTGAGGTTTTGGATAAGTTAATCATAAAAGTGCAAAAAAGTCACTTCTCTGGAAGTAAATGGAAGAGGAAAGCAACTTATATAAGCATGTATAAGAATGAATGAACTGAATTAATATTATCAGTAGGTTTTCAGTGTAAAGAACCTGCAGCTAAATGGTGTGTAAATGAATTATATGGGAAAGATTTGTAGCAGCATGTGAAAATGTAACAGTACAGTACAGTCCATGCTCTAACCGCCCCTGAAGATGCAGCTCCCATAAGTGTTATAAACATAGCATGGGTTAAGAAAGGGAACTGTGGTTGATTGGCGAGCAGAAGTTTGGATCAGAGCCTCTGGGCCTGCAGCATACAGTTTTTTTGGTGCACAAAGAGGCTGATCGTGCTGCAAAGAGCAAGGACAAGGCAAGATTACAACTTGACTTGACCTGCATTCAAAGAGTTACTTAGAAAACACATGTACAATAAACTTTCCTGGGGTTTATCTTTTTATCCAAGAATGGAGAAGCTGATTTTGCTTCTATGTATCTTCAGACTGGAATTAAAATGTTTAAGATAATTGTCACTATTGGTATTCCCATTAAAAAACAAACTACCTCCTTTCCAAGTTGTAGTTATTCTTCTTCTACTTCTTCTTTTGGCTGCTCCCGCTAGGGGCTGTCACAGTGGACCATCTTCTTCCATATCTTTCTGTCCTCTACATTTTCCTCTGTTACACCCATCACCTGCATGTCCTCTCTCACCACATCCATAAACCTTCTCTTAGGCCTTCCTCTTTTCCTCTTCCCTGGCAGCTCTATCCTTAGCATCCTTCTCCCAGTATACTCAGCATCTCTCCTCTGCACATGTCCAAACCAACGCAATCTTGCCTCTCTGACTTTGTCTCCCAACCATCCAGCTTGAGTTGACCCTCTAATGTACTCATTTCTAATCCTGTCCATCCTCCTCACACCCAATGCAAATCTTAGCATCTCCAGCTCTGTCTCCTGCTTTCTGGTCAGTGCCACCATCTCCAACCCATATAACATAGCTGGTCTCACTACCGTCCTGTAGACCTTCCCTTTCACTCTTGCTGATACCCGTCTGTCACAAATTACTCCTGCCACTCTTCTCCACCCATTCCACCCTGCCTGCACTCTTTTTCACCTCTCTTTCACAATCCCCATTACTCTGTACTGTTGATCCCAAGTATTTAAACTCATCCACCTTCGCCAGCTCTACTCCCTGCATCCTCACCATTCCACTGACCTCCCTCTCATTTACACACATGTATTCTGTCTTGTTCCTACTGACCTTCATTCCTCTCCTCTCTAGAGCATATCTCTAACTCTCCAGGGTCTCCTCAACCTGCTCCCTACTATCACTACAGATCACAATGTCATCAGCAAATATCATAGTCCACGGGGACTCCTGTCTAATCTCATCTGTCAACCCGTCCATCACCATTGCAAATAAGAAAGGGCTCAGAGCCGATCCCTGATGTAATCCCACCTCCACCTTGAATGCATTCGTCATTCCTACCACAGACCTCACCACAGTCACAGTTCCCTCATACATATCCTGTACAACTCTTATGTACTTTTCTGCCACTCCCGACTTCCTCATACAATACCACAGCTCCTCTTGAGGCACCCTGTCATATGCTTTCTCCAGGCCCACAAAGACGAAATGCAACTCCTTCTGGTCTTCTCTGAACTTCTCCAACATCCTCAGAGCAAACATTGCATCTGTGGTGCTCTTTCTTGGCATGAAACCATACTGCTGCTCACTAATCATCACCTCACTTCTTAACCTAGCTTCCACTACTCTTTCCCATAACTTCATGCTGTGGCTCATCAATTTTATTCCCCTGTAGTTACTGCAGTCCTGCACATCCCCCTTATTCTTAAATATCGGCACCAGTACACTTCTTCTCCACTCCTCATGCATCCTCTCACTTTCCAAGATTCCATTAAACAATCTGGTTAAAAACTCCACTGCCATCTCTCCTAAACACCTCCATGCTTCCATAGGTATGTCATCTGGACCATTTCCATTTTTCATCCTCTTCGTAGCTGTCTTTACTACCTCCTTGCTAATCCGTTGCACTTCCTGATTCACTATCTCCACATCATCCAACCTCCTCTCTCTCGTTCTTTTCATTCATCAGCCTCTCAAAGTACTCTTTCCATCTGCTCAACACACTCTCCTCGCTTCTGAGTACGTTTCCATCTTTATCCTTTATCACCCTAACCTGCAGCACATCTTCCCCAGCTCGGTCCCTCTGTCTAGTCAATCGGTACAGGTCCTTTTCTTCCTCCTTAGTGTCCAACCTCTTATACAATTCATCATACACCTTTTCTTTAGCCTTCGCCGCCTCTCTCTTCACCTTGTGCCTTATCTCCTTGTACTCTTGTCTACTTTCTGCATCTCTTCGATTATCCCACTTCTTCTTTGCCATCCCCTGTATACTCTCCTGTATTTCCTCATTCCACCACCAGGTTTCCTTTTCCTCCTTCCTCTTTCCAGATATCACGCCAAGCACCCTTCTTGTTGTCACCCTTACTACTTCTGCTGTAGTTTCCCAGCTGTCTGGTAATTCTTCACTACCACCAAAATGCCTGTCTCACCTTCTCCCTAAACTCAACCTTGCAGTCTTCCTTTTTCAACTTCCACCATTTGATCCTTGGCTCTGCCCTCACTCTCTTCCTCTTCTTGGTCTCCAACGTCATCCTTCAGACCACCATCCTATGCTGCTTAACTACATTTTCCTCTGCCACCACTTTGCAGTCTTCAATCTCCTTCAGATCAAATCTTCTGCATATGATGTAATCTACCTGTGTGCATCTTCCTCCACTCTTGTAAGTAACCCTAAGTTCCTCCCTCTTCTTAAAATACGTATTCACCTCAGCCATGTCCATCCTTTTGGCAACATCCACTATCTCTGACCTTCTTCATTCCTCTCCTTGACACCATACAGTACCTACCCATCATCTCCTCGTCTCCACTGTTCCCTTCACCAACATGCCTATTGAAATCTGCTTCAATCACCAATTTCTGTCCCTTGTCCAAGTTTTAGTTATTAATATTGTTTTAATGAATTACTAGCTCTTACCGTATGTAATATTAATAGCTAGATGGTGAACTTATTATTTTTTTATTTTTGGTAATTACTGGGTACCACTCTATTGTGTAATTACACAACAGTTAGTCACAGACCCTCCACAACTAGCAATAGTACATCAGTCACAGTTACTGTACATCACTTGATTTGGTGTCTACTGGGTAGGAAAACTATTGAGCCACCATAAGCCTGTTTAGGCTACATTTTTAAGTATATGTCATGGCAAAGTATTGCTAAAAAGCATACATTTAATGTAGTCTACTAACATATATAATTATATTATCATTGTTATTTTTAATATGACTCACTGTCTCAAAAATAATAAATAAACAAAAGTGTAATAGCCGAGTCTTGGATGAAGTAACTAAAAAAAATGTGAAATGCTTCAAGTTTCACATCAGTTAATGTAGTTGCCAAACACACCTGATGTTACTGTTCGAGTACCTTTTCTAACTTTGTTTTAATAAATAAATTGTGAGTGTCCTGACACATGCATCAAGCATACAATAAGCGAATGATATTGATCTTTAAGCAAAGAAGAAAGTTCAAATCTGCACAGTGTGGTCACTTTTCATACAGCTCTACTCTAAATTGGCCTGCTGCGTGTGCAAGTGTGGGTTTGTGAGTGAGTTGGCTCTGTGATGAAGTGGCTCCCCAATCAGTGTGGGTACCTGTCTAGTGTCTGATGCTGTTGGGATAGGCTTAGCCACCCACGCATTGGATTAATGGAGCTTGACAGTTTTAGATGATCAAGATTAAGTTTATTGTCATAATGTATTTAGAACATAGTGTATATAGTACGCTGAAATTCTTGCTTGTATGTAAATAGATAGAACTGTATTTGTCCCAGAGGGAAATTTGGCTTTTCACAGAAGCTCTAAATAAATAATTACATAAATGGATAAAGAAATATATATATATATATACACAGTATATATAAATAAATAAATATACATATATCTGAACACATATCAGAATCAATAAAAAGAAAGAAAACGTCTGCCTTGGCAGTCCCAGTCACAGTGAGGCATTATGCAGGTATATTGCTGTTGGTAAAAAGGATCCCTCATAGTGTTTCTACTGAATAATTTGTTGGATGAAAGTCCTCCGTGTTGGTGTGTCAGATAGGGGATGTGCAGCATTGTTCATAATGGCACTCAGTTTTGTCTTCATTCTCTCCTTTGCTATTACCTCCTGGGGGTTCAGAGTATGTCCCATAACTGAGCCAACCCTTTTAATTAGTTTGTTGATTCAGTGGGCCTCTTTTGAAGTGATACTGCTGGCCCATATATACACACACACACTGTATATAATGTATTTATATACACACATTGTAAAAAGGGATGTTGATAGATGGGTATCCTGGCTGAATTAGTGTCTGGGGAAGTGGTGCCTATTCTGTCCAGAGGGCCATTATAGTGGTATGACAGAGGGGGGGTGTGAAAGACTGCCTCCCAGGACCAAGTGTTCCCACAGAACGCTTGATGGCATCATACCTCTGGTATTTCTCTGGTTTGGACTCCTGCAAGGCAGCATGAGAGTTGTGGTTCAGGTGGGAAGCCCTTTTGGGGTCTTTGGATGCCACTAGAGGAAGCTGCTGGAGGCAGGCTCCCGTCTGATTTGGAAATGTCTCCATTTTGAAGTTCAGGTGTGATGGCAGTACTCCTAGGTCCAGATTAAAAGTAGTCCTTGTTTCACCCCGGTTAGTCAGAGTTGGGAGTGAAGTAGGGTGACACTCACCTAAGGAGGTTTTGGAAGATGGGAAGGAAAGGTAAAAAGAATTGTATCGTGAAAGAAGAAGAAGGCTGCCTAAGGTCTTTTCTCAAATAAAAAATATTTATTTGAACCCAGGACTTGTGTGGGAGAAGTTGTGTCTGGGGTTCAGGGCTTTGTTATGCCCATAGAGACAACAACATAAATATATGTGTTTTTAAGTTACAATATTTTTGTTGTGATGGGCTGTTCAAGAACCTTAAGACCTGTGGATAGAAATATGTTATGCTACTATGGTAAAGAAAAAGTCACACAATAGTAGACCATTGTAGATTTTTAAAAATGTAATTAAAAATGTAATCCTCATGAGCAAAAGTGGCACTTAGAAGTTAAAAAAGGGATTAAATAAATAAACTGAGAATATTGTCACCAGTTTATAGCAGAAAGCTCTTTTTTGCCCCTTTTTCTGCTGATGAAGTTATTACTTTTCTTGCCTCTCTCTGGTGCCCCATTTATTATGCAAGGCTCCAGAATATGAAGTGTGGATGTATAAATCGGGGACGTTCTAATGATCTCTCACACCTGCTCATCTGGTACAATTTTAATTAACACTCCAAGGAGGTTTGTCAGGAGCAATCAAAAACATTGTCGCTTATAAAGTCGTGGCAAGAAATCAATGGTTTTCATCAGAAAAGGTAGGGGCTGGCATAAGCGAACCATTTAATTGCTTCATTCCAATAAACAAAAACAGCACATTTTAATGACTTGATTCCCGGGGATCAATAGCAAGGCATGCATTATATTAAACAGCAACATGTGGTGGGCCGTTCAGAGCCATTTCAATTCGGAACCCTGCATTCCTCTTGATTTTTCATTTCGTCAGCCGCTGCGATAGGTTTTGCAGGCTTTGCAGCGGCGCTGATTTATGGGCGAGGGGTGACCTCTGAGGCCATAACACCGTGATGGGTGACTGGTTCTCAACGGTAAGCTACTGGCACTTGACAAAGTGCCTGAAGCAGAATGAATTTACTTCTCTTTTCCTCAATCATAAACAGGCGCTGCCCTGACCCCCATCCTGACTGCTATAACAAGATCTCCCATCTCGGGCTGAAAAATTTACTGTCACATCTACTTTTCAATGAGCTCAAGTGAGTACTTCTTTCACCTTCAGTAAGGCATATCCTGCTAACGGCCTGGTTGCACAACGTAAGGGTACAGTGTACAAGACGCCTGCCACATGTGATGGCACGTTGGTGACGTGTACATGTATCAAATCTGAAAACAAGTCTTTCTGCCCATTTTGGATTTAGGGTGTATTTTTTGCTCTTAATTTTGGCTGCACAGTATGCTTGATTGTCAAGCTCAGGTAGATTTACAAGATGTTCAAATCATGTATTCATGCAACACCCAAAAATATAATAAAACAATCAAAGTCACTTTATTAAAAGGGAACACAGATGGTCTCCAAAAAAATTTTTTCTATTTCATGTACAATTTATAAAACACTTCCCATGCATGCCATACACACATCTCTTGAAGTGCAGATGGCAGTCCCAGAGCAAGTCCACCTTTATAGAATAACACCCAGAGTGAACATGAATTGCTGATCTTCTGTGAACAACATCCATATTGTTGTTTCACATCTACTAGGCCACATTTTGATTTGGTGTTGCTTGTCCTTTCTGTGTAGCATTTCTCCCCATGTTCACTTGGTTCTCTCCCTCCAGAGATTTCCTAGGGGATGGATGTAGATGTATGAACTTGTCCATAGATGAGTAGACAGGAAGACAGATATGTGTCTGAAGACTTGGACAGGTTGAATGCATGCATAGATGTCTGGGGGTAAGGATGGAACTGTCTTGCATGAATGTACAATTGGATGAATGAATGACTGCCCTGATGGGTGGTTGCATCAGTTGATATGAATATGGATAAGTTTATAGGTGGATTTAGATTGCTTGGCAGACCCATTTATTTTAGTGGTTGAGTGGGTGGTTAAAAGGATGAGTGGATGGATGTGGATGTATTAATGAGAGGATGAATACATGTGTGGATGGGTGGTTACAAGGATGGACCTGGATGCATGAATAGATGGATTGCAAGGATGGACATTGACTGGTGACAATCGATCCAAATGTATTTTATGTCCCAGTGCCATAATCTACCTTGATTACAAGTAACATGTTGCAAGTTGATTAGCACATGTAAGTAAGAATTTCACTGTACACATGACAGTCTTGACAGTCTGTATGTGAATGGTGTTTTTTGGATGGATGGATGGATGCAAGCCTGGATATGTGAATAGATGGATTTAGACAACTGGACATGATGAATGGTTATCAAGGATACATGTATAGGATGAGTGTAAAGACTGAAAAGATGGGTTGTGTGGATGCATGGATGATTGGAAATAAGTGCGGGTGCATTGTTGGGTGTAGCAATCAGATGGATGAATGTGTTGGTGTAGGCAACCATGAAATCCAGTCAACATTTAATGTCTCACTGAAGCTTTGAACTCATTTAATATGCTTATGACGCATTTTTTTTTATAAAACTATTATTTTGCTGTGTGATAGGTTTCTTGCTCTAGTTGTGATTATTTTGCCACAGTTGGGGCTTTAAACATATTTTAAGTAGAACTATCATTCAATTGTGCACCACCCAGCATTAAACCTGGTCCATCCATGAAGTTAACACTCCCTGCTGGACACATACTGTATATAGGATGTGTTTGTGGATGGATGGATGGATTTTAAATAGCCTGCAGAGTGGGTTTGTAGTTTCAGATGGATGAACAAATGGTTTAATAAGAATGAAGATCAGCAGAGTCCAGCATTAAACTGATAGAAGCGAGTACAACATATTCGATCTTGAGCACAACACTAAACTTAAAAAAGACAGTATAAACAAGCAGTACTCCTTTCACCAGATAATTTCAGATTTAAAATATAAATATTCAAAACCAAAGCTGATTCACTTGAATATGGTTACATGAAACTAAAAGAAAACTAGTAAAAATGTAAGTATGTGCCATTTAACTTCCACAATACATTTTGTGAAACAGGACGTTATTCAAACACAATATTACATGTAGTACTTAGCAAAGCTATATGGGATACTGTAGTGTACTTGGTTTGACTAATTACAGAGAGATGACACTACAACGCTCCAGAGAGGCGGGATACACGAGATTGGGTGCTGATGTCTACAAGTTAAATACACTGTTAATCAGTGAACTTTTTATTTGTAAGTAGGGAAAGTTCAAATTAAAATAACGATGGAAAGTTTGCATGGGAGACAGCTTATGGGCTCTACTAAATGTAATTACCTGCTGAGCCAGGGGTTGGCACTGTTCTCTGATCTTTTCTCTGTTTCTCCATCTGCAGATCTCGTGATTGATGACCCTACCATCATTCAAATCATCTCCGGTGTCCGTCCTCCTGGATCCACCCCTTCTTACCATCTTCCTTTGTTAACTGGCAGTCCAGTTACCTACTTTGGTTCTGTTTGGACTCGTGTCTGTAAAGACATCACTGCAACTAATTACATGTTTGCTCAGCTCAGACTCTCAAATTATAGGGAGTTACCAAAGTGGTACCCCAAATCTTTATTTGTGTTGTTTGAGTCATTTTACAGTATGCAGGAGACATTAGACATAAGAGACATCGCTAAGATCTGGTTGCATTCACTATGACCTATTACATCTGCTACTGTACATCCTGTTCAGTGATCAGGATTACTGAACTCCGTTATAACATCATGGGACCACAGACGTATATGCTGTTGGATTTTGCCAGAATGGATGTCATGTGGCATATAGCTGTATGCAATATTGGTGTAAGGTAGTAGAATGATAAGCAAAATTATAACAAGGAATAATTTGGTAATGTGAGATCTGATGATCATCATTAAAATAGAAGAGAACAGTAGGAATTTGATTTCCTATCAAGAACCAAAAAATGCAGATTTTAGAACAACAGATTTTCTTTATTAGGAACTCATGTCTAACTAAAAAGTGGTATAGATAACAATACACAATAATTTGTATGACCAAAAAATTCATTATAGGGGAATGAGAAGAAGTGACTTAGCGAGATCCAGTGAGTTCCTCCTATCATCCTAGAGTTACAGGTTTGAGAACATAACATTCCCAATAAGAGTCATATCAACTGGATATTACAGGGCAACTGAATAAAATTTCAATGATAAGAATATGTCGTATTTGACTGAGATAAAAGAAGGAAAAATCTTTGAAACAAAATTGGAGAGTTTTTGATGTAGTAACATAATCAGTAGGGATGAGTGAAATAGTTCATGTGAAATTTAATTAGCAGTGAAAATTAGGCATTTGCTTTGCAAAAAAATTGCAAAACAAATTGTGTTTATATTTTATTCTTTTCTATAGATTTTCTGCAGCTCAAAAAATATTTTATATATTGTTTTCAAAGGTTTTAAGACCCACTATTCCAGTGATAACATTATACTTCTACAGTACCTATTAACACATTTTTACCTAATGTTGGTTATTTTTTGTACTATCCTGTAGTGCCATCTTGTTTTTTTCTATGGGCAGCACCATTTTGGGACATTAGTGTTGATGGTTGCTTTGTGGTTGTTAGTCACGGACATTGTGATATCAAAGATCAAGGGGTATAAAAGGTCACTCCCTTACCCATCCTGGTTTGTCCAAGTTTTAATGTTGTTTGTTAAAAGTCCCTGGTTACAAATTCTGTTTGGGTCTGAGTAATTTTTGTCTTACTCTTGGCCCTAGTTACATGAACTTATTGATCCTCTCACTCTGTTTCTTAATCACAATTAATGTTTTATATACTGGGCTTTATTTATTAGACACTTTGACTCCAAGTCTCCCAATCTAATCCTGTCTCCCGATTCGAATCAATTATCATCCTGTGCAGTTTAGTTCACACGAGACTGAGACGGCACTGTGAATGTGCAGGCACATGGTGCTTGAGGCAAATGAGACCATGTAGAGCTACATGGAAGAAGCCATGAAATATCAAAGAGGTAATGGATAGTGGCCTAGGAAATAGGTGGCTTTTATTGCTTGTAATAATCCATCCATCCATCCATTTTCCAACCCGCTGAATCCGAACACAGGGTCACGGGGGTCTGCTGGAGCCAATCCCAGCCAACACAGGGCACAAGGCAGGAACCAATCCCGGGCAGGGTGCCAACCCACCGCAGGACACACACAAACACACCCACACACCAAGCATACACTAGGGCCAATTTAGCATCGCCAATCCACCTAACCTGCATGTTCTTGGACTGTGGGAGGAAACCGGAGCACCCGGAGGAAACCCACGCAGACACGGGGAGAACATGCAAACTCCACGCAGGGAGGACCCGGGAAGCGAACCCGGGTCTCCTAACTGTGAGGCAGCAACGCTACCACTGCACCACCATGCTGCCCCACAAGTTTTATGCCTTTGTTAATTTTTATCATGTGAAAGAAAATTTATGGGGCCCTTGGTTGAATAAATTTCAAAAATCTTCAGCAATAGTTAGTTTACAATTTAAGAAGGTCTAGTGTTAGTCTTCATTTTGGTTTCTGATCTCTTTTCTGATTTGAACTTAGATTTTTGGTTTTCCTCTTTGCTGTGTTCGCTCGTGTTTCTTTATGATCTTCCAGTGTCAAACTAGTCCGGCCTTAACTACAATTCTCGTCTCACGTTATTGTATCCTGGTCTTCTCTTGTCTCTCACAATAATCCCTAGAGAGAGGCCATCTCATAACATATCAAGGGATTATGACAGAACCCAGAGAAGAAATGTGGTCACATGACACGTCACCTGTGTCATATAAAATACAGAATGGAATGAAATCAAACAAAAAATAAACTTTTTGATAGCAAACAAAAATGGTTAGACGCCTCCAAAAACCAGTTTCATCAGATAAGAACCTCGCAAAGAAACAAAACCCACATATTAAAACATGTAATTACACACTTGAACTTTGTACTTATGACATTGCATGCAAAAATAATTTGTATGGACAGTTTAACAAAACTACATACAAAAGAAAACTCTTCTGCTTTGCTCATCATTAGTGATCACATACTATAATTAAAAGCGGCTGATCTTTGACCACACATTTAGAGGTTAGAATTTCAGGGTGAAGAAAAGATTTTGTTGCAAGGTAAAGACAGAAGAGACTCTGTGATCAAAGGATTACAGTGGGAAGAGGAAGTCACTGAAAAAAAACTGGAAATGAACACAGGTCCTTTTATCTGTGTGTTAGCAGTACCCATTTTTAATAATTATTAACCCTCCGGGATAATAACATCTAGCTAACCTAACCTAACTAGTGCACTACTTTGCTTCCTTGCTCTAAAATCATATATTCCACAACATTAAAATCACTTACTAAGAACATATTCAGCCTTTCTTTCATTCCTTCATTATTCCAAATCAAATTATTCCAACACAGATGATGTCAGTCCATCACAGAACACACTCACAGTCAAACATACAGTACCTGGGTAATTTAGAGTCACAGAGAAAACTGTTGTGCTTACAGAAAATTCCATCGAAAATGAAGAACAGGCAAAAACCACCCAGATAATAAGTGAGCAGGAACTCGAACAAAGGACCCAGAAGATGCAAGGCATAAGTAGTAACCACTGTGCCACTATGATGTCCAAGTGATACTTTCATAAAGTGTTTAATAAATCTGATTCAGCTGGTGCTTTAATTTATTGATTTTTCCATTTGCTAACACACAAGTGAGGGCTGGATTGTGAAGGCTCAGAGCCTGTCCTATAACAACATGGCAGAGCTCACCCTGAACAACACGTAGTTCCAGTGCAACCCTTTTTAAGCCATCCTCTAAAGTGATTCTATGTGTTACTCAGATGTTATCATGGGATGCTAATACAAGAAGCACAGCACTTCCACTTCATCCACTTTAGGATTTGTCAGGCTGTGTAAATGAAAAGATAAAACACAACACGGTAGTATCTATTGTTTGCGTTGTTTTCTGTCAATGGCAAAACACCCGTGCATGCTTTAACTTCCAATTCTCCAAAGCGTTCCTGCTTCACAGCCTCTGGCGATTGCCTTTCTCAATTCGTCCCTGGAGAGGCAGGAGTTATTACCCCTGTCGTCTGCGGAGAAAGGGATGTTATTCCCCTGTCACCACAAGCTGCGATGCCAGTCTCCCTGTTCTGATCTATAGACTGTACTGCAAAAAGGCTTCTGATTTAAATACATCTCAAAGCCCTGGGTGATCAGTGATCTCGTACTAATTAATTACATAAGCAGGTCAACAGGCACAGTGACAAGATAAGTGAAATAAAGACACAAAAACGGTGCATCATTAATCTGAGTTATTTTACAGAAAGTCATTTTAAATCAGCCATGTGCTGTAATTAATGTTTAATGCAGAATGGCAATGGACCGGAGTCTAAAATATCCATTTTCTCAACCCGGTTTTTCCATTACTGACTCATGGGAAGCTGGTGCCCATCCCAGCAACTTCAGGCTCAATACTTGAAGCACATATCCTTGTTCACCTATGCTAGGCCATTTTGCACTTATTTTAAACTATCACAGCCAGCAAGTTTCTTGGATTCCATTTCAGAATTGTGGGATTCAATTCTATTCCAGCAGCACTGGAATTGTAACAGAATCTAGTCCTGTACACACAAGCCAATGAGCTCATACTCGGCACATTTACAATCATCTTAAAATAGCCATCCATCTATTAATTCCTTGTATGCACTCCTTCCGTCAGAGGATCATTGGAAGATGGAGCCTGTCCCAGTAGTATCACCATCAAAGTTGGAAGCACATACTCCTGCTTGCTTATGCGCCATATGTATCATTCAGCTTAAACAGTCCATCCATCCATCCATTATCCAACCCGCTATATCCTAATCACAGGGTCACGGGGGTCTGCTGGAGCCAATCCCAGCCAACACAGGGCACAAGGCAGGAAACAAACCCCAGGTAGGGTGCCAGCCCACCGCAGGGCACACACACACACCCACACCAAGCACACCATTTATCCATTTATTTTCTGAATGCACTTCTTCCATTGCAGGCATCTAGAATACTGGAGCCAAGCTGTGAAGTGCTGGATGCACACTTCTCATCTTCTTTATACTTTATAATATTACTTCGAAGATGATGATAATAATATGAAAGGAGAATAAGAAGAAGGAAATAATAAGGCAGGATATTACGCCAAACTTCACATAATTGTTGCCCCTTCACAACAACCTCAAGAATAATACCATAATGAGCACCAAGATGGCCAGACAGACAGACACACATACACAATGAGAGTAAAGCCCAATAACTTGCATGTTTATTTAATAACGAATGATCCACAGCCGTATTTTGAAAAGAACCACCCCCACTATTATGGCCATGAGAAAACTGTCTCGTAAACGAACAGCTACTGATATTAGCCACAGCTATCCTTCCACTGTTTCTGAAGTTGTGTTCATACTTCTACTGTTCCCACTGTTCCCAGTTACCTTCCAATGTGGCATGCCATGTCTCTGTCCGAGATCCCCCACCTATATTCTGTGAAGCTCTATTTATCCAGTGCTTCAAGAGTCTCTATCTGCCTTCTTGAACTTTCCTGGGCTCGTAAGGCATCCAGAGCTCAGTGTGCCTGTGTGACATTTCACTGTCAATCATCCATCCAGCCCTGCTCATCTTCAGTGTAATATGTTGGCTGCTGCCATGCAGTTTGTATCCTTGACCACCTGTGTATTGATACTGTGATATTATTTCCAATTTACATATATGTGCTTATCCGCACTTAGGACAATGATCTTTATGTTTCTGTCAATTTGCTTGAACGAAGCGTTCATTAACAATACCTCATGTGGAGTGGTGGGTAAATTTATAAACTTACCTCACACATTGTTAGGGCATTCAAAATTGGTGCAAAACGCAGGTTGGTTTTGACATACCAATATCATCTGAATAGGAAAGTTACATTTTCCCAGTGGCCAAATAAGTAACATTACTGACATTTTTGTCAGATAGTGCATGACTTCTCTGCGTGGATGGGTTAATCACGTTACATACAATATTGGTTGCAGATATTATTTCATCTCTGTCAAATCGATATCTTTTTACATGTTCATTGTTGTCCAACTTTTATAAAATATCCAGCCTTTCCCAGGATGTGTGTGCCAATCCCTGCCTGAATGCCATCTTCTGGCAGCTCCTAGAGAGTTGGGACAACTCAAGAGCTCTCCTAAATACTGGTGAAGTTAGGAGTAGCTTCCAAAATTAAGAAAATTGATAAAATGCTTTTACTCCTACTTGTAGGACCAAATTTGCATCACTTTGAGGTTTTTGAGCCAGTTAGATGTTTGATAAATATGGTTTGACCTGTAGGGGGGCATAGCAACACCCCAAACCTGGGTAAAAGTAACAGTTTATTAGTAAGAAAGTACCTCTCAACAGGCATCTCCACAATACACAACAGTCCAAAGTTTCTCTGTCCTGTGTGTTTCCGTCCTTCTTACAAACCTCTCAACAAGCCTTCTCCATTTCCTCCCAGCTCCAACCCCCATGGAGATGCAGAACAGCTCCCTTTATGTCAGAGTACTTCTAGTGCCACAACGACACACCTTCCAGGTCCAGTGTGATCTCATTAAACATTGTTTCTCAGGTTTTTGACTCTTGGTTTTTGAATCTTGTGCCTCGTAATTGTTGGATTTGTTTGATTTTAACTTGGCCTTTTTGGTAAACCTATTTGTCCTCCTGTTTTTATCTCAAGCTTCTCTTTTGTCAATACTTTTGGTATCTTCTTTAATACATATTCAAATATTAGAACTGTTTTGTTCTTTAACTATATTTTTTCTCTACTTATATTTGTGGGTATTTAGCACCTTTGATCTTTAAAAGCCTTTGCGCCATTTTTAGGCCTGTGTAAACCTCAATGCTGACTTTTGAGTTTGGGTATAGGCTGCCCAGGGTGAGGCCTAGAACTGTAAAGAAGGTGGATTTGTATTGTGGGTCTTTTGGGATCTTAATCCCTTTTTGAGCCTTTGTGTGACAGGATCACAATATTTATTGTGATCGCCTATCCCTGCAGCAATAGACTCCAGGTAGGAAACACTCATAACTGGCCAATTTATACCTTAACTCTTTCAGGGCTGATGTCGACTTTTGTCAAAATTCAGGAGTAGAGGACGGTAATCAGCTGTAAACTGCAACAAAACTCACCATTACGCTTTAGTTTGACTCTCGTTACTAGAAGGAAAGTTACATAGGTTTGTTGATTTAACCTCGATTCCCTATGCGTGCATGAGTAGCGAAGAGCAAACAACCTCTAAAATGGCACGGACATCTGGTGAGAGACCAAAGCGAATGTGCAAAGCAAAATACTCCATGGACGTTTTAGTAATTTCATCGAATCGGACTCTGACCTGTCAGACTCCAAGTTTGATGCAAGTGATCTGGAGATGGATATCAAAAATGAAAGTGAGGTACCAGCATCATCTGATCGGTCCTCGGCTGATCGTGGCACTGAACACATGTGTAGCTGATGCGCCAACAGAAGCATTTCCCAGGTAGGACCACCACTTATGATGTCAAGAGGTACAAACCAGATTGCGTCACACTGCAATCGCCACCCGCCTGCTGTGCAAAGACAGCCAGGCAGCTGGCCCACTGTGTATTCCTGCTGACCATCAACGTGCCCCCATGCAGCCACTGCTGCCAGAGATGCCAAACATACGCCAACAGCAGCCACAGTACATAATAACAGATGTTGACTTATGTGTGAAACCATTGCTATGTGTGCTTTTCAAAAAACTGAGTTTTTTGGAAAAAATATTCAGCCCTCAAAGAGTTAACACACAGTACATTTTCTGAATCTACTACAGGTTTGTAAAAAGCTGAAGCCTATCAGCAGCACTGGGTTAAAGAGTAGAAGTACAAATTCCTGCTCATTTATACCCGGCTTGTTTACATTAATTTTTAAACATCAGTATGTCAGTTTTCTGAATCCATGTATTGAATTTCAGACTTGTGAGACACTTGACCTTAATCCAACAGATTCAAAGTCATGACAGGGACTAGTCCTGGATGCACAAATTTACTGGTACTCTTTTAAAGGCCTGTAGGATGTGGAAGGTAACCAAAGCAGCCCAAAAAACAAGAACATTCAGGGAGTGTGCAAACCTCACACAAACTATGACCAAACTAGCATTTCAATCAAGATAGCTGGATCTATGAGGCAGCACTTCTGCTTAGAATATGTATATTAAACTCATTTGTATGGCTAATGCTGAACACATGTGCTTTGAAATCACTTCAAATATCTTATTTCTTTCAAAGCATGATTTTCTCAAAATTGTTTAACCCAGCTCACAGTCACAAGGGGCTGGGGACTACCCTGGCAGCATCTGGCACATGGCAGGAATCAGCTGTGTCAGGGGCAGCAGTATATTACAGATAACCATTATGTATATTTTTTTTTTTTTGGTTTTGGTGACTTCTTCCACTTGAAGCCCCTCTGTCATAAAAAAATAAAAATTTAAATGTCTTCTTCTTCTTCTTTTGGCTGCTCCTAAAAATTTAAGTATCCATTTTCAGAATTTGAAAAAAAATCTCCAGTAATTAGATGCAATCGACCATGTAAGTGAACAACCAATCAATAACACGTGAATGTTTTCCATGTGCAGCAGAAAACTCATTTTTAACATCCCAAGTCCACACCTGGATTAGTCAGGTAGTCGTGTTGGGCACTAGCACAGGTCATGCAGATGCTTTATTGATCAATGGGATGTTGGGAGCTGTCCCTGAGGGTTTCCTCTTTACATTCTCACTGTTTACAATATCTGATCGGCACTCACACACTCAAGCCGGGATTTAATGATAAATCCACCGAGTTCTGATTTCTCTTTTAACACCCTGTAATACTTGATTGACACATCCTTAAAATATTTTCTTTTCAGCATCTGATCATCTGTCCTTCATAAAACAATACTGAATACTTTCCCTATTAAAAAAAAAAACAAACAAGCTATCAGAATGAAACCCCTGATAACTGTGTGCCAGCAAACTGTAAATGTGCTTGGCTTAAATTGTTCTTTGGCTGAAAGCGTGGCTTTCCTGGGTCGATACAGTAACTACGCCTAAAAGGTGGTTCTAATACACAAATGGGATTTACTCTATTTTATTATGATCACAGCTTCTGAACTAACATTTAATAAGCTCTGTTGTTATGAAGACACATCAATAGAGTATTGCATTAAGATAAAAAAACAGGCAAAATGTAATATTCCATCACAAACTTACATAAATTTAGTAATTTTAATAAAAGTGGGATCTATACTTTCAGTTAATTAGAGGTAACAGGGCCTTGTATGACTGTCAGTATTTGATTGTGTTCATCCAATAACTGAATTGACTCAACTGGTTTTTAGAGAAACATTGAATTGTATTCTAACCCACCTGCACTGGACACAAATTACCCCTGGACAGGGTTCAGGTTTTGCCCCATTATGTTTATTCCTATAAAAGAAAAAGATAACATTTGCAACCCCCCGATATACATTATGTGATGGATGGCAGGCATTGGTTGGTGTCCCAACTGGCATGATGCATAACTTGTTTCCTGGCTGGGAGGCTGCTCTACTGATTGGCCAAGAAGTAAGGAAGGTTGTTTCCTGCCTTGGCCAAGAGGTTGGCAGGAGGTGCCAACCTCAGAAGGAATATGCTGGCATCCTGGCAGGGATGGACTGAAGTTCCTTAACTGTCTGGGAGACCAGTGTAATGGAGGGACAGTGTAAGACAATTTATTCTGACCAATGGTTCCCATAATAGGCTAGAGGGCAGCATCCCTGGGTTAGGACTCCCACACAGACACCACAGGGCATGCTGGGACCTGTAGTCCCGTGGGCAGCCCTATTGGGCTCCAAGCCAGTGTTCCCTACTTTCAGGGACTTCTGTTTGACCCCGAAGTGCTTTCAGTGGGCTTCATTCTAGCACTGGTCATAGATAAAAGAAGCCACTCAACCTCATCCAGGCAAGTTGGATTCTGGTGTGGAGGACTGACAAAACTTGCCTGGACTGAGTGGAGGAGAAGAAAGAGAAAGACAGAGACAGAAGAGAAAATTTTGGTTGTGGAAACGATGTTGAGAAGCCTTTGTAAGGTATGGGATAAAATAAATCTTTTAGTTGAACCAGGACTTGTGACTGTAGAGTTGTGTCTGGTGTGGAAGGATCAGCCCGGACACCGACAGACACAACACCAGATGTCCACAA
The DNA here is from genome assembly GCF_900747795.2 of Erpetoichthys calabaricus. NCBI lineage: Eukaryota > Metazoa > Chordata > Cladistia > Polypteriformes > Polypteridae > Erpetoichthys > Erpetoichthys calabaricus. Next base: position 34,998,571 of record NC_041403.2, read on the forward strand.
GACGCACTTTTATTCACATGTTCCCACTTTCTCTTACACATGGTGCCTTAACCACCCACAATGCTCACTGTTCTTTTCCACTGTTTTCTTCTCTTCTGCTGCCTTCACTCCTCCACACACAAGCTCTGTCTTCTTCCTCCTGACTCCAGCTCTTCTAATGGAGTGAGGCAGCCCCTTTTATACTGCCCCGGGTGTGCTCCAGGTGCTTCCTGATGATCTTCTGATGGCACTTCCTGGTGTGGCGGAAGTGTGCCACATGTGCGTACGCACAGAAATGTTTCATAAGAATGCTTCCACGTTCAAATTGCGATGTATAAAACCTACACTTGGTGTAAAGCCACACACTTTTCCACGGTACCTCATACCCTGTCGTACGCAAGTTCTCTGCTCGGTTTTGCAGGCTGGCAGCACCCAGTGTCAAAGCAGTGCTACTGTTCCTGTGTGGTTACCCTTTCTTAGTTCCACATCCACAATGGCGGCTTTATCAAATACACTGAAATTAACTGCATATCATTCATAAATTTAATGCATCTGATTGTAATTAACCTGTAACAATATAATGGTCCACAGAATGGTCAAACTATTCTAAATACCATAACTGCTTTAGTGTTGTTACTTCTCACTGCACCTTCTTCTTGTTCTGTCAGCTGTTCCCGTTAGGGGTTGCCACAGCAGATCATCTTTTTTCATATTACTCTCACTGCACCACTCGGAGTATTTATATCACTGTATCTGAGTGTGAATCACAGCTGTACAGCAGCTGATCAGAAAGAATTATTGGTATACAGCACTCACTGCCTCAGCCATTCGCTATTTGAACTGCTCTCATCTGACCAACGCTTCACAGCCTTTCCTGTTCGGACCTCGCGGTTCACAAATAGTTTCATCCCAAGAACTATACACACACTCAATCAGTCCATCAAGTGCTCCTTGTAGAACTGTTTGTACTTGCAAGTTACCATGAGGTAATTGTACTTATGATACAGTTATAATATTGCACAACCTGAGCCACTTTATAAAGCGCGTATTTACAGTACATATGATGACGATATCATTGTTAAGATGAAATGCAGCAAAATATGTTGATTATATTATACAGATAAAACTTTAACTACATGGTGCCGCAGCACTAGCGAGCTTGAGCTTCATTCACAGATTGTTTCTGCCTCGCGCTGTATTCATGCTGTGGCTGGCGCAACACTGGAAGGATAGATGGATAGAATAATTAAACATTACGAAGATATTTCGATGTTCCTTAAAAGTTTTGAAGAATCGGCATTCTAAGCTTACAGATGGCTTAACGTCTATTACAGAGCTGATTGTGTGGCGATTGGGTATTTGGAGAAAGAAAAGTAAGGACAGGAATTGGGGGTTAGTACGTTGGAAAAAGACAGTACTTCTGTAATAAAGTATTTCATTGAAGGTCGCGCATGGCGCAGTAATCATCTTGTGTAAGACATGAACAATCACTGCGCCACCGTGTTCCCATGTTTAATAACATGCTTTAACTCATATCATCATGAAAATGATATCACGTATACTTCTCAGTATTTGAATTATTCAGAGAGCTGTAATATTACGAATGTAATAGATTCTGTGTCCTGTCAGAGGAAGAGCACGTAGTGATTCAGGCACATAGAGCACATATAAGATCAAATACACAAGAAAGCATTTAACGTGCTACTTTAGTTACGATGGGATTTGAGAAACTAGTAAATTAAATGATTTTAAGATGAAGTTTATGATGTTCTACTTTAACGACAAAATAAACTACGTGATTAAAGTGGAAATTTCGAGATTAAAGTTGACATTTTGTGCTTTTTTCACACGGTGTGCCTTTTTTTTTTCACTGTACCCTAATAAGATTTCATATGACACTCAGACGGTGGGCTACGAGTCGTCTTTTCAGGATGACTTTGATATGTGACAACTTATTTTTTATTTCGGGCACTGTGCGACTTTGTGAACTTGAGCTTTTGAGTTTCTCCGACACGCTATGTCACTCGATCAACTTCCTTTTGTTGCTTATATAACTGTTTAAACCAGCAAATAGTATGTTTTTCTTTGCCTCCATTTGGTATTCGCTGAAATTCTTCTATTTTTCCTCGTACTTTTGCCATTGCCTTTTCACAGAACACTGAGCTTAAGGGCTATTTATATTGATTTGCATATTCAAAGAGGCGTAATTCTGGGAGGAGTTGGGGCGGGACAGCAGGCGCGTGCACGTGCGTTTATTTCCACGCTGAGCGGGATTTATGTAGCAGAAGTACGCGGAAGTTGGCAAACGCACAGATTCCTACATCTGGATTTTTCTCTGCGTAAGGTTCGGCTTTTGTGCTTACGTCATGTTATAGTGCAAATTCTACGCACGGTATTATGCATGAGGCCCCAGGTGTGCCTGGTGTGAAAGATGCCCAGACACAGACACTGAGACAGCCAAATCCAAAACACACGCTATTTATTTTTACAGCACAACACAGCTCACAGTCCTTTTCCTTTTCTTTTCTTCTGCCGCCACCACTCCTCTCTCGCAAGCTCTATCCACTACCACCCGACTCTGGCTCCCTGAATGGAGTGAGGCAGCCCCTTTTATGTGCTCCAGGAACTCTCTGATGATCTTCTTGCAGCACTTCCTGGTGTGGGCGGAAGTGCTGCATGGACACCCGGAAGCACTCCAGGTATGACCGGTCCCTCTTCCGGCAGCACTTCCTGGTGTGGCGAAAGTGCTGCTGTCCAGGGCTCTGAGATTTCCAGGCGCCCCCTGGTGGTGGTCACGGACACCAACAGGGTTAAGCTTCCAAGCTCTCCATCCGTGACCCTGATGTAATGCCCTCTTGCACCCCGGAGAAGATATTGCCACTCTACCATTCCTTCCCTTCTCCAGGTGTCCCAGTGGGGAAAGGTCCCCAGTCGTCTGCCACACTGGGGTTTGGGGTGCTGCAACGCCTCCTACAGGTCACAATTACTAAACCAAAAGAACATGAAACCTGCTACCAGATGTCACCAACTTACAGTATATTTGTTCAATAAAATAACTTAACTGAAGTCCATCACTAACCTGTTTAAGAGGTCACTTTAAAGTAAAAGCAGGTATCTACCATTCAAATTCTCTTTAAACACTTCTTACTGAATGTCACCTATTAAATATTTAATCTTAAATTGCTTCAGTTGCTTGAAGTGTAAAACATTCAGCATCTTCAGTCTTCCCTTGTAGCTCATACCTGTTACACCTTCTGCTAAGAAAAGTGGAATGAAAAATAGGAATGACCAGGAGAGGAAACGTTAACTGAATCCAGAGCTGAAATCGGAGATCTGACTTATCATGCTACCACAACGCTAATCAGATTACTGCGGTAAGGAGATAAAGCAAAGAATTAGAAAACAGGGAATCTAAACTAAAAGAACTAAACCTGCACACACATAAGATTGTTTTTTGAGGATATTTGACAATTTGGATAATGAGATGTCTGGTGTGCCACTTTTTATATTGTCACGTCGATTACACTATTTACGGTATCAGAATCAGCTTTATTGGCCAAGTATATGTACACATACAAGGAATTGGACTCCGTTTTTACCTAGTATTGTCCCTGATGCTGTGAGATTGACTTAAGTGTTCATGAGAGCGATGGCCTGAGGAAAGAAACTGTTCACATGTCTGGTAGTTTTGGTGTACAGTGCTCTGTAGCGCCTACCAGAGGGAAGAAGTTGAAAAAGGTTGTAACCAGGGTGTGATGGGTCTGCAATGATGTTTTCCGCCGTTTCCTGACTCGAGATCTGTATAAGTCTTGAATGGAGGGCAGATCAACACCAATGATTTTTTCGGCAATCCTGACTGTCCGTTGAAGTCTGTTCCTGTCCTGTTTTGTGGCTGAGCCAAACCAGACTGTTATAGATGAACAGAGAACAGACTGGATTACTGCAGAGTATTTCCAGAGTTATGCTCTGTAGCAACTCAACAGGACATTGCCCATAAACAAGACCATGACAGAAACTGCACAATTATTTTTATTAATAACTAAAAACAATAATCATGGATTCTAAAACAGGTGCTAAGGAAATTTTAAAGTACCTATTCACACTATTCACACTTTTGTGAGATTTTTGATTGGGTTGGCTGAACATTTTCCCCAAGCACATGTGGAAACACAGTCTGTCTGTTGCAACAGTGAAAAGTTTCAACCTTGATCAGTCAGTTTTTCTTGTTTTCTAGGAGTAAACATGCCTGCTTTGCTGTCTGTTTGTTCCTAAGAACAGCAGTGAGCAGTAATCTTCTTTTAATTGGCTGAAGGTGTACCAAAATCCTCACCGATTCATTAAATTCATGATACAGACTTTCACATTGTCATCATCACTAGTAGACATGGACAGACATCCCGCATCTTATTCCTTATTAACATTTGCCTGACAGTTTAACTTCTCAGTCCATTAGTAAACACTCCATTGCAGTAAAACACTGTCTCCATATTGTGCAGAAAGCCTTCCATGGATTTCATTTCCTGGTATACCTTCAGCTCATAAAAAGCGGATCACTGCAGTCTGCTCTTCTTCAGTACAAACAGAGCAGAGTGGCTATTTTACTTGTAAAAAACAACAAGAGAAACCGACTGATGGAGGTTGAAACTTTACCACTGTGACTGTAGACACGCCATGTTTCCACATGAGTTCTGGGAAAACTGTACAGCCAAACCAAACAAAATATCACAAAAGCTTAGATAATCATTGACTCTCCCTCATACACAGAATCATAATAGCATGTTGTTATTATTCTATTATTATTCTTCTTTTCTAGATGCTCTGTAGCTCTGTTATGTCAATTTTATAATCTGTTGGCTAGTAATGTACAGCCTATTCCAGGTTCCACGTGTCCATTTTATAGTTTATGTAGGGACTCCATAGATGTGTACTCCAGCATCCCATGTAATTCTGCATCCTATGTGCATTCGTTATCACTTCTCTACCCTGCCTGGATGTGGAGAATGATCCATCCACTATAGTTATCCAGTTAATATAACGCACATGCCTTTGGTTTAATTTCAGTTTGTTATTTTGAATTGTGCTATAATTTATCACCACAGCAGCATTTGATTTTCTGGACACCACCAGTTCATGTCCACAGCCATATTGTTTACTGTTAATATGTTTGTTGTTGGTCACACGGCACACAATTCATCTCTCACCTATGTAAGATAGCAGGACACATGTCTTACCATGCTTCCTTTGGATTTCATTATTTTCTTCCACTCTCCCTCCCTCACACTGGTTTTGTTGTATAGAGGAAGCTAAAATGTGCTACCACAAAGTTATTTAGGATTTGGATTAGTTGCTTGGTTCTTGACTCTTATTTTGTTTTGTGCTTCAGAAAAGGTAATCCATTTGAAGCACAGTATGTTTGGGCCCAGCCAGTACTTGGATGGGAGACTTTCTAGGAAAAACTTGGGCTGCTGCTGGTAGAGGTGTTGGTGAGGCCATTGGGGGTGTTTACCCCATGGTCTGTGTGTGCAATTACAGGGACTCTGTGCTGCAAAACTGAACTTATGCGCAGTAGTAACGCTGCTGCCTCGCAATAAGGAGATCATGGGTTCGTGACCCGATTCCTTCCTGCATGTAGAGCACTTTGAGGAGTTAGAAAAGTACCCTGTAAACGTAAAGAATTATTATTAATCAACCAAAGTCCTGACTCTCTGAAGTTATAAAAGATCCATGGGCATCTTTTGAAAAGAGTAAGATATTTTCCAATAGTCCTGGCTGAGTTGTCCACAAAGGCCTTGTCCATTTTGCCCCCCTCGTCAAACCCCTCTCTCTTTCTCTGTCAACACATTAAAACCTAATGGCTAATGTGTGGTGAGCATACTAGTGCAAGAATGATTGCTATTGTGTATTACAGGTAGATGCTACACATTGGTGGTCTTTAAAATTATCAAAGGCATTGATAAAGTAAATCCAGCAGAAATCTTTCGACTAAATGGCAAATCACGTACTCAAGGACACCAGTGGAAATTAAGGGGAAGTGCATTTAGGACTGAAGCCAGAAAGAACTTCTTTATGCAAAGAGTTGCGAGACTCTGAACAAGCTTCTAAGTCATGGAGCTGAAGCAAAAATCTTGACAGGTATCTGAATGAGATATTGGGACAGCTTAGCTGTTAACTAAACAAACAAGACTGACAGACTGAATAGTTTCCTCTTGTTTGTCAAATTTCTTATGTTCCATGTAAAGCATTCTAAGTAGCAAGAAAAGTGCTGTATAAATGTAATTTATTATTATTTGATGTTGACTTTCAGTTGTCCTTGTTCACTGTTGAGTTTGACCCGTGCCTGTTCCCCACCTAAACTTCTGCCCGTCTCTTATTCAAGGCTAAGACTCCTAAATTCTTCACAGGATGTGAGGGAGGATGAGAGTTTTAAGGTTGTCACTAGCTGATGCAGAGAATGCACCCCATTTCGATAATAAACTCATTGGGAAATGAGAATTTTGAATGATTATAAAAGACATTTCTTTAGCTTTTTTACTGCATTAAGGGCTTATTGAAAAGAACATCTGAATTAATTAGCATGCCGACATACAGACAGACCTGCATGTGATGTAACACCTTTCATCTAAGCACATTTCAAAAGTGCTTTATGTGTACTCTATGCTGCATTGGTTTTCTGATTTATACAAGCAGAGCTCAGGGTCACACTGTGAGTCAGAGCAGTTAGCCAAACCGGCACCATTGTTCTTTACAGAAACCCATACCTAATACAGTAAAAAAAAAAGCTGATAATAATTTGTACTTTTATTTTTCTTCAATCAATTGAAGCCTTTGCTGTTTGTTTGTTTGCCTGTTTGACCTTCACGGCACAGCAGATGTAACGTTGTTGGTTTTTTTTTTTTTTTTCATTTAATACCAAATAAGAATGCATACTTTTTTGCCAACTTCACTTTCATTGTGCACTGAAATTGGGCTTTAAAAAAATATTATATTGTGCGTATGACTTTTGTTTTGCATTGATAGAATTTAGGGAAAAAAAAAATTCATTCACACATTTCTATTGAAAAGTTCCATATAAAATTTTTGCCTCATTTAACACAGTTATTAACACTTCATACAGTGGATTCAAAAAGTATTCTGACCCCTTCACTTTCTGCATACTTGTGTTGTAGATTTAATTTGAAATAAATAAGCTTGTCATTTTGCCCATCAACATATGTACAATAACCTATGACAACAATTTGAAAACATGTTTTCAGAATAATTTGCTAAATATATTAAAAATTACAAACTGGAATCTCTCATTCATACAAGTATTCAGACCCTTTGAGGTCGCACACCAAGTTTTGGTCAGGTGTTTGCTTTAATTCTCCCTGAGATGTGTCTAAAATGTGACTAAGTCCACCAGTGGCAAATTGAATTGACTGGACATTATTAAGAAAGTATGTGTACAGTATGTAAGTCCCATAATTCACACTACATGTCAGGAGAAAAAACAAGCCATGAAGCCCAAGGAAACTTCTTTAGACCTCCATGATCAAATAGTGGTGAAGCATAGAACAGGATGAGGGCATAAAACCATCTCTAGAGTTTTGAGTGTTCCCAGGAGCACTGTGACCTCAAGGATTGTGAAATGGAAGAAGTTTACAGCCACCCGGACTCTTCCTAAAGATGGCCATCTGGCCAAACTGGTGATCAGCAAGAAGGTCTTAATCAGGGACGTGATTTCTCCTGTAATAATACAGAGACCTGCAGAGATGATCTGTGAACTCAATTACACCCCAGATCATCCACTACAACTCTTTCTGAGGTCCATAGATTGAACTATTCAAGCCATTCAGTTTATTAATGTGCAATAATAAAATCTACTTATAATACCACAGTAAACCAGTAAATACAAAGAAGTATTGCTTATGATTCCAACCCATGAAGGAGTTATGGAAATGTTATAATCCAATCACATACAAAAAGAACAAATTCTCAACTCATTGGGGCAGACAAATTGTTAGTTATCAGACAGGTAATGTAGGTGAAGGTTGGGCCACTTTCACTTCAGACACCAATGACAAAATACTCAAAGAAAAGAACAACGCAAATATTTGCTATCTTAACCCATTTTGCAAATATACCCAGGGAAACGTCAGTACCCTAAGATGAAGTAAGTGACATCTAATTCAGTTTATTTTATTAATGTGCCATTTTTCCCCCCTCTCTGTTCCAGGAAGGTGCTGTTGCAGTAGCAATACGTCTAAATTAAATAAACAATTCTAAAGAGAAATATTTACAAGTTGCATTAAAAGGCACAAAATTAACAGTGACAAGATTTGAGTCATTACTTGTGGTCAAACTGGAGGATTCCTGTACTAATGAAAGCGAAGATTGTGTTAATAATAACAAACATGAAAAGAAAAGGTTTACATAAATTGAGAACATTAAGGAAGTTAGCCATTTTGGATATGTCAGTTCTTTAGCGACAAAAAAAAAAATTCTGGGTGTAAGCTGCAATCTGTGGACTGTTTTTGGGGTTATAATGAGCCAGTGTGCACTGGTCCCTGCAAGATGACAATGATCTGATGTAATATTTTTTCCCCACTAGATTTGAGGGACCTTCCACAAAGCATACTAATGATGCAGTTTTTTTATCCAGCATTTTGCTGTGTTTCCATATGCGCAGGATTGTGAGAATGGTTAGACAACCCACAGATCACCTCCAAAGACCTGCAAGAACATCTTGCTGAAGATGGTGTATCTGTACATCGTTCTACAATTCAGCGCAATTTGCACAAAGAACATCTGTATGGCAGGGTGATGAGAAAGAGGCCCATTCTGCACTCACGCCACAAACAGAGTCACTTGTTGTATGCAAATGCTCATTTAGACAAGCCAGATTCATATTGGAACAAAGTGCTTTGGAATGATGAGACAAAAATTGAGTTATGTGGTCAGAACAAAAAGCCTTTGCATGGCGGAAGAAGAACACCGTATTCCAAGAAAAACACCTGCTACCTACTGTCAAATTTGGTGGAGGGTCCATCATGCTGTGAGGCTGTGTGAGTAGTTCAGGGACTAGGGCCCTTGTTAAAGTCGAGGGTCGAATGAATTCAACCCAATATCAACAAATTCTTCAGGATAACGTACAAGCATCAGTCACAAAGTTGAAGTTACGCAGGGGTTGGAAATTCCAACAAGACAATGACCCAAAACAGTTTGAAATCTACAAAAGCATTCGTGCAGAGGGAGAAGTACAATGTTCTGGAATGGCTGTCACAGTCCCCTGATTTGAATATCATCGAAAATCTATGGGATGATTTGAAGCAGGCTGTCCATGCTCAACAGCCATCAAATTGAACTGAACTGGAGAGATTTTGTATGGAAGAATGGCCAAAAATACTTCCATCCAGAATCCAGACACTCAAAGGCTATAGGAGGCGTCTAGAGGCTGTTATATTTGCAAAAGGAGGCTCAACTAAGTACTAATGTCATATCTCTGTTGGGGTGCCCAAATTTATGCACCTGTCTAATTTTGTTATGATGCATATTGCATATTTTCTGTTAATCCAAAATACTTAATGTCACTGCTGAAATACTACTGTTTCCACAAGGCATGTCAGATATTAAAAGGAAGTTGCTACTTTGAAAGCTCGGCCAATGATAAACAAAAATCCAAAAAATTAAGAGGGGTTCCCAAACTTTTTCATATGACTGTATATGTAGTATTAATTTTAAGTTTCTCTCTTCTCCATTTAGTAGTATTAAGAAATAGAAAAGTCAGTTCTGTGAATTTTGCTTTTAGTTTCGTTTTGACATTGATTTTTTATATCGTCTTATTTTCATGCTAAGACTCCCAGAAGTGTATGGTCACCACAGGATAAAGATCAACATTGTGCACTTCCATTTTGTCCATGATTATGGATAACTTACTGAAATGTGTGTGGTATTGTTCTTTTGATTCACTGCTTAGTTTATCGACTTATGGCAATGACCTTTAAGATTACAAGTTCTGGTTAGCATTTTTGGTTATGACACAAGTTTGACTGCTTAGCCAGTTCCTCGATTATGGTTCATCATCTGGTCCAATTACCATCTTGTGTCGGTTTGTGTTGTGATTTAGAGCAAGTATAAGGACATTCTTACTTCCACATCTCCAACAGACTAGTAACAGTAGACAATGAATACATCATTCATTAAATTTGTTATGAATTGTTGGTTTCTATTTTTTCAATATTTAAGTTATGTGTAAATATACAAATAGTTTTGTTGTGCAACTTAATATACTTCTGGTTTTATTTTAAACTCAGTTTACAAGAGTTGTCAATATTTTGCACCTTTTCCAATGCCATTTTATTTTTCATGGGAGCCATCATTTTGTAATGTGCTTTGAATATTGTTGCTAACTCAGAATAAAATGTACGTCTTTAGACATGTGGTGTCATCAGGTCAACGATACAATGGTCAGCGCCATTAACTTCCTGAAGATCAGAGTATGTGGATAAAAATTTTACTTGTTGCCGTGTGTTTTTAGAATAACTAAACAGACATTTGGTGATGACATGGAGTCCCTAAAAAGGCAAAGAAGCAAGGAGTCATCCAGGACTTTGACTAACCAGCCAGGAAGAAGCTCACCTGGGCTCCAAATACTATCTGCTGGTTTCAGCCAGAGAAGGACCTAAAAGTGAGGTAGCTGGAAAAAAAAAAATGTTCAAAAATATATCAAATTCCCCAACAAGAGGGAAGATAACTATCAACCCCTAGCTTCTGAACAAGGGCAAACAATCTTTACAAATCAGAGATTTACTTATCAAAAATAGAAAAAAATACAGGAAAAAGAGACAAAATGAGTTACCTAAAAGACAAACCTTCAGCAAACAAGTCCAAAAGCACTAACCAGAAATCAAAATTAACCAGAAGCAAGAAAATAATAATAACCAGTAAATCCAACAAAAGTCGCAATACCCATGAGTCTTCCACAATAAACAAAACAGTCTCCTCCTGTCCCTGAACATTCTCAGCTCACTCATTTAGACCAATATAAAACTGTGATAAATAATAACTCAAAAGCAACAATAAAATACATGAACATACATTAAAATATAACACCTCTTGTAATTCTGACACAAGAGCAAAAAGAGGAGAGGCCTTGAAAACAGCCCACAGGAAAAATGGGCCAGAAATCTAATGGGCCTGTCCAAAAACAGGTCTCACCCTTGGGGAGCCTGAAACATAGGAATTTGGGAGGCTTCAGACCTGTCTAGGCCTCACAGTGGAGACGATTTTTTTAAAATTCAAAATATGTCTCATAACATGAAGTACCATGAAACTCTGGATGATAGAGACAAGTCCCACCAGAATCTTTATAAAAGATAATTTATTAACAAAAATTGCAGATACACTCAAAAATATAAAAAAAGGAGGCAAAAGGGTATTGCCTAAAATGCAGTCCTCGGCAAACAAGTGCCAGTTCAAAAAAACACATCAGAAATCAAAATCCTTTAAAACAGTAGCAGAAGTCACAGAAACCAGAAAATGCAAACAAGCAGTCATCATAATGAGAACTCACCAAAGCACATTCAAATGAATGGCGTTCATTCATCGCATTACCCATCAGCCTTTATAGGGCTGGGAGCAGTTCCTCAACAATGATAGACAGGTAGCCCCACCTCTTGGGGAACCACCCAAAAAAAAAAATCAAGCAGACATTTAAAGAAAATGTAAAGTATGTTTAAAGTACGTAACAAAAATAAAAATACATTGATCAACTAAATGATAATTGAATATAACAATATTAATAGAAACAACTATAATAAATAATTCAAAATGAATGAGAACAAAAAATCCAACTTTTGTTTTTCTGACCACAATTTTTGTTTAAAGTTTGGGTTTTGATGAAAGATAGGATTGAAACGGTGTTTATGCTTTAGTTTGTGTCTCTTCTTCTGGTCCCTTCATAAAACTTCACTTGCCTTTATCATCAAGCAGAACACCATTTCAAACAATTTATAAGAAACAGTCGTACAGTTGTGAGTAGGAATAGCTAGAACCAAGATTTGGGCATGTATTAAAATTGTTTATTGATATTGGATTCAGAAATCAAAAAGACCTTAATTGAACAACATTTAATCAAAACTGAATTAACAAATTAATTAAAATCAGAGCATTTAACAAAAAATGTAACTTATTTAAACATGAAGTTGAATAATAAGTAAACAAGTTAGTTAACTTTATGGTTTTCGGATAACTTTAACTAAAGAACCCAACATTATTCAATATTTACAAATGAAACCTATTAACTTATTCTCATACTACAGTAAAGTATCAATAGTTTATAAAATGCATTTCTCAACACTTTAAAATCTGTAAAGATTCTGTGTGACACCCTTAATAACAAAAAAAGCAGTAATTTCCAATTTACAAGACCTAATATATGAAATTAAAGAATCTTAAAGGAGAAGAACAAAACCCCAAAAGTCAATGAAATACTCAAAGCAAATACACAGAACACTAAAGTACTAACCAGATTCAGAGCTGAAGTCTTTACAAAGCAGAACAATAATCCTTAGACATCTCAGTTCAAAAGGACACAAAGGTGAATAGCAAGAGAAACTTTCTCAGAAACATGCAGCTGCAAGATCAGCAGAGAGAAATGTCTGAGTAATGTCACAAGGCATTACTCCCATTTTTATTGTCAAAGCCCTGACTATTACATTATTAGCCAGTAATTGATACTGATTATCCACACCTAGGAAGGAATAAGGGTCAGAATGCCAGAGAAAAGCTCTAAGACATAATTGGTTTAACAAGCCTGCAGTAAAGATTACCATAATGAGCAAAGCCCAAGCCAGGCTTCAGACAAAATTAGGCAGGGAGAAACCCTAAATAAAGAGCCCAGGCCAAACCATAGCAACTCTAAATAAGACCATATGAATGGGAATACATATGTGTGTGTGTTCCCTATGAGGACTGGAGACCCCTCCAGTGCTGCTCCTTGAATTGCTCCTGATTCTACTGGTAAATGCTCCAGCTCCCATGGAGCTGAACTGTATGATGCAGGTTCAAAATATGATGGATGGATTAACAGATGGATAAATAAATGGATGTGTCTTTTACTGATAAGGACCCTACATAATTTCTACATTCCCTAAAATTCAAATTTTAAGCCAGTGGTATGCTGAGTGCTCTGACTAACTGCCTAAAGCACTCAGCAGACAACATAGGCTTCACCTCAGGCAATGGTTTTAGTCAAATGTGATGAACAATGAAAGCTAATAGTGGTGTCGGTTTATATGTAGCATTAAAAATTCCATGTTTGTGATGCCTGGTCAGCAGAGCTCCATAACGCAGATCATGCACCATCACTTCTGATGGCAGAGTTCTAATGATGAAGAAAGCTGGATGGTGTCCTGTTATCAGTTTGCTGTATCCGTGTCAGACTGTTATATTTCAGCCAGGGTTTGTCCCCTGGTTGGGGTTCAAATACATTTTTATGTATGTGTTGTTCATTTTTAATTCTTTTTTGATTTTCTGCGTATTTTAAACCACTCCTCTGTTTTTGTGACCTCCCCTTTTTTATATTGGAATTGGAATTTGTTCACTTTTAAGATTGCCTTTTGAAGGCACTTGTCTCCTTAGAGCTTATTATTTTTTAAATAAATCTTTTATTTGTAACGATACACCTTTGCCCTTTTTGTGTAAGTAGATGGTAATTCTCTGTTGCAGTGAGTATTTTGAGTCATTTTGTGTTTGAGACTTCACAAGTTCATATCTCTGGTGGATACAGTAGACCTGGAGGTCTTTTCCAGCCTGGAAGTGGGTGTCTTTCAGTTATTCCAGGCAACTGCAACTGTAGCTTACACCATGGGCTAGAAGTGACAGCGTTCAGGTGTGCAATGTGCCCAGAAAATAAGAGCTGGTGATGGGCAATGGGTTTGATGAGTGAAACCAATAAAACCAGGATATCTGGAAAGATTTAAGCCTTTGTATATTGGAGGCCAGCATGGTCCTGGTCTGCAAGCCATAGAACAGGATTGACAGAATGCAGGTTTGATACATTTTGGTCTTAGTGTTGATCTTAATGTCCTGAAAATGTGAGGGTTTTTGTAATGACCTTATGGCAGAAGTTCCAAATCCAATTCTGCATTTCATGTCTGTAGAGCACTTGTCGTCAGAACTCTATGCAAACTCTAAGACCTGTTCCACTTTCTGATCCTTGGTGATGATATCACCTTTGTTGTTTCCGACCCCTAAACTCTTGTCATTTCATTTTCTGCCATGGCACATGCAGACTCAGAAAGGATGCCTCTAAAATGAAATTTCTCCAGTGAGGTTAGGATTAGTGTTAGGGTTAGGTCTACATAATCAAGATTGATAAAGTGATGTTCTGGAAAGGTAACACTATTTTTCTGGGCAATACGCTCAAGAATCCCATCCACTACCATGCAAAAAAGTGCAGGAGGTAGGATGCAGCCCTGTCTGATTCCAGAAGAGGTCACAAAAACTCTACGAGAGGCAGCCATTAATTTTCACCTTGCCAATGGTTCCAGCATGAATGTCTTAGACAAGGTTGGGGAAGAGTGTCGGAAAGTTGTCACAGAGCTTCCCAGAGGACCCCTACTGAGTTGAATCAACATAAATCATAGTTCAGATCTACATATGCAATGTCCAATAGACAATTAAGCTGTTCTCACAGATACATAGAGAGTTTAAAGTAAAAATAGCATCCATTGAGAAACAGCCTGCAATAGAGCCTGACTGCTGAGAATGATGCCTCTCTGTCAGGAGGGGCTGGAGTCTTGCAAGAAGGACATCAGCAGAGAAGGGACAGAGAGAAGAGTGATTGGTCTATAAATTAAGCACTCTGTCCTGAGTCCCTTGCCCTGCAAGCAAGAATGGTATCTTACTTCCATACAGTCAACCAAACCTTCTCAAACAGTTTGTGGAGGGCTACACTCATCACTCTCATTTCAAGGGCTCTTGAGGGATGCCATCTGGGCCTGCTGCTTGACCATAATGAAGTTTCTGTATTGACAAGCACATCTCATTGAGACTTGGAACATCATGGACACGGATGGTTTAAGGTGATAGAAAAGTACTCACTCTACGGCTGCAGTATCTCTTACTGGTCGGAGCAGATGGCAGTATGAAAACTGAGATATACTGAATCTGTAATAAGCAGAGGTCCGTACATCAAAAGGCAGGAACTACTGTAACTCACAACTGAAAAGGCAAATTAGAGTCCTAAACAAACACAGCCATAAACATAGGAAGCATAAGAAGAGTGCTAGAATATAGTTTGTTTAAATACTCGTTAAATCATAAGTCGGCCTTCAGAAGTGTACGAAAACTTTAAATAATGACTTAGAACAAAAAAAACTTGGCAATGGCAAATGCAAAACGGCCCAGGGCATTCCAATACCCTCCCCACTCTTTAAAAGTAACCTCCAGGTGTAATCGTCCCAATATGTTGAAACAAACATGAACAAGACAAATGAGACAGGGTAAGATAACATGGCTTTGCAGTCAGAGGACACTATTTCTTCAACTGTTTTATCTCTAGACCTATTGTGCAAACCTTCAGAACAACAATAACTCTCAGAAAACTGTACAAGAGCCAATTGTGTAACAGGCCACAATAAATCCTTTACTCTTAACATAGCCGTGTCTTTGCAATTTACTCTAGATATGAACCATTTCTGATCTTTCTACAAAGGATTCCGAAAATTAAAAAAGTTTAGGAACTGACTGTATATTGAAAAACTCCAACATGGTCAGGACTGTTCTTAGGGTGTAATTCATGGAGAAAGCCTCCTTAGTAATCAGTTCAGTTACTGTATTTATGAAAGAATGGGTGAAAGCACTACTTAGTGCTACAGTACTGGACTGAGGATTTCATTTAATGTAACGGTAACAGTCTCAGATGCAGATGTAAAATTTTATTTGTATCATTTGCATGCGGCCTCGTTTTCCAACTAAGATATAGCAGGGAAGATGGGATTTAGACAATCAGCAGCTAGCAAAACAATTATTTCAATTCAGTTCAGTTACATTTCACAATCTATTACAAAATCCAATTTTCCTTGCATGCAAAGAATTTGAACTCATTAAATCTGACTGGACAGCACAGAGGTTAGCACTGCTGTCTCATAGCTTCAGAGTGTAAGGTTTGAATCCTTTGCATGTACATTGTCTTTATTAAGTCTGTACATTCTCCATGTGTTTCCATAGATTCTCTTGCAGGTATTTGAAATTTCCTCTCAAATCCCCAAAGATAAGTGTTTGAATTGTCAATTCTAAACTGTACCAGTGTGTGAATGTGCTCCACAAGGCATTGGCATCCTGTCCAGAGTTATTTTGTTCTGCCAGGATAGACTTTAACCCCCTGTGACTTGGAACCTGACTGAACAGGTTTGCAAATGCTGTGTTATGAAGTGTTATGTTAAATCTATCGAAACCATTAGCAAAAGTCACCAGTACTTTTGAAGAATAACTTCTAACCTGAAAGCACTTTTCCCTTATAAAAGTTAAAATTTCCCACACCATTTTCAAAATTTGTTACAGAATTAATTATTTCATGTAATAATTTCTGCCACAAACACTGCACTTGCTGCCATGAATTTGGAAGTTGTGAAAGTTTCATTTTTCTATCTTTAAATACATAATTCTAAAGATAAGAGTTAATCTTTTTAAGGAACACCTAAAATGTGTAAATCCATTAACAACTCAAAAGTCGACCTCGTCACAATATTAAGACAAACACCAGTAAAATTAAAAATATTTTTTTAACATTATCTCCATGAACACTAAGACACTTGTTTCATTATTCACACAGTTTTTTATCACGTTCAGAATGCTTTGTCTTGCTTTGTAAATTCTCTTCTGTAGCTGCCTAAATGTCTTCACCATTGGTACAGCACATCCTATTGGGTAGCTCATCATACTGGGGAACAGGCAATAGTCTCACAGACATGACTCAACCATCATGTAATGAACATGCCTAATACATACAAACCAGACAATAATCTAGAGGAAATATGGGTCACAACCCAACATGATGTCTGAAGTTTGGTCGTGCTGAGTCGTGAATTACAATAATACTGAATGAAAATGGCTTGTGAATGGTTAGTGGAAAGCTGTGCAATGAGTCAATGCTTGTAAGGGAAAAACAATCCCTCCCGGACTATCATTTCAGTGATTGTCCAATGGGGATCCAATCAAGATGACGATAGTGGCGATTCTTGAAAGGGGATCCCCCTTCCCGGATGACAATTGGTGGCAGTTCTACAAGGGAGATGGATCCCCTGGATGACGATCCACTGTGATTGTGGGTCACGGAAATACACAAAAGGCAAAACTGGGTCAAAAGAAAAAAAGGTTTAAGAACCACTGACCTGCAGAGTTGTCTTCTTTTCCATCAGGCACAAGCTTGACACAAGCTTCTATGAGTCTACCTACAGAGTGGCTCTGTAACTAAGAAATATGCCGCATGGACAGAAAACGAAGATCATCTTAAAACAACTGTAGCTATAATTGTTGTATACATAGCCATGTTGTATACTTTATGTAGTATTTCTACCAGTGCTCTGGCTTATGGTACTACTGGTACATTTAGATTATATTGAGTAGAAGAACAGTTTGCCTTCACTGCTATTTTGCCTGTGGTTAATAGCATGGGAATTAAGAGCTCATTATAAATTCCAGGTAAGCAGAGGTGAGAGGAGATGTCCTCAATAGGGTCTGTTCATAATGTAGTCTTACATAGTCATAGTTTTAGGTAAAACATCACTCTAGGAAAGGGTGTAACTTAGGGGCTGAAACCCCAATTGCCTACTGGACATGCCCAATTTATTTTTTATTTTTAGATTAAGGTACCTTATAAATTCTTGTTGTCCCCAGCAATAACAGTGGAGCTCCTTTTCTTATGGAATCTAGAGGTGTACTGCCTTTTTCTCTATTGTCTTGTCTTTGTGATGTGTGACCAGAAGTGCCATCTTTCTTGTTGTGGACTTTATGCGTGTTTTAGAGTTCCACTCTTGTCCTTCTTGTATGACTTCTAATCCTCTCCTAAAAAGAGTGAGAAGAATATGATCTGGAGATCTGTGTCCTTTCCCCACACAGATATCAAGATGTGTAAAGATGCTTAATAGGTGTAAACCCATTTAATACATCAAAATTCTTTTCTATATACTATAAATTCCAACAGTATTTATAGGAAAAGTAAAGTGGATTTCATTCAACATTTGGAAAACTCTTTTTACATAACCACCCAAAATCATTTTAATCACCATGAGTTACACAGAACAGCAGCACACAGGGGATAAATCATTCATTTGAAGAGGTAGGTGAGCATAATCTGATGAGCCACATGAGACAAGAGAGCACTTTGTCTTCTGAAGTTCTGTTTGTGTTGTTATGTTCTTAAATAACATCAGTAGTTAGCTGGCACATGAAATAAAGAATATTTTCATTTTGTAATTAAGCATGCTGTACAAAACAGGACATTTTCTTTTGATGGCCAGCAGATCTTAGGTTCTAGCCTGGCCTTGCGAGTCTCCATCTGTCTTCTGCTGTAAACTAGCATTACTTGTCTAATGATTACAAAGACTCAAATGCCCACTCTGCATTCTTATCAAAGAATGTATATCAGTAAACTCCTCCAGAGGTAATGACTGATCAACTGCCCAATTCTGCCTAAAACAGTCCCATAAGGACGCACTGTATTGCTATCTTTGTGTCCCAAACTCCCATCACACCTGCTCAGCTCAGCAAATAACCCACACGTACGCACTTGAAATCAACATAGACAGCTCACATCCACTCCCAGCTGGCTACTTCTTTCCCAGTGAATTATCACGGTTTCAAATTCTGATAGTGTACAAAATGCAGAAAACGGGCAAATTATTTCAAAGACCTGAAATGTATCTTTGTTTTACAGTGCAATGGTAGTGTGAGAAAATAAAAATCCTCTGCTAACAAACATCTATTGAAATGGAATATTATTTTCAATAGATAAATTGAGTAGTAAAAAAGACATGGCTACCTTTTAACTTGAATGGGACATCCAAGCAGTCAAGGATTACTTGCTGAGCTGTTACTCCTATTTCAGTTCAAGCAATCAAGAAAGCTAATAGGATGTTAAGTTTTAGAGTGTGATATGTGGAGTACAGTATACTTTAAGGGAGGTTATACTTCAGTTACTGTGTATGACCCAATAGAGAGGTCTCACCTGGGGTTTCATGTATAAATCCTCGCGTAGATTCTACACTAATATTTTACTTACATCACAAAGGCAAAAACACCATACACAGAAAAAAAACATCAGATTTATAAAGCCATATGTACGCCATGTGCCATGCCAAATTCCTTTGTAAATCTCCAATTAATTTACAACTCTGCATGCATGCACGCACTTTTATTCACACCCAGCCACCTTCCTCATTTACCATGTAAGGCTTAGAAATGCCTCTTTTGAATATTCATGATCTAATCACCATATAAATTTGGTCATGTTCCTAAGTGATGTCTTTTCTGAGTGAACTTGAGGTATTGAATGGAATGAAAACCACAAAAAACATTCTTCTTCTTAGTCTGTTTGTAAAATTCACAAATAAAAGACAAAGCCAAGAGTGGGAGCAAGTGAAAGCAACTAAGTTGAGAGAGCAAATGTAAAAAATAAAATAATGTTGTCAAGTAAATGTCAATGTTGCACTGCATAAAAGTCTCTTAACATTCGACGTGCAACATCCAAACATCTTTGAATTGCTATTGCATTGATACGATTTATTTTTGTATAGTACTCTACTATAGTATATATTCATATACTATACTATAGTATATACAGGCAGTCCCCGGGTTACGTACAAGATAGGGACTGTAGGTTTGTACTTAAGTTGAATTTGTATGTAAGTCGGAACAGGTACATTATTTTAATAAATGCTGTTGTTGACCGACTATAACCAAGTGCTCTGCCATTGAATGATGGAGTTTCACCTCTCTCTGACCTTTTTATTATTTCTACTTTATTTTCAATGGTGATGGTGTTTCTCTTCTTTACTGTATCACCAGCACTTGCATCAGATTTGTGTTTTACAGACATTCTTGAAGGGTGAAAACAAAAGGTTAAGATGAGCTCTTCTGCACAGCACTGTACACGCTATCACAGCAGGCAGGCATCCATCGTCAGCACGTCTGGTGTACTGACTAGAGACAACTTCCTGCTATGTACGTAAAAGTACAAGCAGGCTTGCTATTAAGAATGAATGGAAGTAGCGAGGGGCGGTTCACCACCAGCCCACATCACAGTCACCTCCATTACAGTATGCAGCCTGCAGCGTGTGTCCGCCCACCGAGAATGAACAGGGTGCAGCCAAAGGCATGTAGTGAATCGCCCACCACCACCCACATTCAACAAGCCACCCGAAGCACACTACAATGTTACCCCTTGCCACCCCGTTCACCCTCAATGGCCTCCGTTTAACCACAACCGGATCACCGCTTGCAGCATTACCAGCCGCCCACCGAAAACGATTCGGGGGAAGCCGTGTGTAGTGGGCGGAGCAGTGAAACGCCCTACACCGCTCCATCCAGCCTGCATCCAGTCAGGAGTAGTAGCTGCGGCATCGTAGTGGGCAGACAGCGAACCGCCCCATTAAGCCTCTATCCTGCAAACGAGCGATAGCTGTGGCCCCAGCAACTATGGACCACAGGTCACCGCTCGCTTGCCGCCGGGAGCCGGCCGAGGGACACAGGGACACTACACTGCACGAGCAGCGAAATCGCACCCCTCCAGCCACTACTTGCAGCGTCCACAGGCCAAAGATGACGGAGCGGCAGTTAATGAGGTGCATGTGTCACAGCTGCGGCCTCGTTCGTGTAAAGTAAAAAAAAAAAAAAAAGAAGTTCTTCAAGAGAAAGGATTACTGTAAACCTCTGGATGAAATGACAAAGGCCAACGAAGAATCTTTATAAATAAAGAATGTATTCAGTGTTTTGACAAATGAAAGAAAATAGTGAAAAGTCAAAAAAATAAGCAAAAAAAGGATATGCCTAAAAATGTAAGACCATAATCTACTAATCATTGTTTTGTCTTTAAACCAGGGTTAATTCTCTGGCTTGTGTTTATTTTCCTTATTGTTGCTTTTTAAGTATTGTTCATGTTTCATATTAATATTGTTTTGTTTTTTTTGGTTTAATATTAATATACTATGTCTTTAAATGTTCCACCATTCCATGTGTTTTGAGGGTGGAACCCCCAGGAGAAGGGCCACCCTGACATCATTGCTGCTGGTTCTGTCCTCTGCCTTTTTATGGAGAAATGGCCCAGCAGTGGTTCATGAAGTTTTTCAGAGGTCATTTTAAGTGTTGTTTTCTATTAGATTTCTAGTTTTTTGATTATTGCTTCTGTTCTTGGTTTACTGATTTTGGGTTTCAAATTAGGACTTATTTTTTTGGATTGATTTTTAGGCAAAACCTTTTTGCCCTCTTTGCCTGGCTTTTCTTCTTCTTCTTTTCTTCAATAAATAATCAATACATGAACTTCTCTGTAAAGTTGCATTTTGTACAATCTGGGATAATTTATAGGTGTTTTTAAAAGCTAGGATATCTGTTTTGAGCCTGTGCAGTTTGAAGCCTGTCTGTGGTGTTTGGGGGCTGGCTGGTCAGGTTGGTGAAGCTCCTGGCCTGGCTTATGGGGCTATGAGGAGGCCTCACACCCTACTGTAGCATATTCATGACTCCCTTACACAACAACCAGAAACCAGAAAATAAGGAAAAATCAACAAAACAGTAAACTAGAAAAAGAACGTAATGTTTTATTTGGGTTTCATTTGATAACTGTTATTATTAACCAAATTTTGCATATTTTCATGTATGCTTAATGTTATTTGATTAAAAATTGCTTTTGATGGGTTTAAGAATCAAGGAATGACTATATATTTTTTCCATTAAAATGAATGGTAATTATGTGTTTGCATTATAAAATTGTGTATTTTTCAGAAATCATTATGTACTTGTGAAAAATCTTAAAAAACTGGAAATTACGAAACACCTCATTACATTAAAAAATTCAGATGTGTCCAGCTAATGATGTTCTCTGTGTAAAGCTGTGATATTAGCAGTACAATATTGCCGACCATTATTCTAATATATGTAATGAAAGGGAAGAATCATAACCTTGTTGAAAAGGCAATATTCTCTTTTCTGAATTGTGGTACAAGTGAAGCATCAGTGTGCATAAAAAAGGTGAAATCATTTTATGTGTGCAGCAAGTCTGTTTTAGCGACAACTCTGCCCTTGTTTTAATGCAGATGCCAGTTATTCATCACTCTCAGTCACTCAGAATACCAAGTAACCAGACTGGTACATCTGTGTGATGTGAGTTTAGAAGTGAAGTACTTCAACAAAAACTCACACAGACACAAAAAGAACATACAGACATTAACAATGACTGAGTATTTATTTCTCTTTTTAACTCTGCTATATATTTATTTATTTACTTACTTTTTATTGACGGTGTAAAAAACACTTAAGTACTTTTATTAAGAAGTTTTCTCGAGGAGCAGCAGGATGAAACTTAACTGTGTTCCTCATAAAATAGGAACTATCAAATTAAGCAGAGCAATGAACACAAATAAATTGAATTCAGTTTGATCCAATTTATTTTTATATAGCGCTCTTCACAACAGGGTTTGCCCATAAATGCGAAAGGGTGTTCCTGGAATGTAGAAAGAGCTGTAAATCTTAAATGCAGGAATGGAAGCATGTTTGCAGAGGACATTTTATAGAAATACTAGAAAAGCCAAGGCAGCTTTGCTTGTTGGGAGGCTTGTAATGTTGTGTTCTAAATGTAATAAAACAATCCACAGAAGGATGATTTATTGATAGAAAATAAAGGATTTCTTAGAAAACAGATTTTTCTGTAGATTTGTCCTGAAGAAGATTTACATGAGCTGTGAATTCCAGAAAAATTCTGAAAAAGGCAGCATGGTGGTGCAGTCTTACTTTGTTGATCAGGGGTCCTGGAGTTCAGATTAATAAAACTTGCATATGTACAAAAAGAGGATTGAAATGTGCGTACACAGCTTTCATTGGAAACGTCATGATTTATAAAAGAAAACTTGATTGGAGAACGAGTGTATATTTACACCAACTCTGATCCATCCATATGCAATATTTCATAGAAACTGGGAACTGACAACAGTTTTCATCAAATAGGGAAATGCAGCCCAACCATGTAAATGACAGCTCATGCATCTAATAATTCCTACTACTGATCCCTTTTTATAATGTGGATTGACATGACAAACATATTACCGTATATACTTACATAGAAGTCGGGTCTTGAAACCCAAAAAATCAATCTCAAAATCAGACCCCAACTCATACACCTGTTCAAAAATGCGACACTTAATTTTTTTTAACATCTTCTTGCCCTCTCCAGTCTCACATCAGTTTCTCAGACGCAGAGAATTTTGTTACAGAAGTGCAGTTACCAATTTCTTTCACCACTTCAATGACTTTTTATTTAAAACCAGCTTCATATTTTCTTCTGATCGAACGCTCCACCGTAGATAAGAGATGCTCTTACGATAAAGGTGTCTGAGGATATAAGCTACAAAAAACACAAATCAGTGCAAACGTCACTTCGGAATACTTCGGGTATCACCGTGTGGTCACATAGGCACAATAGAGAGAGAGGGGTTAGGATCACATGCTGATACAGCGCATTGCCGCACCCACATAGATAAAAAAGGCAGTGTGCTCTGTAGTTACTCTCTCAGGTGATCATTAGCATATCATAATCTTTTGGACCAATAGCGTGAGTTTCCCACATTCGACTTATATAACCGACATTATAAAATACCAGAAATTATACAATAAAATCAAGTCCTGACTTATCCTCAGGAGAACTTATCCGTGAGTAAATACAGTACATCTCAAAAGTGATAATTATGATGTACATTCATGTCAGATTTTTCCTAATGTAATTGTACCACTTTACTGCACTCAGACTGCAATAAGCACATCTAGTCAGAATGAAGCTGCTTATGTTAATCATAAGCAGTTACATTCCATTAAACCCCATGTTATTTGTGATGACAAGATGAGACTGGGAAACATTGTGGCTCAGTGGCCTGGGTCAGCCCGTGATTGGTTTATTTTGTGACAATGTAGCTTTGGCAGATGTGATGGTGCTGTACATGATGGCTGGCTTATTAGTAAGGTAACAGGTTGAACCCTCAGTTTTTCGTATGACCTGTACTATTTATTGTAACAGCAATCATGTCCTTACATGTGCCAGGCAATAGTGACTACTCGCCCAGACATTGGCACCTTTTCCTTTACTTCTAACAAGCCATTTGACTGTGAAGTGAATTCCAGATCTTCTGGGAGTTTAGGGATTTGGAGATGTGTGGGAAATGGATGCCAAGAAGAGAACTTGTGTCATACGCAAAATTTTGCATTATATAATATGTCCTAATTGGTGTTCTTGCTTCATGGTTTTTGATGATGCTATTAATTGTGACTGGATAAAACATTCAAACATGCTCCTCATCGTGACTCATCAAAGGCTTTATTTACCATGCACCTTACGTCTTTCTGTGAACTCCAGAACGCAGAGGAGAGGCATTATAATGTTGTGCATGGTCAGCTGCAGAGCGCAGTTAGATACTCTTGAATACAGATCTGTCAGGAGGAAAGCTGCTCTACCAGCCAGTGTAGTTCTGCTGCATCCTAATTGAATATGTATGAGGTTGATTTGCGTAGTCCATATATGGAGAAGATGAGAAGGAAAAAATGCATTTTACAATAGGGTAGGTCACTGCAGCAGGTATCTCAGTCCCCCTGCAGCTTGTCTGATCATGCAGTATGCAACAATCGATCATTTTAAGCGCCTTGAGTATGGGAAAGGCGTTATATAAATAAAATGTATTATTATTATTATTATTTTATGGACTTTTGCAGGAGGTTTTGCCTTGCAGGTGCCACACATGCCTAGATGGCCTTTTCATATACAATTAAATATATTATCTATAGATGTTGTACTGCTTGAAGTGTCATCCCAGGTAAAATGAGCCTGTTTGCAAACAACAGAGCTAACTTCACCTGTTCTAAACTCTTTCTATTCTAAGCCTTTCTCCATTTTATTTTCCTGAAGATCATCGCTGCCAGACAGTATGAGCTGAGTTGATGTAGTCACGCTTAGAAAGAGCTCTGGATATTATGCAGACATTATTTAACATTCAGAAGAAGTTGTAGAAAATCAAATACAAGTGCTGAATATTATTAAACTTACTGGCTTTTGCAAATTGATTCTTCCTTAAATATTGGATCCGATTAAATATCTATTATACTGCCCAGCCTTACTTTACTTTACTTCACTTCTAACAAGCCATTTGACTGTGAAGTGAATTCCAGGGGCCTCATGCATAACATCGTGCATAGAATTCACACTATAACATGGCGTGTGGACAAAAGTGGAATTGTACTTATGCACAAAAAAATCCAGATGCATAAATCTGTGCGAATGCCAACTTCCACGTTCTTCCACTCCATAAATCCCGGTCAGCGTGAAAAGTAGCGCAAGTGCACACGCCTGCTGTCCCGCCCCAATTCCTCCCAGAATTATGCCTCTTTGAATATGCAAATCAATATAAATAGCCCTTAAGCTCAGCCTTCTGTGAAAAGACAATGGCAAAAGCACGAGGGAAAATAGAAGAATTTCAGCGAATACCAAGTGGAGGCAAGGAAAAATGTACTATTTATTTGTTTAAACAGTGATATAAACAACAAGAGGAAGTTGATCAAGTGACATAGCGTGTCAGAGAAACTCGAAAGCTCAAGTTCACAAAGTCGCACAGAGCCCGAAATAAAAAAGAAGTTGTCAGATATCAAAGTCGCCGTGAAAAGGCGAGTCATAACCCACCATCTAAGTCTAAGTGTCATATTAAAGCTTATTAGGATACAGAGAAAAAAAAAAGGCACACAGTGGGGAAAAAAGCACAAGATGTCAACTTTAATCTCGAAATTTCCATTTTAATCACGTAGTTTATTTTGTCATTAAAGTAGAACATCATAAACATCTTAAAATCGTTTAATTTACTACTTTCTCAAATCCCATCATAACTAAAGTAGCACATTAAATGCTTTGGTTTGTATTTGATCTTCTATGTGCTCTATGTTTGTGAATCACTACGTGCTTCCAGGCTTTCTCTTCTTCCGACAGGACACAGAATCCATTACATTTGTAATATTACAGCTCTCTGAATAATTAAAATACTGAGATGTATACGTGATATCATTTTCAAGATGATAGGTGTTAAAGCATGTTATTAAACATGGGAACACGGTGGCACAGTGAGTGTTCATGTCTCACACAAGATTCTTGCTGCACCATGCACGACCTTCGATGAAATACTTTATTACAAAAGTACTGTCTCTTTCAAACATACTAACCCCCAATTCCTGTCCTTACTTTTCTTTCTAAAAATACCCAATCGCCACACAATCAGCTCTGTAATAGATGCTAAGCCATCTTTAAGCTTAGAATGCAGATTTTTCAATTATTCTATCCATCTATCCTTCCAGTGTCGAGTCAGCCCCAACTAGAATAAAGTGCGAGGCAGGAACAATCCGTGAACGGAGCTCCAGCTCCTCGCTAGCACTGCGGCACCGTGTAGTTAAAGTTTTATCTGTATAATATAATAAACAAATTTTGCTTTTAAAAATGATATTGTCATTATATGTAAATATGCGCTTTATAAAGTGGCTCAGGTTGTGCAATATTATAACTGTAGTGCAAGTTTACAGTGAGGTGATTGTACTTATAAGTACAAACAGCTCTGTAAGGAGCACTTGATGGACTGATTGAGTGTGTTTATAGCTCCTGGGATGAAACTGTTTGTGAACCGCGAGGTCCGTACAGGAAAGGCTCTGAAGTGTTTGTCATATGAGAGCAGTTCAAATACTCAGCATGGCTGAGGCAGCATGTGCTTGATGCTGTATATCGATAATTCTCTTTCTAGTCAGCTGCTGTAAATCTGTGACTCCCCACCCAGATATAGTGATATAAATACTCCGAGTGGTGCAGTGAGAGTAATGTGGAAAAAGATGATCCGCTGTGGCAACCCCTAACGGGAGCAGCTGAAAGAAGAAGAAGAAGAAGGTTCAGTGAGAGTAACAATGCTAAAGCAGCTATTGCATTTAGAATAGTTTGACCACTCTGTGGACCATTATTTTGTTACAGGTTAATTACAATCAGATGCATTAAACTAATCAACAATATGCGGTTAATTTCAGTGTATTTATAAAGCCACGTCAGGGATGTGGATCTAAAAAAGAAAGGGTAACCCACACAGGAACAGTAGCACTGCTTTGACGCTGGGTGCCGCCAGTCTGCAAAACCGAGTGCAGAACTTGCGTACGCCTGGGTATGAGCTACCATGGAAATGTGTGTGGCTTTACACCAAGCTTAGGTTTTATACATAGCGATTTGAACGTGGAAACGTTCTTATGCAACATTTTTGTGCGTATGCACCGTTTATACATGAGGCCCCACGTCTTCTGGGAGTTTAGGGATGTGGAGATGTGTGGGAAATGGATGCCAAGAAGGGAACTTGTGTCATACGGAAAATTTTGCATTATATAATACGTCCTAATTGGAGTTCTTGCTTCATGGTTTTTGATGATACTATTAATTGTGACTGGATAAAACATTCAAACATGCTCCTCATCGTAATTCATCAAAGGCTTTATTTACCATGCACCTTTCCCTAATTTCAGTTGTATACCCTATGATAATATCTTTCTCTCTCTAAGTGCTGTGTTCAATGCAGATGTTGGGCGATCGTGGTCCTCCACCTGTCTCTTAACCTTGCCATGTTAAATGTCTCACTGTTGTTCCCAAACTATCTCACAGCATTTCCACTAGCAGTGTTTCTCTGCCTTCCTCTTTCTCTCTTTTCATTGATTTTACCCAGCAATACAACACTTTCAATGCCTTTAAGTCTGACGATGTGATCCCATATATTTTAATTGTCTGTTGTAAAAAAACATAATCAAGGACTTTGTTAAATGGTGCGACTTAAACCACCTACAACTGAACACCAGCAAAACCAAGGAACTGGTGGTGGATTTTAGGAGACCCAGGCCCCTCATGGACCCCGTGATCATCAGAGGTGACTGTGTGCAGAGGGTGCAGACCTATAAATACCTGGGAGTGCAGCTGGACGATAAATTAGACTGGACTGCCAATACTGATTCTCTGTGCAAGAAAGGACAGAGCCGCCTGTACTTCCTTAGAAGACTGGCATCCTTCAACATCTGCAGTAAGATGCTGCAGATGTTCTATCAGATGGTTGTGGCGAGTGCCCTCTTCTTCGCAGTGGTGTGCTGGGGAGGCAGCATTAAGAAGAAGGATGCCTCACGCCTGGACAAACTGGTGAGGAAGGCAGGCTCTATTGTTGGCATAGAGCTGGACAGTTTAACATCTGTGGCAGAGCGAAGGGCGCTCAGCAGGCTCCTATCAATTATGGAGAATCCACTACATCCATTAAACAGTGTCATCTCCAGACAGAGGAGCAGTTTCAGCGACAGACTGCTGTCACTGTCCTGCTCCACTGACAGACTGAGAAGATCATTCCTCCCCCAAACTATGCGACTCTTCAATTCCACCAGAGGGGGTAAACGTTGAACATTATTCAAGTTATTGTCTGTTTTTTTTTTACCTGCATTTTTTATTACTCTTTAATTTAATATTTTTTGCTGCTGGAATATGTGAATTTCCCCCTGGGATTAATAAAGTATCTATCTATCTATCTATCTATCTATCTATCTATCTATCTATCTATCTATCTATCTATCTATCTATCTATCTATCTATCTATCTATCTATCTATCTATCTATCTATCTATCTATCTAAGAAGCAGACCAGCAAAAAGGTTCCGAGCATGTCTGTGTCCCTGTATAAGAAAACTGCAAAAAACAAAAAGAGCAATCGTTTTATGAGGAAAGTGTCGTTTTTGCAGACAGGAGTCCAGTGTAGAACTGATTCAAAGAAAGCCAAACTGCTGATTATTTGGGTTCTTGGCAGGAAGGAGCGGGTCCAGGAGGACAGACGTGATGTCAGAGATGGAACAGCCATCAATCTTCTGTTCTACAGAGGAAGAAAGAGTGATGGCATTAGCACACAGCACCAACCCCTGACTCAGAGGGTAACTGCCATCAGCAAAGCCCTTAAATGTGTACGCACGTGACACTGTTCTTTATCTCACCTAGTAAATGTCTTTTCATCTCTGCTCTCTATAATACTCCTTCATTTGTTACTTTATCTGTCCAGGAAATTTTTAACATTCTTCTAAAAGACACAACTCACAGCTCTCTAGGCTATACCTTCCATTGTTTTGCTCAAAGTCCATGTTTCACCACCGTAAATTAAGACAGACCAAACATAACACATTAGAATGTTCATGTTTGTTTTCATTGTTAACTGCATAAAAGGCATTTTGCCCGAGCAGTCCTTCTCTTGATTTCCTGATCAGCTCTTCCATCTTGTGTTAACATGCCACCTAGGTAACAAAAGTGATCCACTTGCTTGACATTTCAAGGTTTTACTTTAAATTTGCAATTTGGCACAACTTACTAACTGCTGTCTTGCCATTCAATGTTAGTCTCATTTCCTCACTGTCTTCTATACCCACATGTAAAATTTTCTTGCAGCTCTTCTTCACTTTCAACAATAAATACGGTATCATCTGCAAATCTCACATTGATAACATTGATACATCCTACCCTTATTTATTTCATTTCTTCAATGTCTTTTGGAAACATTTCACTGTATAACAAGAAAATATCTGGTGAAAGAACACAGTCTTATTGTCTCTTCTTATCAGCTTCCATTCTCCAAATTCACATCGTAGCATCAGCCACAACACTTACTTTTAAAGATCAAAATATTCTTGTTGGGTAATATTTAGCATTTCCTTCTCACAGTTTTTGGGTTCAAATAAATGCCACCTCTCATCTTGGTCTGGATGCAAGTTTGCAAGCTCTTCCCATGTCTGCATACTGTAAGGTTTTCCTGGTATTCTGTTTTTTCTTCTATTTCCTAAAGATGTGCGTGTTAAGTTAATTCCCCCCTGTGTAAGTGTGTGTGTGGACGTAGGCCCAGTGACAGCTTGATGCCTTATTTCACAAACTTAGTGTTGCCATTATAGGCTCTGAACAGGATAAATCAGATCTAAGAGTTTTAAGTTATATTAACATGCCATTGTTTTCATAAAACTTACAGCTGTCGATGTTATTCTGTACCATCTTATTCCAATTTGTTATCATAATAATGGAAAAAAGTGGGATCAGAATGTGGATTTTTGGATGGATAAAGAGTAAACACCCCAACAATACGAATTTGTGTAATTATACTCAGACCTGTTAGTGCAATGCTTCAGCAGCAGATTTGGCTTATATAAAGTTCACTCACAGTGGTGTTATGACTTGGCTTACAAGCCCGCAACTGCTGTAAATGAGAAATCCACCTCATTTGTTCCATCTTCGGTAAATAACTTCAGATAATAAATACATAAAAAGTGACTGAAGTCTGACCATCCATCATGTTTTCCATTATCAGAAAGTCATGATCATTTGTATAATGCACTTGGCTTCCTGCATTGATATAAGCATGCACGTTTACATCAATTTATTAAAAGTGACAACTCTTTGTGACACACATTTCTTTTCTACAAAGCTTTTTCTTTGTTTCTAAAACTAAAAATTGTAACAGTACTAAATCATCTTTATTTTTATATAGTTCATACAGTTCATAACTTCCAATCTTGCTAATAGATAAGGGTAGGATGGTGACACAGTGGCTAGTGCTACTCCCTCACAGATCCAGCAGACTGAGTGTAAACCTTATTCCCAGCTGTCATCTATGTGAAGTTTTCACTTTCTCCCTGTGTCTGTGTTAGTCTTCTTCTGACATCTGCCAAGACACACCTTTAGAATAACTAGTGGTTCTAATTAGACTCTGTGTGTAAATGTGGAGGTGCTGCAAGTGAACTAGCCCTCTGTCCAGAGCTGTTTCCAGCCCAATGACTGCTCTGTTTGAAATTTGTAGTTACTTTGTTATGATTATGGTTACTCTTGGGCATCCTAAAATAGGTTGTATGTTCTATTTACTCTGCTTGTAGTAGTGCTACTTAAAATTGCCTGCAACTCCCAGCAGCCTCAGCAGTATTACACTATTGGGCAGATTTGGATGGTGTAGGGATTGCTGGGAAGAAAGATGATTAAGCGGGGTCTTTAAAAGGGAGAAAAAAAGATGCCAAGGGGATTGCGATCAACACTCTGTACTTGTTTCTATGCATTACACACACACACTATTGGATTACAACTCAACCACCGTGGATTACAGTTTCTTCTGAATGTATGTGCTCTCCTGTGCCTGCTTGTCCATGTGGTTTTATCTTGGATGGATACGTCTTCCTCTGGGGAGCGCTCCTAGTCATGCCAAATCTTCCCTCTACAACAGGAACCTGGTAGGACAAAACTTTCATTTCTTTCAGAGGTCTGTTTCACAGGGTTTTTCATTCCACATAACAATGTCATCTGCACCTGTGGTACTAGACTGTGTTTGGACTTTATTGTTAGTTTAATTGTGTACTGAGTTGTGTCTGTTGTTTCATTCGGCTTCGAGCATGTAATTAATTATTGCTGGTGGGGAACCGGGGAGGGCTTTTGTATATGAGTTGTTTATTTAATTTTTTTTTCTTCTTTATTTCTTGAACATAAGCTGTATTATCTTTATTATATCTTCAATATTTATTGAATCATTGAGCTGCTCACTTTTTAGTGTTTTCTGTCAGTGTGTGCATGCTGGGTCAAGGCTGGGTGTGTTCCTAGGATCCCCATAATAAAATAAACAAATCACTGTCTTCGGACAGTTTGAATCTTATATATTGTGATAAAGCGCTGTATGTGCGCCTGACCCAACACAGACGGACAACGGAGGCACATTAAAATGAAACCAAAAAGAATTTATTTTTCCTTCTTCAGGTGGGAGCCCACGTCTTCCCCGTGTCCCTCAGCCACAACACAGTCCCAGAAAACATAAAATCACAAACACAAATATACCTTTAAGTCCTCCACTCCTCCTTGGCAGCTTTGTCTCTGTCATCCCGACTCTGGCTTCTGGAGTGGTGGCTGCTGGGTCCTTATATAGCCCACCTGGAAGTGCTTCAGGTGATAATTAACCTAATTCAGGCTGCACTTCCGGGTGTGGCTGCATTCCAGCCCACATAGGCTCGTTAAGCCGTGCAGCTCCCCCTGGCGGTGGCCACGGAGTCCAACAAGGCTGAGCTCCAAAATCCCATGCCTGTGGTCCCAATGCAACCCAGGGGGGCTGCCACCAAGCATTCTGGTGGAAGTAGTGTGTAGCCCATGGCAATTCCCCTAGACCAAGTGTCGAAGGGGCGTCCCGGCCATATATAGATATATATATATATATATATATATATATATATATATATATCTATTGTCGCAGAAGGCTGGGGGACAGACCTGGCCGGGACACCTGAATGGACCGGGAAGTGGCATATTCATCCTCTGGGCTACAAGGGGGCAACCGCCCTGGATCGGGAGAGGATCACGGGAGAGGAGCAAGGAGGCTCAAGCCCATTGGGGCCCATGTCACCACCAGGAGGCGCCCCGAGCCTCAGAGAGCCCGGGAAACGTGTATAGTGAAGGTCTTTAATACAGTTTCCTTATTTGTACAAAATGAATCACATATCTTAAAATAGTTTTTTATTCCTAGACTTTTGACAACCTGTCAAGTGCCATCTTCTGAGGAAAAATTATTAGACATACAGGAATCAAAGGCAATATATAGCAAATGACGGGGTGGGGGAGCTCATTAGTTTTGCTGACATTAAGGTTGAGGTTGTTGTCCTGGCACCAATGGGTCAGGTGGTAGACCTCTTCTCTGTCAGCTGTCTCATCATTGTTGGTGATCAAGCCTATGATAGCTAAGATAGTGGTGTCATCAGAAAATGTAATGAATCTTTGAATGGGCTGCCAGACCAGCGTAGATAACACTCATTGGGCCAGTTCACCTGTCATGTATGTGGGAGCACCAAGAGACAAACCACACGGATGCTTTCAGAAAGAAAAGTCGATTTCAGTTTTCTTGAAGTGGACATGCAGTGTTTTAGGCTTTCTCATATTGGTGATCTCTCATTTACGTAAAGATACTTGATAGTGCATTTTGAGAAATTCGTAAATCTTACTGGAATTATTTTGTTTGACAAAAGCAACAAAAAGTGTATCCAGTGAATTATTTCGCCATTTTGTTCTGCCACAGTTTTTTGAGTTATCTTCACTATTTACATGACTGTATTTTTTTCCTGATTTCCCCCTTTATTTCTGATTGTATGTTTTTCTTGGACATCAACAAGAATATAGAATATGCTTTTCATATGTTTAGCTTCAAATTCTGCTCCCACATGGCCACCATTCTCATTCCACAATGTTTAGACTCTAGTTCAAATGGTTTCTGTGCCTACTGTGTAAATATGAGTTTAGTCGGGTGATATTTCTTTCATCCTGAATCTAAAGAGATACTGGCTGTTAAATGATGATCTTTTAAAACAGTCATTTGCTCTGCAAAGGACTGGAGTACAATTGGGGAGTTGGTTCCTTCTTTGAAAGCACTGTTTCCCACTTATGGCATCCCTGTGCATTGGTGTCATAGAATGGGCAGGTTCAGAAAACACGCATGGGTAGAAAGTGGGAAAGGCACACTGACAAAAAGATTCCTGATTCTTTTTATTGTCATTGCACTTAGTGCAACAAAATTGCAGCAGATCAAAAGGTGCATTCACATATAATGGACATGATTAAATTATAATGCAATACAATACAATACAATAACTAGAATAACATCTCATATAATAAGCTACTGTGGGTGTCCGTTTGTCTGTCCAGGATTTTAAATCACCTGTAGCTCACAAACCGTTTGACCTATTGACCTGAAATTTGGCACACATGTACTACATGACATCTACTATCCGCTATCAGGGTGATGATTGACCTCCAAGGTTATTCCTCTTTTTTTTTTATTATTATAGTTTATTGTAGAATCAACCCTCGCCGCATGCATGGGGGCGCCATTCTCATCCTTACCACCTTCACCATCACTTCCCCTACCTCTTCATATCTTAAATCATTCTTGAGGCAGATTGAAGACTGAAGTTCCAGCTTAAGTAAAAATTTAAAGAAAACGTACTAAGTAATTGCAACAAAAACACTGACTTAATCAGTTTTAACGCAAAAAGGTGCCGATGAAAGAAGAGAAGAAGCGCGTCGCTAGGGTGGAGAAATGAAGAGCTGCTCAGGAAGCAGCAAGCGCATCAACCTCTGAGCAAACGAATGCTAAACGTACAGAGAAAGAGTAGGAAAACTATAAATGCTCAAGTCAAGTGTATTCACTGCACGTTATCGTGCAGTGTGCCATTACTGGTTAGGTATAATGCACATATGAATTGAGTGCAATAATAGAAATAGATAAATAATTTAACTTGCAAAGAATGTAAACATATTCTTGTAGTGCAAGAGTGACTGTTGTTGTCTTAGTCATTGTGAATCCGTATAAGTGTTTAGAAGGATGCAGAAATAGGCAAGAGTGCAGATGACCAAATGGATGGATGAATGGAAAGTAAAGCAAAGAGATGGATGGATTGACAGTCAAACAAGCAAATAAACGATTGGACAGGTGGATGAACTGATGGATGGAGGCATAGACAGATGAAACAGAACAGATGAATGAATAAATAGATGTGTAGAAGGAGAGATGAATGCACAGAATGGATGGGTGGAGGGAAGAGTAGACAAACTGACAGAGTGATGGACAAAGAGGAAGGCAAGCAGGCTGAAGTTGGATAGAAAGAGACAGACAGATTGATAAATTGATAAAAAGACAGACAGGTGGATGGATCAATCGATGGAGCAATGGACAGATGAGCAGATTCCAGATGTGTAGATGAATGAATGGACATCCATACAGAACAGATGGATGAAAACAAATCTAAATGTGTGTACGGATGGACAGATGGAATGAAAGGCAGAAGAACAAATGGATGGACAGATAGGAAAGTGGATAGATGATAGCTGGCACCTGGACTGATCTGAGTGTTGCTGTCATTTTTACATAACTGATTTTGGTTTTGCCGTAAA
Organism: Erpetoichthys calabaricus; assembly: GCF_900747795.2. NCBI lineage: Eukaryota > Metazoa > Chordata > Cladistia > Polypteriformes > Polypteridae > Erpetoichthys > Erpetoichthys calabaricus. The sequence continues at coordinate 35,033,759 of NC_041403.2, forward strand.
CACGTTGGTTTCCGACAAACTCTGTGACATTCATGGGTCATACAGAATTTAAACATCAAGTAAAGCCAAGACAAAGAACATTTTTTAAATCCTGACACCATAGCAGAATAGCTGAGCGGTAATAAGTCACAACAATGGAGGACATCTAAATTCAAGTTAATGGGCAATTTGAGGGACGTGTTTATTGAGAGGCACATTCCTGTCTGATTACACAAAGTAATTCAAGCTGAAGAGCCATTACAGATGTTAGGCTGCACCAGCTATCCCTGAATGATTGACACTTTAATACTGCGATGTTATAATAGTTTTTATTTTCTACATAATATTTAACTTTTTCCAAATCTTATCTTGCCAGTTGGTATTAAGACACTATGTACATGGTGGGAAGCAAGACCGACAAGACTGACAGGAATGTACACACAGAATAAATAAATAACAAATAGACAGAGGGTTTATTTTTATGTTTACAGTTTGTGCTAAAATCAGGTTTCAGCGCCTTCCGTCATTTGACAGATCTGTGATCGCGGAAACCAGCAATACTTAAACAGCCTTCCAAATGAAGGGAGAATTGGAGGAGGCCAATCCCCGGTATTCAGCAGTGAGGTTATAAAGAAAATAAACATGTAGTGGCATGAAGAACACAGTCTGTTTTTCATTCCCTGCATTTATGATAGGATAATATTCTGCTTCTCTGTGATGTAATGTTTAATATAAGCTGCGTTTTTAATTTCAGGATGTGCATCCATTTCAGTTCAGTGTCACGGGGAGCCTGTCCTTACAGCGTTGGGTGTTTGGCAGGAGCCGCATCTGCCGTTGAAATCACACTCCCATGTTCACTCAGTCTGGCCTAGTTCAAATACAGTAGACATAAATCTAAAACACATATGGCATGAAGAGTAGAAGTAGCAGTAGGAATGTTGCCACATGTACAGAGCACAGTGAAACTACAGGAATGTATTAAAATACATCTCTCCATTTTATTTAAAAGAAAAATACAAATCAGGTTACATGATATACTTCTCACCTCTGTTTATATGCCACGTGTTAAATTACGCTTCCATTTACTGAAATCTTGTGGTGCAAAAACTAAGGAACACAGCAACTGGAATAGTTGACAAAAACAAAGCACATAACATAATTTAGCTAGACTTTCAAAAAGCCTTTGACACAGTCCTACATCAAAGATGAATTCTGAAAATGGAAGCCGTAGGAATCAGAGGTCAGCTACAAAATTGGATCTCTAGGTGGTTAACCGGCAGGAGACAAAGAGTACAGATAAGAGGAGAAGACTCCACATGGGGTGAGGTCATCAGTGGAGTTCTCAGGGGTCTGTCCTTGGACCATTACTTTTTCTGATTCATATTAATGACATTGATTCTGGTATAGCTAGTAAACTTGTGAAATTCACAGATGACACTATAATTGGAGGGGTGGCAGACACTGAGGAGGCAGCAAAAAGAATTCAAAGTGACCTGCACAAGCTTCAGAACTGGGTGAACACTTGGAAAATGGAGTTTAATGTAGAAAAGTGCAAAGTGTTACGCGTGGGGAAAAGGAATGTGAATTATAAAAGCAAGATGGGAGACACCGTCCTACAGGAAGCAACCTCTGAAAAGGATTTATATAAATAAATGTTGTTGTTGTTGTTGGATAAAGGCATCAGTTCTACAATGAGTAAAAATATCAGAGGTTTAAACAAGACTAAAAACAGATCTAACATACTTTTCAAACCAAATTCTTAATTTTGTCTGATTTTATCTCAATTGCATTTCATGTCTCCTTTTGACTAAAGCTGTTTCACCTAAAATTTCTTAATAAACATCTGTGACAATGAATGAAACGTAAATGAGAATCTTATCTTTAAGTCGCATGAGCCATTCAAACTTTGAATTTTCCTGTGGGTGTGGTTTTGGTTGAAATATATATTTTTAATATTTGTCAGAAATTCTCCATTATGTTGTTAAAAAATCTTTTTGCACTTGCTTCCTAATTTAAACACTTATCACATATCTCCTAAACACAAGTGACAAGTAGGACATACTGCAAGTGGCTAAGACACAATAATTCAGATTGGTTCATTCTAACCCAGAGTGTTACCACGAGCAAGTAATTTAACCTTCCTGTACTCCAGCTGTAAAAAAAATAAATAAATAAAACAATTGCAATATATTCTGATTCAACCATTATAACAATTTTGAGAACAGGACAACAAGCTCACTAATGTCATTCTCCAAAAGTCGATACACTTTCCGTTATAGAGTACTAGCTGAAACACCAGGGTTGCACGGGAGGAAAATGAAGTGTTTTTTTTTTTTTTAATTGTTTGAGAAAAATATAATAAAAAAAAACACAACTTAAAAAATAAGAATAAATGAACAAACAATAAAGACTCACTAATGTGCTTGTCTTGCGGTCTTGCATGTATGTTATCATCCAGTTGATGCCCGGAACCAGCAAACTATTTAATTTCAAAAGCAACAGGAGCAAGGTGGTGCTCAAACATAAAGAATGCTGGCAGTCACCTCCAGTTCACTCTCTGGTGGTCGTTTCGAGTATCAACTGGATGATAACATGCATACAATACCGCAAGATCACTCCCCACCCTACCCAGAAGGTGGTGGGTTAGGGTTGATTTCACCCTACAGTATTTTTAGTCGACCAATGAGAAATGTGTACCACATTTCGTGAAAATCACTCCAGCCATTTGGAAGTGAGGGTGGAACACACACACACACACACACACACATACAGTGACTTTTATATACAGTAGAACCTCTGGTCAGGAACGTTTCTGAACACGTACAAATCGGGTTACGATCAAAAAGTCCACCAAAATTTTGCATCTGTTCATGACCACACACTCTGGTGGCGAACAAAAACACAGGCGGACAGTTTCCCTTCCGATTCATACGCACCAATGATTTCCCATTCTACGTTTCCCGTTTTCTTTTGTTTGCCTATACAGGGCCTAACAAAGACAACGCACGCGATAAGTTGCTAACTGAGGAGCAGTACTCAGGGGAAAAAGAGGAAAGGGAGGATATAAGAAGTGATGCAATAAAAGCCGTCATGGAAAAATGGAACGACTGCCAGGATTTTTTCGAGAAGAACCACCCTGACAAACCGGCCGTGAACAGAGTGATAAACAAGATGAACGACCATGTCGTCTTGCATTTCCGAAAAGTTTTAATGCATAGGAAAAAGGCAAGTCACATTAGACCGCTATTTCATGAAGTCTGGTCCACCAGCTAAACGGCTAAAAACAAAAGAAACCCCTGAAATTGAAGAAATCACAAGAGAGAAAACACCTGAAGGAGAGCATCCCTCCGTCGCAGAGCCGGACTCTCCCTCAAAACTGTGACCTCCTCTCCACCCAGCTTCCTCCTCACTTCCTTCACGCCAGAACTCGACTCATGCAAGGTTAGTTTTCTTGGTTGTTTAGGGTAGTTTTTGTAAAAATTAAGGATTTTTCAAGCTTTAATTTTTTTCCTTGTTCTTAAAACTCATAATAAAATGTGTTTACAGCGAGCGGTTCGTAAGGTTCCAGCACGAACTCTTACAATGTTAGTTTTCTCTGTTGTTCAAGGTTTTCTCAGTGTTATCCAATGTTTTTACATTTAGTTTACTATTACGCTGTGCATTCTATGGTATAATTAACTATTTTTGTGCTTAAAAATCTTCAAAAAATATATTTACATACAGTTTATACGGTCTAGAACGGATTAATCGTATTTACATACAATCTAATGGGGAAATTATGTTCAGGTCGCAACCAAATCAGGTCGCGTGCAGAGTTTTGGAATGAATTATGGTCGTGACCAGAGGTACCACTGTATATAGATTCACAGAATTATAAGGAGCTACATTAAACTAGAAACAGACAAGCAAAACCAGAGCTTACCTTATGTGATATTTTTGCTAGTCTTTCCTCTGCTTTCTTAAAGTCTGGGTGCTGATTAATATATGTAGTCTTCCTTTATGCCATGACTTCCATAATATCACATACAGTAGGACCTACAGCAAGTGCATAGCAGCACACCACATCCAACATTCCAATGAAAATAAGTGAACAAATTGTGGTGTTCCTGAAAAAGAAGATAACAATTGGGAATTAAATGATATTACTAAAATAATACTAAAATAAATAATAATACTTAACAATGTAAAAGTAAAATAAAGACAGAAATAAAGTATTTACTCTTCTAAAAAGAAACTTGCTGTCCTTTGGCTTCTATTTTATTATTTATTATTAGTTATTTATTATTCCCATGATGAATAAGACAGGAAAGGCTGTACAGACATTGACAGTTTCTGTTACTACCTTGTAAAAAGTACCCTCACAAATTATCATTTGACCCTTCTGTTGTATTTGGTCATCATCTCCCTCACACCATGTGGAACATGACAATACTGCAGTGTAGCCTGGATCAGACTCCACAGGGGGGCTTCATATGTGCTGGCCAGACCCACCCACACATCTGCATATGTAGAAATCACACCCACACAGACATCTGCCCACTCTCCTCTAGTGTGTGTCATTTTGTGTACCATCTGGCTTAAAACCCATCTGTGCTCCAAGCATGCATAAAACCCAGGAGCTCCCTCTTTTCTGTTTGGATGTGTCAAGCACCTTTCCTTGGTCATGTAGCTTGTTAACCTTGTGCCTACTGCCCAGGAGACTTTCTTCTCCATGCTCATAAGTAAAATCTTTCTAAACAGCCTGGTGCATGAGGAGTTCTTTTCTTTCTGTCCTCTTCCAACATAAGTTTAACTTACTTAATGTCATTCTTGTTTTCTTTTTTAATTGCATTTTTTAAGCCATCCATGTAAAGAAATACCAAATGGATAGAAGCAAAAATTGAAGATTGACCGAAGAAAGAGTGTTGCCACAGAGAAGGAAGTTTAACAAAGTTCATGCCAATATCATTTTACCAGGCCAGTTCATTTCCTGGACCCATTTTTTTCATCACTCAAGGATTGAATGAACCCTGAGGTCAGTGCATCACATGTTGCAAAGGCTCACCCTGTGATAGATAGATAGATAGATAGATAGATAGATAGATAGATAGATAGATAGATAGATAGATAGATAGATAGATAGATAGATAGATAGATAGATAGATAGATAGATAGATAGATAGATAGATAGATAGATAGATAGATAGATAGATAGATAGATCTTTATTTGTCCCCGTGGTAAGTTTGGCTTATACAAAAGTCACTTAAATATATAAATACATACATATATATATATATCCATCCATCCATCCATTTTCCAACCCACTGAATCCTAACTACAGGGTCACGGGGGTCTGCAGGAGCCAATCCCAGCCAACACAGGGCACAAGGCAGGAACCAATCCTGGGCAGGCTGCCAACCCACCGCAGGACACACACAAACACACCCACACACCAAGCACACACTAGGGCCAATTTAGAATCGCCAATCCACCTAACCTGCATGTCTTTGGGCTGTGGGAAGAAACCGGAGCGCCCGGAGGAAACCCACGCAGACCCGGAGAGAACATGCAAACTCCATGCATGGAGGACCCGGGAAGCGAACCCAGGTCTCCTAACTGCGAGGCAGCAGCGCTACCACTGCGCTATATATATATATATATATATATATATATATATATATATATATATATATATATATATATATATATATTGTGATGTGGCTAGTGACCTGGCCCACTTTCTCTTCATCACCTTTCCTACAGGACGATCCGATCCGATCCCAGACATGGATCCACAACCACGGGACTGAACTGAAGGAAGGAGCCAAGGCAGAATGACTAATGAAGTCACTACATGTTTGCTGTGCCTGTGTGTCATGGAATGGTAGCTCCCGCTTCAATAAATACGCTTGCTGTTCCTGTTTTAAGTTGATTAATAAAGTTGATAAAGTTGATCATTCTGAAGCCTGAGACTGAGCCTCGTCTTTTGGGTGCAAGATAGTGACTCACACGTCACAATATATATATATATATATATGTCAAATGAATCAGCTGTCTTGAGTGGGTCGGATTTAGGGAGCTCCAACATGTGGGGGTTGCTTTCCCGAAGTGAGGCACCATCTTCTGGGAGCTCTTGGCTTTTTGTGATCCCAAACAGAAGAGGTGGGGATTACGAGATAGTGGGTGAGTTTAGCTGCCCTCATTGGGTGTCTTCTTGGCACTGCAGGTGACATAAAAGATGAGTCAGTTAGCGACCGTGCACCCTCTTGACCTGGCAGGGTACTGCATGCCTGGTTTGAGCCCAGAAGGTGACCATCAGATGTCTATGCATGACACTATCTGTCATATTCTTAGCATAAGAAGCCCAGAAGCTCCCACCGTGTTATGTACAAATTAGAGTCACCAGCATTAAATTAACTCTTATTGCGGGAAACCCTTTACAATTAATAAGCAAAGAGTGTTTTGATATTAAAAAAACTGCAAATTGGTTATTTTGCGTTGTACAGAAGTGCTGTATATTAAAATATGAAATTTTAGGATTACTTAGTTTAAAACTATTAAACTATTACATGCACAAAACTCACGAAGCTGGAAACACACATAAAATCAAGAGAAATACACAAAAACATTGTTCATTTGTACAATCAGTAAATGGAATTAAGTGGTGTTTTTCAAAAATAACATTACATTTCTCATTCACCAAAATGTACAACCAAATACATCCTGAGTAATAAAAGAAAAATGAGATTAAGGACTTCCAAACAGAAATTCTTCACATGCAAAAATAAAAAAAATACTGCCATGGAAGTACTAATTCAGCTCTACTGGGACAATCTCAATTGCCTGCCAACAGTTTCCTCTGTTGGGCAATTGAGAATCTGTTTTATCATATCTTCATCTTTAATATTACATAGTAATCCATAGGGTTTAAGAAAAAATGGCACTACAGCAAAACAAAAAAAAAAAATAATGATGAAGACAGCAGCCTTCATTGCAAGTGCTCAGAATGAGCGTGACATGATGAAGACCATTAGTATGACGGTTCCTCTCTGGAGTTACCAGATGAAGCCAGTGTGTAAAGGCAATGCGAGACTCTTAATTGTAAATACAATTACTGAGTATTATTATTGTTGAAATGAATACAATTTGTTTGCAAAAACCATACGATTATTAACATCAGCTAGCGAGGTCTGTATGTAAATGTGCAAGTACATCCAATTAAAATGCATCTTGATTAACTGCCTTTTTAAAAATATTTGATCCCAGGTGATCATCATTAAAGCTGCATATTAAATTCACAGAATAACTGCCTACTCGTTATTTTTCATTTAACGTTAAAACAGTTATTTGATTTGTAAGTTGTACAGATATTATGCCTAAACAATGAAAAACATCCATTTCTTTTAATAAAAAAGTATAAAAGTATTCAAACTGATGTGAAAGTTGCAACATAAAAATGTGAAGTTTTGTATATATTATTCATAACCACAAGGTGAAATGTGAATTAAAGCATATACTTTAAAATACATCTAACAAACTGTAATGGGAACAGTGTGTTCAAAAAATGGAAAGTTATCAAACAGCTGCCATGCTGCCCATTCATTTTCCGACGGCTTATCAACTTCAGAGTTGCAGGAGGCTGGTGCGTATCTTGGAAGAATTGGGTACATAGCTGTAGCTAAACCCAAACAATCTACGACTACATTACAAGGTTTACTACCTTATACCAGGACATTTAAAAAACACAGCAAATGCGACTCCCTGAGTATGACAGCCATCAGAGCCAACCAGACCAACTTCAATACTTTATAAATGTGGGAGGAAAAATGGAGTATCCAAAGAAAACCACAAACTAGAACCTGCACGATAAACATATGTAGTTCTCAAAATGTTAACTCAGGAATCTGTAGCAGCACTAACCACTGGAATAGCCAAATCACAGCTGCATGAGATAAGATCCAATCCAAGGAGCACCACAGGAGACAAGCATGTCTGGAGCACCAGTTCATCACAGGACTCCCTCACACTCATCCACACTCACACTCTAATGAAGACAATTTAGAATCACCAATTAAATCAATGTGAGCAGAGTGCCTGGAGAAACCTGCTGCAGACACCAACAACAACAATGTATATTTCAATAGCACATTTTCATACAGAACATGTAGATCAAAGTGCTTTACAGAATGTTAAAAAACAATTGCAAGTAAAAGAAAAATAGTACATCAGAGATAAATATGTATATGAATGAATAAATAAATGAAATACCAAAAATAATAGATAAGAATAAATCTTTCTTCATCTTCTTATATATAAACTTCTATACGTGGAAGTGTGTGTGTCTGCCCGGCCTGGAAGTGAGAGGCTTCACCTCCGAGGAAACAGAAACTCACTTAGCTACTAATAACACAAGCGAGGTGAGCATGTCAGCAAAGTGAAACCTCCGAAGAAAGAGTCACTCGCTTAGCCGCTAATACAGAAGCAAGGTGAGCAAATCGGCAAAACGGTATCCCTTTTACTTTTCCTCTCGTCGCTAATACACAAGCGATGCAAGCATGTTGGCAAAACAAATCCTACTAGGAGAGAGACACCCAGAGTAGTTCCTTTCAATTACCTGACATCTCTACATTTCAATTTTTTTCTGATGATTTCAATAGTTTCTAAGACATCAGGCTTTTTGCAGCATGGGCTTACAGTACTTAACTCTTAGAACACTGAGAATGACAATGAGATAACAATGAGAATAAATCTTACTTATAATATTCATCCGTCCATCCATCCATTTTCCAACCTGCTGAATCCGAACACAGGGTCACGGGGGTCTGCTGGAGCCAATCCCAGCCAACACAGGGCACAAGGCAGGAAGCAATCCCGGGCAGGGTGCCAACCCACCGCAGGACTTACTTATAACAACTTATATATAAATATAATATATAAAACTTACTTATAACAATGAGAATAAATCTTACTTTATAAATCTTACATAATCGTACTTACATAATACAGATAAACACGTTACAGATTAAGTCCCTAATAACAGATTAAATTGCATTTTTATGTCTCTAATGATTATAAAGATAAGTTCAATGCTACGGGCAGATGGCCAAAGAACACAGAAAAACCTTTAAAAACTAAAGCCAGCAAGATGCTGGAGGAAATAACCGTACAGTTATTACAAGGCCAAAAGACCTCCTGGCCACCTCTGGACATTCTTCATCCTAGAAGATTCAATGCAGTGGGTCTTATTAAAAGGTGGAATGTCCACATTCCAACTATCATACCAGCAGCCATACTAGCTGCACTCTAGAACAGGTAATCCACTGAGGTTAATGGAAGACCATCTAGGAAAAGCTTGGGTTGCTGCTTAAAGAGGTGTTGGTGAGGCCATCAGGGGGCGCTTACCCTGTAGTCTGTGTGTGGATCCGAAAGCTCCAGTGAAGGGACAGAGACACTGTGCTGTAAAAATGGCGTAATCCTTAGAATGAGACAAATAACCCAAAGGATGGATTCTGTGTTCTCATAAAAGGTTCTTGGCCGTCTTTTGGAAAAGATTACAGATTACTTTACCAAACACCTCCTTATCTGCCCTCAGGTGTTGCCTGATATCCTGGCTAAATAGCCCACAACAACTTGATCATTCTGGCTACTTAATTCATCTCCTGTCCCTTATTGGCTAACTATCTCTCTCACCCCCTCACCACCTAACAGCTAAAATGTGTTGAGCGTACTGGAACAAGAGTAGCTGCGGTTACGTCATGCAGGTAGATGCTGCACAAACCTCACAGGTGGCGCAGTGGTAGTGCTGCTGCTTTGCAGTAAGGAGACTGTGGAAGATTGTGGGTTCGCTTCTCGGTTCCTCCCTGTGTGGATAGCACTTTGAGTACTGAGAAAAGCGCTATATAAATGTAATGAATTATTTATTATTATTATTATTATTATTGGTGGCGGTTGAAGTAGTTCCTCACTGTCTATGTAAAGCATTTTTAGTAGGTTAGGTCAGGTCAGGTCAGGTCAGGCTGGGGAGAAAACACTGGTACAGCACGTTGCTGCACCCACCACATGACAAAACAGCTCGGGATCCCAGTTGGGAAACTTCCAGGCAGACACGTGGTCCTGTTCCACTCTCCAGAAATGACTGTCCATCTGCCGCAGCCAGGTGTTACATGGGCGTCCCCTTGGCTTGGTCCAGCCACTCGGGTCCTCAACAATGAGGATCCTGTGATCCAGATCACCCTCGGGAATCACGCCACACAGCCATAGTGCCGCAACTGACACCCATCTCACAATGCAGGTAAGGTGCCTAATTCTAGACTCTGTGAGCAACTGCTTGTTCAACACAAATTCAAAACAGAAGTATCCAAGGATTTTCCGAAGAGACACAGTACCAAAGGAGTCTTCATCTCAGGTCACTACATGCATCCATGTCTCGCAACCATGTAGCAAAACAGGAAACACCAGGACTTTAAAGACATGGACCTTCGTTCTTTTGAAAAGATATCGAGAGCGCCACATACCCCCTTCCAGTGACCTAATGACCCCCACGCTCTCCCAATCCATCTACTGACTTCATAGGAAGAGTCACTAGAGACATGAAGGTCACTGCCAAGGAAAGGAAACCTCTTGACACGGTCAACATTCTCTCTGCAGACAGACACACTGCTAATGGCTGTGCCCAAGAGATCATTAAAAGCCTGGATCTTGGTTTTTATCCAGGACACTCACAAGCCCAGTCTCTCGAGAGCCCCGATCAGAGCCTTCATTGACTCCGCGAAGATCACAGCATCGTCTGCAAAGTTAAGATCAGTGAATCTTTCTTCACCAACAGATGCCCACAGCCGAGGAACCCCATGACCCTGCCCAACACCCAGCCCATGCAAGCACTGAACAGAGTAGGAGCAAAAACACACCCCTTACAAACCCCAGAATCAACCTTGAAAAATGCAGAGGTTCTGCTTCCACTCTGCACAGCACTCAAAGTCCCAGTGTATAGGCCAACCATGACATCCAAAAACTTCAGGGGGATCCTGCAAAGTCTCAGAATGTCCCACAGGGCAGTTCAATCAACAGAGCTGAATGCTTTACAAAAATCGACAAAGGCTGATATTCTCGTTTGTGCATGATGAGAACCCTCAGTATCATCATATGGTTCATGGTAGACTTCTTAGGAGTAAAACCAGATGGCTCCAGTCGCTGGTAGGTGAGCAAGTGATCATGGATCCTATTGAGGATGCCCCTAGCAAGGACCTTATCCAGCACTGACAGCAGTGTTATCCCCCTATAGTTGCTGCAATCCAGGTAATCACCATTTCCCTTCCAAGGGAAAGGGTTGACAAGTCCCATTTTCGAGATGACATCCGTCTCCCAAATGGAAGCAAAGATTGCTTGCAATGCCAGGAGGACAGCCTTACCACCATCCTGTAGAAGTCCACCCCGGATACCACAGGTTGCAGGACTGCAAGGGTTGAGTTTAGGGGAAAGATCAATGAAGTTGAACTTTTTCAGTTTAAGCAAAAGGAGATTTGGAGGTGACATGATTAAAGTGTTTAAAATTATGAAAAGAATTAGTACAGTGGATCGAGACTGTTACTTTAAAATGAGTTCGCCAAGAACACAGAGAAATTTAAGACTAAATTTCTCACATACATAAGGAAGTTTTTCTTCCCACAGAGAACCACAGATGCATAGAATAAACTACCAAGTAGTGTGGCAGACAATAGGACTATAGCAACATTCAAAACTTGACTTGATGTTATTTCAGAGGAATTAAGTGGATAGGATTAGTGAGCTTTGTCGGGCCGAGTAGCCTGTTCTTGTCAAAATATCTCTAATGTTCTAATGACAAAATCAATTTAAAATTAAATAACAGTGTAATGCAGTCTGCAAAGTAACAGAACAGAGTAAATTGAAGAATTCTGGGAAGCTTTGAGTGTTAGAAGAAAAATCTGATCATTTACAGTACAGGGATGTAGTGATAGCACAATCGTTTTGAATCATGTGAATAAAGGGACAACAGTGAAAAAGCCAAAGACAACGTGTGGCTGTCCAGTCTGGATTTGAATGTGAGGACACATGGAGCCTGATGATGAGAAATGCAAATACAAGCTGAAGGCCAAATGAACATTTGTAGAGTTTTGATAGTGTAAGAAGATCTCAGCTCTTTAAAAACTTGTCAAACAGCAGTGAGGGCGTCACTGACCAAATGATATGGAATGGAGTAAGGAGTACATCGGGTAAGCTGATGTGAGTCTACTATTAAATTAAATGAAGCTATGTATTGTAACATATTCTTGTATATCATGATACCAGAAAGTGATGTGTTGCACGTTGGTTGGACAGACAAGTACGAACTTGACTGTACTCTGTACACATAACAATCCTCTTACTACTATTACTATGGTGTAAGCAGACAGATGTAACCGTGGGATGACTTTGCTATTAGCCAAGCAAATGGGCTTAAATGCCAGATGAAGAGTCACCTTTGGCCGTGTGCTCCAAACATCAGATTCTTCAACATGCAAGTCACACAGGAAATTCCACCATGACTGTGGTCTCCTTAGTTTGAACATTCCTGGATCTTCCCAAGCTCATTTATAATTTAAGGCCTGCTGGGAAGGAACCAGTTGTCCTCATTTTTCATAATTCTTTCTTTTCCACACTCGCTAGAAAAGCTAAAGAGACACCAGCAGTCAATGTACAATGTGCACTTTTTTTCCCGTTTTGGTTCTTTAATGTAAATTCAATTGAAGCCTTGAGAGTTTTTTTTTTTAAACAGTACCGAATATTTGATGTAAAAGGCTGAGCCTCTGTGCCTTTTATTCTAATTCGGCTTTGTAAATGGTGCTCACTGGGGATGTAAAGACAAAAAAACAGATCAAAGGCATACATAAGTGAAACAGATTTTTAAAAATGACATGACCTTGTGCATTAGAGACACAACAATCAGTTAGCAATTCTTGCAGCATCTATTGTAAGTAAAAGTCATTTATTACTGTATGTAGCCTTTGCTATATTTCGAGCTCAATATGCATAATGCAACTGCAACTGCGATGTTCTCTTTGTGACATTATTTATGGCTGTAGGGTTCTTCTTGTTATAGCACTAGGTAATACTGAAGGTTTTACAAATTGCTCAATATTAAAAACAAATATTCAATCATGGTTCTGCTGCATTTGTTTATTATAAGTTGTCTCTGCTGAATGATTAGTTATTTGCACATATAAAATAAGAAAAGCTGTGTATAGTTTCTGTCCCTAACATAATGTAACCACGAGTGGAGATTCAATGCCACGCATCCCCGTAATAATCTTTTAATGATTGCTCATGACCAATATTTGTGTATTGCATATTGCCGGGATTACATTTTATAAGCTCCCAGGGCTGGAAATGCATAAAAGTGAAGTAACGCAATGACTTAAAACAATTCTGTGTTAAAATGAGACACTTTTGCAGACTTTTTGTGTATTGGCTTTTCGTATTTCAGGAAATTATAACAAAATCCATTAATCCATTTTCAACTCTACTTAAAACAATTCAATTGTACTGAACACAAAGTGGAAACCAGCCATGGGTGGAGGTGCCAGTCTGTCACAGGGCATATAGTATTTACATTATATGGAAGTAAATCTCAGCACATTTAAGCATTTTAAAAACATATGTCTTTCATTTTTTTCTCTTAATGAGTTAAACTTTACAATTCATCTTTAATCAGCTTTTTTCTTCCTGTGCACTTTTAGCTGAGATGGACAGACCAGGCCATCCTATCTTCAAATTCCCTCCCAGCGCCATCCTGAAAGTACATCTTTAAGTTTACCTGAGCTTTGAGTTTCCACCCATCCTTCAATTGGCAATCTGTTTTTATTAATGAACCTTTATTTGGACAAATAAAACATTGTTTTTTCACTTTTGTAATTTTTATTTTGATTGCTATGACAGTGAGAGCAGCATGCTGCCATTTTTATGGGTATTTTCTTGTCTGAGCTCTGCCACTTTGTGTCACAGATTCATGGGTGCTGCCATCTAGTTTATAGTTGCTGTGCTCTTTGGCAATCACAGTGTGCTCTGTTTGAATGAGATGGAGATGCACAGTTGCTTGCTATCTGCTTTTTGGGTTGACACATGAACTGTTTTAGAATTAGGGGAAAATAAAATTAGTTAAAAAAAATAAAATTACATTATATACTCACTTATAAGTCGGGTCTTGAAACCCGAAAAATCGATCATAAAATCAGACCCCGACTTATACGCCGGTTGAAAAATGCGACACTTATTTTTTTTTTTTGTACACATTCTTGCTTTCTCGCATCAGTTTCTCAGACACATTGAATTTTGTTGCAGCAGCGCAGTTACCAATTTCTTTCACCACTTCAACGACTTTTAATTTAAAACAAGCTTCATATTTTCTTCTGATCGAACGCTCCATTGTAGATAAGGGATGTTCTTGCGATAAAGGTGTATGAGGGCGTGAGATACAAAAACAAACAGCGCAAACGTTGCTTCGGTATAGTTCGGGTATTACCGTGTGGTCACGTAGGCACAATACATAGAAAAAAAAGAAAGGCAGTGTGCTCAGTGGTTTCTCTCTCAGGTGGCATATAATAATCTCTTGGACCAATAGCTTGAGTTTTCCGCATTCAACTTATACGACTGACATTATAAAATACCGGAAATTATACAGTAAAATCAAGCCCCGACTTATCCGTGAGAGAACTTAAACATGAGTATACATGGTAGTTACAGATCCTTTCATCAATTAATTCATTGACTGTGACTCTGGCTTTCTGTTTGATTTAAATGCTTGAGTTTGCTTGCAATTTTCGATTATTTTTGATGATTAGATTCCTAACTTTTTGTGATACCAAGATCTTGTCTGCCTCCTTTGGCTGACTCCATTTCTCACATTTTTTACTGCTAGCATTTTAACATTTTAATATCTGTGATCGCTGACTCACATAGGAGTCATCATTACACTTAAAGATGTTAGATATGAGTACACAATGGGAGGTCTGAAAATCGAAAGTACACCTAATGAGAAGAATTTAGGAGTCATAGTGGGTTCATCACTATCAACTTCCAGACAGAGTTCAGAAGCCATTATAGCAAAATTTGTGGAGTAAAAAACAATGGAGGTTATGGTTGAACTTTATAACACACTAATGAGGCCACATTTGGAGTACTGTGTGCAGTTCTGGTCTCCGCGTTACAAAAAAGACATAGCAGCACTACAAAAAGTCCAGAGAAGAGCAACTAGGCAGATTCTGGACTGAGAGGTATGAGCTATGAGGAAAGATTAATGGAGTTGAATCTTTTCAGTTTAAGGAAATGGAGAATAAGAGGTGACATGCTTGAAGTGTGTAAAATTATGAAGGGAACTGGTCCAGTGGATCGAGATTGTTACTATAAAATGGGTTCAACAAGAACACGCTCATTAATACGTGACTCTGGGGATACAACTGTCTTGTTTCTGTTACATCTAACTGCAGCATTTGATACAGCTGACCATGACATCCTTATCACCCATCTTGTATTTAAGAAGCCATTGAAAACCTATATGCTATGATGGTCTGCTATCTGTCTAATTGATAAAAAAAAGAAAACTTTGCTCTGTGATATTTTATATTGCTTGTTAATTTGTTGTAGGACTAATTTTATTGCTTTTTTGATTGTAATCCATGATTGTACATTTATTGATTATTACATCTTTTTTCACTTGTGGCAATTAACTTTTTATTACCTGTCCTATTACACTTGCTGAACAAGCAGGCCCCAGCCTAATGTTACTGGATTATGTTTACCTCTTTTGTAAGCCGCTTTGGATAAAAGCATCTGTCAAGCAAATAAATGTAAATGTAAATATAAATGTATGTGGGTAAACAAGAAACTGCTTTGGAATGGTTCAGGTTATACCTCACAAGCAGAAACTTTTCAGTCAGCCGGGGCAATTTCTCCTCTTCCTCAGCTCTTCTCACCTGTGAGGTCCTTCAAGGTTCTTTCCTTTTTCACAGTACATGTCACCCTTAGGATCCATTTTTTAAAAACATAATATTTCTTTCCATTACTTTACAGCTGATACACAGATATAATCTTCCACTAAAACAGAGCAAAATAAATTCTCTTAAAACTTTATTGGAAAGTCTGAAAGACATCAAAATATGGATGTCACTAAATTTTCTTAGTTTCAATGACAAAAAATCAGAGATTTTCATCCTCCTCCTCCTGACTCTGGCTCCTGGAATACTGCTTGCTGGCCCCTTACTGTATATCGGTCTCCCAGAAGTGCTCCAGGTGCTCATTGACCTAAACTTCCGGGTGTGGTGGAAGACCTGATCTCCTAGGCTCAGCACCTCCTATCTCAGCTGCAGCACTCCCTGGTGGCACCCACAGATCCCAACAGGGCATCACCAAACTTCCACTCCCATGAAGCCCTGCGGGAGTCCGAGGCACCGCTGCAACCCAGGGGAGCTGCCATCAAACGTTCCGGATGAGGTAACATTCTGGCCATGCTTGCTCCCCCAGTCCTTCCAGTGTGGAGGCGTCCCAGCCAGGCAAGGGCCCCAGCCGACCTCCACAATATATGCTGGTGTATTTATGGAAACTGTACAGCACTTCGGTCAACTTCTGTTGTTTTAAATGTTCTCTATAAATAAACTTGATTTAACTTGACTTGACAACACAGGGACATAGTTGGAAACTTGTTAAGGATGAATTTTGCACAAATGTTGGGACTTTTTTCTTGAAAAAGGAACCATAGACGCATAGAATAAGCTACCAAGTAATGCAGTAGACATTAGGACTTTAGGGACCTTCAGAACTCAGCTTAATGTTATTTTGGAGGGCTGAATTGCCTGTTCTTGTCAAACTTGTGTTTCACCAGCATGCTTTCCTGCAGATTACAGGTACCCACCTCTTTCTTCCAAAGGCCTGGCTAATGACATATTCAACTCATCAGTTCCTCCTATTGACAATAAATGATCTTAAAGTCCTAAATGTAATTAATTATACCATCTATGATAAATTAAAAGTATAATACTTGTACATTCATTGTTATCATTTTCCCCGAAATTATTGTGTTCTTTTGAGAATTACTGACCTTACCAAATTTGAAAGAACAGGAATCTTTCTGCTATAGTCAGGTTCTATAGTCAGTCAAACATGTGTGCCATTGTTTTAGTATTATTTATTTATTTATTTTGCTGTCTTGTGTTATCATGCCTGAGCTGTGGCACTGATGAAGACTATTACAGATGCCGTGGACAGTGAGGGCCACCAATAAAGACGTTTCGGAATGCGTCAAGCCAGACACATCACTTGGAGGAAAGTTCTCCAGGCTCCACCTCACTTATGTTGGCCATGTGATATGATCAGACTCTATGAAGAAAGCAGTGATGACAGCGAACTAGGAGACAAGGTTGCCAGTTAATCAAACCTGAAGATCTTCGGGTATGAGGGAGAAGTCAAGCAAAACGACACCTTTTATTGGCTAACTAAAAAGTTTACAATATGCAAGCTTTCAATGCAACTCAGGCCCCTTCTTCACGCAAAATGTAATCTTGTTTGACTTCTTACTACATTAATGGCTAACACAGTACAACACCGTAGTACTACAGACATACAAGGTATGAGGGAGAAACACTGGAGTACCGGGAGGAAAACTCACAGAGACATGGGGAGGACATGCAAACTAAACACACAGTTTAAACTCAGAACACTGGATCTGTTCATTTCCCATTTTTGTCACTGTACTGATGCCACAATTCTCTGTTTCACGTCACATTTTACATCCAATGACACTTTGCCATTGCACCCTGTCACTGCATATGTGATGTCAGCCTGCCAGACACCACCATATTTAAAATATAGGAGATGCAGAAAAATTCTCCCTGTGCACTTCGCTTAAAAAAACAGGAACATAACTTACCAAGAATGGGACTAGTAGACCACTACAGACCACCTAATCCATTTAAGGGCTGTTTTGAGACTGGTGCCTATCCTAACAGCATTAGGCAGAAGGAAAATTTGGACAGGGTGTTCATGCACACCCTCAGGATTTGGGAGGTAAAGAGCATCTGAAAAAAGCCACATGAACAGGGAGAACGTGCAGACTCCACATTGACAATGAACAGAATGCTAAATCCGAAAATAATAAATATTTAAAAGATCTTGGTCTCTGAAACTGCTACCCAGAAAAAATGTTGAAGTTTAAATTTGCTTCAAGTATGCCATGTTCTCATATGTAGTTTAAAAATAAAAATATAATTATTAATAAACCTATATCTATCTACCAATCTATCTAATGCAGCAATTACAGAGCATTTGTTCAGTGAGGCTCTCTTTGATACAACATGTCAGATGTTCTTCCTAGCCCCTTCTGGGGTGTGTTAATAGATCAGGTCAAAGTGAGTGTAGTGGGTAATGAACTGGAAATCCATTAAGGGTCCACTCCTGCCCTGCACCCGGTGCTGCCATGATAGGCTACTGCACCCCCAAGCCCTTGAAATGAAATAAGCAAGTTCAGAAAATGGATAGATGGGTGCCTATATAAAACAATGTAAAGAGAATAGTGTGGAAATGCAGGAAAAACACGTTTTGTTTTTTTTCTTTAATTCTGAAATAAAGGCAGCAGTTGCTGTCTAAGCATTTCTGAAAACAGTACACAGAAGACAAAGAAAAAAATTCATTTTAAATGCCATCAGTGCCAGAATGCTTTCTTTGGGAAAACTAACTACTAATTAATTATATCATCACAATACACAATGGAAGATAAGGACAAAAGCATATAGACTACAGATGACTTGCCAGAGAAAGAAGTGTTCTTTGGGATTTTGTAATGGATAAGAAACAATGATTGCAGGATTCTTAATCAAAAAGCGCTCATTTATGTTTGCTTGATACAGAAACAAATGTCTTTCATATCAAAACTCCTTTGGCAATGACCAATAGAATGAGCATATTGATCACATGTTTCATTGAATCACAATTAACTGATTCTTTAAAATGTAACCTTGACAACAAAAATCTCTCTTATTAGGAAATATATGAAACAATACAATAAATAATTGTATACTGTAATCATTTTGAACTTCATATGGAATCAGTACATTATCATTATCAAGGCACAGAAAGAAAAGCAAGTGTGAGATATGAACAGATATGAAAGGAGCCATATGACGGTAGATGTTATACCACCTACTTACTAATATCAGAAGAGCCCCACCAGTCTCGGCCTTTAAAACAAGGCATATCTCTCTATTATAAAAAAAAATCCTGTGGAAGGGAATGACTAGGAGACGATACGTGATCTTCACATTAAGATCACGGAAGACGAATAAAAGACCCGCGAGACGAAAGATCGCGGGGATATAGAACATGAGATTCTTGCAAGATGCGCCCTACAGCAATATCAGAGCATGGCCAGCAAAAAAAATCAGTAGTGTAAAGGGAAGCAGCACACACAGATACAGGTGTCTCATTGCATATAAAGCGTATAAAGGACAATACGTTATAAATGAAACGTCGACGATTAAAAGATCGCATTAGTGCAAACAAAAGGCATAGATTTACACAATAATGGACCATACGCTATGAGAATCTGTGGTCCCGCAACAGTTAAAGCAACAAGTTTAATTTCAAAGAAAACACAAATCGGTCTGGTGTATATTTATTATCACGGAGAAGCGATCACAATGCGAGCAGCAGAGACACGCAGGCTTTACAAATGATCGAAGGGCAGCGCAACAGCCCTTAACAATGCGAGCAGCATTATACGTCCTGCAAGAAAGAGATTTAACCACACCCGGGGCCGGAAATAAAGGACAATTATTGTTTTTACAACGTCACGTGGGACAAGGCAGTGAGCCATCATTTAAAACAAGTCCACAGACATCTAACCTAGCAGTTGTTGGATTGCTTTCGGCAGACAAGCATCATGTGCTCCCAGCTCTTAAAACAATGACATGCGACAAGCAGAACAGGCAGCTCGCAAGCAGCAAAAAGACAGCAGATGATCCAACGGCATATCCTTAGCATACGTTCAGCCGCCCCCTCCTTCACAACGCGTGCATCATTATACGTCTGGCGAGAAAGAGATGTAACCATGCACGGGGCCATAAATAAAGGACAAGTATTGTTTTTACAAAAGTTTTAAAGTAAAAGTGAAAATAATGCAAATGTAACAATTCCCATGAAAATAACAATCTCTTTAAGTTGTATATCCGGTAAACCAAACACGGGGGTGGGCGAGCGAAGTGATCAGGTGTGCAGAGCCCCCTAGTTCTTTAAAAGAATACTCCACTTTACAAT